>NC_082344.1:580000-1311257 GCF_027477595.1 Haemorhous mexicanus
CTTGGATGTGGGCCACCAGCACACCAACTGTGCCCCTAATGAACGGCACATGGTACCCCAAGCCATGCACAAAGGACACTTCCAGTACCTGCAGATCTCCAACAGCTCACCTGAGATACATTTGCCATCATAACTATTTTACAGCTAAGCCAGCTGCCCTATTTCACTCCAGCACCAGGATCTTCAATCCAGGTTTTCCAAAAGCACATCAGCCCCTGGGACTTGTAGCCTGCGGCCATAGGCAGACACAGGACTCAGGTTCCTGATGCCATGCAACCTCTTCCACCAGTGGAGAAACTGACCCCTGGCTCTGTGCTGCTGCCAGCTGACAGGGACTCCCAGGTTCCTCTTGCTTGCCCCAGTTTTCCAAAGGCCTCTCCAGCTAGCTGAACCCCATTTAATTTGAATGGCCCTTTAATGCCTGCAGCTAAGCCAAAACGGTAACAAAAAACCCGACCCAAATCAGTGAAGGAAGGACCAATACTCAGGGGAAAAGCCTGTGTTCTCAGCTAAGTGAGGTATCCTGAGAGCACTGTGGCACAGAGGTTACACCGACACATCAAAGAGCATCTCCTCCCTCAGCAGCAGCCGCCGGTACTACAGCAGCATAATGAAGTGCCACTGCCATCACTAGTGACATGACAGACTGCCCTCCATTAATGCACCTGATGGTCAGGCCTGCCCTCTGCTCCTGTCCTTCCACCTCTCCAGTGTGTTCCTGATCCCTGGACTCCAGGAGGCACAGTCCATACATCACACTTCCAGCAGCCCCTCCTCAAAAGGAGCAAACCCCCTGCTCAACTTCCCTTTGGAAGAGATGCTCAGAAATTATTTTGGGAGATATTTGCAAAATGCCTATGTGACTTAGGCAGCCAGTGAGAGGTGTATTTTCAATTCACAAAAAGCTTTTTCACATGTCACTATGGATATATATGGCTAATTAGCAACGTATTGGAGAGCCACAGGAACACATCATTCCCAAACCATTCTGAAGAAACAGCCAGGAAGTTTGCATCCAATTTATGCTGTACTTCAACAGCAAAGAGAAGGCTGCTCCTTACACTCTCCTGCAGATGCTGCTGGGATTGTTTCCGGTTTCCAGGACTCCAGTGACATTCCACAAAGGCAGCAGCCCAAGCAGCCCCATGCCACCCTCCATGTCTGCCCTCCCCATCAAATTGACATGAATTCCATGCCTCCTGCCCTAAGGCTGTGGGAGTGAAGTCCAGCACTGGCCTGTCCTGCACTGCAACAGAGACACTCCGGAGCACAAGAGTTTGGTTTAGTGATGGGATGCCCCACCTTCTGGCAACAAGTTCTCTACTATGGCTCTCCTTTCTTCTCTTCAAATCCCACAGGGATCTTGTGCCAACCTTTTCACTCGGCTTCAGGTAAACAGGTGGATTCTTCCACACATTCCTTGGCAGTGACAAAACAATGGAAATGCCACCAAGCACAGCAACAGCCCCTAAGCCTGCACTCAAGAACATGGCTTTCATGTTTACTTCTTCCAAGGGTTTATCTTAAGCCTCTGAATGAAGGAAAGAAAAGCTGCACGATAAGGCAGGTTATTCTGATTGCATCTGAGTTGCTCTCTTGCTCTTCAAGAGACTCAGAACCCCTGGCCAGCAGGACTTGGAGCTGCAGAGAATCACCTTGTCACATGCAGCCCAGTGCTCTGGGCTGCCACTGGCAGTGCAGCGCCAGTGACCAAAGCAGAGCAGCAGGGCTCGGTAACTCCTAACTGAACCAGCCCCTCCCCTCCCAACGCTGCTCCCTGCAATCCCAGCAGCAACCCCAACACTTACTAAAAATGTGGACCCAAGGCCATGGATAAAGAGCAGAGATCCCCAGAAGGGTACATGGACACTTGTCAGGAGTCTGCCAGCACTCACTGGCGGGCACAGAAGCGGCTGCACTTCCATTGTGAACTGAGGCTACATCAAAGAGAATCCCCCAGCAAAAGGTCAGTGGCTAATCCACTGAGCTGTGGCACAGTGTATCACTCACTCTGCCTTGGAATGACACATGGAGACAAAGGGGAAAAAGAGACAGAAAATCTATCCTGGTAGAAATAACACCTCTGGCTACTGGCTATACAAAGTGCATTTCTGAAAGCCTCAAATCATTCACAAATGATTGAGATGCCTGTGAGGGTGAAACAGACAGGTGAGAGAAAAGCACCACATATCTATATTCGGTCACTGGCAGCTTCACAGAGATGCCCAGCTCCTTTAATGGGAAATGCTGAGCAGGATGGAAAACAAGGACAAAGAGCGAGGGCACAAATGTTAACAGGTCATCAACCCTGCAGATGCTCTAGGGACGCCCAGCCTGTCCAGCCCATGTCTCTGCTGACTGGAACCTGAGTAAGCACCCTGCTTTGCCTATCTGCAGGAAATCCATCTGGCATTTTCTGCTCAGGAAGTGGCACTGGAAATCCTAGATGAGCTCCATGCTCCCACTGCAGAGCTCACGGCCTTGGGGCAGCCTGACCAACCTGCGGGCATGCTTGGCTCCTCCAGCCTCCATCAGGAGTTCATTCTATTCTAATCTACTCTAGAAGCAAGCCCTGCATGCTTTGAACATGTTTCCGACCAAACACAAATATCCAATCCAGAGCAATTTGCCTCTCTTCTGCTGTAACCAGGCTCCCTGGCAGAGCTGCTGTGGCACCCTGGGCTTCACCTGCCCTATGAGTTCAAAGGCTGCAGTAACAACTGACGCCTATTCCACAGCAGCATATTCCACATGCAGGGCAAGCAAATGAGGGAATATTTAACCAGTGCTCCTCCTCTGCCTCACAATTGGATGTGTCAGTTATTAAATTGTGTATGTTTTCCAGCTCTGCAGCTCCTTTCTGAAAGGCCATCACACAGTCCCCATTCCCACTGCAAATTGCTTCATAAATGGCAAGTTAAGGGATAACGTTACATTTCCCATTGCAAGTAGGCATGGCTGCTGACAGACAGGGATAATGTGTTCCACATACAGGTTGTTACTTACTAGAGAGGAAGCTGGCAAGGTCTGTGCTTTCACAAGCCACTGCATACCAATAAATAAACCTGGAGCCAAGTGCTGGAGGCCCTGGTGTGCCCCTGTTTCTCCCACAAACCCAGGGAGGGACTCCTCTGAAGGGACTGGCCCCATCGCAACTCTGCACGGCAGTAAATCCCCACCCAAGCCCCCAGCAAAGCCTCACTCCCTTGCTCACAACTCACCAGGAGGAGGGAAAGTATCTGAGTCCTGCACACACTGACAGGTAAGTTTCTAGGTGAGCTAACCGTGATTAGATCTGACTGAGGTCCAACTTCATTTCTTAACCAGGCTGTGATCTTTATTTACCTGGATGCTCTGCTGCTGCTGTCAGGTGGAATAACTCTGCACTGGGCTTCTCTAAGTCACCAGCAGAGGAATAACTGAAGGGGAGGTTTGCTGGGACCTGATGGAGCAGTTGCGATGCACAGCTCCATCCCCTGGCCTTTACCTCCGTGAATCCTAAAACAGCCTTTAGCCAGTGCCTATGCAGCTAGAGGGGCGAAGGGGGTTTCAGATTTAACAGCACCCCACCAGCAGAGTCCTTTTGGGAGTCAACAGGAACTACTGATCAAAAACGTGGCTCAGCCCTGTGCGCCGGGTGCTCATGCAGCTCGTGCTCCTGTCACAAGCAAGGATGATGTCAGACTCATCCAGCACAGGAGGCTGCCACCAAAGGCAAGGGAACAGCCATCCTCTCTTCTCTTGGGATAGCAAATTTCCCCAGCCACAGAGTGCTCCAGCAGTGTTTACAGCCAGCACAGCTCTGCATTTGGGACATTAAGGGCATTACTCGGCCCATCAGGCACTGCTACAGCAATAAGAAAACAGTGAGTCAGAGAAGCACAGGCGACATGTGCTCCACACTACCTGTCTGGTTCTGCTTGAGATAGGATTACAAAATATGTACGTATGCTGCAGGACAAAAAGCAACCAAAATTACTTCTGTGGAGAAGAGAGGCAGAGGAGGAACTGAAACGTTAATACCTAAAATTTAGGGACCATTCTTTTCCTTCCAGCCATTTTTATATATCAGATCCCTTCCCAGCCCTACCAGCCTGCATTTAGTTTGTGAAATAAAAGGAAATCCCACAAGTTATGGTGCTGATTTAGTTATTATTAGTTATTGCTACTGTTCAGAATAAGCAAAGTGTAGTAAGAAGAGTTGAAGTGCTGCCTGAGCACAGGTGAAGTCAAAGCAACAAATGAGAGATTAGGTGCTTGCCAAAATAATCTGTACAGGTTGAAGGGATGAATTAAATGATCCTCAGCATGGAGGAAGCAGAATTGAGGATACAGAGGTGGGCATTCTTTTGCATTTTTAAGGCCCCCATTAAAAAACAAAGCTACTGTGCCCTAGGGGAAGACCATCTGGCTGCCTGTGGGTGTGTGACAAGTCTGCTCTGTGCAGAAAGGTGCACAGCCCTGTGGAAAAGGGGCCTTTTCTGGTGAGAGAGGCATGGGGAGCAGGAGCAGTGCCAGGGGGGCACATCTGTGTGGGACACATAATCAGCTGGGTGCTCTAGTGTGTGACTCCTCATAAAATCCAGTGCTGGAACAGCTCACACTGCTCCCACCTCCACCCATCTCTTCTGCATCTCATTGGCATTTGAGAACATTAATTGACTCATTATTTAAATTCTTGTTCAAGGGAGGAAGCTGATTAAGGCAGGCAGATGCAGGATCTCCAGACGGCGTTGTTGTCCCGGCCGTTTAGCCGAGTTATTACAATGCTTAGGAGGTAATAGGCAGGAGAACAAGGAACGAGGCCTGGGAAGGGGGGGTCCTCGCAGGATGGGCTTTAACCCACAGTGACACAGCCCCGGCCCTGCCCAGGCTCCAGCAGAACAGCCCAGACATCTCAAACCCAACCCAGCAGCAACGGCTGGTTCAAGACAACCCCTCTGCCTGCACAACAGGTTCGCACAGCCAGGGAGAGGAGGAGGAGCCCTTCCCTGCCCGGCTCTGGTGCAGTGTTCTTGACTGTGCTGAGAGCCTCACTGCTGGTACCTTCGCTTTCAGATGCACAAACATCCATCTGAAGCAGAAAAACATTCCTCATGGAAGTCTTTTAGGAGTGAAAAAGCAGACAATAAAAAAATGGCTCCTCTGGTGCTGTTATGATCTATCACATAAATACAAAATTAAGGATTTGTTAAAAGTCAGATTACATAAATATATACTAAGGTTATTCTAAAAATGCAGATTATTGACCCACTGGAACCAAACAGCTCCTCTGAAGCTATTCAGAAACAGACATGAACCCTTGGAAGCATCCCCATTACCAACCCTAAAGTCCTGCAGCTCCTCCCACAGTGACTTCTACAACGCCTGTAAATGTACCTGTGTGGAGAGCAGATACTGCTGCAGTCTGCTTACTTAGCAAACTGCTCTTCCACTATTTACAAGGAGAATAGGCCAATTCTATCAAAAGGTGGCATAAAAAAAAGACAAGCTAACAATTGCTCTCAAATCCAGACTGCACGTGGAGCCATTTCAGAACCTGATGGGTGCACTGTATTTCCATGGAAACTCAGCCACCCAAAATGTACACACACTTGTGAAGCCAGAAGTAGTCAGAATCTGCCAAGGTAGATTTTGTCCAGCAGAAGGGAGTTAAGCACTGAAAAAAATTACTGTTTTTTCCCCCCAGCATGGTCCAGACACTACATTAACCCAAAGGTTAATCTCTATCCACACCAGCAACTCAGTTTCTCTCCCTGAGACCAATCCTGGCTCTCAATGTTCCCCAGCAGTGTGAGGGATGCCAACTGGACGTGTGTTAGTACCAGTGTGCAAAACAGTGCCAGCAACACTCCTCCAGAGAATCACAGCCCAGGGAACTTGTCTCAAAGAATCCCTTTTCCACTGCACTTCAAAGAATGCTTGGATGCCTGAGGAGAGCTGGGAGAGAGATAGAGCAGGTTTTCAGAGGAAACAAAAGCCAAAATTCCAATTGAAGAGCTAGATCAGATTTCACTGCTGCCCTAGCAGAGTAGCTCTCCTAAGAACATATATACAGGACAGCTTAACAAGTGTGATATGTGTGCCCTGGAAAAGGGGACAGGCAGGCAGGCCTGAAGTGGTAAGAAACAAGAAACCTACCTGAATCTGCACAGTATCTCAGAGGTGCTCAGCTTGTAGTACCTGTCACTGTTTGCAGCTTGAGACTGATGCCATGCTCTACCCTGTTCCACTGCTGACATCTTCACATCCTTATTCCACATCTCCCCTGCCTCAGTGGCCAACCCATGGCCAGCCCCAAAATGGCAGTGGCTGACCCACAGCCTGCCCCCAAAGAGCAGGAACTGATGCAAAAAGACTGCTGAGAGCCACAAAATGGTGGTGGACTGACCCATGTCCTTACACGAAATGGTGGTGACTGAGCCACAGCCTACTGAGAGCCCCAAAATAGATGGATTTCTGTGCGCATATAAGAGGCAGAAAAAAGCCAAAGAATTGATTTTCCGGGACACAGAGAGAGAATAAAGTCAAGTTTCTGTTTACAGTGTTTCAGTCAATTTCATCAGGTATCCTAACACTTCTTCCCGTAAAAGCTGATACCTGTGTATTGAATAAACACTGCAAACAGCAACTCCTATGACTAAGAGACACAGCACTTGGCGTGTCCACTTGGCCTCAGCTTTTGGAAAGGCTGTTTGCAGGATTCCTCCAGCCCTGCCCAGCTTTGCCGTGCTGACACTGACGCAGGGGCTGTGGGAACGGCAACTGCTCTGGGAGAGCGGGAGCAGCAGGAGTTAAGCACAAGTAGTGCTTTAGGGAGAATAAAAGCCGCTGTAAGAGGAAAGCTGGCTGCCTGACAAACACGTTCCAGCAAATATCATTATCTTTAGGGTCTGTTGCTTTACCAGTCAGCGGTAGCTGATAACAACAGACACCACGAGAGTGAGTGGCTGAGGTCAGAATATTCCCTGTAAAAGCCCTGATTTACTTGCTCTCTCACGGTGACCAGCTGAGCGCCCAATCCACGTGCCCGTGCTGCAGGAATGGGAAGACAGACACTCCCTGCCCAACTGCCCCTCTGTGGGGGCACAGGGGGCCTACACCAGCTCCCCACCCCTGGTTTTACCTCCCTTTGAAGCTCAGAGCAGAGGACCAGGAGCTGCCAGCTTTCTGTTCTGCCCAGGGCTGGTGCTGACGAGCTGGGCAAAGGCTTCCCAGGCTCTGGTGCCAGGCAAACCGGTCCCTCCTGGCAGTGCCAGACCAGAGCCCTGGAGGCAGGAACAGAGAGCACGGCGTAGCAGCATTTGCCAGCTCAGAGGCAGAACTAAGGAAAAAACAACCGTTTGCTTCAAACCATGACAAAAAATATCTTGTGCCATACAAAATGTGACAGAAATAAGAAAATGCAGAGGAAAGTGATCCTATAATTTCCAATTTTTGTCCACTCATACCCCTGGTCGATTCTTCTAAAAAGGAGACTTCACAGAAAGAAAAAAAAAAGAAAACCCATCAACCCAAACCTTCTCCAACTAATTGTCAGAATTATTTAGACCCAAAGGAAAAGTCTGTTGTTAAGAACACAAAGCAGGGTAAATCCAGGTAAATGAGTGCTGGGATAAAGTCTGCACAGTCTCAGAGGAATCTCTTCTATTTAATTTGCCAAGACTGCGTCGGGGGAGCTCAAGGAGCAGCCGAGATCCCCAGGCCAGTTTAGGCCAGGGAAGCACCCGTGCCTCAGGTATTGCTGCCCTTACTGCAGAGTGTACCCTGAACTACAGCGGTTCTGTTTGCGGGGAACAACCGGCTGACAGCAATATCGGGACCCTCTGCTTCTGCTGGGGAAAGACAGTTCCTTCAAGTGCTCCTTTACTGATAAAGGCAGACACTGGCCCTTAATTACTGCTTTGGACTGCCAGTGTCCAGAGCCTAGGACTCATTCTTTCTTCTCCACAGAGCTTGTGATATTAGTGTAGGTTTTCCTTCTGTTTTCAATTCTTTGTCCATGACAGATTTCACAGCAGGAAACAGTTCTGTGGCATATGGCCACTAAATTACTGAAACTTCAGAAACTTCTGTCCATGAGTTAATTTTAAAACTGAAGAAACATAATTTTTTTTTTTTTTAAACACTACACTAGACCACATAAAACCCTTCCCTCTTTCCCTAGCCTTGGACACACTCTCTCCTGGGTTGCAGAACCAGCCCTGCCATGGCTGTCCCTGTACAAGGGTGTGAAGCATATATAGTTGGCATAAAGTTCTGTAGATGCATCAAGACTAAGGAGGAACTGGGAAAAAAAAGAAATACATCAAAAAAGGAAACGCACAGATTTATCATTCCAAACCCACAGAGCAACTAGAAAATCAGACAAACTAAAGCCACACATGCTTTGGGCATCTCCAGGTCTCCCTTTGCCCTGTGCCAGGATAGATTCTTCTCATGTCAGCCTGAACACGTTCCTTCTGGAGAGCATGAGACAGCTCTGTAGAACCATGTGGTACAAGTAAATTGCATCTTCAGGCTCTAGCCAAAATACTGTGAAAAAAAGGCTGTCTTGGGTTTGGGTTTTTTAACTTGAGAAAGGAGGAACTGGGCAAACCTAATGATTTCAATGAAGGAGTTTGGGTAGGATTTCTGGTGAGGATACACCACCAGCAAGACAAAGCTTGCAGGTGGCAGGGGGTGAAAGCAGGCAAACACAGCAGCCCTGCCCAGGCTGGGTACATGGGGCTTAAACTGGGCAGAGCCAAGAGCCCTTCTTTCCCAGCCCAGCAAACCATGATGGCAACACAAGAACTGTGAGCCTAGACAAAACCATCCTAAAGCCCCAGCAGAACCTCCCTGCAAGGAGGGAGCTCTTCTGCAAACTAGGAGGCCAATGCTGCTCCCAACACCCTGATTGGATCTGGCATGGTCAAGGTTTCTCAGTGAGAAAATGTACAGCTCCCTAATGCTGTTGACAGAAAGCCACACTCAGACCTTTTCAGAGGCTCTCAGGAGTTATTATCACAGATTAACTATGGCGGGAGCAAAAAGGTTTAAAGTCTTCTTTAGAGTTAGCCTGTGGCTCTAAATTAGCAACTTCTCTCCGAAATGATCAATTGAGTCACAGGCGTTAATGAGTCCGGCTTAGCCAGGAGGGGTGAGGAAAGAGGGAGAAAGATCTAGAGCCACGGCTTTGCAAAAAGGCAGTATGAAAATCTCAGTAATTTTGAAGTCAAACTGTGTTTTAATCAGTGCCTCCCAAATCAGATGAAGAAGCTACACTGTGACTTTCCCAGCTGTAAAAAATGGAAGTCTGGTTTCACATTTGCATGATTTTGAAGGTCAAATGCCTGCTATCCAAGTCTTACTGATCCATATGGACTAGAAATGCCACAATATGCAATCATCATGAAGGCAGATTGTCTCCTGTAAATCTGTCCTTTTTGTAACACATTCCGAATGTACCGTATTGGATGGATTATAAATCCATTCAGGAACCGCAGACACTGCTGTACGGAGCGGCACCGGTTTGTGGGAGGGATATGCGGGATGTGGTGTGCGTGTGGCTCCGGGAACGGCAGGGACAGATGGCCCAGGCCTGCCCTCCCCAGAGTCAGCGGGAGCGCTGCCATCCCCTGCACACGATGGAAGCCTGCGTTTGGGCAGAAAGGAGCCTTTCTTAGCACAGGGCTGAGTCAGCCCGCATCTAGGAATGAAAACCATTGGAAAAACAGGCAGGCAGGGCTGTGGGAGCCATCCCCTGAAGGGAGCAGGCTGCTATTTGTCTCCCAGCTCCACACTGAACGGTCTGGATGGAGCACGGGGCTAGGGAGCAGACGGCTACAATACTCTGCTCCATTCCTCAGACAAGGGAAAGCACAGGAATGCTGCTTCACATGAAACCAATAGCCATTACTCCCAAGTTAGGGACTTCAGAACAACATGCATCTTCCTTGAAGGGAAGGGCTGGGTGGTCCCTGCTCTTTCCCGCAGCCTCTGAGCACATGGCGCTTCCCTCTCTCCATTTTAACAGATCCCTTTACACGTTGCCATTTTTTCTTCCAGCACATGCAATTGAAAAGAGACATATGGAGACCAGCATGCAAACCCTGCAAACATTTCAGCTTTGCTTCAAAACTAATGCTAATCCATTTTTTTAAACTTCTTTTCTTCCCCCCATTTCTGCTACCTCTGGAGCGAGTTCTCAAGAATCTAGGGGGTAGTTTAAGGCAACACTGTAATTCTCAGCAAGTGGCAGTGTGCCTGCCCACCAAACATTCTTCCTCTTGTCTTCTTTTTTAAACACGTGCAGACACAGGGCCACCATAGCATTCCCACAAGAGCCTGGGAGCTGCTGGCGGGGAGAGCTGGGAGCTGCACATCTGGGAAACCACATCCTGACAGCAATCCACCCAGAGCTGTATCACACAGCAGTTCCCCTCTTTTATGCCGGTGTCAAGGAAAAGCCCCTGCTGCAAAACCCTGCTGCAAGCCTGCGCTGAGCATTACCTGGGAATGAGGCAGGCACGAGCTGAACAGACCTTTACAACAGAACGTGCATCTGCCAAGACAGAAATACCCGGCGAGCTTCTGGTGCTGGCAGCGTGTCAGGCGCGCAAGCTGTCTGCGCAGCAGCTCCCGACGGGCTTCCCGGGCTCCGAGTGCGGGTCCACGCTGGCCACGGGGCCCACGGACCACATGCTCCCTATCCTGCCACCCGAGCGTGCACCAGATCAGCAGGGCTCCGGGCAACAGAAACCCTTCCAGGGCTTTCCGTGCAAACGCTCTGCAGCAGCACAGAGCTGCTATTCCCCCTCTCACTCTCTCTCTTTTTGTTCAGTTGCCTGGCATCCGCTAACCCACAAGCTGCTGTTTCCCTTTCCAAAGAAGCTCTGATGGGTGGAGGGCCAGGAAAAATTAGCCCAACTGATGAATGCAATCTCGACAGAAAATATGTTTTTTATCAGAGACCACATGTTGCCAACAGCAATTAAAGTAAAACTGGGAGATTTCATCGGATATAAGCCTGCATAAAAACCCCCTGGACCCACTGATCAGGTGTCTGTCGGCTCAAGAGGATTACTCGGTGCTCCAGAGCCTGCTGCCACGGGGAAGGGCAGACAGGGCCCAGGGAGGGTGCCAGGAATGCCCAGAGCAGCACGCGTGCTCACTGGGAGCCTGCTGCCCACCCGGTGCTGCGGCTAGGAGGGTGCTCCCAGGCCTCAGAGAGAAGCACTTGGAATGCCAGCCACGGCATGGCAAAACCTGGCTCCAAGGTATATTTTACTTACTGGCCTTGCCTACAGCCCAAGGAACGAGAACAAGTGACGAGAGAGCATCAGAGCTCCAGCTGACGAGGACTTTGCCTCATTAGTGCCATTTGCACTATTTGTGTCACACTCCTGAACTGACAGAGGCTCGGCCTGTCAGCCATGAGAGCTGCTGAATAAATCACCACAGCTGCCAAAGGAATAACAGGAGTAAATGGCTCCAGCATCCATCTGAGTGTGTGCAGCATGTGCAGCAGGCAAGCCCTGAGAGACCTTGGTGGACGGATCTAGAGAAGAGATAGCAGTGTGGATAATAAAGGATAAGGGGATGATGCAGTGGGCAAAAAATAAGGAAGACGGGTAGGGCAGGAGCAGCTGAGGGTCACTGAGCACTTTCCTGGGAAGCTGAAACCAAGAGGATTCATTTTTTGAATGGATGAACCAGGGGAGGACAGCTCCTGGTACCTAACTAGAAATAATTTTAAAAGCCTCTATATAAATGGTTATCATCATGCCCTAACAAACCACTTATACCCCACAGGTCTACTTGGGGTACATCATCACACTGAAGCCCATGCCAAAGTCAGAGCCCTCTATTTCCATGAGTCAGGTGTTTGTTTGACTTCTGGGCCAGCAGACTTTCAGATAAGAAAAACAGAGCAGGATTTGAGAACTATCCTGGGTTTGCAAGGAACAAAGTTCATCCGTCTCAGGATTTCAGCCTGGACTGACTGTAGTAAGATTCTACAGTGACCATCAGCACGCACCAGAGAAGCCAGAAAAGTTCATTCTTCAGACTGGTATATGAGATCATGTGATGAATTTATGTCACTCTGCATACATGCAGAGGTAACTACACTCGTGTACACACAGATAGACCCAAATTCAGCCAGCTGGGGTGACAGCCAGCTCAGGTGTCTTGGACACAGACATCTGGGAAGGTTGCTACAGCAGCACATCCCACAGGGCTGCAGCACTGGGCTACAGGGACATGTCCTTGGTGCAGACCCAACCCCAAAACTCTGCAAAGCCACTATTCCCGAAAACCAGCACCTCTCCCAGAGTCAGCACTGCTCCCACCTCACAGTGTCCTCTTGTTGTCCCTTATCACTTACTAGAACATTTAGTAAAAGGATAAATACCATTAAAAAGCTGCTGTACATTAGACTGCAGCGTGGCTGTGTGAGAGCCAGGCTGGGGCTGCCACCAGAGCACCTGTCGTGCTCCTCCACAGGCAGAGCCACTGGAGCTAGGAATCTAGGAGGCCCCACACCTTTCAGAGCACAGCTGGATATTAACATACGACAAAAAAATGCCTGCGTTGCTGCCTGTGAGCCCTGATAATCTGTGACCAGCAGTGTCACAAGCGATGATTTCAGCACTGCTGGCACGATCTGCTCTCCCAGGCGCGGCGCTGGAACCTGTGCCACAAACCGGCGACGCTCTCACGGCTGCGCTCGTCCCCACCAACAGTGACACCAAGTGACATCTGCATTTGGCCCATAAGCAGGGCAGTTCACCTGACACAGGGTGGCCCAATTACTGCTAAAGACCTTGTCTCTCTGATCCGGAGATGGCCCTGGATCCCAATACAGCTCCCATTTAAGACTATTACAGAGGAATCAATCACCTGTCCAAGGGAGCAGCACAGAGAGCCTGGCTGTCAGGAGAGGCTGCTCCTTGTGAGCAGTGCATCAGGCTCTGCCTGGAGAGTGGAAGTGACAAAGAGCCAGGCTCAGCGGCCAGCAGTGACCTCCAGCGAGAGCAGTGGCAGCAGCTGAGTTGGGGAGGCAGCAAGGGTGCCACAGGGAGTGCAAGGAGAAGCCCAGGAGAACCCCCAGAGCAAACAAAGCCTTCTCCTCCTGCCTGTGTGCAGTGAGTGCCATGCCGTCCTGGCCAGCCTGCACTGTGGCGAGTCTGGGCCACAGGGGGAAGGGGCACCAAGGGCCATCCTGCTTCAGACGTTCACTTCTGCATCTGTCCAGTGGAAACAGAGATACAGGCAACCATCTCCTTTTGACCCTCAGTACCACCAGGTTCTGGAAAGGAAGTGACTGTGTTTGCAACTAAACAGCATAATTTTGTCAGGTGGGTGGGCCATTTGTTCTGAAACACAAAGGCAGGGAGAGGAGGTTCTGGTTTATGTAAGATACCTGCCTTGTTCCCAGTAAAACAGCCAGCCCCACATGAACACTGGGCACCAACTGCACTGGCTTGTGTTTGTGGAGAAAGCAGAGAGCAAAAGGGTTAAACAAAATCTCTGTATGGTCAGATCTAATTTAGCATCCTGATGCTGATCTAGAAGGGCAACTGCAAAGTAAATTAATAGCGTTTCTGAAAAAACCAAACAAACCACCATTTAGGGGTTGTCCATAGGAATGGAAACAGGGTACCAATACTCTGATGGAGATATCAAAATGATTACCTACAAAATGCTCATTTCTGACATGCCTGTAAAAGACATTCATTCAGAAAAACCCAGGGAATGGACACAGAGATGAGCACCAAACAGCAGCAGTGGATCAAACCACTTCCTTTGATTCTAATAAGTCAGGAGCTCAGTCCTGATGAGTGTTACACAACCCTCAGGAATCCCAACATCTAGGAAAAAAATTCAGGAGAGACACAAGCCCAACATCCTTTGCCTCTGATGGACTCAGAGTCCCCCAGGTCTGTGATCCTCAGATGCCTCCATAAATGCTAGAAGCACAACATGACAGCTGAGGGTGACACAGTGCAGGAGGCCATGCAGCAAGGACAAGCTGCAGGATGAAGTCCACCCTCCATGGCAGGAGTAATTCCTTGCACTAGAATTCAATTCAGCTCCTCCAAACATAATGGGAGCCAGTGTGGGAATAAAGGGAGCCAAGCTGGGAGGAAATTTAGTGTCTTTGTTATTAACTGGGGGACAGTGAGACCACTGGGACATGCAAGACCGGGACAGCAACGTGCTGCTCCTCCCTGTAACTCAAGAGTTAGATATTTATTTTCCCGGAAAGACCTCTAAGGAGCTGGGGATGCTACACACTACTCTTCATTCTCCACATGTTCCCACAGCCTTTTCCCAGGCCTGGCTGGCCATCCAGTGCACTGCGACACCACTCCTCCCCACAGGGCTCCTGGGGGAAAGAATCAGGAATACAATGAAGTCCTGGGGGCAAATCTTTTCTGGGAGCTAAGTTGTGGCTCCACTGGGAGGGATGCAGCGCCCAGCAGGCTGGACCAGCAGCACTGACATGAATGCAGCCAGGCTGATCCATATATGAAGACAATTTGGGCTGCATTTTATTCATAACCTTCAAACCTTATAGTGAAAATGTTTTTAAAGGGAGAGAAGCCATGTGGAAGCAGCCACCATCCTCCCTCCATAATAGAAGCCATGACATTAGTCCAAAGAGCAATATCTGATGCACACAAAGAAATGCTCCAGAAGAAATGAACTTGGAATACCCTTGGTCATGTCCTAAACCACAGTTGCAGATAAAGTGAGTCTCTGAGAAAAACCAGACAGCATCCTCCACCATACCAGCACAGCGGTCAGCAAGGGCGGACAAGTTTTCATGGTCTTAAACCCCTTATTAACCAAAGTATTATTTCCTTTTGCGTCCAGCTAAGTACCTTATTCTCATTAAACCTCTATTTCACATGCTGGAATCTCAGCGGCCTGGACTACTAAATTCCATCTGATGCTTCCCAAGAAGCTGGTCAGTGCTCTGCTTTGGGCTCAGTCCCATTCAAGCACAGGCACTAACAGTCTGCATCTTCCCGAGGAGCTGGGGCTTGCTGTGTTACCATGGCAGTGGGCTGGTGTCGGAGCTGGGGGTGGTTTGCGCTTGCCTGGATGCAAAGTACTGGCAGATCACCAAGGGTTAGCGACCAGGGCCCATGGAAAAGGCCAGGGTGACAGTCCAGGCATGACAACAGTGATTCCATGGTTTATGGCGACAACACTTCAACCTCTGCCTCTCACACCCCCACTGCAGTCGGGCTTCCTACAGTCCCAGGGGACCCTGGTTCTGCTGGACACAGCTTGGCAGAGCCCTTTCCCAAGCTAAGTCATCCCTAGCTGGTGCCAAACTGTGCACCCACTGTGGGACATTCCACGACAAACACTAAGAAAATTTATCAGAATTCGTGTAATTACCTCTGAAAATTGTAACTGACATCTAATTAATTTTTCATCTGCTTAAGTGCTGGGAACACAACAGGCCACCACCATCTAATGGTCTGATTCCACTATATCCAGCCACGGAAAAATCAGGAAAAAACCCAGGCATGACTTACACCAGAACACGACCAGCCTTTCCTCGTCCCCTCTCACCTGGGCAACCGGGCACAGAGTGGGCCAGAGCTCCAGTCACAATGAGGAAAGGAACAGGAACCGAGACCTTTGTCAGAGCATACATCGCAGTCAAGATGGCCATTATAAACAGGGTCACCATAGGATGTCAGAGAGCTTCAACCCATACAGAGTAACACCACATCACTTCAGAAGGCTGCAGGCATTGGCCCTTCTTGCTCTTTAGCCCAGCCTTTTATACCCTCACGGTTCATGCACGGCACCTGTGTGCCCTCTGCTCCCTGTGGTGACTGGTCAGTGCTCCTGGGCACTCCATGGTTCCTTACCTTCAACAAGGGTCACCTGCTGCTCACAGCTGTAGCCAGTCAGGGATGAGGCTCAGCAGCCCCACTCCCAGTGCCACAAACTGTGTGCCTACAGACCTTCACCAAGTGGGACTCAGTTGTCAGATGGTGCCAGGTCACTGCTCTTCCCAGGACAAAGGTCCCTTTGCACTCCAGCATTTCAGATCACTTCCCATACACAGACACACATGGGAATTGATACCCGTGTCCCTGAACAGCCACAGAAGGGATTCTCTTACATGGATATTTGTGAACACTTTCCTTCCTGAGGCTGTGATGGAATTACAGGTGCTGTGGGTACCTGCAGCACTCCCTTCCTGAGGTCCTGGATACCTACTGTGTCCCTCACAGCTCCAACCATAGGACACAGTAGGGGAATGCAGGGAGCTTACCATGATGTTCCATGATGCCTTGTGCTGGAGCTGCTCAGGAAGGGACTGGGAGTTATTTCTGGTTAAGCCATAGGTATTTTCAGGGACTTGCAGTTGCTGCAGGACACCTGATCCCCACTCTGGCTTTGACAATTCAGCCCCTTTCCCTGCAGGAATAAAATCTGAAATCCAATCCAATGTGGTGACAACCCCAATTTTCTGCCT
The DNA here is from genome assembly GCF_027477595.1 of Haemorhous mexicanus. NCBI lineage: Eukaryota > Metazoa > Chordata > Aves > Passeriformes > Fringillidae > Haemorhous > Haemorhous mexicanus. The sequence continues at coordinate 596,496 of NC_082344.1, forward strand.
ATGGGACAGAGATGTTGCTAAGCTCTGTCCTGGGCCTCTTCATACACAATCTATATTCACTTCCCAAAAGATCCTAGACAGCTTGGAATAATGAGTCCAGGCTGCTCGGGGTCCACGGGACTCCTTGGCAGATCGGGTTGTTCTCAGGTGTTACGGGAGCACTCCACAGGTAGAGACTGGAGCTAGGACTGCCCATGGTGTCTGGGATGCTGTGGGTGCTCTGGTAGCCTTTGCCCATCCCTGTACAGCCCAACTCAAATTACAACCTCATTCCACTTAACGGGGCCTTGATGGCAATTTCATTACTCAGAAAGTCACATTTATTAGTCCATTGTAATGTGTTGTGATTGTAACTCTAATGCTAATAGGAAGAAGTTTAACCTCATTCCATTTTCCATACAGTTAAAAACCTGGTTACAATGGTCATAAATCAGGGTTTCAAATGTCATAAAAGCAGAGTTGCAGCTTTACACTACGCGTATCTTTTTTTAATCTTTGCATTTCATATTAATCTCAGATCCAGTCTTTCACAACTCCACTTACAACCCACATTTTATTTAGATTATCATTATGATAGCAGAAAAAAATCCTCACCCTGCATATAATTTGCATGATTTAGGTAGACTGTGTTTTCAATTACATTAATAACCTAAAATGAGGCACACTGATTAGAACCCTTTCTCTCACTTAGAACGAATATTTTCATTAGTGATGTCTTTGGAGATGCCCCTCCTTCCTCAGCATTCCACACACACAACATGATGGATACTGTAAGGGAAATGTTCCCTAACTTTGATGCCCAGGGATCCTGCTCTTCATGGGAAGCCAGAGACAGAATGGAAAGACCCTACAGAAAGACCCTGCATCTAGGCTGGAACTCCTCACCTCATCTCTTCCTTTCAAGGGCACATCATTTCAATTTTTTCCTCAAATATTTTCAGAGATGCTTCTTAAAAAATAACTACTTTTGTCCTAAAGGCATTTCAATGCAATCACAGAAGGTCTGGATCCAGAGTGCCTTAGGCTGGCTTCTTTCCTGGTAACCCACAGATTTTAACAACAAAGAACATGCACTAATCACACCAAAAAGTTGAGGTTTGAACTGAGACAAGAGGACCCTCAGCTCCAGTCTGCAGAGGAACCATGGCTCTGGAGGTTGTGCCTCACTGATCTTACAGCCTTGATAGTAAGTTTATCTACCACTGCACAAATGACAGCCATAATGCCACGCCATGCCAAGAAAGAAACGAAGAAAGAAAGAAGGGATTGTATCTGAAACCTTTTCAGTTTGGTCTTCACGATCTCAGGTGAGCTGGAAGGTAGAAAAGATGGCACACAGTAAGCACCTGTTAATCGCAATATTCTTTTCTCATCAGCTCAAAGCCTCTGCAATGCTCTGAGGCAAGACACCAAGAGGAGTGTTCCAGTCCTTGGCTCCCAAAGCCCGAGCCACCAGAGCTCTATGTAATGCCTACTCACAGTCCCCACTGCCAGAGGTGGAAGCAGGAGGAAGGAAATGCCGCTCCTGGAGACCACAGAAGGGGAGAGAACATAGGCACATTCTCCTGCTGTAGCCACCCTGCAGGCTGTGAATTTGGGTTAGAGGCAGAAATGGACATGCACTTGGCATCTCGAGCAAGGCTTTGCTTTAAAAGGGCTCCCCATGCACGCCCCGAGACAGACTGACAGACCTGTCACAGCCAGGCTTCCTTGCACAGCTGGAGAAGGGCTGTCAGAGCCAGAGGTGCAATGCTGTGCTCTCCTCCCAACCACTCTAGCTGCCGTGGGGCTGTGGTCAAACCCAGAGCCCCAGATGGACCTGCTGGAACCTGAGGGCATGGGCCTGCAGAGCCACAGCTTGTTCCTGGTGCCGCCACTGCCAACAAACCCATCTCTGCCTTTTCATGCTGCCCAGGGAGGGCAATGTGGATCCTTAAATATTTTAAGTCCAGGGGCAGTGGGGAGGGACAGCCAGGAAGGGAAAGCACCTCAACCCACTGCCTTGTCAAATGTGGATGCTGGCACGCTCCCACAAAATGCCTGACGGGTCCGAGCCTGAGGCAAAAAGCTCTGCCCAGCCCCCATGGCAGCTGTTTATCTGCTCCATAGATGTGGGAGGACTGCTATTCCTGCCTCCACAACCCTCCACTCCATTGCCAAGGGGAGCCTTAGCTGGGAATTGGACTCCAAAACACATGCAGCACAAACCCAGCGGCATCTGTCTGTGCTCTGCAAAGAGACTTCTGAGAGTAGGGACCTCCCAGCCCTCCTGTCCCACTCAGACACTTGCTCCCTTTCTGCATCCCTCCCTCCAGCTCTCCTGGGATCCATCTTGCCTCCACCCTGCACAGGCAGGGATGATGCAACAGGGATGGAGAAACAGAGACCTTTTCTGAACCAATTCTCTTCCCTCCCACCAGCCCTGGTCCCTCCTCAGGAGTTTTCAACCAAGGCAGCAGCAGCAGCATCTGCTTTCAGAATAGCCTGACTTTGCTCGGTCTCAGGGTCTACCCAACACCTTGGATCATATCTTAGACACCCGCAGTGTTACTTGGACAAATAAAACAAGGAACCTCCTTCCCTAAACCAAATTTCTCCCTGTAGCTTTAGCTCAGAGGGCTTTCACTGCCTGCTCTTGCCTGTGTTCTCCTCCAAAATCCCACCTAGCCCCAGCACTGCACAGGCCAGGCCCGTCCCTCAGCCCCTTCCATGTGCCACTCTTCCTCCCAGGCTTCAAGTCTCTCTCGACAAGGAAACCAGTTTGGCTCTCTAGTGAAGGGCATCTGAGCCCTTCTCAAAAGTTCTCCCACACCCTCCAGCACAGAAGTAGAGTGGAGCATGGAGCACAATCCCAGCTGTACAGAAACAGACAGTTGTGAAATGCCCTCTGACAGTGGGCACCCTCAACAGATTGGTTGGGTTTGTGACAATCCTGCAAGCAAATACTGCAGTGCGTGGAATAGAATGCCAACGGCCCATGAACTGTGCTCTGTTTCTGCTGATTAAACATCTTCTCCTGCATCAGGCAGAGCAGACCTGGGAAATGCGCTGAGCCATCAGCCTACAGACACTTCTGAGATGACAAACCAGAGGTGCTGATCCCTTCCCACAGCCGACATCACACAGGGACACCACAGGGCCATGAAAGGGCCTAACAGAGCTGTCCCTACCAAGATACCAAGATGTCACAGGCAATATACAGGGAAGGAAATATCAAAGCTATTTATTTAGAGGGAATTTTATCCTGCTCTGAAAGCACCTTCACCACAACAGGCACAGCACAGAGCAGGGTGACCATCATGGGTCGGTGTTTGAGCTTAAACTTAATGTACTGCTTCTACCTAGGTTGTAGATGAACATTCCTAAAGATCCTTCTCTCACACAGTGTTATGGAGAGGGAAGAGGGAAAACGGCAAATACTCACTGGGGATTGCTGGGCACGTGGTGCCATCAGCAAAGAACCCCCTCACTTCTGCCAGGCTACCAGCGCAGCCCAGCCCTTCCCTCCCCTGCTCACACACACTCACATGGATCCAGATGCTTGATGCTGTCATTCCTCATTGTTCTCAAACCAACCATAATATCAGATGATATCAAAACACAAGGGCTTGGAGGATTTCAACCCACTCAGCAGAAAAATGGGTGTCCAAATGCTGTGTGCTTACACATATTTCACACTCTGGACTATCACAGCTGCCTTCAACATTTCCTGTCCTTGATAAGTCTCAGGCTTGGCTTATTTTCACCTCCCAATTCCACTCTGATTTGCATTTCTACAGTGGCTACTTACTAACATCAGCCGTACTGAAGAGCAGGAACCCAAGCTCAGCACACCCTGAGCCAGACTCCAGTGACAAGTCAGGCCAAAATAAGCAGCAAGCAAGACACGTCCCCTATGATTTTTGGTCAAATCATAAAATCACAGCCAGACCCTTTCCCTAGAGCCAGAAATCCCCCCTTTTCGTTGCCATATCATGGCTCTCACTCTCAGATCAGACATGATATTTAGGAGGCCTGCACATAGGCATAAAACAAACGAAAGTAAAACCCACAGAAATAAACTTTTTAAGCATCCTAGAGAAAATACCCCCAAGCAAACCCTATCCACATGTGGGCTGGGAATGTCAGTTCAGGAACACTTGCTGGGTTATCCAGACACCATTCATTCAGCTACTCAGCTGCTTAACGACATGAGTCCTTTCTTTGCACAAGAAGGAAGAGCTGTACCACCTACACTCTACTGCCCCAGCCTAGGATGTGGAGAGCCCATAAGGCTTGTATCTCACTGCTTTTGTTACAGTGCAGTTTTGATGCACGCTGAGTAGCTGCTGCACAAAAGGTCCATTCTCCATCCAGCACTGTACGCCAAAGGTAAAACACCTGTCAGAAGGCTACCAGCAAGGCAAAGGAACAGGGTTACTAGAAAGCAAACTTGTGCTTACAAGTGAAGCAGGGAAAGAGACCTACTGCAGGTTCAGCACCCTCTGCAGTCCAGCTGGCACCCACCCTGGAAATGCAGCAGATGAGAAGCCCAAAAAACTGCCGACTCCAATGCCAATTGCTAAGGAAGGAAATTTCCTTTTCTCCTTCCTCACAAGAGTGTGCAGTAAACTCGCTGCAGCTCTTTGTCCTTGAACGTCAACACCAGAAGGGAAGACATCTTTAAAGAGAAGTTATCCCCCAAGTTCACAGCTGATATTCCTTTCTTATTTAGGGGAGTCTCTGGGGGCAGGACTGTACCAACAGAACTGGGGTAGGACAAGGTAAAGGTGGGGCCTTGTGCTACCCGTTACCGGATTTTGGTGGGGGACCACGGGAACTGACACAATCTGTGCTCATCCAGTCAGTAATATATTGACTCCAACATAACCAAGAAAACACGAACTAGGCAAGATATAGAGGCCCTCACCATCTTGTCACCCTCCAAATGGGAGAAGCACAGTTAACAGCACTAGAGAAATGTTTCCTATTTGATTTTATTAACTGATTGACATGAATTAATGCATTGGGATATTTGATTGTGTCATAAAATGTGTATATGAACATCATGATTCAATTTAATGTACCCATTACTGCTTGATGTGCCATTATATTAGACTAAATTAAAAGAATTTTATGGAAAAAAAATTACAATTAAAGACTCAAAATTGATTACATTCATAACTTAGAGGATATTCACTTCTATTCATGTTTTGAATAATGACAATAAAAGAACCAGAAAACAACACAGACCATGGAAAGATGGACAAAATAAAGTGCGGCAGAGATAAACAGAACAAACGGAATGAGGGGTCCATAAAACCCCACCTTCCCAGAGGCTGGGAACAGCTGAGCACAAATCATCAGCACAGCAACAGTGTCTTATAGGACAGCAGGAATTTTGTCAAGACCGCAGGGCAGCCCAGCTAAAGGAACACAGAGGCCCACACATTTTCCAAGCTCTCCTGGGGGATCTCTGCTGGAGTTTGCCCTGTGTGAGCAGTGTCCCTGGCAGATAGTTACAACCCTGGAGCACAGCCCAAGTGTTTCACCCTGCTGTACAACTCAGGCGCTAGGTGTCTGTTCACCTGCTCCTGTAAGGCTGAGTAGTGCTCTGTACCCACCCAGAGGTGTTTGGTAGGTGAGACCATCTCAGGTTTCACCTATGTCCTTGTGCTGCCAAGCAAAGGGATCCATATCGCTCCATGGCACGGAGCCAGGGTACAACAGTTCAGTTCACTAACTCAGGCCTGTCTTGGGGACCTGAGCAGGAAAAAGAGACAGGAGTTGCCAAAGGGAAAGGACTCGGCCAGAGGACTAAAATCAGTCGTGGGTAACGCTGCCTGGCTGGGGCTTCCTGAACTTCCCCTTTTTCCCTGGGAAATAAGAATGGTACTAAGAAACCCCAAAATATTTTTGCAGAATACACAGAAGTGACTCTGGAAAAGGGGTCTGGACTCCAGACAATCCAGAATTACGATTTAACTGGTACAACTGAAGCCCGGCCTGAGTCATGCCTCACCCTCTGTGGACTCAAGACTCTGAGCAAGAACTGGGAATGTTCCTGAGCAGTGAGAAGGTCAAGAGCACCTCATTTTCCACTAAATCAATACCCCAAATTATCCCACAAAATGAGCAGCATTTTAAGATCCGCAGCTCTTTTTCTCTTGGGAAAGAAGAGAATGACCAGCTAGATAGGATATGCTAACTAGCCAGTTCAGTCTGGGCATCAGACACCGGGGCTTCGGAAAGACAGGAGTTGGACTTGTGGAGACGTGCATGAGTAAGTAGCGAGGGCCTTGCGGAATATCCGCTTGAAGACATGCCAGCAAGTAAATTGTTGGAGAAAAAAAGTACAACGCATGTCAGGTTTTTAATTACATGTCTATTTTCCCAACAAAGAAGTGCAATTAAAGTTAATCATGTCTATTATATTACACAATGCCTCCCTTCCTAATGGAACCAGGCCTGCATGAAGGAAAAGCACATTAACACACAAACGCTGTTCGTACACAGGGATGTTTTGCACCCTGAACACACTGGGACACAGCCGTGCTCAATTACCCATCTTCCGCTCCAGCACACTGCTCCACCCATGTCTTGGGGAGTGGCAGGAGGGGGAGCAGGGCTTACTTACAAACCCCGGCCGCCCCAAAGATGTGATGGATGGGCCCACACGTCCTGCGAGCACACAGGAGGGTCCCTGCCTGCCTGTGCCGCCTTCCCCCAGCGCCTGTGCACAGCCCAGGCCTCGAGCAGGGACGCTGCAGGGCTCCGTCAGCCTCAGGCTCAGGCAGGCAATGCACAGGCTGAGGAACAGCAGCAAAGCTCAGAGCCCTCTATCATCAGCGAGCCAGCGCGGTCTGACGGAATCCGAGGGACACCCAGGTAGCAGGATAAATTTTGCTCTCTGGTGTCAAGCCAGAGTAGTGCAGTTCATTATGGGATTTAATCCCTGATTCAGCAGGTGTAAATAAGAGCAATTTGACTTCTTTCCCCCTGCAATTACCAAAATAGTACTTCCTGTTTCAGTCTCATTTTATAGCCTTCTGTGGCTGCTGCCATCACTGTCCAGCTCTGCCTTTACACACACGTGGTGCCTGAAAGAAGCACTCAGCAGCTGGGAGAAAGGAGGCAGCTCTCAGAACCGGCAGAGCCAAAGCCAGTGCCCATGCATCTCCGTATCCACAGTGATGGCTGTTCCTGCAGCATCCCAGGGCAGCTCCCATACCCTACAGCGTCCAGCAAGGCTGGGGTAGCTCTGCCTAGGGCAGCTGCAGGCACTGATGCCTGGGATGGAGGATACCTGAGAGAAACAAAATCAATGGCAGCACTGAGCCCTGCAGCAGACACCACCTGGAGAGCCTGTGCATGCCCAGTTCCCTGGCTGCTGAGGGTCTGGCCTCCTGGCAAGGAGCAAAAGAGCTCAGGACGGACACAAACGTAAGCAAGGTCCATGCACATTTCCACGCAGTTTCCAGGTTCTTTTGGCAAAGCCCCGTTCCAGCAGCTCCTTGGGTGCTGCAGAGCACTGCCCCTGCATTTCCAGCACCAATCCAGCCACCAGACCAGGATGAGATCAATACACCCTGCAGCACAATGCCTACAAAAGCCTGCTGAGTCTCACAGCTTTGCCCTCAGACAACTCTTCCTAACAACTGATTCCAGTACCTTGCTTCCCAAGTTTTTATTTTAATTTTACTTTGATGGCTTGGCAGACTCGTTTCAGGCTGGCAAACCTGAGTAAATCCAGTGGAGCCATGACAGCTCAAACTGCTCTTGCTGTGCTGATGAACCAGCTTGGACAAAACCCTGAAGAAGCAAATAATTTGCAGAGAAAAGAAGTTTTAATTTCAGCCAAGTCAAAGCAAATAACCAGTGCAGGGCATCATTAACAAAGCTGTCTGAATTTAATTTAGTCTTCAAAACAGCAATTTCTAAAAAACTGCTGTGATATCAGAGAGGAGGTATCAAGGAGAAGAGGAAGAAGGGAGGAATCCAAATTCAGTAATTTTTTTTTTTTTTTGGTGAGCACCTCCAATAGCAACCAGTCTCCATCTTGCTCAACCCAAGTCAGACTTATTAATTTTCTTTGCTATAAAGAGAGTCTCTGCAGCTGGCTGGGAGGGGATTAAGGTGGTGGAAGTGTCCACCTGGACAAAGATTTGCCTGCTAGGGAAAGGAACTCTGGCAGACAGCACCAGGAATGGAGCTGAACACAAGCACTGGTTTTTAAAATCACACACTAACTCTTTAGAAGCTGCTTCATACCATCAAAATGTACATGCTGATCTGAACCAGCACTTGAAATTCCAGCTGCAGAATGCTCACTGTTATTGAAGAAGAAATGAAGTGTTTTATGAGAGAGACTACTTTCAGTAAACTGAAAGACCATGAAAGAGAAAACATACAATAGGATAGTGCAGTTGCCAACTGTTGTCAAAAAGCTACATTCAAAGGAAAAATAGAAATTTAAAAATCACCTAATGGCTATAGTTGGGTCTGATACATACAGCTGGGCTTACTGAAATAATTTTTAGCTACACAACTGATCTACATATAAAATCCTTCCACATCGTGCACATGACCAGGGTGACGAGGTGACTCTAAGCACAAGACAACTGTGCTGCATAAAGCCACAAGAACATTGTTTAGCCAGGGTTCCTCAACAGGCAAGAGGTAACAGAAATTAATGGCCAAACATGTCCCAACCGGTGGAAATCAAGTCAGAAAAATAAACACACAAATCTACAAGCCTCTGGAATGGAACAACTTGCCAGCTGTGCCGATGGGAGCCACCGCTCTCATGGGTTTTCCCAAGCAGCCTGTTTGATGCAGCCCTTCCAGCACACCTGCCCACATCCCCGAGGAACACTTGGCCCAGTCAGCGGCACTCCCTGGCACAGACAGCTCCGTGCAGGGCACACTGGGCTTCGGACAGGGCAAGAACATGAAACCAGACCATTCTGACAATCTCAATGAACCTTAGCATCTGGAACCAGATGTGGGCAGGGAGCTGAAACCAGCCCCCGCCCCTCTTCCCTGCCTATGCTCAGCTCCCTTCAGCTGCTCTTTGGGTTCATTTTTCTAACTTGCCTCCAGCCTTGTATCACAGTCCCTGACAACACACACAGACAGCACCAATGACTCTGAAGGAATGATTCACCAGAATTACTTGTTTCCAGAGGAAGTGGATGTGGCAGGCTGCTGTGTCCTGGCCAAACGAAAGGCCCAGTTGCCAAGCTGGGAGGCCCTGGGCTGCCACTGGACATTCCCACTGTAATGCTCAGGAATCCCAGATGTGAGAAGAGGGGCCACCCACCTTCTGAGCAGCCTCCATGGCAAGCAGCATCTGGCAATTGTCCAGCGTTTATCAGCCCCAGCCCTCCCTGATGCTCTAACACACCTGGGCATTTCCCAGGTGGAAAGCATAAGGCCTCAGTCCTCTTTTGCTAGTCCCCTCGTTATACTGAGAGGAACAAACAACTCCTCCACAGTCCTGCCAGCAGTGCTGAACTGCACAGCGATATGGCAAGTAAAATTACTTCCAATTCACCACAAGGAATAAAGGTCAAAGCTCCAAGTGATACATTCAGGGGATGGACAGCTGCTCTCCAAGGAGGAAGATGACACCTTGCTGGGAGCAAACTCCTCTCCCCATGGCCATCCTCACCTCTGTGCCCCCATCCTGCCCCAGAACACCCCATGGTCACGCCCGACTCCCCTATAAGGAAGGGCCTCAAATGATACCCCTTGGCAGCAGCACCCTCCAAGCAATGGAAAAATGAGATTAGGCTGCCAGGAAGGAGCCACATGGCTCACACAGCCACTCCTGGAAAACTGGGAGCTCCCCTGGCACCATTCTCCAGACTGCTTCTCAACTTTGGATTCACTGATAAGCAGTAAAAGCTTATTGCTGATGACTGGATATTTAAGGAATTAATACAGCTTCATACAAAAAGGCCTTGTAGGACACCACGCAGGGGAGCAGCTAAGCAGCTCACGGACTCTTTTCCCAAAATGCCATACCTCAACCCATGTGCCAATCCTTACCCAAAATCATTGGAGGATTTCCTCTGCAAAATCCTCAAGGATGACAAATGTCAGTAGGTGGGACTCCAAGGCCAAAGGAAGAACCATCACTCCCGGGGTGCCCACCCCAAGGCCTGGGCCCCCCGAGGCCTCCGGGCACATGGCAGATGACAACAGCACGGGCTCATCAACTCAGCTATTGTGTCTCGTTAGCTTAACCAAACTCCAAACTCCGTGCGGAGCGCCTTTCCCCCGCAAGTTATTAAAGGGTAGATTTCTTTTAATTAAACTCATTTACATGACTAAATTAGATTTAATTACTCCCATTCATTTTGCTAATACCTCTCTTTGATTGGAGAAAGGCAACTTTTCTAATTGCTCCAAACAGGACTGGTTGGCTCTGCCCTCTCTCGAGCTGGCACAAGGAAACCCCGGCTCCACAACACACAGAGAAGGGCCCAGTGCAGATTTTGGGTATAAACAAACTGGACAGCTTTTCCTACCACACATGTACTGTGTGTGGTAACTACTCGATCACCAGAAGACCTAACATTTATGGCACGATTTAAAGCAAGAGAAAACCCACTACAAATACTTTTCAAGTACCTTCTATCTGCTCAAGGGAAATGCTAGGAGACGGACAGCAATTCAACTTGCTTCCCCTCTTGTACTTTTGAAATTGGGGGGGAAATATCAGCAATTTTGAAATTGAGGGCTAAGGATATTTCTACTAAGTCCCTTAGCCAGACAGCTCACTGATGTAATTATCAATTTTCTTAACTGCAACATATAGCACTTCCTCATTTTTACGCTTCGGACTTGGAACGTATCAAGCTGCTGCCTAAGTTATACATTAGGCCCAAGTATCAAGCTTCCCACTAGGCCAGAAGTCACCATATTGAACTCCGTGGGACTGTCTGGCGCGCCCCAATGCCTCCCATTTCATCCTACCAGGCACTGCCTCGTGTTGCTTCAGTGATGCACAAGCACAGGAAATTCCACGCAGAATTCACAACACGCTGAGTTTCCAGACACCTGCTCATGTGGCTCAGTGATTTCCCTCATGCCAACTGCGGTGTTGCCATCGGCGGCCCTGGGGGCCAGACTGGACACAACCTCTAGGGCACACAAAAGCCCCACCAAAACCAGGCGCTCCCAGCAGAAACACCAGGCTTTTGTCCCCTATATATGTTCCTGTTTGTTCCTAGGCAGCCAGCCCTCATCCCACCCCAGAGGCCTTGCGCCTGACCGCAGCCCACGGCTGAGACCAGCAGGCCTCAGTTTCGTAGGAAGCACAGGAACTGACACCTCAACTCAAACATGCCCAAAGATACGGCTTGCAGAGCAGTCGATGTGCTACCCAGAGCCCAGCTGGTGACCTGTTTGCCAGGGGAACGGCCCCCGGCCTCTGTCAGTGCTCGTTCCACCTCCTCCTTCAGCTGAGGTGAGCACACGGCATTTATCCAAGACAAACGCAAATCTCTATACTATTTGGCACCAGTTTTCTTTCATTAGATACAACTTTCTGCCCCCTTTCTCAACATGTAACTAGTATTTATCCAACCACACATGATGTGTGGCCTAATTATCACTCTAATATTTTTCTGAAAAAAAAAAAAAACCCGAATGCAATTAACAAGGAACTAAGAAACCAACACCCCCCCCCGGCCCCCACCCCCCGGCTTGCTATTTTTGTTTGGTTTTAAATCAGGTTCAGCAGTAATCGCAGTGGTTTGGTTGGAACCAGACATGGTATTTGGATTTTTTGCCAGCACTTCAGATTCTGAAATTCATAGAATATTTCCAAATCAAAACCTCCCCACTTCTCTGGCAACTTCTTTTCTTCACCTCCCAAGCTACCTTAGTGTCTTCACAGATTCCTCAATAAAAAAGTTTTGAGTAAACAGTGTCATCAAAAACCCAGTTGGAATACATACTTTTCATAGGATAAATTATCTGACCCAAGCACAGGGCAAATGTAATCCAGGCCCAAACCACAAAATTACCAGCATGCCTTGTACCGTAAGCTTTCACTCTGTTTCAGCAGCTTTTCTCAAAGATTTGAGAAGGCTTTCCAGCTGCAAGACGTGTGTCTCCAGTGACACAGAAACCCTCTGCTTTTCCAGACAGGCACAATGGAGCCACCAGTGTCTGGGGCAAGTGCATTCCTGGCTCAGAGGTGACACTAAATGCAATTAAAGGAAATGAGTATGTAAGGAAGGAAAAGTCTGAAGGAACAAACTGTGCCTCCTGCCATTAACTCCTCACCTGCTACCTGCCATAGTGACCCACCACCCTCTTGGCTCAGGATTTTCTAATCCGCTCTGAAGCATCTTCTTCCTCTTCATCCAATAGACCAACCACTGAGCTCTGATTTCAGGAATTTCTGGACAATAACCAGGCTGCAATTACACGCTTATGCAAAGTTATACTGTCACATTTAGGAAATGTCTTCAGAACACGGTTAATTCCAGGAATATCATGTCCTTATTTTTCAAATCCTGCGTGGGAGAAACAGCTTTTGGTTCTGTTTGCATACTAAAAACTCTACGTGCCATAGCACAACAGGTTGCCCTGTTCCTACAAAAATAAGGGTCAGATGCATCCATCAGTCTGAGGGGCTGTTCTGACTGCAGCACAAGTACCGTAATATCCCCAAATTCAAGGCGATGTGAGTACGCCCTGAGTGTTGAATAATCAGGGAAAAAAGCATGTGTGGGGGTTGTCTGGGTGTTTTTGTTGGGTTTTGTGTTGCTTTATCGGTTTTTCGGGGGTGGGGGAGTTGTCAACATCAAGTGAATGTCTTGGCACTGCCTGTCAAGAACACCTGAATGACCCAGCGTGTGACACAAATGACCTCATGCAGGCCAGCTCTGTGTCTGGGAACAGGAGGAGGATTAGGGAAATGTAAATGTCTCTAAGATTGGGGTATGGCTTGAAAACTTCACTTGAATTGTGCCCCCAACAAATGCTTTTGCTGTCGAGTAAGGAAAAAAGAAAAAAGTGCTGTTTAAAATGTTTGATAATCTGACAAGGCCATAAGGCTTAATGGAATCAATGATTACACACAGATGGATGATTAACTCTCGAGGTTTAATGTTAAAAAAAGAGTGCTGGATTGCTACTTAATGGAATTACACTGCCCATATGGAAAAGAACTATAGCCTGCCTATACCCAGAATTAGGGAACAGGTGGTCGATCTGGGCAGGACTGCTTGGAATGCACAAAAGCGTGCTGAACTTGTAAGTGCCAGAAAAAAAGAAAAAAACTCTTCCAAAGTGTGTTAACTTTTCCTATCTCAGAATTGTAAATGGCAGAACTGAAGGCAGGGATCCTCCCAGCCCCTGTTCCCAGCCCCAGCCCCAGGCACCCCGTTTGCTGCAGCGGCTGAGCACAGCGCAGTGTGAGTGAGGGGACGCTGCCAGACCCTCACAGACACTGGGGGTCGGGAACAGCTGGCCCTGACTCTGGAATCTGCCATGCCCAGCCTAGAGCCTGGAGCAAGTTCTGCTGCCTGCCCAAGGGATCCAAGAAGTTTCCCCAAGGCAGAGGATCCCTAAAGAATAGGCTTTGGACCACTCTCCCCAGCCATTGCTTACTCGGAGAAGACCCGGAGGCAACTGCTGTAGGACAGCGTGCTTGCGTTTCCTGTCACACCACACTGAAGAACTGCCTCTTGCTTCTGGAAGGAATCCTCTGTGATTCCATTCTCAGACCAGTGACCCCTCGTTCACCATCCAGAACGCACTGAAAAGTGAACCCTCTCACAACCTTTGCTCCTGCTGTTTGGGGGCCCTCGGGCCTGCTGGGCACCCGTACCGCAGGAGCTCTACGGCATCCCATGTAGAGAATCCTCCAAACACTCTGAGACCGTTCATGGAATGCCGTCATGAACAAGGTTAAAGCAATCCTCTACACATGCCACGCCTGAGATCACCATCCTGAAAAGGATGACCTTTAGCCCAGCCTCCAGAGTAGAAGCTGTACACACAGGTAAACTCTCCTCTGGAATGAAAAGCATTCTGTACAAGCAAAGCAGCATCACCAAGAGCTTCTGCCCACAAGCCTCTGAAGGTAATCGAACAGAAAAACACACCCAGCTTTGTAGGAGAACAGCTTCTTTAGAAGGGAGACAGGACTGGGGCTTAGGAAAATACAAAGTTAACAGATTCCAAGACTCACTTCCAAATCAGGTTTGGTACCCAGACATCCATAATCCTTCTGAATTGAATGAAAGTTACCAGTGCATGTCCATAATAAACATAGATCATTAAACAGCCACAGCTATCCAGAAGGATCCCTTACTCTACACTAAGAATAGCTTGCTGGCATCCTTCAAACAATTTCTAAAGTGACATCAACTAAATTGCAAAGAAAGTATTTTTCTGTGAAAATAACGTACTCTAGAAGATAATGTTCCAAGAGGGCACTTTAAATTCACACCTCGTCTTGGTAAAACAGTTCCATATGGAAATACCCAAGTCACACGCAGGCTCTGCAAACCCAGCTAGCAGGAAATTAGGTGATCTATGAATCAGGCTGCAGACCTCAACTCACTGAAATTTGAGCTTGATACGCAGGGTTCACTTGACTAGAGCTGAGGTGTGACAGGGGGTCCCAGAGCCTCTCCCCGTGCCTGAGTTCCCTGCCGGTGGCAGGGGTCCCTCACCTTCCCCACCCCAGCACTGGCCCAGCCAGCCCGGCTGCCCGCAGAGGTGAGCTGTCCAGCTTTGCATACCATACACAGGGGCCATACCAGAGAGGAAGAGCTCTTGCTTCTTCCTCCCAAGTGCAAATGCTCAGACGACCAGTTGTCACAAATGACCACTTAAAATGTACTGAGGTTTTTTTCCCCCCATATAATTTATTCATGTTCTTCTGTAACCAAGGAAACAGAAGTGATTTTTCTCTCTCATCCAACATTTTCCGTTAAGGGTTGGGTTTTCTAAATCTGTGGGGTCTAATAGCTGTTGAAAACCGAGTGCCAAATTTCATCCAGAGAAAGTCAGCACTCCTGACACAGCAGCAGGAACACCAGTCTCCTTTCTTTACCTTTATGCCGCGCCTGTGACCACCCCCTCCCGCGTTTCCTACCATAAGCATTTCAAGTCCAAGCTCTCCCAGACAGTGCTATCTCTCATTACCTGCTATTCCTAAGCAGGACACACTACCTGTCTCCAACGATATGACACACTGCCACAGTCCCTTGGGATAATATGAACATGGAAATGCTCATGCACTATCAGTAAACAGATACCTGGTAGCCATGGGCTTGGCTACTGCCCTCCTAGCCACGACATCGGCACTGATTCTTTCAGAAGGGCTGTGTCCCTTTTTATGTGCCTTTCTCCAAGACAGCAACGAAGAGCTTATGGTAAATCCAGAGGAACAGCAAAGGAGTCCTACTAGGCTGCCCCAGCCTGGCTCTGCTCCTCATGCCGAACCAATCTAACTCCACCGGCCTGAAACAGCAGCTTTGCCACTTCTGCATGGGGCTCCTGTTGGTTAGCAGTCTCCAAGCCCTGAGGGGGACTACTCACCTGGACACTGAAGGCAGGGATCCTCCCAGCCCCAGCCCCAGGTGCCCTGTTCACTGCAGCTGCTGAGCACAGTGTGGTGTGAGGGATGCTGCCAGACCCACAGAGACAGCGGACAGACACTCCCCTCATCTCTTTTTCACTGGGACCTTTGGTGACTTGTTCTCATGCTTCACACACCTCCTCCCCTTCGGTGGTGAAAAAGCACCTGTTTTCAGTTCCTGCCACACCCCAAATTTCTGAGGTGTGCCTCAGACAGCAGCCAGCCCCATCCTGTTTGCCTGGTAAACATACCTCATAATCACACCATCACATCCATCTAATTTCTCTGAAACCCACTCTCTTTATTCTAAACCATGCAGAGGATTGATGGATTTGAGAGGGCCCCATGATCTGGATGTCACACCCAGAGAAAAAGAAGCCAAAATCCCTAAGTAGGATTTGAACTTCCAGTCCCTGGGGGCTTGAACTGAAATGAGCAGAACCCAGCCCATGCGAGGCACTAACTCACTCGGTTCTCACTACTCAGCACTTGTGATGGCAGTAACTGGCAGTGGAATTGCTGCACAGTGTCATCCTCACGGAACATAGGGTACTCTCCAATTAAATTGGTACCACTTCTGTGCTGCCATTAGGATGACTTATTTGTTTCTGATTAATTAGGTTTCAGCTTCTTCCTTTTGGCATTGCGTTTTCCTCCTGTTCAGTCTATCTGGCCAGTCTAGGTCTGTGTTGGCACAGATCAGTCACTGCAATTCTGGATCAGAAATCTGTGCCTTTGATGAACCTGGCTTCTGGTTCCTGTCAATCTCTGTGGCGGGGTATCACGAGCCACACAGACACTCAGGCTCTTACACACACATACAGTGCGAGATCCCTGCAGCGGGAAAAAAGGGAAGAAGGCAGCCGTGACAAGGTTGCCTCCTTTGGAACCACAGAGAGGTGCCAACTAAAGGTCCCAGCAGCTCATCTGCCAGAGCATAAAGAGCAAACATTTGTCTCCTTGCTCATTTGAAGGCCCTGTCGTGGCTGGAGTGCTGGATGGTGGTGGGAGAAGGCTTGGGAAGGAGGACGGAACCCCAGCTGCCTGCAGCGCAGCTGCACCTCTGCAGCCGGCGGTGGCACGGCACCACAGACCGGGCCAGAGGGTGGCTCTGGCAGGGGAACCGGGCGGAGCCCGCGCGGCTGCTCGGCCATCAGGGCACTGCTCTCACACAGCAAGGAGCAAGAGGCAACGAGGAACCAAAACTCAAGGAGTTCTACCCGTGTAAGGGAGAGAAGAAACCGAGGTATTCCATATCCTTCCATGCGAAATTATTGAATGCTTGGAAATGGTGCCTCTTTTTTTTTTTTGGCAAACAATATATGGGGTCGCCAATGCGCAGATGGGAGAGCAGCTTATATTTAATAAAATAAAAATTGACATTGGTGGCACATTCTCATATACAGGCATACATTATGGATGATATACGCTTGGTATAGTTTGCACACAGCCTAAACGTTTGTCCTACAGATGGACAGGGAATTAGAGGGATAATAGTTTACATTACACAAACATTCCAAATGTGTGCTTTTCCAAACACAAGTTAGTGGAAAATCTACCTCAGAAGTAAAGGACAAACCATAACAATCTGCAACTCCCTCTTCCATGTACTCCCACCAGCCTTGGGATATGATCCCAGCAAATTAAGGTACTGTCAAGCTAAAGGTAAGTAATGAAATTTGAATAAAAATCTCAAGTCTTCTTATAGAGAAGTTTTGCAATTCATGTTAACTTCATCTAGTAGCAGCAAACATGCACCAATGAACAGAAAGAAGACAGCAGATCCTCTGGCTCTATAGGCCACACATCCACCTACAGCACTGCTGAGAATGTTAAACCCAAAATATGTATCTATCAATGCTTTTCATCAAGCTGCCTGCCTTCAACTTTGTCTTACAGACACTAATTTCGCAGCACAACACTGCCTCCAGATACGCCTTTGGTAACAATGTCCATTTTTGTTTGAAAATGCCATTTTTACTGAGCAGAACTTGCTTAAAACACCATGTGAAGCAAAGCTTTCCATCCCAGTTCTACCTGAAAAAGGATTTTTATGTTCTCAAGCAGAAAACAACTATCACATTTTTAAGTACTTAACTTGAAATCCGATTTTGCCATCTTCCACCCTCTTCACAAAGTCCTTCACAAAGACCCCCATTTATGAGCCTTCCCTCAAGTCATCCCCACCACAGAATTACCCCTTCTAAAAAAGTCTTTAAGCCCCACAGAGTGTCATGGAGAAATGCCATACTTCTAGACATGTCCAGCAAATGTTTGAAACTGTCATGTTTTCAGTATTTCCTTGGGCTTGTTGGATAGTACACCAAGAAAACCAGAAAAAAAAAAAAAAAAAAAAAAGAAAAAAAAAGGATCTTTTTTCTTTCCAGGAAACAGAAACTTTCAGTCACCTCAGGGAAAGTTGTTGTTTGCTTTTGAGAAGAAGACAACAAGAGAGAAAACCTGATATTAATGGAAGAAGTGCCCATTTCCTACACTGACTGCGTTGTTCTAAGGGCTTTCCTCAATGCTCCAGGAACAATGTGTAAGAAAACATTGTCAGGCAGAGCAGTTCCTTTGCTATTCTGAATTAAGCTGGAATTAGCATTGCCTAAATCCTTCCTGCTGTGCCAGAGGAGCACAGTGGAACTTTCAACCACTTTTCAGGAAGGGAAAGCACGGACACCACAGCAACATCCTAAATCCCAGTTCCAAGACCACTAAAATCAAGTCAGTAATAAAAGAGACAGAGTCCCAGTATATTACGAGTCCTTAGCAGCAATATTTGAGGTAATAGCTCTCTCCATAACGATTTCTCATGCAATTTTAGTCTCAAAGCTCAAAATTAATTACAAACATGAAACAAATAATGCTGTTAAAATATATATTATAAACAAATAATGCTCTCAAAAAAGGGAACTTATAGCCTGGGAAAGTAATTGATAAAGCTTAAGTGCTCACAAATAACTGAAAAATGACAGGTCAAGTGATCACTGAGTGACCAACATATAAAACTACCCAGCACAAGACATAAAACACACAAACAGACTGCCACTCACTCATCACACACTGTAAATAAACCATATGGGCTTTTTTTGCATGTGTCCCAGTGCTGATGTTCATGCACAGTATTCCTAAGCCAAAACCTCTGAGCTGTTAAAAGGATTTTCATGCCTCAGCTCCACCCACTATGACACAGAATTAACATTTCTGTTCAGCCATCGGTTTAAAAAAAACAATATTCAAGACCGTAACAAATTCCTGCCTAATTCCCATCCCAAATTCTGTGTGCTCAGCACTTTGCCATTGTGTGCCCTGCTCCAAAAGGACGGAAGCTCCTGCACCTTCCAAGCCAGGCTGCACGGGCCTGTGTCACAGCAGGCACCATAACCAGCTACTGCTGGTGACCAACCCCCCTGCACAGGACACAGCTCCCTGCCAGCAGCCAGCCCAGCCCAGCCCAGCCTCCGGCTCCAACACCCCAAACGTGCGCTCGCACACTGGCAGCCCTGCCAGGATGCCAAGTGCCTGGTATTCCCTGTCAGCCGACTTCCAGAGCACAGCGTGTTGGACATGATGTCAACCCAACAGCACTTAATAAACCCACAGAGAACTAATGCAATTGGAACCCGACAGAGTAAGGCATTAATACTGTGCATTTTAATCAAAGGGAGAGATAATAATTATATCTCTATGTAACTAGAAAAGCTGAAAGGTTCTAATGGGAAAAAATAAAACCATCTGTTTGCTCTAAATCATTAAATGAGTGCTTTAGGACAATGTCATCCCCCTAAAGCCTGTAACAATTTGGGCCTTAAGCAGCGATGCAAATTGATTAAATCCCAGCATATTCTGCCACAAATGGTGGAATCCAAATACCACTGAACAAACGGTAATTTCTGCCACGCATCAGGAAGACAAGCCAAAGACATTTTCCCATTCTTGAGTCTGCAGACAGGAACATGATTAATGGCTATTTTCAACCTAGGTTTTTAAAAGCCATCATAGTCTTTATTTTAGGAATCACACAATATCCTGCTGCTGGGGGTTACAGAGCAAACCCCAACCCCTAGTTCAGAGCTAGCTGTTGGACTCACATCTCCCACATGAGAGATGGTCCCCAGTTGGTTTTTCTTGGGGGGTTGAGCCAGTGCAGCTCAGAAGGGGCAGGTGCTGAGACCTGGCAAGCGGAGGTTTAGGATTAATGTGCCTGCAGGGACAGGGGCTGCGCTGACAAGCACCCAAGCATCATCCCACCAATGGCACTACTGGGTACCTGCACCCTCTCATTTAAATCCAGGCTTGGCACTCTCTAAATTACAACTGTCTTTACACCTCAGGTAACTATTTCTGTTGAACCACACTTTGTCCAGCCAAGACCTGCTGGAAGACAGGTGGCTATGAGCAGCTTTCCAGAGCTACCTCAGCTTCACTGGCAACAGAAGCCATGCTGAAGGGATCCGCCACAAAGACAATAACTGAGACACGGGCTGGTAATTACGGCAGAGGACTACCCCATGGGATCAGCTGGGTGTCTCTTACCCCCAGAGGCCCTGACATGACCCAAATGACCTCAAGAACACAGTGTCCAATGCAGATGGCTGTGCGAGTCCTTCTCCAGGCAGGAGAGGACCGGATGCCCGACAGAACAGCCCTGAAGCACAGAGATTTGAGGTGCTTTTCCCTGGCTGCCACAAACCTAGCTGTGCAGGGGGACTTGCCCCTACCTATGCCCTTCCCAACAGGAAGGTTCCTGACTTACACCGGATCAGATCTTGCTCCTTAGTCTTTTCCCACCTCATTCACCTGACAGCCTGACAGGCTCCTCCACAACAGACATCTTATCAGATGTGACTGATTGCTGTAATCTGTACTCTGGGCAGCCATTAAGCAAATTACCTGAATCATTGCAAGGATTAGTCTCATTAACACATGATTAGCATCAAATTAAAATAATGAGTGTTTAACTTCTGATGTCTTCCAGTTGTTTGAACAGCTTGATCAGCCACACCAGGCTGGCAGGGAGGTGGTGGGTGTCAAAGAGTCAGGGAGAAAAGCTACAAATAAATAAAAGGGTGGGCTGTGCCCCAGCAGAGCTGCAGCTGACAGTGACCACAGAGGCCCGGGCCCTGGGCTGCCGGAGCTGCTGCATGCACAGCCCGGGTCAGAGGCTCTCGGCCGGCCCCACAGCCCTGCTCTGCTGGACAGGTCACCTTGCCTCGGCTCCTCTGCCCCCAGAGCTGGGACTTGCCAATGCCCACGATGTCAATGCAGCCACTAAAACAACAGGGTGAGGCGACCTGGTCCTTCCATTCTCCTGTCTTTTCCACGTACAGCAAATGCTAAAGAAGGCAAAGCAAAAATTCCACCACAAGCAATAGTCCTGGAAGGCGGTTTTTTTCAGAAGCTCTGTTTTTTTGAGCTGGGCATTGTTAACCCATCACCTCTTTTTCTCAATCCCCCTCCTCTCCTTCCCCAACCCTCCCATCACCTATTTTCCTGTCTCCCTGCACCTGATGTGCCACTGGGACTGTGGCAAAGTCTCTCCAGAGTTGCAATTCCCTCCAACCTTCTGAAGGTTATTTGACTTCATTTGCATGTTAGTTCACCGAATTTCCAGCTGTTGTTGATTCTCCTGCAGGACCACTGAGCTGCAATCTGAGCCTTGCCTAGCCTTGCCTTTGGGCTGCTTCCAGTTCAATTCCCTCCCCATGTCACTGACAGGCACCTTCCCTATCTCTGAAGGAAAGGGGAGACCTAGCATGCAAGATCTGCAGGATGGGGACCTAAATCCACACTCAAACCACTTCTCTCTCCATGAAGGAATGACAGAACATGTGCAGCAGCCAATGTTTAAGCCTCAACATCTTGGTTATTTATTCTTTGAAATGCCACAAACCATAAGTATGTATTATAGACAAATCACTTGTCAAAGCTCTTCCCTAATTTAATTAAAGCCATTTTTTATTCATACAAGTGCAAAGAAGCAACTTAAACAGATAACATTTTTCACACTTAGATAAAATGAAAATAGCCAAACTAAATTTTGGCAAAGCATATAAAAACAAAAGATCCAAGCAAAGACTCTATTATGTGCCAAGTTCCATCTCTGCTGAGATGTTAGCAAGGAATTGCACACACCAAGTCTCCTACTTCAACTTCTGATGGACTCCTGACCCTCCGCACACCACAAACACACCAGTGGTTCCTGTGCTGGTGCCCAACGGTCCTTTCCACCCACTAGGCTGGAGCTGATCCTTGCCACCCACACTACTGTGAATCAGTAACAGAGCAGGCAGCAAAACACTGCTTCAAGTTAAAGGCTCTCTGCCCCAAAAGAACCTTTCAGTTATCCACTGCGCACCTGACTGTTCTACTGCCAAAAGCACAGGTGTCCAGAACAACTGGGGAACATGTGTTTTTACCATGGCTCTAGTCCAAGCCGTAACACACATTTTTGCCTCCCATTCAGGTGATATCACAGGCCAACCCTGACAACAAACACCAAGCTGGGCAAAGCACATTTGGGATCAGCAATACCAAGGAAAGAGCTCTGCTCTAACTCAAAGTTCACCAAAATTGACTGGTAGATAAAGGGACAGAAGAATTCCCATCCATCCAAATCTATCTGCAAACACCATTTCTGTCAACTGAAGCCCCCCAACCACTCAAGTCCAGAGGCAATGTGAGGTAATTCTGCAGACTGGGCACAGTGCCACCCCAACTGGCAATGCTGGTTTTATACCAGCATTTCCCAACATGACCCATTTCATGCACATCAGTGGCCAGTGCTGCTGTCCATAGCAAACACCTCCTAATTCTCTTGGGTTTCTTACCCTCTGCTCCAGTGAATAGAAAATAATTTCTCAATTTACCCTCAAAGTTCCAGTTTGCTGCTGTGCCATCCCTTACGGCGCTCAGCATCTCCTGATTCATGCAATACATTCAGGCTCCATCTGTGCATATTATTGACCAGATTATGTAAACTACGCTTTAGCAATTCACACTCACTTGGTTCTGCAGTACCTGTGGGTGCCAAGCATATGTTTCCCATTCTCCTTGCTCTCCTGGGCCATATGCAATCCCCTCAAACCAGCAGCTTTCCTATAGACCCAACTTGGTGCCTGCTATAAATCCATAGAAATCCCATTGTCTATACCAAACCCTGGATGTCAATCTGTTTGTGCAGACTTGGTGGTACTCTCTGTGTGTGATCCCAAGGGCTCTGAGTGCCCAGCAGCACTGCTGGGTCACTGCTGACACAGCCCCTCCTTGTACCAGGCCTGGAGGGGCCACTGAGGGATGTTCCCTGAGCACCAAAGGAGACCTGGCAGGTGTAATACAGCTTGGGGGTCAGTATCAGCCCTCATCCCAACCTGAGCACAGCCCCTTGAGCTTTCTTCCAACCCCCTCAGAAAGGCAGCCAAACTGAAAAGCCAGCGTGCTAAAAACCCAACAGGACTCGTAGAATCTGGTTTTCAAAACTGAGATATTGCTCTGTTGCTAGGCAAAATGGAAGGGTTTTCTCTCCTCTTTTTGGAGAAGCCTCTGCTCTCTTCTTGAGGGGCAGAGCTGAAAATCATACTGTCACTAATACAAAATTAGACTGACAGCATGGAGACCTGCTTCTTATTCCAAGGCATGTCGCCATCCAGCCTGGTCCCTTCTGGGAATGACACCATGTACTCAAAGGATTTTACAAGGGAAAAAACAACCCTTCAGCCCACTGCTGCAGCAGGATGGTACTGGGGCTCTGCTTCACACTGCAGCAAGGAACAGGAACTTGAGCAGAGTCCACAGGCACAACAAGCAGCTTCAGACAAACAAAGAAACAGGTCCAGCCCATTCACAGAGGAAGGGAACAGCTGTCTGGAATCCCAGTAGCTGGTTGGTCTTCCTCTCATGTAGCTGTCACTTTTAAGTACTGAGCATGCACTGCGATATGCTGCTCCTTTGTTCCAAACTCTGGTATCTTTATAGCAGAGGGGGATTTCAAACACTTGAACACACCAACAGAAATTTTCCAGTAGTGCCAAAGCAAGAGATGACACATTCCTCTCTCTTGTCTGTAAGACAGGGCACAGCACTGTCACTGCAGACGAAAGATATCCCCTGTCCTGTAGAGAGTGACACCAACTTGGCATGACCCTCCAACATAAACCTCCTATGTCCGTGGTAGGAGGAGGTCATTCACAGAGCAGAATGTGACACTGGAAGCCAGGTCCAAGAGTGCTACACACCAAGGGACAGTGTTCCTGGCCCACAAGCACTGCAGAAACATCTGCACGGGCTGGCACTCTGGCACTAGAGAGCTCTAGGGCAGGTGCTCCATGCCCCTGCTCAATGAGCTCATCCCTTCCCAAGAGTCAAGCACCTAGCCAAAGGCTGCCCCACACCCACACATGATCTGCATCCCATGAGAGGTTACAACCCAGAGCACTCTGCTCTCTCCCATCATCCAGTGCCTCACACACCCTGCAGAGCTGCAGGGATTTATTGCTGTTTCATATGAAGCAAATTAGGACATCCCAGGAGCCAGCGCATCTGTGCTAGCTAACAGGCAAGCCCAGACAGGAACACTGACTTCCCAGGAAGTGTAAATCATTTCCCCCTTACTTCTGCTCACCTGGCCCGAGGTGCAGGAATCCAAGAAGGATGGGGTTAGTGCACAGCTCTAGTAATTAAATAGATAACTCAGACTAAGTGTTTGCAATTTCCTCAGCCTGTGTTTGTTAGGGATGCATCTGGATCTCCATAACCATTACCTTCTGCTACCTACAGGTAGAGATAATTATCTGCGAGTAAACGATTACCTAGGCTATAAATTACCTACAAAAATTTGGGCTGGGGTTTTGCCAATCACCATTCCAATTAATTAACCAAAATTGACTAGCTGGCTTTAGACCAAATATTTCCTCATCAGTATTCCATGCCAGTGCATACGAGATGAAGGAAACAAACCAGAGAGGAGAGACAGGGAGAAATCCAATGAAGGTTAGAAGGAGCTGAGAGCAACAGAGATAAGCAGGAATGGATTCCTGGCGTTTGTGGCGAACGCTCCCTGGTGGGGCACGTGACAGTGCCAAGGGCAGGACTGTGCACGGCACCAGCAGCACACTCACAGCCATTCCCATCGAGCAAGGGCATCGCAACCATCAGAGGGAATGGAAGAGCTCAGCAGCCTCAAATGCCCCTCTGCATCGGGGCTCTGGCCACATTTAGAAAGCCTGTTTCTGTGAGCAGGGGACACAGTCACGTGTAGATTACCTTGACGTGGGACAGGCCCCAGGCCCAAGCCCCACATTGCTGCAGGAGCTCCCAAGTCCTCAGCACTCACTTTGGCAGGAGCTCAGACCCACACCAAACCCCGCAGTAGAAGACTGAAAAATGTCACACCATTATAACCAAGGCATTGCATACTTGCAGAACAGCAACTGAGGCACCACATGCTCAGTCTGTGTGACTGTGCACACTGAGTATTGAAGAAATTCCCTTCATTCTCTGCTGAATGGTGCCTGCAGGCCAACGCATGTAGCCTTTTCACATGTCCCTATGTTCCAGGAAGATTCCTAAGAGGAAAAACTGCCATTCCAAACAGAGCCATGAGCTCTGAAAAGCCCTCCTTGGGCTCAGCATCCCAGAGTACCCTAGAACCCTTCCGACAGAGCCCCGCAGGAGCCCTCGCCCCGAGCAGAGCACACCTGAGAGCAAGTTCTCTCTGCACAGGACTGGACAGGAGCCCCTCGGAGGTACCACCCCAGGCACAGGGCCGAGCACATGTCCTGCCGCACACATGGGGTGAGGCTGAGCTCAGCTAGATCAGGTGCACGGGTCCACACAACAGCATTCCCTCCGCACCTTCTCTGAGGGACAACAAGACAGAAATGTCAGAACAAACCTCTCAGCCTGACAGCTCCAGGTGCATTCAGAGAGCCCTGGCTTCTGGGCAGAGCTTCACCTGGTCACCAGTAAAGGACTCACACCTGTACTGTGCACCACAGCTCTCAGACGGGATCACAGGTAGCGCGCACACGAGCGCTGGCACTGTGTGAAAAAAACCCCGGAGGAGCACAAAATTGCAGTGAGAAATGTGAGCTGCTTCTTCCCAGCTCAAGACAACCCTTCCCCTCTGTCATAAACAGAAACATGCAGTGAGCTGAAATGGGACCGGAATATTTATTTGGTACTGATTTTTACTCCTAGTTCTTGAACATGTAAGGCACCTAGTGCACTTCCAGGAAGATGTAAGGCTGTAAATGCTGACAAACCAAGTGATTAGCAGCCGTTCTAGGCTGCTCTGGAGAACTCAGCAGGGAACTCCTTTCAAACCAAACAATCTGCAAAGAAAATCACTGTTTCAGCTCATCTAGTGCCTTCCATATCACCTCAGAAATTGTTTTCAAGATGCTTTTCTCATGTCACCTCCGGTTATTGATTTATTAAAAAGCAACAAGATATTTCACTGCATAAAGTAAGATTTTTATTTATTTATGCAGACCTGTCACTGTTGATAAAATACTGTGAATGCTAGAGATTACTGCACTCTGTATAATTAAGGGAAAGGGCAGACCTCTGTGCAAGTGCTCAACAGAATCCTGATCCTGCCCAGGCAGGAGGGGTGCACGGAGAGCGCAGAGGTGCTCCTGAGGACAGCAGAGCCCTGTCCCCCTGCCACTGACCTGGAACAGTCCCATGGCTCCCCAGAGATATATTTCAGGTCCGGGTTCATCCCTGGGAACACCCGAGACAAGATGCAAGTTGAAAACCAAGTACCAGCCCAGAGCTGGCCAAGAGCAAAGGAAAACAATCAAAACTCAACCAGCAAGAACAAAACCGACACACAGAGCATCAAAGTCTCATGTCTCCACTCGAACAGCTGCACATGTGAGGCATGGCCCAACTGGATCCACCCTTCCCAGCTCCACCACAAAGCCAAGGCACTTAGGGGCTTGAGAAACACCTCCATTTTGAACTCTCTTTATGTGCCTGTAACAATTAAGCCATCATTCCTGCTTCTCCTGCCCTGTTCTCATTTCAGGTTTACTCAAACATTTGCTAATGAACAGTAAATCTTTGGACTACTTAGAATTGATCTGGTTAATAAACTGAGGGCATTTCATCAACCTTATTCAAAACTCAAACTCATTTATGAAAAAAAAACCACATCAGTCTGCAAGAAAGATGGTTTCCACTCCCAGAAAGGCCCTGGCAGCACAACACAGGTTCAGGCTGACTGAAGCATTCTGGACAATAAGCAGAGTCTGATATTCAAGAATTAAATTTTAGAACCTGAAAATGAAACACACAGATTATGAAAGCACCTAAGTCTGAAACTGTAACATGGGCACTTGAAGTGCCTGAAATGCTAGAGAGATGCTAGACACCAAGCATTCTTGAGATGCACCCAAGCAGCGTGAGGTGCTCAGAGCAGAAGACTGAAGGCATCTTAAATTCCTGCAGGTTTTGCTCAGGAATCCAAAATGTTTTTCCAAAGGATCAGAGCACCTGTGGAATTCCACATCTGGGCCATAGTTTCATGCTCTCAAGTGCTTCTCGCCTATTACTGTACAGAGGCAAAAACAAGAGCAGATTACAGGCCAAGTGAAACTAAAACCAAATAAATAGAATAACAACTACAGCAGGTAACTACATCTACCTGGCAGGTTTTGGAATAACTAAGTATGAAAGACAAACTTTGCTAGGACAAACCACCACTTGATAACTCGGGAGTAGCTCCTCAGATCCCTGGGTATAAGCCTCCAGTGTCCCTGAGGTCAGCCCACATCGCAAGGACCACAGTCCCCTCTGGCCAATGCTAGAGAGAAATCTTGGATGAGCAAAGCACAGACAAATCAAAAGTAAAAGCCCGGAAGGTTTACGAAAAAGAAGTGGAAAACGCCCTTCTTGTAAAGATCAGAGTGCTCTCAGTTTGCTTTAAATTGGTTCTCTGGATTTACTTCAAAGCTGCATAAAAATAAAGCCAAAATACAGACTTCCTTGAGTTGGATTCCCCCCTCAAATTACAATAACAGGTGCCTTGGGAATTGCAAGTTTGCTCCATTTCAGAATGTAAAAAAGTTCCCTAAATGTCCCTTTGATCCATCACGTTCCCAGTGCAGTACAACGGTCCAGCTCCCACCCCAGCGCTGCTGTGCCCCAAAACTGCAAAGAATGCCCAAAGCAGGAAAGGGGAGGTGCAGCGGAGGCTCCTGCCTTGGGAAACCCTCCCATACTCCTGATACCACCAGCCAGGATGGGCAGACTCGAGCCCAGTCACACAGGGACATGTCCAGGGACCAGCTCCTCACTGGATCCTGCTGCCTGGCTGGAACCCTCCTCAGCAGCATTTTGCTCTCTTGGTCCTTTGTTTACTCTCAAGGTCATCTCTTGTTTATCTGATCATGCATTCTGCACCTCTCATCCCCTGGCTGGTTCTTTGACTTTCAGAGAGTTCCAGCAAAGCGGGGCCTGCACCTTCCAGGGACCAGTGTTGTTTGTGACACCCAAGGAACCATTGCCATGGTCCTTGGGGGAGCTCAGGGGACCTCAAAGGCAATAGTTCTCTGCCCAGGAGCAAAGAAACCATTACAGCTTGTACTAGAAGATTTAATAGGTGTCATAATTTATCATGTAAACCGAAAAGTGTTTCTTAATTAAGTGCGTACGTTAATGAATTTTTTAATTTGATCCCTGTAAGTACCTTGCTATACTAATTGCAATATTCTACACATTAGTCATCCGCTGTTGCCCTTGGCTATTTTCTACCCTGAGAGGGAGAGATAGAGCTTTTCAGTTAAAGTTCATTTAACTCTTTCCACCCAACAAATTAAATTTTCTGTTCTTCACACTGGAGAGTGACAGCTGCATTCCAGGCCTGGAGCATGTGAATTGTGGTGCTTGGCACACACACCACGAGGGATGGACACATCCTGGCCTGGTCTCAAATGAAGCGATCTGGGTTCATTTCATTTCCTTGATTACAAACAGTACCAAGGGACAGAATTTCCAAAGCACTCATTGATCCAGGTTTCCACGTGTGCTCCGGTGAGGCATCAGCTTTTTTGATACTGCCCAGTCGTACCCAAAAGTCAAGGGCAAGAGGGAGGGGAACCTTGCCCCTGACCATTCAGAGAGTGGAAGGAGAGTAGCTGGAGGCATGGCACGTGGTTCAGCCATCTCAGCAACCAGCCAGCAACCTCTCCTCCATTTAGAATAGGCAAACTGGCACTACATGCAGCAATACTGAGGCAGTTCACAAACCTGACGGGCATCTCTGGCTACTTTCTGCTACCTGAATAGTTTATAGTGGGGCTTCGGACACCTCTGACACATACCAGGCTACAAAGCCAATTCTCTCTCTGCAGGAATAATACTCTTCAGCTGTGGAGGTTCATTAGATGAGCCAGCACAGAGCGCCTCACTTCTAGCAGAGAGGCTTCGCAAACACAGTAAATGAAGTCCTTGGACCTGTACAAACTCAACGGTACGACAGGACAAAGCACAAGGGTTATACCAACAACCAGACAAGAAACTGATGCTGAAAACACACAACTTCCTTCTCAGTGACTTGACTTGTCACTGCTTCTGGAGTTTGCATAAAGGAACTCAGAATTGCAACTCAACGGTGATGAGAATCGAATGTGAATGAGGAGTTGAGCTTTGTTTGGCCTTTCCAAGTCCTAAACCAGCCCCTTCTGAAGCCTGTCGAGTAGCAGTAAACATCCCCTCATTCCATGCAGTTTTTGGGAACAGATGTGCCATCATTCTGCTAAGACCCAGGCAGCAGGGAGCAATGTGTTTGCACATGCCTGACCTATGTGCAGTGCTGAACATGATCTGCACCTGAGCAATCCTGCTACTTCCACCTGTATTTCACATCCCTGTTGCTGACAGGGTGATAGAAAAAAAAAACACTGGTGCACAGCGTGGACAACTGCAATGTGACTTCCCCCACGGAACCCCAGCTGGGCCTGAGGAGTGAGGCTGCCAGCCCTGCACTACACCTCAGATATTCTGCTGTCCTACGGCTGATCATTCCAACTGGATGCTTCCTGCCACACCTGACCTGATTTATACTAAGAACCAGCAGCAACTGTTCTAATCAGATGGGAATTAAAGCTGCCTCTGAACTTTGAAGTAATTGACCACACAGTTTGTTCTCCACCCACACCTCTGAGCACATCCTTGGTCTACTTTTGCTGGCAGTTCTTCTAACGAGCTCATGCATGGAACTAAGTGCATTACATGGAACATGTTTAACTAGCCCAGGAACCTGCAAGGCCAAGGTGGCTCTGGGTACCAACATTGCATCACTCACTCACTCCCCACACACAGGCAGAGCCTGTGAAATTATTAGCAACAGCCCAGCATAACACACTTCAGGGAAGTGAGACTCTTTACATGGGTGGCTGTCACCTGCTTTTCAACAAATTTCAAAGTGTTGCCTACAGCATCCTGTTGTATTAGATGAAATGCATCCTGACACCTTTCTCACTGTATTACGCTCGACCGCTCAAATACTGAGATGCAAACCTCCCTCTCTGTTTTTCAAAAAAGAAAACACTGCCCAGTAACTGCCAGAGGTCAGATATGGTGTTTGGCAGCAGATCCTGCCTGTCCAGTCCTACGGATGCCAGAGGTTGCCAACCGCACCCTGTTCGAAAAGCCATTCTCTGATGCCCTGACCACCAGCACAGTTATTCCCGGTGAGCTCAGAAACTGCTGCTGGCTGTTCCCCAGTCACCTCTCCTAGTGCCATCCACCACCAAAGCTGCACCTGAGTGCCAGGAAGGGACATCTTCCCAACGTGCAGCCCAACACCCTGCAGCTGTAATGATCAAGCTAAATCCAAGTTCCCCCCCCCCCCAAACTATAATGCATCCCCACCCTCTGCTGACCAGTGCTCGGCCAGTTCCAGTAATCCCAGCAGGAACAACACGAGCAATTTCATCAGGGAGGATCAGGTCAGCCACAGGTAGAGGAAAGAACTGGATAAGCACAAAATAGTCTCGTTCCTCTTTCTGAATTCAAAATCTGAATTAGGAGGGTTAGGGAAGTGGTACTTATCTTTTGCAGAGTCTGCAGAGACCACAAGCAAGTACATTTCCAGTACTTCCACCACACGTTACTAAAGCGCACCACAGGTAGACGTGTCAGAAAATCACCTTCCCCACTACACGTACCATATGTTTATGAAGACACAAGTTACACATATTTTATCCTAGCGTGGGATCTGACATGACACTGTCAAACAAAGCTCACTGAGTTTGTCACTCAAGCAACGACATCCTTGTCATATTTATCCTTAACCACTCCCGCAGACACTGCTCCCAGTACAGATTATCTTTGGTACGCAAGATGCTGTTACTGTAATTACCCAAAGACAGACAGGGAATACACAAAGCCATGAACTTGTGCTTTGGCCTGGACACACCAAAATGCAGTTACCTCTGGGAAAAATGGT
Organism: Haemorhous mexicanus; assembly: GCF_027477595.1. Classification (NCBI taxonomy): domain Eukaryota; kingdom Metazoa; phylum Chordata; class Aves; order Passeriformes; family Fringillidae; genus Haemorhous; species Haemorhous mexicanus. Next base: position 627,548 of record NC_082344.1, read on the forward strand.
AGCCCAGATACCACTGGGCTTCTCTCTCCAGTGCTCTGCACTTGTGGGTGTGTATCCATCCCTGTGAACCTCCCTTGTGATCCTGCGCCAATTTTCACAGGCGTGAAACCATGACAAAGTCCAATACAACGAAAAACACCGGGCTCATGATACTTCTCTCTCATGAAGATCACCTGGACCAGATTTTCAGTTGGTGCAAGACAGCATTAACACCTCTGGCATCACTGGAACGATGCCAAATTTACACCACTGAAGAACTTGGGCCCTCTGTTCCCTTGCACAACACCCCACGCTTGCCGTCACACCCAGCACCAACTGCATATGCATGCTTTGTTGTGAGGCTGTTTTACACACACTTTGGCCTTTAGAGAGGGAAATCACATAGTCCTTTTCTAAGTTCTCTGAGAAACCTTTGGGAAAGCTTAAGGCTCCTCAAGTAGGGGACAAGAAGAGCTTCCCAGATTTTGACCAATTTCTGCAGGGATTCTCCTGCCTTTAGTGCGATGTCATCATTCCAGTGCTCCTCCATCTGCAGCTATCTCAGAAGCACTGGTACAAACATGCAACAGTGGTTAGGCAAGCAGTGCATCAGTTTGCAGCTGGTCAGCATCCCTCTGAGAAATTAATCTCTACGCTATTTTTTCCAAATTGTTCCTCGATCATAATAAAACACCTACTCACTCTGGGTGGAGGGACCCCATGGCTCACGTGCTCTTTTAAGCACACATGCCAGCCTACCTGCAATCCCTAAGAACTACCAAAATGAAAAGAAATCATCTCAGAGGCCAAATAATGCCTCTCACTTGCTCATTTCTTTTTGCCTATTCTCTTAACCCTTTTCACTGTGAACAGTGAAAAGAATCCTGGAAGGAGAAATGGTTCCTCAGTATAAAGGTGAGGAAAAAGCAAAAACTGAACCACATGGTTTTATACCATGTCATTCCAAGTCAAATGTCAACACACTTGAATCACACAAATGCCCCGAGTGCTCTAGAAGTCACTGGTGAGGATTTTATTTATCCGTTGTTCAAAGCCTATCCTTCTTGTTTATCAGTCCCTTTTAATGATCCTTGCAGCACAGACACCACAGTTTTACGGACTCAGTTCCTGTCCTGCATTGTGCAGCCTCCTTGCCCCACACTGACAGAGCTGCTTCTTGGCTCCTGGGAATGTGTAAGGAAGACTCCAAGGTCCACCGGCACAGTTCAAACCGTACCATCGTGCTCTTCCATGAGTTTTGCCTCTTGGACAAAGGCTGCACCCCGGAAATTCCCAGTAAGCAGGCACAAGACCAAACTCTGAAGTTCGTTGACATCTGGTTGACCACGCTGAAATGCCCTTTGACAGAACAAACTCAACTCCGGTGGCTGAACCAAACACGAGGAAGTTTCTCCGCCATCATTAATCGTGTCCCCAGCATCCCCACTGAGCAGATGACAGGTGCCCCAGACACTTTCAGGTCCGGCTGAATGGCATTTAATGCAGAAGACATCCAATCTGCCACTGAGAGCAGCACTAAGTAGCTTGATCAGAAATGACATCTGAGCCAAATGAGCTAATTAGTTTACAGGATTTTCCCTTTCTCCCCTACAACAGGAGTGGATTGGTGTTTTCCCCTCAGCTCCGACCTCACTGCAGGGTGCCATCCTACTGTTGGACCCATAGCTGGCATTTATAAAACATATGAGCTGCATGCGTTGGCAGTTCCGTCACAGCCGGCACACGCGCTGCCGACACACTGTCAGCTCTTTGTCAGGAGCAACACGGCATCCCGGGTATCAAAAGCCGTCGGAACAACAGCTTCCACATAAGTAGGGAACCAGCAGCGGCAAAGCAGGACAGGACAAGCCTGAGGCTCTCCAAAGCTCATCAACAAAGTCTGAGGGCTTCTCTGGGTTCATTTCTGCTTTCCCTGTGGCGGTGGCTGGGAGCTCCAACAACCCCGGGGATGTCAAAGTTGCCATTCTCAGTAAACCCATGACATCTACTCTCACAGCCATCTTGAAAGCTTCAAGTGAAAACAAAGTTCCCACTCTCCTCGCAGTTCTTCAGGGCTCCCTTCACCTGTCCAGACTCCTTCTTGGGGAGCACAGCAGCCACCAGCCGCTGGAACGCTGAGCACCACTGACTGCATGTTCCTCAAATCCACAGGAAAACACCAATCTTGTGGAGCAGCAGTGACACCATTGGCTAAATACAAGAAGTGCAGTGGAAACTAGTTCCAGACAAGGTTCCAGTATTTCCACTGGCAAAGCCACAGCAGCACAGTCCCACTGAAATGCCAGTGACCTGGGAGGCTGGATGACTGAATCACCTGTCTCCAGATTCCAGGTAACAGCTCCAGACTGCCAGCCAGTGAAGCAACTCAGGCCAGAATTTGCCAGAACAGACATCACATATGGAACATTAACTCCAGCTTGGAGACAGGACTGTAAACAATTCCCTTGAACACAACATTAGAGCTGCACCAGGCTTAACATTCGCTTATGAGGGGTTTATGTTGCAGCTGGTCGGAAACACTCCTTAACCTGCTCCAGCAGGTCCTCACTCACCCCAGCAGCAGCTCTTCTACACTCGCAAAGACAAAGCTAACAGTCCTGTGGCCCACTGCCTCTATGCCTCCAGATGCATCACCAAAGCCACAATCCCCAGAAGAACCACCTAAGTTGCATCACAGAGCTGCACACGGCCATACTCGCACTGTCTGGGACTATTCTGGAACACTTCCAACGCCCCGTTTGTGTTGCTGTTTCCAGCAGTCCCCTCAGCACATCAGCTGAACTGCCTGGAAGCATTCAGGCCAGCTGCACAGGCCTTGTCAAGGACTGGTGCCCAACACTGGATTTGAGGGGCAGATCTTCATTACAACAACAGTTTTAACTAATTAGAACTGATTTATGCAATTTAATATCCAATATTAAGCCGTTTAATATGTGATTTATATAAGTACAGGTTTTATCAGGTCTTAAAAGAGCTGTTAACCTGGATAGGATAGAATATATTCAGGCACCAACTCCTGCAAAAGACCCAAACAGCACATGGAACCAGTTCAATGATGCAAGTGAAGAGATTTGAGGATATGCACAAACATAAAACCAACTTATCTTGCTCTGCAAACACCAACTACAGCTTATTCACAGCTTTGTGGGGTCTTTAGAAAACAGGTAACTGGCAGAATTCCTCCAAGCCTCTCTCGCTGTATTTTACCTGTAGCAAACAAGGAGTGCAGCAGACAGGCCTCTGCACTTGGGGAATGAGCACATAGGGCTCAGCTCTGCCTGCACTAGTGACACGTGAGGTGGCTCTCAGTGATTCTAATCATAGCCAGCACCTCTGAAATGGCCGCGGTGGTATTTCTATCCCCTCAAATATCCTCCAGGAGCACTGATGAAAAGAGCAGCACTTGAGAAAAATATGCATGTCTTGCTGAGAAACTAATTTACTACTGCATGGCAAAAGCAGGAAACCCCAAACCAAAATCCTACAACTTTCACCAGGCTGGAGCAAGGGAACACACAGCTCCCCGGGTTCAGTACCGCAGTCATTGTCCACACGGGAAGGGCTCCTCCACGCACTTTGCTCACCAACATCGATGGCACTGCATTTCCTCTGCCCTCAGGCTCCTGCGTGGAGCGCTGCTCCTTTATTGCTGTGCCCATGCTGGGTGGCTCCAGCTGAACAGCAGGAGGTAGCCAAGGGCTCCTTCTTCGTTGGCCTTTCCTGTCTCTCTCATAGGTTCCATAGGTAGGACTGAGCAAAGCACTATTCACATGACAGCTTATGTCACCTGCTCCTCGGTGGCTGTGCACAACATGAGACACACCCTCCTCCAGGAAAGAGGAACTCACACATGAGAAGTCATCACTGAAGGAGGAGCCTTCCAATGCACATGCCACCTTGTTTTGGTTTCCAGGAAGACTAAACCTTTTTATTGAAATCAGGGGTGGGAAGGAACCTCAGAGCTCCACTCGGCAGGTTCTGCCTGGGATGACCGGAGTAGAGACGCAGGGCGGTATCACAGTGAGTTTTCTGATAGAAGCTGTTCTCTGCCTGCCACTAACCTGGTTTTTATTTCTCTTCCAGCCTCACTTTTCATAAGAATCCAGGCTTCCACACCCTGAGTTTTTTCAGCTGTGTTATTTTCTGAGGAAGACTGAGCCAGCCCAGCGAGAAGGGTAGTGACAAGGCTCCACAATGCACCCCGTCCAATAGTGCAAGCACAAGGGCTGGAAGAAGGCTCAAGACTGGATGCTTCCCAGTTAAACCACAGGCAAGGCTGAGGAGACTGCGTCTTGCTATCCCCAGGAGAAAGTAGGGGAACCAGGCACACAAGAAGACAGAAGGGATCCCAATGTACCCTTAATCTATAAATATTTAAGCAGTCCCTCCTCCCCCTCTCCTCAACAACATATGCCAGCGTCTCCTTCAGCTCATAAAAGCCAATTCCCTCCTGCTGTTCCCGAGCACCAGGAATCTCCGAGTGGTGATTAGTGGATTACGTGCATCCCAGGGCCTGCCTCCAATCACTTTCCCCTGCAAATTGCTCAGCTCCGATGCAGCAGCACAGAGCAAAGTGGGCTCTGTCGCTGGGGCCTGGTCCTCATTATGGCCAGGAGACGGCAGGAGTTTGTTTACATGGCTGGAACATCATCCTCCCGGGCAGCTCATCAGCCTTTCCCCAGGGTTTCTGCTCCCTGAACACTTTGGAGTAATCACCACCAGCTATCTACAGCCGGAGCAGCATCTCAGCAACCCACCAAGTCAACTGACAACAGCTTGAGGTAATATTAGCCCCCTTACAGGAAGGCAAGTGCTCTCCACACAAGGATGCTGGAGCTTAGCACCACTCAATAAATCAGAGCAGCATCCTGGAAAGCTTGCCATTAGTTCTGAGCCATTAATTTTTGCTGGGTCTTTGACACGACTGTTTGAGAGCACTATAACCTGCTCTCTCAAAGTTAAATTATAAAGAGCAACTTCTCTGAAGGTGCTAGTCTACTAACCCATTTAAGTCCTTGGCTAAACACCTCCAATAAATCACTCGGGAGCTGCAAGGCAGAAGGTTTCCTACTGCGCAATATGTGAGAGTGAGCCATTCCCTCTCAAAACAAACCCCAGCTTGGGGCACCTTTGGCCCCTAGCAATACCTTTACAAGGTACTCTGCATCGTGCTGCACCAGCCGGGTTAAATCAGACATTTCACCCCACGGAGTTCCACTTAACAACACCTTCCTATGAAGTCCTTTCCACTAATTCTCCTCTTAATGATTAAATACCAAAGAGATTTATAAACAGCAGAAAGTAAGCAAGCCCAAAAATTTCCAGTCCTGTTCCCACTGCACCCCTGGAGACACAACTGTGTTCTTTGAGAGACCCTGTAAACCTGCACCTCCTAACTGCTTCCAACACCACACAAAGGTGAAAACAAGTAAAAAAGGAGTTGTTTGCAACCAACTCCTGGCACACTCAACTCCAACCTCAAAAGCCTTCAGATGAAGGTCCAAGGTGAGAACCCCCAGCTGGGACACGGCCAGTCTCCTGTCACTGCAGAAGGTGGACTTGGGAGCGCTTGCACCACACGTGCTCTTTGTGCGCAGGTCCGCAGCCCTGCCCACAGCACGGCTCCCAGAGCTACGTACACCTCTCAGCCCTGCACCCTTCTGGATGGGGCCGTAATGGGAAATTCTGGTTAAAGGCACAGAAGGAAAAGGGCCTACCAGACAACTAACAATCAGCCTAACATTAGGTTCAAGCTGCATTTTAACTGGACTGTAACGAGGCAACAATGTAGCTCTAGCTCCATTCCCACTGAAAAGCCTGCTCCAGGTAAATGAGATCTGCATGTTCACAGAAATGGGGAGCAATCAACCTCCTTCTATGTGGCACAATTAATTATAGAGAAGAGGTAATAAAGCAGTGACAAAAAAGAAATACTTGACAAAACCTGTTCCCTTATATCTCTCCATGGAGTTCAGTCCCACTACCGTGACCATGGAAGTACTCTTCCCAGACTCACCTACACTCACATCCATCACCAAGGAGAAAAGGGTGGCTGTATCCTCATATATATATATATATATATATATATATATAAAAAAATATATAATATTTTTAAAATTTTTTTTTTTGTAATGCTCTCTTTCTTCTGCAAACCAGTCTGTTTTCAAAGCCAGTAACCTGAGCCAAGAGAAAGCATTATCTCCATTAATACCTCACCAATCTACACTTATGCACTGATACAGAGTGAAAATAATTTCTTGAACAATGAAAATTGCAGCCATCACCTTACTGGGTCAAACATGTTTACATCCATGCCTCTGACTTATCCAACAGAAAATGCATGTTATTCATCCCCTTCTGTCTCGTCTTGTATCTCCTGTGGCCCCAGTGCTCTATCAGCACGTTTACAGCTACAGTCGGCTTTCCGTCTGTAAATAAGACCTCTAATATCATTAGCCAATTAATAAACTAAGGAAGCAGGGGCCTCTTTGTACTCATCAGACTCTCATTACCACTCAGTGCTGCCCGTGCTAAGCAGTCACAGTGCTGATGTGGTGAAACTAAGCAATGTCTGTGGAACAGGCAAGATTCAACACAGCACAGAAACACAGGGAGGTGCTGCTCTTGCTCTGAGAGCAATTATCAGAGGCCAACAGTAAAGATCACCACTTCCAAAGGATCATACATGCTAGTGACTGACACCTTGGACACAGGAAGACACTAATTCATCCTAAGTCACTGTCTGAGTCACCGGAGGTTCTCTCTGGTGATGGGATGCAAGAGCTAACAGAATATTCAGACATGACAACTGCTCCTAGCTGACACCTCCAGCTGTCTCTGCACTCACACCTTCACATGATGGTTCATTTTAGACCTCACACCTTAATTCAATACGATGGTTGATTTTAGACACGAAAGTAAAGAAAAAGGATTCAGTACAAACATGGCATAGGAAACCTGCCCAGCATCACAGAGAGAGAGGGGGCACAGGCCTGACCCGGAACATAAAAAGGCTTGATAGCTCAGCTCAGAAAGCTCCTTTAAGACAAAAATATATGTGAGACTATTTTTATGACTATTATTATTTGCAGGCTTAACTAAATTGTCATTTAAATAACATATTGAAAGGTAAACCGCCACCTGCTCCTGCCAGATGTTCTGAAATCTTTAGCACCACTTCAAGCACTCTGCAGTACTGAAGGAAGCACAGGACTGAACCTCAAAGGTATTTATATTCCCTGTCTCCTACTGGGGTTTAAGGAGATTTCTATTATGCAGACTCATCATCAAAATAATAAGGACTGTGCTCCAATTAGTTATGTAAATGAGAACACAATACAGCATACTGCTCTTACTCCCAGATTCTAAGTGTATATGAACACACCACGATACATAGGCGATGCTTCCTTGCAATTCCATTTCCATTCCATAGCAGAAGGAATCCTGAAAGGGCTTTGTTTGGGCGCTGGCAATGTTTTGGAAAAGGAAGGGAAACATTCTTTCCTTTAAAACACTGCACCCCACGAAGGGGAACATCCCTCGGAGCTGGCTGGACACCTCTGGCAGTGGCAGACTGCAAGCTGTGCATGGACATTACATGTACAAAAACTTGCCAAACTGTCAAGCCCAGCAAACCTTTTTCTGCAAACAGCACTGGCTTCTGGAGGCACTTCAAGCACCAAATAACCTGACCCCTGCAGCTAATGGTCATTAGAGTCTCCAGAGCCCCTATTTTATTTTTGCAAGATGCCATCAGCTGGGAGGAGCTGACTCCCTGCCTGCTGCAAACAGGTGGGGCCCCTGTGCAGGGAGAGGGACGTCTGTACATCAGAAAGAAAAAGACAAGCAGAGAAAGGTGACAAGCGAGCCAGGGAAGAAAAGCCTGGAATCCATCATGAAGCATGGGTGCTCGTGGCCGCACAGGCACAACCCTCTCCCAGTGCCCGTGCCTGTGCTAAAATGTCCGTATGGCCTGACAGGGGACTGTGCTCTCTGTCCCTGGGAACCAATAGCTCCTCCCGGAGCCCCTGCAGTGCTGTCAGCCTCTGTGGGTCCCCTCAGAGCTGTGATAAAAGGCAAAAAGCTCCGGGCACTCCGGAGTTCTGGTCCCTCCCTCCTCCTGTGCCCTCAGGCTGCCTGTGGAGCCCATCTGCCTCAGCGTCCACAGCCGGAGAGGTCCGTCAGGTAGAAAACGAAGGAGCTAAACTAGAAAGGCCTGTCAGAACACATAAAGGCTGTCAATAGATATGGCTTTTTCCCCTCAAGTGACATTTTACTTGTAAAATGAACTGTCAGCAGCCAAACATTCTGCCAAGTCCATAATTTCACTCTACTGCAGGCAACTCACTTTCACAACAAGCAAAGGTTTCTGTTCAGGGGTTCTCAAGGCAGGCGGAAAGCCCTCTCAAGAAGGGCCACGACATGGATTACTAAGTAAAACAAGGACATTTGAGTCTACTTTTCAGGTTTTGCTTCCTCCCTGAAAACATAAATTGGTTACTTTTTCTACCAAGATCTCAAGCCATGAAAAACCGAGCCCCCTTTTTACCAGAAAACTTGCACCTACAAGCAGAAAATTGTTCCAGCTTCCAGACACGGTCTCTTACCACATGGTCTTTTTATTGCAGGTTTTATTATCTTTTACCAAAGAGCTTTTTATTATCCTGATGCCTGAAGTGTTAGCTTTTATATTTTTCAGATTCTGTACTGCATTGGTATGTGACTCTGAACTTCATATAAAGTGTTAGCAAGTTCTCTTCATAGTTTAGTTGGACAAAACAATCCTTTTACAGCCTGAGAACCAAGGACACCATTGCAGCTTCAGGCCCAAAGAGTGTAAACAATGGCCAATAGAAGAAAGCAATCTGGGACGATGTGACTTCATGTCAAGCCCCAGAGCCCCTGGCTGCTATTCCAACCTGCTCACCCCACACCTTCATTTCAACAGAGTGACCATGCCACTTTGCCAGAAGAGAGCCAATCCAATTTCTCCATCTTTTCCACAGTCTTCTTGACATTCTCTCAGCTTCCATTGGACTGCCAGAACAGGCAGCCCCAGGACCAAACCACAGCCTTGAAAACACCAGTCACAAGCTCCCAGGGGCAGGAAGCACTTCAGTCCTCTAACTGTTAACTCCTTGGTACTGTTCTAGAGCTGCAATAGCACCTTTTGCAATGCCCCTGCTGCTACACAACATCCCAGACATCTCTGTGCCCTCGCTGAAAGCCACAGTGCATTTTCTTCAATGCCAGTAACAGAAAACGGTGACGTGTAACAGTGCAGGACTAAAGCTACACCTGCAGGGTATCAGCACAATCTCACAGGCTCAACACTGAGAACCTGGATATAGCTGTATTTCAAGAGTCAGCAGTTAGCAAGTTTTTAATCTGGTGATGTGTGATAACTTTGTATGATTTCAGTTTCCTAATCAAAATCTCATTCGGTACCAAGAGAAGTCTATCAGCCAGATTCCTAATCTCATCAAAAAAGATATCAAGTTCATTTGACAAGATCTCTTTTCCATACGGCCAAGTTGATTGACATTAATTATATCCAATGCTTGTTCCTGCCCCAGCCTCCCTGTGCGTGGGTGTTGCTTGCCTTTGCAGGCTTCCATCCTCATCTTTTATAGATGAGCACACCCTTCAGTCCCACTTCACAGAGAGCTGTGAGGATCAATCCATCAGGGCTTACAGTCCTGGGACCCCTGGGAAATGCAGGCAGTGACAGTGAAGGAACAGGCTGCACCCAGCACTGTCAGCTAACACAGGGCGCCATCCCCAAACACCCAACAAACCCAGAGATCCAAACACAGCTTCCCAAGGACTGAAGCGGACATGGGAGTGGACTTCGGGACTCACTGCATATAGGCCTGACTCGTGACTCCAGGCTTTTCATTCCCTTCCCTCCATCAGATTTCTAGTTCCTCCTTGTCAACCATCTTGTGTGCTTGCCTGGCAACCAGAAGACAAGGCTAGGTCCAGGCAGAGCCGATGAAAAGGCAGAGACAGGAGAGGAGCTCTGACACACTGTCCCTGCTCCTGCAGGGACAGGTGTGTCTGCTCAACCCAGTAGCAACAAACCAGAGGGCTCGGGCTGCCACAGCAGCCAGGACAGAGCTACACAAGGGTGCGTGTGCAAGCACATCTTCCACACAATACCTGTTCTAAGGAAGCACCCAATGCAGCTTGCCATGATAACTAAATTTATTATTAACTGTGTATTTCATGATGTTGGTGACAATATGTTAATGTGATTTTTCACGTCCTCCTGCAGTGAACAGATGGCTCCTTTTACTTTACTTTCCACATCAAGTGTGATTATTTCTTGGTGCCAAAAGCCACCTGCCGCTCCCTGGTCTCCAGTCTAATTTTTTATGTTGGTAAAACACAGCAGGACTTGTTATCAGTTGGATGGCATCTTAATAAAAGGAGACATGCCAACATATTGACATCATGTTCAAGGGGAAATTTTAGCCCCATCCTGGCCCCTCCCCCAGTTCATAAAAAATAATAAAATGAAACTAAGAGAAAAAAAAAGCCAATAAGCCCCCCTCCCCAGACTCCACCAGTTTCAAGATGCTCCGTCACCATTTTTGGGCCTTGAGCCAAGGCACAGCATTGGCCTCCTTTTGTTCCCACACTGAGCACCTCAGTCAGGGCTCTGATCTCTCGTCCTGTGTAATGATAATTAGCCATAACATATTCAGAAGTCAAATGTAAGCAGGAATACATTAACATTGAGATCAGTGCCGCGGTAATTTTCATTGGGAAAATGACAAAGAAGGACAAAAAAATTAAAATACGGGATGTGGAGAGTCTCGGTATCACTTTCATAAGATGAAGGGTGAACTCATTGGTTTGTCAGTCACGAGCCCAGACTCCACAGCCAGCTGTGGGCTACACCAAACAAACAGCCCTGGCTGATGAGCCCTAGCAGCGCCTCTCCAGCGCTCGGCACACGCAGCAGCGTGACACACACGGGGAGGCTCCATCCCACACAGGACACTCAGCCAGACCCTGTCAGACACCTCTTTGAATGGCCCGCTTCTCCCACACCCATTGTGCTTTGACTGCCTCAGGCACGGCAAAGTCCTGGACCCTGGCCAGTCGGGAACAACCATACCGACAGCTGCCAAGGCGTAAAACAATTCTTTCTGAAAACGCCACTCCAAGGCACCCAACATCTCATGCAAGGACAAACACCAGCACCTTGGGGCAGCCCTGGCACACAGCTGGAGAGACAACTGGCATGACAAACATCACTACTTCCTTCAATGTGTTCCCATGTCAATCAGAAGCAAAAATTGAGGGAAATTTTTTAAGTGCATCAGAAACAAAACCTTCAGAGATGCGCCAAGAAGTTGTTACAGGTCTGGAGCAGTTCAAACAAGTGTTATTGACAAAAACACATGAGAGCGATACTAAAACACCAGGCACGGAAGGCTGCACTGGAGCCTGCCAACAGGTGACTGCTCTAATCAACACATGCACCATGGTGATGGTAGATCACAGCTGTAGCCGCTCTATCCATAGCCTGGCATCTTTGACTTGGTACGTCACAAACCTAGAAAACAGCTTCTTTCTCCGAGGCACTGACCTCCAAACCTAGGCAAACTGTACTTTGTACCAGACTCGCTGTTCCATCAACCCCTACCTCACTACTCGTAAATCTCATTACACGAGCAGCAGCCTGCAACTTGTGCCATCAGCACAACAGCTGAAACAATTCCAGCTTAACAATTCCAATCTCCACTTGTGTATTGCTCAAAGTCCAAGCTGGGGTAAACAATTTTTCAGTGGAATAAGACAGAGAGAGAAACATTACACTGTGCCAAAAAGGCAGCCTAAAAACTCACGGCAAGGTGGGCTTCCATTATATAGGCAAACACAAGCACTTCTGTAAGGAAGTCTGTATGTCGTGAGCTGTTCATTCATCTAACCACCTAGTGGCCAGGAAGTTAGATCTGGAACTCCTTCTTGGCCCCAGCTCCTAATCAAAGGCCCTGCAGGAGTGCTGGGAACCACCACTGGTGGGGCACGTGTTCCTCACTGCCTGATTTGTGTAAGCTCCAGACCTTTACAGCCAGAGGAACTCCCATCAGGGACATGTAGTTTTGCTAATCACACAGCTTCATCTGTGCACTTCCTTCTTTCCTGGGTTCTCAGCAGGAGTGCTCCATCACCCAGAGGATCTTTGTGCCATGTTTACTTACTGGTTCAAACAACTGAGCCAGACTATCCACCCTGTGCTTTGCCCTGGCACCCAGCAGCTGACGTGCAGCACTCTGTGCAGCTGAGTCTGATGGAAGGATTAAGCTTGTCATTAGGAATCATTTTGGAGGCTGAAAATGCAGCCTCTCTCCTGATAATGTGCAGTATCATTTAAAACAAATTAATTTCTCATTTCTTGCTGCTGGTCATAATTCTCAGCATGGGACACATCACAAATGACTTTAAGGATGGACATACAATAACCATTAGCAAATAAAAAAAAAAAGGCAACTGAAAAACAACCCAAGCCCATTACAGCCATATTTTTTAACTCTACTTTCCTGCAGTTTTTGAAGCTCATTTCCATAATATAATTCAAGAGATAGCAGCAAATTACAGCGCTATGATCCTCCTTTAGGCAGCTACATCGCCTCTGTATATTCTATTACCAAATTAGTTAATTAATAATTTCTCTGCACTGCCACTAAGCTGAACTACTTACATGCTCATTGTGAGACACCAAGCCATCATGTGGTGACCAGTGTGTTGCCTACACACACCCAAGGCAGGACCAAGGGCAGGACCTTGCTTCGCCTAGGACTCTTTTCTGGGCCGCTCTTCCCATGTTTAACCAGTTGGAGCTGGTGGCTGGAGCAAGCAGGGTCACCAGAGGCAGGGCGGGAAGGACAGGAGCACCCACTGAACTACAGACCGGGGATGTGAGCACAGCCAGAGCTGCAGCTCCTCAGCGCAGTTCCAGGACAAGGCGTCTCGTGCGCATCCCATGAGGAACTGCTGCAACAGCCCAGCTCCCTCTCATTTGCAGGCACAGGTAACGCTGCAGGAGTTCCTGCCTCCCAAAAAGTCACAGTGAAATCAACCAAACAAATCAGCTCCTGTAAGGACCAGGCTGCTTTGAATCCTCCAGCTCTCTGTTTCAGCATGGCTGTGATACTTGTGTTATCACTGATACTAATGCCCATAATCCCCTGGGAGTAAGCAATTGTTTGCCTGAGTAAGCCCATGCATCAGACTAAACATTAAATTAAACTATCATCCATCTAAAAGCAACATTATGCAGCCACTTTATGTGTTAGATATTGAAAATTTGTTGCTGCTGCTTTTTGTTTTGTTTTTTCTATTTTAATCATGTGGCCCAGTAAGATCCCCATGAGTAATCTCTCTGCTGAGGCTGGAGTAAATACACTCTCAACTCAGTCAGTAACCCACTTGAACCTCCTGCTGAAATTAGTGCCACACCATTTGTTCCAATTGTTTTAATCAAAACAAAATGAATAAACTTAACCTGAGGAATATTTAAATATCTACTTCAGTTTGCAGCAAAAACTTTATCAGGTGGTTTAAAGGAGATCTGGAGGAATTGCCTGCAGTGTTGGCCCCTGTGTTTAGCACGCATTACAGTCCTTACTGTCCCAGCAGCTCCAGAGGCTATTTCTCATTAGTCATCCACACTTATCCAGAACACAAACAACAGAGAAACCTCTGACAAGTTCCCAGCCAATGGCTGCCAGGGTCTCTGAAAGTAACTCTACCTTAAGTATGAACTTCCTATTAGGAGGAAGCAAAGTCTGAGTGCAGCTAATTATGCCATCTATTATCCCTCTGGAGCTGATTGTTATCTTTCCTCATCATCAGATGCTGCCTTCAGCTGAAATTCAGCCTCTGCACCATTATCACAAGCCCCAGAAACACTGTTCTCTTGGCAGTAGCTAGGAACCCCCTCGGAGCTGTGTGCACACCGCAGGGCCCAAGGGACACAAGCTCCGAGCACAGGGGGAGACTTTACTTAAGGTGGCCCTTAAAACATCCTTGGCCACTGGGAGATTGCATGAGGCAGGATGCACACTTCTGTTACCAGCAATGATGTACAGGCGTGCTATTCAATCTGTACAACGTGTGTGCAGGCATCCATCCCCCACGTAGGCAATATTTATAATTTATTTTTGTCATCATAATTTCTTTTTTCTTCTGAAAACCTCATGCAATCAATTACGCCATCTGAACCCCGAACAGAAGCACAGCCTCTGATTTATCAGCCCACCTAGGCTGGCACATCTCATGATAAGCCAAATGCAGATCCTTTAAGCCAAGGTTGACATAGACTAATGTGGCATTTTTTTGGCCAAACACCTAATTTCTTTTTTTAAATACCAGTTCAAGGTGTATCAATTACAGACAGAATCTTGAATCCTTGTCTATGCCAGACTCTCAGGAATTATTTGAGATAAAACACTCTTTTTCTCATCACCTGCTTACTGCAAGCTCTTTAGGGCAGAAACGATTTTCACAGTGCACTTAAGCACTGTAAGGACTTGATCTGAACTGCGTTTTCAAGTCAGACAATTACCTTGATTTTAAAAAAGTCCAACTGAGATGTTCAATGCAGGAAACGTGAAATTCTCCAGCAGAATGCATTGAGCTCAAGGATAAGATCCATCTGTCGTGGTCCCTGTGTCCCACCAGGTGACTGTGATGCTGGCTGAGCACACAGCCCCAGCTCTGAGCTCAGTAAGCCTAGGCTGGAAACTCAGCAGTACCTCAGTGCTACCCTTGCCTGGAGACACTCCAGCAAACCCAACATGAGACCACCCTGAGGCCAGTCAGGGCTCTCCCCAAAGTGAGACTGGAGAGGTACCCCTGAGGCACACTTTCACAGGAGAGCCTTTCAAAGAGGAAATTACTGCAGAGAGCAGGGAGCAAAACTCAAACCCTCAGGAAACAATCATGTTTGAGCATGGATTTCACTTCCCTGCGGACATGCCTGGAGCTCAGGCCAGAGCATGTGGCAGGAACACCTGGAAACCCCCTCATGTATCAGCAGCCACTGGCAGGGAAAGTTAGGACATGTGAAACTACTCATAATGTGGCCAACATAACTCCAACAGCCAAAATACTGCCTATAATTACTACTCCATTTATCTTCACCATCATAAATCAAGTATGATTATCCTTCCTACTGGGACACTGCCCAGTTGCAGGCAGGACACCATAATCGCAAACCCAAAACAGAGAGGATGCTGTGACAGCTCCTCCATGCACAAAGTTTCAGTGCACGTACCCTGGAAAAAGCCTGAGCTAGCCCCGTTCCAACACACTCCAGCAGTGCTTCATTTCAGATGGAATCTCAGTGCTCCATGCTCCCAACCACCTCCATAGGGTCAGAACCCTGGCTGAAAACATTTCTAAGGATCACCAGTTGCCCTATTAGGCCAAGGCTGGCAGTCCAGCACCACAAATACTGTCACACCAGGATTCCAGCTGGAAAAAGCATAGGAAATAAATTTGCCACAAACAGAAGATTCTATTTGCAGAGGAAACCTGGAGGCAGGGAAGGTGGTTGATGCATAAAACATGGTCTCTTTTCCAGAGAGAGGACTAAAAGGCTTTTCATGATACTGTTTCACTCAGAAACAATTTTTGTGCAGAAATGCCTGTAACAGAGATTGTCAGACTCACTTCTAGATTATTCTTTGCCACAGTATAATTCTACTATCCAGCAAGCCTGTGAGGCAGTAAACTCCTCTGGAGCCAGGGACCTATTTTTGAGCTTTCTGAGAGTTTCAGTGACTGCTGCATATGTTTATCAAGAGTGAAACACAGCAGCTGGGGCAGCCAGGTCTGACTCACATCCCAGGTCTCATTCACATTCCAGCTTCCAGAAGCAAAGTTCAAGCACCTACTCCAGGTACTTGCACTGGGCTGCTCCCCCTAGAACAGATCTCTCTGCCCAAAGAGAGCTTCTTCACATTCTGCTCCATGCTGCAGAAATGATCCACTTGGGGCAGTCATACCACAAAGAGAACCTATTTAAACATGAACATTAAGAACATAGTGAACATTCAGATTCAGCCACCTCTATTTCTTAAGTGCTGTGAAGCCTACTAATTGGACAACGCCACTTCTCCCTTAGAACTTTTCACTATTAGGCATTTGAGTAGTAGTCTCTTCTCAGATTGCATTGTTTACTTTAGCAGCTTCTTTGCCTTTTGGAAAGCCAGAAGAAGCCACAGGTTGAAATAAACTTTCAATTCCACCCGTAGCTTCTTTCAAGCTTCCAGACAGTTCCACACTTACCCCCCGGTGCGCCCTCCTTTCTTTCACCCTTTTGCCGATAGCTCCGAGCACGCAGGTAGGCCCCAGGACTTTTGTACAGCTACAAACTGTCACTCAGCAAGACAGCTGTAAAGATTTCTTAGTATGAACAATAAACTTGTTCTTTCCTTCCCTCTCAAATGGGAAGATGTAGATTACATTTTTTCTCTAAGCCTAGCAACAATACGACTTGAGTGTCAACAGCAGAGACACTTCGGGCTCCTCACTGGCATCAGAGCACGAGGCAGGTAAGCCAGATGTCACATCACCACATGCTTTTTCATGTCCATTTTAAATTTATTTGGTTTGTTTCTTTTTTATTGAATTGTTTCCAACTCAGTTTTCCTACTGCCTGGACAACTTTCAGCCATCCCTCAGTGCTTTTTCCTTATGTCTAAGTTGTAGTTTGAGGGAAGATTCCCCAGCAATAGCTTATCTCAGTGCTCTGACACAAATACATTAAATAGCTCTTAGCTCCATAGAGACAGCAAACAACAGGCCATGCATTTGTGGCTTTACTCAGGCGAAAAGGGCTTTGCAGTTTTGGGGTATTTTCACCTTTCAACTTAAATACTTAATCCAAACAGTCGCAGAATACCTGCAAGTCATTGCAGGGGCCCTTCAGTCTGGTATTTGCTCTCCTCACTTCCTCTCTTCTCACAAGATACTCATGGCATCGGCCAAAACAGAGGTCAGGGGACAAACCTCGGCTGGCTCTGCACAGGGCCCAGACTGGCTGCAGCCACCAACAGGGCTGATGACAAATGAGAAGCCAGGCTTCCAGCTGAATTTCAGTTTAGTTATTTTTGTTTTAATGTATGTGTGAATCAATTAATCCTGTCATAGAAGGGCATCGTAAACTGTGTGCCAGAGTTAATGAGTCAGACATTATCACATCATTACACCAGCTGGCATAATGTAGCATGTGTTGTTTGTCATAATATACACTGCCACGCTTAACAACCATTAATTGTTTACACGAGCAGTCATATTTTTCTTAAAGAACCTTCAGTGACTGGGTAATATTTTGAAAGCTTCTTAAGCGAGTAACTCTTACCAGAGAAAGATAATAAAAATCACCCCCTCTCTTGTGGAGCTAAACATGTTGGATTTACACATCATAATGGTTACATGTCCCTCATTACAAAACTGAAAAACAACTGCAATCCAGTTCCAGCCATGGCCCAGAACTCAAAGTCCACTGGGCAATGCTGCCATAAATACTGACAGAGGTGATGCCCAAGTCCCCTGTGTTCCTCCTTTGCTCGGGCAGAGCACTGAGCTTCAAATCTGAGCCTGTTTTCCTCCTCTCGGGCAGGTACCAGAAGGAAGAGGACGACAGCCAAAGCCTCACCAGCATAACAGTGATGCTACAGCGGAGCCCGAGCTGCTCTGTGGAATGAGCGGCTATGAACTTGCACTGTCTGACAGAGACGCTGTCACTCCTTGCATCCATCACCTGTGTTTGTCAGGTGAAAACACAACAATCAGTCTTACTTTATCATAATAGTTTGGCTGCAAGTATTTTCTTGGCTGACTAAAGACAACATTTGGACACTCTCAGCAACAAATCCAGGTTTACCAGCTTTCTGTGAATTGGATTCAGTCCGCTTCTGGCCAGATTTGTTGGCCATATGGCTTCCCAAAGCCAAAGGCTAATAACATGTTTTAGGCTGAAATGACTACAGCAGTCAGGAACAGTGAATTTGACCCACAGGTTCTCCGTATGTCCACTCACACACACAAATTTTTGTTACAGTGAAGCTCTGCTTTTAAACAAACACTCGTGTGACACCGGCAAGGCAGTGAGAAAACAACAGCACTAGGTTGCTGCTTTGGAAAGTAACACCAGCTGTAGAGAAAGCCAAAACACTAAAGGCAAGTTCCTTTTATAAAAAAAACTAAAAAAATGAAAAAAAACCCACCAAAACACAAAGAAACAAGCAAACAACCCCTAGAAATATGGAGTATTAATACCTCAAACAACCTTAATGTACTGTTAGTTTGATTTAAGACACTCATGATTCCAAGAAGTGCTAAAAACAACAGATGCTGCTCTTTTGATGGGAAACATACAATCCTGCTCACTCACCTTATGGAATTCATTGTCACCATCCTGTGCTCTGCCACAGGAAGGGAAGATGAGAGCCACAGATGTGGATAAGACGACATGGCGCTGCAACAACCTCTCTCTGATAGTTGAACCCTGTGTGCCATTTGGCTCGTGCCCGTGGCAGCATAGAAAGGGCTGTGCATACCTCCCCATCTCAATTCTCACCTAGGCAAGCCCTGATTCCACAGACACTGGAGCCCACGCTGATCTTCCAGCACCTCAGGACGGCACACGAGTCACATCCAGTCACAGCCCGCCCAGAGCACCCAGAGTTACCTCCTGCTCACACTTTTTGAGCCTGTAGTCAACCCGCAGAGCTCGTGATATATTCCTCTCTACCACCCTTCTAGGTCTTCTGTCTTAGCACTAAGTGTAATTAGCTTTATAGTGAGTGTTATTTTCTTTTTGCCAAGCAGAAAAATCAATGACCTGCTGCACAGACATAAACACTGACTGACCTCTGTGTAGGTAAAACCAGTTGTGTCTGGGTTAGCATCAGTGTTTAACACCTTCTTGTATGAACCCTCACCTCCTAGGCCATCCTCTGACAATTTGGTCTCATGTACAGAGATCCTGTTGCAACTTGCCTGCAGCATTTCCCCAGCCTCACAAGGCTTTTCACAAGGGACCCCTTTAAGCAGCAGTCACAAAGTTGTTTAGAAATTAGCAAGGAGAGGCCCCAAGGATATTGATCTGTACAGCTTAAAGACATGAGGAGGAAAAGACTCCAAGCGTACATCACACCTGATATGCTGTATGTCTGAGGGGATATCAAACCAGATGAAATGAAAAAGGATTCTTATTTTCCTAATGAAATTGAAGCCTAGGAAAAGTCACATCAGACCAGTATCCCTCTCCTAGTCCATCTTGAATGAATGATTTTACCTCTTAGTTGGACTTAGGGTAATTGTACAAAGGCTTCCAATCTCTGAAATCTGTAATGAAATGCGTAATCCTGACCTGCTGGATATGAGCTATACAATTACTTGGAGTATATTTAGAGCAAATAATCCATTCCCTTAAAGCTCCAAACATTCATGGCTGTGGATGCATGGCCCTGACCAAGGGTCTGCATTATAATTACTTGTCCAACAAGGTGAAGGCCGCATCTGACTCCTGCTAAGCCCTTTAGGAGAGCTCATCCTCCCTTCTGACAGTGTTTGAGACATATTAAGTCTTTGCTGAATCAATATCTATTGTGCAGGAGCAGAAAACAGTGAGATTAAAAAAAATCATCCAAACAAGTCCAGTCATTACAAACCAACGCAGAATAACCCACACTGAGCAGGCAGCAAAACCCATCAATACGGTTGATTTCTGTAAGCTAAAACCAGCAGAGAAAAGGTTCATCAGATATGGTGATGAAAACTGTCGGAATGCCAGCTGCAAAGAGCCCTCAAATTATGAAGCTCACTGAGAAGGTCAGTGGAGCAGAGACACTCGGATCCCACAGGGCCCCCCCCACCCCACCGCCCTCGACCTCCAAGGTCAGCAGAGTTGGCCTTTATGTGTCTGCCTCACTTCAACCTGTGCTGAAGTTGCACTAAAATGGAAAAAGGCTTCATCCTGACCGTAAAGTTAGCCAGATTCAGAAGCTGTTCACTCAGCTATTGGGTACAAAAGCCAGCTTGACTCAAAGCATTTCTGACAGGATAAGAAGTTTGAGACTCGAATGTCTATTGACAAAAGGACCTGATTGATTAATCAGGTGATTAATCATACACACTGTTAAACCAAGCAAACATAAATGGCTGTGATGTAGCAGAGACTTGAAATCCATGCAGTGATTCAAGTCAGCAAGTCCATCATTGCTTCCTAAGACTGCTTCCCAACTCCCTTTCCAAGACTGCCATGCAGTGTCCAAAGCACTTGGAGCCCCAGAGTCCTTCAGGTCTCAGTCATGCTTAATGATGAGGTTTTAAGCCCTCCTTCACTGAGGGTTAAACTAACCAGGTCATTTTTTGGATAAGGTCTGGCATTCTCCGCCTGTTGCAAGACCCAAGCTTTCCCATCAAGATTCAAACACTTTGTTTTGCAAAGCCTTGCAGGGAGGGAAACTTCTCCAGACAGTAAATCTGCAGTAGCAGCTCAGCATGGAGAGCGAGGACTGAGGCTGCCCAAGTGCCCCAGACCTCTGAGAAGTTCCTGTGCTGGGAAGCTGGTAACAGATTGTCAGAAAGGGTTAAAGCAGCTGTCCACACGGCTCTTCGTGCTCTCGGGAGGGTGGCAAAGCGCATTGTTTGGCATAATCACGACACAGATCTGCATGTGTATGTCTTCAATAATTCATGTTGCAGCTTGTCTCGCTGTGGGGACAGATGTCAGTGAAATCAGTGACAGCCGATCACGCTGATCCCTCACATAATCATGGGAGAGCTGATCCCGTGGCAACACTGAGCCTTGGAACCCGCCTGTGGTGCTGAGGGGGGAATGACAAGAGCATGCAGACACAGCCACGTACAACACCTGCGTCTGAAAACACACCAGTGCTCGTGTAGCAGCACTGCACATCTCACACCCATCACACGCTGTGGAGAGGTCAGAATAGCTGCTGTGGCTCGCGGGTTCCACTGAGGGGCTGCGTCACACACACCCCACAGGAAAGACAAGTCCAAGTCACTCTGACAACTTGTGCAAGCCCTGCACAAGTTCACACGTGCTTCCAAACAAGGCAGTTGTTTCCTCTGTTTTTTCCTTGCTTCTTAAATGCTCCGATTCCTAATTGATTCACCACCTCCATTTGGGTCTGTCCCATTTCACGTTGTATTGGCCTGCTCCAACATCTCAGCCACTGACAGGAGAGAGCAAATTGCACTTGTACCCACCACAGAGCTCAGATATAATCCCTCTGGGAGAGAAAGTGAATCAGTGCTAATTAGAATGATTGGATCTCTTCATCTTGTTTGAAAAATCTATTGTTGTTAGACAAAAAAAGCACATTCTTCTCAGCATTAAATCCTTCCTGTTTTACTCCAGTGCCTCATCCAAATTGTTCCATGTCCTCTGCTTGGATATTTAAGAGAGCCACCCAAATAATTTTTTTAATGGTGGGGGGGATTTTGGTTTGTTTTGTTTGCGCTTTTTGGGGTTTTGTTTCATTGTTGTTGTTGTTTGTTTTCCCAAATACAGAGATACACAGCTCACTTAGGTCAGCTTTTTAGGTCTGTTTCTCTTCACTGGATTTCTGTACCTGTGTTTAAAGCAGCAGTTAAGCCAATCTACAGCTAACTTAAATGGCAGTACTACACCTTTCATCATTGGCAGAACTTGAGACGAGCTGACTTACACCAGAAAAAGGATAGTCTGAGGTAACCTTTTAACTTTTACGGCAGCAACTTAAAAGCTCAAGCAAAACCTGTCCCAGTCATATGAGAGAACAGGACATCTCCACACATGCGTGTACATATTGGATTTTGGTCAAGTGACACAGACACAACACCAGGACCACAAACTGGACTCTAGGGCCAGGTATTCCCAGTTCACAGAACAGTGTGTCCTGCACATCTGTTTCTCAATCATATTCTTCCCCAGAAATGTTAGTGCCAGCAGAAACTGCATCTAAGTTCGGTGCATTTAAAAAAGGACATGAATTCCGCATTATACTCCGATCAGATGGTTTTCAAGGCAACATCCTAGCTGAGTCAAAGTACCTCATTAGAGCTGCCATGCATACTGTTGTTTAACATCATGTGCCATTTTTCTTGGGAAGGTGCATTTACATAAACATTTCTAATCACAGCCCTGTAAAGAGACACAGTATAATAATTTATGACTTTTAGGTAATATGTCATATGAATCTAAACATATGGCATTGCACTGTATGATGGCAATCTTGGCTCTTCCAAGGGAACCTGGAAAACATCCAGTGAGATGTGAATGAGCCAAAGGCAATAGAGAACCATATCCACGCTAATCCAGGTTTACACCTTTCGTTCAGCACTCCAAGCTTCCACCAGATGGTTTTGCACAGAAGCATTAACGCCAGGAATCACTGTACACTCGGTTTTCAGAAGGCTCTGATGTGAAAAGAATCCTGATAAATGGCACCACCAAGCCAAAGGTGCAATGAATGGTCTGAAGCCTTTAGAAGAAGTTGCAAAAGGTACCAAAAGGTGACTTTAGATCTTGGCCATTCCAGATCACTGCTCGTTCTTTTTGCAAGGCGAGTTAAGGGCAGGCTCCTCATCTCATGTACAGCCATTACACCCACACAAGGAAAACCAAATACCACTTCTGGAATGATGTTTGCAAGCTGTAGTGTTGTGGGCTCCACAAAAGCTTGATCAAATTTGCATTGACAACTGAACTTCCTCAGATAACCACAAGGGATTTCCCTCCAAGTTTTGAGGATACCATAGTCAGCAAAATGCTAGTGGTCAATGCATCAGACTAAGGTACCGAGATTTCAGAGAACTATAAACTGCTGGTGACAAAATAAAATCATCCCACTACAAACCTGGTTCCCAGATCACCTTCTTGCACCATGGTATGGGATTGCAAACACTCAGAGAGTTACCACAAGTGGAGATAGCAGACAGGGGTGCATTATCACTTCTACTGCACTCTTCTGTCTCTCTACACATGAAATGCTGCCTGGAAGCTTAAAGAAGCACCCACAAAGAAGTGTTTTATCTGAGGTCACCTGCAAAGCCTACACCTGCACCAACAGACAGCATCAGGTAAAATCTCCATCTCCACAAACTGTTAAGAGCTGCACAAATAAAAATGTCAAAGCCATTGCTGGTGGGAAAGCAATTCCAGTCCCAGGACTGGCCACCCCTGCCCCAGACTGGAGCAACGTCTCAGGATGCCGTTTTCTTGCGGAGGGGTGGTGAGGACATTTGATGCTCTGGTACTGTGGCATGGGTGAGGGGATTCTGCAGGAATCCCTTCCACGCCAGGAATGCATTCTGCAACCATCCCTACCTTCGGCACATTCTTGTTTGCCCCATACTGTGATGTGCTTCGAGTCTCACAAGGTTCTCTTTGTGCGGGGTATCTCAAAACAGCATTTCCCTACTCCTCAGTGCTGCCAGCCACAGGGGACATGCCCCTCATGTGACACATACCAACAGCACATATGTCAGCTTTTTACTTCCTTAAAAAACCAAAAGCCCACCTTTTTTTCCTCTCCACAGCAGCAGAATATGCGTGATGAGCCAGCTGTCAGGGAGATACCATTTTCAGCTTCCTGCCCTGCAAGTAGGTTGAACAAAACAGCATATTGCCACATTGTTCCAGGAGTGTGAGGAGAAGAAAGGAAAGGTTTAACTTTCGCTGTTAGCTCCCAGTTCCTTTGTGGCAGACATGGCTCCATCAGACACAATGGCTTTGTTACAGCACGTTTCAGGCAGGGCTCAAGTGTTGAATATTCAGCAGAGCTCCAGGCTAGCGATTCTGTAGCAGCTAGGTTTCTTGTCTTCCAGGAAGCCCTTGACAAAGGTCACAAACAATTTGCTCATTCCTCTTATTAAAATAAAGATGGAAAGCATTGATGATAGCTCTGCCCAGCAGCTAACTTCATCATCTGTAGCAGTTCCAACATATGCTTGTGAGATAATGAAAAATATAGCATTAAATACAGTGGCAGATTGAATCTTGTTTCAGGGTAAATATAGTAAGTCATTTTTTTTTCCTCCTCATTTCCTCAGAACCTGTTTAGCATTAGACTGTTAATATCATCACTGATACATGACAAAACCATTGCATAATATACTGCATTTGAAGCCAGCCCCCCCATAAAAGTGAGCAATGACAAAGCGTGAACATTACTAAGGCACTGATCGTAATGAAGTGCTCCAAGCCAGCCCTCTTCCGGATGTTTCCATTCACACACCTTCAAAGAATGGGGCGATGGGCCAGGCTGTGCACCTCAGCCTCCCACCTGCTAAGCCAGGTTCAAGATGGAATCCCTTCAGGCTTCTGCCCCAGTCCTGCAGCTCCACCCGTGTCCTCGGCCCTGAGGGTGGGCACTGCTGCCCTGCTCACTGCCGAATCTTTCTTCAACTTGTGTTCTTGTCAACAGGGAAGGCAGCCGATTTATTTTCTCCAAGGAACCTTAATTAGAAGCCTTGACAGACTTTGTAGACAAATGCATCTTGCGGAGAACTGCTCAGACAAATTCTCTGGATGCCTCACCGCTGCCCTGCAATATTCCTCTCCCAGACATCTCTCCTGACCTGGGCCCATCTGAACAGCCCAAGGGCTTCTGGCTGCAGAAACTTCTTGAGCACATGCTCACACCTCTCATTACAGTCAACAAGTGCAACAAACATCTCTGGAGAGTGCAGAGTAGCCCCCTTCTGACCTTCATGAGGAGTGGCAGTTCTGCCCCATGTGCCGGGTGAGGCAAGAGAGTGGTGACCACCCATCACCTCTGTTTCCACTGCTGAATGTTGTACATTGCCATTCCAACTGTGCTGCTGAGGGTGCAACTCAGAGAGCACCCACACCCAAGAGAGATGCCGGCCATCAAACAGGTCCGAAAGGCCAATATTCCAAATAGGCACCGCTTTTTCCCAGTTTGCAGGTGGCACAGTGCTGTTTGTGAGCCAACTTTCCAAATGGGACACTCCACCTACACTTACATGTAGATACATTTTTATATAAAGAGTTCATGCACTATGGACATTAAACCTGATGGCTGCATCTCACATCCTGATACTTGACTGCCTTGGCTATTTCCTCCCAATTAAACTGATGTCAGCTCTGGGTCATCAAGAAGCCAAACTCATGTCTCTTACTGGCTGATCTGCAAGAACAACCCCCACAGCCAGGTTTAGAGAAATGCTAGGGTTTTAAGTGAGCAGTCAGTTCACTACTATTTATTATAGACTGTTCTAAATACCCCAAGTCCTGTGGTTAGATTTTTGTAGTGATGTTAGAGCAAGAAAAATAAATTTCTTGGAAATTGCTTGAAGCTATTTTAGTCAAGAAGCCAAAGACTTACAGACATGTACAGATCCTTATAATTTCACTTCCTGTTGCTATTACCAGCATCATGCAGCTGTTCTCCTGTCTTTTCACATACAATGAGAAATTAGGAAATCCATTTGCCCACACTGCAGTTGGAAAAACTGGGACTCAGCAGATCAAGGTGCCTTCTCACCCACACTGGAAGGGCTGTTGGAAGCACTTAGGCAGAACTAGGCATCAGCTGGGACAGGGACACACATGCATCAGAGCCAGTGGTTCTGGGCTCTGAAGACAATCACCCAGATTTGCTTGGAGAGAGAAAAACCCCAGGCAAGAAGGAAAGACAGGAATGGAGACAAGTCCAGTTTGCCATGACACATGCAGATTCAGCTGTTTGGTATTCCCAGCTGAGAAACCATCTTAGTGACACACAGCTTCCCTGAGCGAGCAGTGTCAGAGCCCCAATACATCCCAGGACAGCTGCACAGGGCAGGTGGGTCAGCGCAATGTTCTAACACCAATGATCTGCCCCCTGCTGAAGCCTGGCTATCTCTGAACAGCAGAGCCCATCTCCTGTGTTCCAGGGAATTTTTCTAACTGTGAGTGGTTTATGCGCATTTCCCTGTGTGCCCATTCCATCTCTCAGCTCCAACAGCCCATCGCCCTGACGTACTCCCAACAGATGCCATCACACACAGCTAACCAAGCTGCTCTTTCCAGCCTTGTCTCTTGAGATGGGCATTGCTGCCCTCTTTCCTCATCTGTCCCTGTTGCCATTATCTTTTCTGTGCCTTGCACAGTGTTTCCCAGCCTTTATGTGAAATAGCAAAATAACAAAAATATACATTGATAAAAAAAGAAAAGCAACGCCTCCCAAAAACAAACACAAACAAAAAAAATTGCAACACCCCACACCAAAAATCACCACCACCACCAAAACAAAACCACCTAAGGAACTTGACAGAAAGCAGTAGGGCTGAATTCCAGCACTTTTCTAAACCTTTTCAACACCACTTAAACTAAAAGAAGCAATAGCTTTTAAGTTAATTGATATAAAACACCTCCGTTAAGAGAGCCAGAGGGCTGCAGATCCACCACACAAGAGCAGCAGCACTTCCAGGGGTAGGTACCCTCACCCCGTTTTCTCAGCCCATTCCAGGTACATGCTCGCACCAACGGCAAAAAATACTGGAACCCAAGCAGCACCTGGGCACCTGTGGATAAGCATTACATACTAAGCCCAGCTCAGAACATCTTCACGTAGATCTGCAGCCTCTCCAAGAGCCTCAGGGAAGAACGCTGACACAAGGGGGAATGAAGAATTGGCCAAGCCAGAGTGACAGGGCAATCACACAATCATCATTAAGCTGATAATCTACGGCCAGCTGCTGCTCAGACACTCCTCCTATCAACAGCTGGCCACTGACCTCACACAACTTCACAACTTCTTTTTTCAAACATTTTCTCAGATGTTTCCATCCCTTTAAACCCACTCCTGCTCATAGCTAAGTAGGCAATTTGCTATCCCCACCTGCTATGTAAATTGATTAATCACAGGCAAACAGAAGGCTGGTTTCCTTGCTGAGGAGGAAGGAAATCTGTATCACCTACTCTTTATGACACTTGGGTTTCACAGAACTTCCACCAAAGCTATACCTTCAGCCTGTGCTCCAACTCCAAACTTAAATGTCCTTGGGACCAAAGGGAAAAATCTTTCAGAAAGCTTATAAACTCCCTGAAAATCACAGCACAAGGAACAGAAAGATTGTTTTCTTTATTTCAGCCAAACACAATAAACATTTCATCAGGCACACAGGGCTACACAGATGGTTCCCGAAGGGAATGGACCATCTTTCAAGGGCCAGTTGCAAAGTGACACCATCACTTTGTCACTCCAGCCTCCCACTTAAGGCAGAGTTGGAACTTCTTCATAAAGCAGCATTCTGCAGATGGCAACATTTACAGATGATGTATATCACCTTTAGGGAACCTCAGAGGTTTTACAGCATTAAGGATGTCCCTGGCACTGTCATCCATCACAGGATCAAAGTGAGAAAGCTAAGAAGCAACCTTCCCTGGTGGTGAGGCAGTCAAACTCGGGACTCTGCCAAAGATGTACTCTCCCAGCACTCAGCAAGCCCAGGGATCATCAGGTGGTCAACCCCTGAAAGCAGCAGCAGCAATATACCTCCAACAGAATGACTTCCCCATTACAGATTCCTCATCTACTCCTCACAGAACCCTCTCTGATAAGAGGAAGGCACATCCCTTAGCTGATGGCACCTGTGTCGATTGATTGTCTGAGACACTGGAACGGGCTGAGAAGCCAAGTGCTGTTTCCTGACCCCAGGAACTCTGTGCAACTGCCACAGGAAACCCTGTCAGTGGGGGCCTGGGGTCAACGGCTCCCCAACCCAAGAGCACTGGGGTGACACAAGGAAGCTGCAGCTGCTAACTGCCCAAGTGGGGCCCTAAACAAACGTGTACCCCTGCAGAATTCCATAGGAGCTGTGGATCAGTGCAAGTGCCTGGTCCACCACTGTGACCTACAGAGCCACAAACCTGTGCCAGTAGGGCCCTCCTTTGGCACCAGATCTCCAAGGTGCTGCCAGTTTTGTTACAGACAGGAGCCACTGACAGGCTCTCACACCCTCAGAGAAGGATGAAGACACTTTTCTTCCTCACCAGGCACTACATACCCAAGCTTAGTGATATCCAAAATTCCTTTGAAGCATTTCTGTTGAAAACTTCCCTTTTATTACACACAGAGCCCCCCACATCCAGCCTACTGAGGACTGCAGAAACACCTCTACAGTTGCAGCTGGATGGCCCCAGCCCAGAGGAAATGTTTCCAGCTCTTAAACACCACTCATGGATATAACACACAGCTTGCTCAAGGCATGACTCACAGCAGCTATGGGCCATGTGAGGGTCAGCAGGGCAGCAAGGCTTGGGAGAGCTGCTGCAGAGCAGCACAATGCCAGGGTCCATGGAAGTCTTCTGAAGGAGAATGCTAGCAGTGCCTGTCACACACCATGGCAGCAACAGGCAAGGCCAAAGACTCACCTGACCGACATCTACATGCAAGCATTACACAATCAGACACACACTACTCGTAGCAGACAGTAGGCCTCCTGTTCCCTGACACCCCTAAGTCAAGCACTACCCGTCTCCGATATCCGACTAGTTCAGAAGTAAAGCTTTACAATTAACGACTAAAACACAATATGCCATGTGTAGCAGTGTGGCTGGTCCATATAAGAAGAGATAGGTTACAAACCTGGCTAAACTCACTTTCCTCCCTTACCCCCACAAAAGCTGCTTATTCCAAGGTAGCAGCATTCACCCCCTCAGTCTGCCCTCAGGTAGTAACCCCTTTATGTCCTGATACAGCCTCTCCCACTCTCAGCACCTTGTTCTCCCTTCCCTCCTACCACTCAGCCCATGCAGCAAAAACAAAACAAAACTAAACAAAACAAAAAAAAAAGCCAAAAAAACAAAAAACCCCAAAACTCCAAAACAACAACCCACAATAATCTTTCCATCCCTCCTACAAGCATGTGTTTATCTCTTTATTTTTAAATGTTACAGCTTCCCAACATCTGTCTCTGTGTGGTGTAATCTTACTGATGAAATATTTCATGTTTTCCTTGAGCCCTCATCAATATGTCTCTGTGTTATCAGCTTAGCAGATGGAGACACAGAAGGAATAACCTCAGCTTACCTGGGTGATTTCTTCTTAAGTACATACTTATTTTACTCCAGGACAAGACTCACAGTTACTTCAGCAATGCAACATGATCCATCTCTGTAGCAAACTATATTCTCCCCTCTCACATCATGCATGCCATCTTCCCCTTGGAATCTCCAAGTTCTTCTCACTGAAACCTAGCATTTCCAACCTCATTTCATACAGACTGAATAACTCAGGGAGGCACTGGGTCCACCAGAAAAGCCACCTGCCTAGCCAGGAACTGCACCTCCTTTTCCCATACTAGAGCCCACGGATACTGTTGATCTCCACAGCTCTTACCCAGGTGACTGTTCGTTACATTCATAAAGAAATGCCACCGAGACACCTCTGGGATGTCCGACCAACTGCAATGCTGTACAATGCACACACTGCAAAAAACCAGCACTTTTCCCACTTCATGTTTTAGAGGTTCCTCTCTTCTCCATGTAGGTAAACACCCCAGTGATTTGAATAAGCAAAGAGGTTTCCTTAATACTACCTCACCACTATGGAACACAGCCTCCAAAAGCCTTCCTTCGCTCTTTGCAGAGGTCGGCTTTGTGTTAGCCCTCTGACATAACCAAAGACACTTGACCATGACATTACCCATCACCAGACCCACTGAGTGTGACTAAAAGGAGGCAGGTATAGATCTCACCTTAACCACTTGGCTATTCCTACAGCACAGAAATACTGATCTTCACCCAAAAAGTCCCCATCTGAGCAACACTGTGGCCCTCCTTTCCTGAGCACTAACGCAGGTACCAGCCCAGGCACAGCCTGCAGCCAGAAAGTGTCTGTGAAAAGAGAAGCCATTCTTTGTATCAGCTCAACAGAGGTTTTGGCCAAGTCACCAGATGCCTGTCATCTCATGCTAACTCCTGGCCTCAGCCGTGCATTCAGCATAGAAACAAACTCAAGCACCACCAAGTGCTTGGAAGTACTGTAAGGACGAAGTGCACGCAGCAGGAGCAGCAATCCACCACAGGCCAGCGCACCTGTCTGCATCTCCATGGACATGTACTGTGTCCTGGCCATGCCTGCCAGCACAGGGGTCCAGTGCCGGCCCCTGCCCCAAGGAGCAGGTCCAGGGGTGCGTGGGCAGTGCTGCTGTGGGGAACCCCAGGTACAGAGTCTGCAGGAACTGAGCCCAGCATGCCACAGCTCAGCCCAAAACATCACAGAATGAGAGCTCAGCTGAAGGGTATTTGCTGTATGTTAGGGCATGTTGGGGGGAGGGTTTTTATTTATTTGGTTTATAATCCTATCTGAATAAAGGTAAACACATAGGGATTATAAATGAAATAAATCTGAATCGGGATAGAATGGGGGTGGGAGAAAAAAAAAATCTCAAGAGGGTCAGGAGATAATGAAGATTATACCTCAATATTGGGATTATGATGTTAGTTCTTTATTTCAATAAAACTGGATAGAGATCTTTTATATCAGGGACAGAGCTTAGCTGTAAGGACAAAGTAATCTTCTGGGAATTATGCACACAAGCTCGACATCATTTTTATTGGATGGCTGATGAACTGGAAAACTCCAGGATAGCCTGGTTTTAATTTGTAATCTTAATTTTCATATAAATCGGTACAGTTGGAGGAAGGGGGGCAGATTTACGGGGACTCTGATGCTGTGCTAATATTGCAGCATTAAGACAGCACATGCATTAGGCTACAACTGTAACTCATCTACTATCTGATCCTGTCTTTGTGTCTATCCATCTGTCTTCCATCTTCACATCTATCTATCATTTCCCCACCAAAAAAATCTCAACAATGACCCAAGAGCAGAAGAGACTCCATGTAACCTTTCATCCAGCAAGGTGCATCCACAATACCCCTATAAACCTCTCGCCGGTTAACATCTGGTTGAATTCCTGGCCCCTAACATATGGGGACTCCCACCTACAGCTTCTGCAAGTGCTCACTTAACACAACTACAACACCAGTGAAATGGATCATCTGGCTCCCCACCCCAGCATTTGGTCTCTCTCTCAATCCACTAGAAATTGTTTGGCAACTTTGCTTTTTCTTCTGCAGAGTTCAGTTATTTTTCCTGCCTCCACCACCTCTTTCTTCAGGAACAAGAGAGGAAAATAGAAGTGAGATGGGACTGTGACAGACCAGTCGTGGGTCCAAGACCAGAGCACTGATCTCCTCAGCAGCTCTGTCGCACAGGGTTTGCACACACAGAGAGCAACTACTTCCCTAATAGTGCCAAGTCACACGGCCATCAGTAGCGACTGACTCCCCTGGAATGGATCTATTCCATCACTAACAGGCAGTTAACACAAGCACTGGATTGCAGTAGCTGTTGTCTGTACTCCTCTACCTTCCTGCTAAGCACCAAATCCACAACACTGATGGAACAGCTGCTTTCATAAAGGCAGCAATAACCAAAGGAGCTCCCAGAATTCCCCAGCCCCTGAGCATCAAAACAAGATCTGCAGGGGAAACCTGAAAAGATTTATATTTCCTTATGCAGATATCCTGCAATCTTAGTTTTTAACACATGGCCTACTGGTGCTGAGACAGAGAAAAACAAAACAAAAAACTTCTCCTTCCACTCCCCAATAGGCAGCAACTGTAAAACATAGAATGGGCAAAACCAGGTTTTACAACCTGCTTGATAGCAAAATGGTGAGTGAATAACAGAGCAGAGTCTGACTGACTTGTACATAATCCTACAGAGTAAGTTTCTTAATTTTATTCCAGTCAAGAATGCCTTAAATCAATTCGCACTTCCACTTTTGTTTCTGAAATGACACGGTGACATGCTGGCAGAAACACTGTGTAAGCAAGTAGGACGAAGAGCTTGTTGCCTTCCCCTGTTCCTCCTCCCCTACCACATACATCTCTCCAAGTTCTTTCCCCACCTCATTCCTTGCCTCTGGAGAGCCAACAGGACACCCAAAGGAGCAGTAGCAGCTGCCGCAGTGGTGCAATAAATCACCAGTGAGCCTGGAAAAAGTGTGGAAAATCATGCCAGATAATGCAATTGCATCAAAGCAGGAGATCAAGATGTGTGTGATGACATCTTATTCTGGGCTCCCAAAGATCCTCCAAGCATCTCATCAAGCCTTCCAAAAAAATCAGGCAGCTGTACACAGACAGACAATTCTGGCTGCAAGTTAGTCAGAAGGATGAAGGGAGGGGCAGGGCAGGGCAGAGATGAGGATCAAACGGTCAATTAATATAACGGCTCAAGATTAACAAGGAGGTGCCCCAAGACACTGAGACCAGAGTTATTTACAGTCATTAGTCATGATTTAGAGAAGAAGCTGAGAAATGAGGTGACGACCTATGCAGATAATACCAACTCATTTGGATTAGTCCAACCTATAGAGGACTTGGAGGAGCACAGAATAGATGAAAGACAGAACAATTACAGCAGTAAGTAATGAGCACTGGGAGCAGTAATGTCAATGCTCCTGTGCCAAATCCCAGGCAGAGACTACAGCAGAAGTGAGAAGTCAGACATGGTTTTTGGGACAGCAGGACAAGGAACGTGTCTCTGTAATGGTACAGACAAAGAATGCAGAAGTGTGCAGGAAGTCGTACTGAAAGCTGGCTCCAGACAGAAACATGAGCACAGGTGCTCTATTAAGGGGCTCAGATTTGGGCTTTTTCCTCTAATGACACAATCATTTCAGAAAATGATGGAGACGATTACACTCAGCAAAGTTGAAAGGCAGCCACACAAATTCAAGATGAAAATCCTTTTTTGTATTTTTGCTGTTTGTCCTTCAAACTCATTGCACCCAACTTTGTTCTTATAACAAAACCAGGACAATAACACATATTTCCATCTCAGGCAGGTGCCGTAAGCAAGACTTTATCTTTAAAAAATGTCACCTACCATCACATATCAAACATGGTCACAATTATTTTTACCACTCTGCCTTGGTAACTTTGCAAATGCCCATTCTGGATTTTTTTTTTCCTTTTTAATTTTTCCCTGGAATATTTGAGCTGCTTATCACCAGCAAGAAGTCAGAGAATTGCCACATCATTCAGGGTAATGTTCTCATGTTTCTGCTGCATTACTTCCTGACAGCACAAGTATACAGAACATATGACACTACCAAGACATTAATTTTATCACACTGCTATATCCAGGTATACATGGATCACCAGCGATGTTAAATGAACAAGTTAAAAAAGCATCTATAAACTACCAAGCAAGCAGTGGAAATCCAGGGGAGAAACAGAACTCCTTTCATGATGACCAGTGGTCTCTCATTCGGTGGACAGAAGTGAAAACTCCTTATTTGTGAGAAAAGATCCATTTTCCATCATTTTTTGCAGTATTTTACAGGCTCCCAGTGTTCCTGTCATTTCCAACCATTTTTAACTTCATACTAAGAAAAGATACAGGAATGCAAAAATATTTCCTGGCTCCTCTGCTTGCACTTCTCCTGAGGACCATCACACCACTTATCAGCTATGACCCAGCCCTGCGCTCCATCCTTAGTGACATCCCAGAGCCCCAGGGATCCAAGCACATCCCTCAGCAAGGCAGCAAAGTGAGCACTGGCACAGAGCTGGGAGTGTGCCCTGGGGACATATGGTACATGGAGTCCTGGCAGCAGGACATCTCCAGATCACCTCAGCTCTTCCATCTCAACTCCAGCTGGGAAGTTGGTCTTGATCTCACATAACTCTCCAGAAAGAGACAGTGTTCAGGGAGGAACAACAGACCTTCCTTCCATTTGCCCAGCTCAAACTGCAGACGAATGGATGCCTCACCACAACTCATTGTCAGTGGAGGATGGAAAAGTCCATGGCCCCAAGAAAACCATTTAAAACACTAAGTTCCTGGAAAAAGTTAAAACACCAAACTAGCTCTCACCACACACTATTTCTTGTTCTCATCTGTGCACTACTCAACTGCACTGTTTGTGGCAATCAAACTAAAAAACTCATTTGAGCTGAAATGATGCTCTTCACAGGCTTTACCAAGACTCATTGCCCAGAACACCCGTGCAAGCAGGCTGCCATTAAGACTGGAGAACAGAAACATTTCTCTTGCTGTATCAGGGATCCGGGGTGTATGCTTTAGTACCCACAGCTTCCAGTCCAGCCCAGGTTTGGTCCTTCCCTTGCCCTAACCCCTAGAGCCTTGTACCACAGGGGCTTAGCCTGTGCATTGTCTCAGTTACAGCAGCAGCTGGGGTTATGGTGCACTGTCTGTTCCTGGTACAAGGTCCTTAAGTTGCCATCAACGGCAAGGAGAAGCAACTAAAAGCTCCTTTGGGATCCAGCTGTCATCTTGCCTCCTTATGCCATCTTTTCTTGCGATTTCAGGCTTGGTCCTTCCAAATGCGCTTAGTTAAAACCTTTCCTTTTGGCTCTCAGGGCAAAGACTTCAGTACTAAGTAGCTTTCCCACTGCTTCCATCTAATCTTCCTATTTATCAACCTGAAGATTCCTCAGCTTTGCTAATCTTTCCTGAGACCATATAATCTTGAGAGTGATTTCATAGGGTAAACAGAGTTAACCAAGCTGCCTGATAATTGCCATTTGGAACTTCGGTTCTCATTTTGCACGCTACGCTCCAGCTCAGCCAGGACTGAGCTGGAGCATAGCGTGCATTTGGTAGCACACAACTTCAGCCTGCCCTCAATCCCTGTTTTTCTCCTGAAGGATTTCATGAGACCACATCGTTCATGCCCAGCATGGAGACAAGCAATTCCTTATTAGCCCCTAGCCTGCTGCATCCACAACAGGACCGTGCTCTCTGTGGTTAGCAGCACTACTCGGACAACAGCTTTAAGGGGAGAAAAAGCACGTAGCTACCCACGGGAGCCCTTTTCTCAACAAGCTGCCCAACAGCCACAGCAGCTTTCCTTCCCGTTGCACTAGGCAGTGCCTTCATCTTGAAGGCTGGACTGCCCTTTCTTCATCTACAAACCTGTGAAAACCTTCTCCCTCATAAATGCTGGTTGCTCTCTAGAAAGGGTGACCAAGAACAAATCCAGCCCTCACACAGCCATGGAAACCCACCACGCTATCATGTCACCCAAATTCCTACAACACTCTTAAGGCAAAGTAGATCCACACTACTTTCTTTCCACCTACTCAAGTGGGGAACAGCAGCAGAATCAAAAAAGACTTTTAGGTGGATTTTAATTGAAAGACAGCACATTATATGGATTTATTCTTTATCTATAGGTAAAATAGATACACAGCAGTCCCAACACTTGTCTACTAGGTTGAAGACAACGCTCTGTGCAATATAAATGCTTAGGGTTTTAAAACATATTTGTATATTAATCACACATATGGAAGTACTCCTCATACCCACAGGATTCCAAACCATCTCTTCAGCCACCTGGCTGTGGGAGGCAGGCATCCTTGTACCCCAAATTCAGTGGCAGGTAATGCTGTCCCTCATGGCATCTTTCTTCCACCTGTGTCTAAGGGCTGCTTTAAGAACTGCCTTCCCTGCCATTTTGCACCAAGGCAGAAAAAATCAGCTTGCACCAACCTAGATTTTTGTTGAGACTTGCTGAATACCCATCAGCTTCAGCCTTAATGAGGGGCTTTCTGTTGGATACTGAAGTCCCTGACCTGGAGGAGGCTGATGCCACCCTCAGCAGAGCTACAAACCACGAGAGCAGACACAGATTCAGCACTGCCATCCTCCAATATCAGACACAGTAAGCAAAGGCCTATTTGCTACCAAGCATTCTGTTTCTTCACAAGCAAACTCTCAAGTGTTCAAATAGGCCAACACAACTCTACCTCCCCTAATTCCAAATTTCTCTACTTTGCTAGCAAACTTCCTGGAAAACACCTTCAGTTTTGCTTTCTTCCAAACAAGAAGGGACACAAGCTAAGCAACAATTTCAGTACCCACCCCCATCCTGTACAATATCTTTTTAATCAAGAATCACAGGTTAATCCCAGCTTTCAAAATACAATAATCATAAAATTTTTTATACACTACAGTCGTTCCACAACTGGACATGAAAATACCTAATCCTGTAAAATTACACAAATTTCTGATCAAAGTATAGCAGGTAAATCAAACCTGAAATGAAAGGATTAGAAAAGGTTACTGTAATTCTTTTCTGTTAAATAACAGAGAAGCAGATTTCACTGAATCTTACTCTATAATTCCCATCTGGAAAAGAAGCACTGGAGGAATGAACAGGTTTGAAGAAGGCCTTTTCATGACATCTGTAAAGTAAACCCTAGCAATCAAAGCCCATCCTAATCCTTCATCCAGCAGCTGTCCTCGGCATACAACCACGGTTGTACTGATCAAACCCCGGTCCTTGGGACAGTTATATCGATCCATACAACTTGTGCTCTTCCCCCAAAACTGCCCACCAGCTTCCCAACTTTTCCAACCCAGCTGACAGCCAGGGGTGGCATTCAAATTCTCTGTGCCGTACCCAGCACCCACCGGCTCTCTCCATCAGCGCACATCCCATCGCGCAAGGATACCATGGCCAGCGGCACTCCAGCGACTAATCAAAGGACATTCACAGGTGCTGTTTCAAGATCTCCACCCA
This sequence comes from Haemorhous mexicanus, assembly GCF_027477595.1. NCBI lineage: Eukaryota > Metazoa > Chordata > Aves > Passeriformes > Fringillidae > Haemorhous > Haemorhous mexicanus. The sequence goes on from NC_082344.1 coordinate 664,163, forward strand.
AAGGGTCAGCTCTGCCTCCTCCACTCTCCCCTTTTCAACTAAGTCACATAAAAGGAAGATGTTTCGGTAGCTCCCACTGAAACCTCAAGGAACACTTGGGAACATGGCATGGATATGAACTCTGCACCCACCTAGCTTCAAAGCACCAAAGGACAAGGAAACCTGAAGGTTTGCCTCTTCCTTGCACATAATCTGACACTGAGAAATCACCTTTTACTTGATTCACCACGATCTGAAACATCCCCACGCGGGCAGCTTAGCACTGCAAAGCATCACAAGGGAATTTCACCCTGCTGTGCATGGAGATGCAGCACACACAAATAACTTTTCCTGATTTTTCTGGAACCCAGGAGGGTGGGAGGACAACAAGCACTCATGGTCTAACCAGAATTTAGACTGTGCCTGTATAAACCTCTTCAGTAATAATTTCCAAGCATGGCCTTTCCTACACTAGAGAGTCCTTCTGAAATGCCCCCTGCAGCAGCCACAGGAAAGCAGCTGCTCTGTCAGGCCCCAGCTATCAGCATCAGGGTAAGAGCCTGTTCCAGCATCATCCATACCTGCATCCCTGCAGCCATCCACCCCACACCGAGGGAGCATAAAAGCCCAGCTACTGCTTCTCTGTGTTCCAAGTACCACATGCTTCAGTACAATTCTCCCTCTTGCAAAGCCAACAAATGCCCCGGCCTTGCATAATTTATCTATTTTGTCTCCTTTCAATATATTAATTATTGCTCTGGCACCTCAGCCTTCTCATGAAGCCAATAAAGCATGAAATGCCTCTGCACAGAATCACAGTTCATATTTTCTGTCTCGTGTGTTAATTACTTCCCTGCTTTTCCTCCTTTGGTGGGGGAATTAACCCACATAGCCTGTAAGAATGAACTAATACAGCAAGAAACCTGCTGTACATCTCTACTGGCCATTTCAGAGACTTTTGGTCATCTAGTACTTCTTCTCCACTTATAAACTACAATTCAAGAATTAAACAGATCCATCCCATTCTGACAGCAGCCTGCAATTTATTAACCAGAATGCTACAGAAAATCTACAGTGAGAAAACAGCATTTCTTTGTTTTAAAACCATGTGAAAGCCATAAAATGATGCACTCCAGCACAATGAAAACAATAACAGAAAACAAGTTAACACTGACTCTGGAAAAAAACCAAGAGGAATTGTCAGGAAGTAAAAGACACCTGTACAGTAAAAAAAAAAAGCAAAGTGCTGCCTGATGTACCCTTTTAAATTTTGTTTTTAAATAACAGAGAAAAAAAAATAGTCAACTAAAAGTAAAAAAAAAAAAAAAAAAAAAAAAAAAATCACAGACCAAACACTACCAACCCATCAGTCCCTTTTCCTCACAAATACTTCCTCAGTATTGCTAACAACCCTTCCTACCAAAAGATGGTCTTACAGGATTAAAGCAGATACTCTGTATATGAATACTCTGGGGTCTTTTTAGCTTGTCTTTCCCAGAGCTACTGGAAAACTGTGAATAAAAGTCACACACCAAAAAAACTGAAAGCTAAGGATTTTATATTAAATTATCCCTTTTTTTTTTTTTTTTTTTTGTTAAATACAACTCATTTTGTCCCAATTGAGGACATCAGGGGTGTCATTCTGTCATTCAGAAGGCACAGGAATCCATAATGAGTTTTCTGTCATTTACAAGGAGGATTAAAGACAACTGGTAGACTCCAGCCCATGGAGTCATCTACAACAACACACCTCAGAGGGTACCGAGGGCCAAAACCAGCCTCTATGCACGATACACTTCACTGTCACTAGGTTAATGTTTGTCGCCAGGGCCTTCTGAGCATATCTGAGAAGCCTTACCAGAGCTGCTAGATCCCAAGCTCTTTGGCTTCATCTGAGCCTTCCTCTTCTCAAGAGTTTCCAAACCAGGACGCCATTCCAGCTGTCGGCAAGCACTGAGATGGACCTACGTGCCTGACCGAGGCGTCAGGGATAGCTGCAGCTCCATCTGAGATGGTACCTGGACACAAAGTGCCATCATGGACTTCCAGCTCCATAAGCCACACGAGCCCAAAGCTCCTGAACGCTGAGTTACCTACAGGCTAACAGGGAGCACCTGGCTTCCCTCTGCTCATCCTGAAGGGGGAAACAAACCCAAGCAAGCTCAGATACGAGCTCATTCCACTGTGCCTCACCTCTTGTTCTTCACAGCTCAGTACGAACCAGGCCATAATGCAGCGACGGTTGCCAGCCCATCCTGATGATGTAGTTATTTCCAATTGGCACTTGGGAGCAGTGAGGATGGGAGGCATTACTCATCGCCAAGAGTACAGATGTTTCTAATTGCTTTCCATTACCAAGAATAACAGCTGTTTACATCTATCAGCAAATAATTCACAAGAGCTCCAGACTATTAAGATAACACACCCCACCTGGTCACCATCACAAGTTGTCAAGGCCAAGGTAGTGGCTGCCAGAATCCCCTTCTGCATCTCTGTTCATCAAATGACAGCATGTGTCACCTTCAGATATCCTTATGCTACCCCACAAGCCCTGGCGTCTTGGTGGCCTGACAGATCACACAGACATATGGATTCTTCATGGCCTTGCAGTAAACGTTTTACGGTTATATCGCAGTCAAGGGCAAATGACAGGAGCGAGGGACTTGCTAATAACCCAGGTAAAAGAAATACCCACGCTTGCAATAAAGTGGGTAGCAAAAAAGTCTGCCTGCTTTGCACGCATCTGTGTGCAGAACATCCTTTAAAATCACCCCAAGTAATTGACAGTAGGTTTAATTTTGCAGCTCTCTCACATCTCAACCAGGGCCCAGGTAAGGGGCCTGCATGAAATGGTCAGCACAGGAACTCACTGATCCCTTCACTGACTCAAGCTATCTTTTTCAAGGCTGGCACAGGCCATGAACTCATTTTCCTCATACCAGCCCATCTAGGCAGGAGGGACTGTCCTTTTCCAGCCTTTCACAGCTGGGGGCCTGGGTCTGCGGCAGGGGCTCCCTACCACTTACCCCATACAAGTAGATTAGAAGCCAATTAACATTAACAATTAAGAAACAGACAGCCTAACACCCTACAAGTGACTGGTATCCAATGAGTTCAGCAGTATTAACCATTTCCTGATTATTAAAGCTGCAATATCATTTGCCTCACAGAGCTCTAAGACCATACCTCTGCAAACAAAAACCTGCTTGCCCAAATGCAAGTGGATTTCTACCCTAGGAATCTAGGAAAACCAGGCTGACTTCTTGAGAAAGGAGAGGAAGGAACATAAGTCCTCCACTGTTTTGGCCCATGCACAAACCCCTCCTCCCTCCAGTCACTCCCTGGGAACTCTTTCTCGTGTATAAATCCCTTGCAGAATATATCAAATGTCTCTGGCAACAGCACTGGTGTATCAGGATCTTCTTCCAACAGTGTTTCACCCATTGCACCGAACTCTTTCCACTAGAGACAGCTTTCTTAATAATAATTTTACAGCCTAATAACTAAATCCTTAAATTACTGTCATACACTTGACCCCATTGCACTTTGGTCCATGCTGAGCAGCAAGTGCTGCTTTAATTAGATTAGGATCAATGGGGCACAACTCCATCAAAGGGCCGGTGCGCTATTCCCAAGGTCAATACAACAAAACCAAAAGGATTTGGCCAGAGTACATAACATGGAAGCTGCTTCTATTTCAGATATGTCTCCTCTGTCCCCCTCCCAGACTGCAAGCCAACCCCCGTTCCATCCTTTACATCTTAAAAACAAGTTCCAATGTGTTCTTCTGTCAAGTTACTGCAGAAGGACACGCAGGACCCTTTGAGCTACTTTTGAGAACTCTATTCAGCCCCTCAGGCTCAGCAATGGGTCTCTAGGGTTAGTCCATCGTGGCTTTTTGCCTTGGGAACATCCAAATGCCTGGCTGCCATCTCCTCTCCAAGTTTCCTTAAACACAGCGATCCCAGGAAAGGAATTACTGATTGCTCCATGTTTTGGTCTCCCAGAGTTGCGCAGCCATTGTTGTTCTCATCGCTTGTGCTATTTCAGGGCAGTGTCTCCTGCCCAGGGAAGACTGCCAACAGGAGCAGAATGCCATTACGAGAGGAGGCTGCTGTGAGCTGCCACCATCACAGGGAATTTATCATTGCGAGCCACAAGCATAATGGACTCCTTCACCAAACGACTTTGGATATGCAGGGCTTGGCACCGACTCTGCCATCCACATGCAATTACTAAACTGCAAACGCATGTAATAGGAGCAGGGCACAGGGACATCACAGCAGTGCAGGCAGTCATCTCTTAGCAGCTCTGTACACACAGGCACAGGAATTGACTCCAAGAGTCCAGACTGCCTGACAGGCGGACAGGAAAGGAAAAAAAAAAAACATGGAAAAAAAAGAAACTCCAGAGCTTTGCTAAACCCAGCAGCTCAGGAGAGATGTTAATGTTGAATGCTTTTGGCTGGGAGAGTGAGCTTGGCTAGAAAAATCCAGATACAGATGCCACAGCATTATCTGTAAACCTTTGATGCCCCAACTTTCCATCTTGCCGTGCCCTACTCTGGATTATGGACCAACACACTAACTCCATTAGGCACACAGACCCTTCCCAACAATCATTTCCTAAAAAGGCAACTATGTAAGTAGTTTATTTTCCAAAGGGTTCAGCAGCTCAAAACTCTCACTCTAAGAAAAAGTTTTTCCCTATGTGTTGCCACGTGATCCTCCTAGGCCAAGCTAGGAAGGCAAACCTTCAATCTGTGAATACAAACAAGTGAATACATCCACTGGACCCAGAGCATAGGGGGGGACTCTCTAGATAGTGCTGTCATCTGAGCCTGCAAGGCCTACACCTTCACAGTCAGACTAGAAGCTCCAACTCCTCCAAAATGGTTACTATCATCTCCTACACATCCATCACTTCTCTCTCAGGCTGCCTCACTTGGAACCAAACTAGGTATTTTCTTCACGCCTACACGGACTTTCACTTCATAGTACAATTTCCTAGAGCCCTACCAACCTGTTAGCTTCCCATACAACCAACAAAGGAGGTGAGACCTGGATTTAGGATTTCTGCCTTTTGCATTACTTCTGTTGCTGAGACTCCAAGCAATCCCAGATCAGCCAAGTAATCAGAGCTGATACAAGGGCAAACACAACTGTCCATGCACATTTTTTGGCAGCTAAGGAATTATAAAGATAGAGCTAAGCCCATGAGGCATGTAGAATACAATGAACTGTTACTTCCTTAAGCTCTCCCTTCCCCTGGGAATCCTCAATAGTTGGTGACTGGATTAGCTTCCTCACCTGCATTATCCAGGCAGTGTGCTCCCTGCACCCTACCCTCCTCCTCTTGTCTCTCTTGTTCTGACTTTTTATATACAATATATTACTGTTGGGCACTGCTTCCTTTTGCTCTCCCATTTTAGGCTGCCTCCAGCATACCTCAACCACCCTATCCCAACTCATCAATTCTCCACTCACAGACTTCTTGCTGAAGAAATGAGCAGAGTTGTGCCTCCACTCAGTGAAGACTCAAGAGATGCAGGTGACGTACATTCATGCTGTATGCATTGGCTTCTACAATCACAGGATGGTAAAACTGTTCCCGATGGCATTTCAAATAATAATAATAATAATAATAATAATAATAATAATAATAATAATACCAACCCCAACAAATTGCTCATTCTCCTGGTGGCAGCTTCTGAAAAGCTTCAAAAAACACGAACATTAAAAAACTCCAGAAGCAGACACTGGTTTACATTTTGGAATTTTTCCCCTCCTCCTTGTCCTGATTTATAATCCAGGCTCAGATTCCTAGGCTCCCAGTGCGGCATGCTGGAGGCTGCCACCTGGTGAGAGAGCTGGGAGTAGAGAGATTTAAGGGAAAAGACTAACAGTTACCAGGAATATAGCAGCCAGAGTTTGTATCCAAGAGGAATGCTCCTGTGAACCCCTTTTCCACCTGCGTTGAGCTCACAATGCCCAGGCAGCAGGAGCTGCAGCAGACAGCCACAGCCCCCCTCTATCTGCACACAGCTCTAACTCACTCGTAAGTTTCTTGACTTGGGCACACAGTGCTGCGACTGATGTGGAAGATGGATAGATAAATGTCCAATATGCTGAGCCCTGAAAGATGCCGGCACAACCCGACCCAATTAATCTTCCTGCAGCACCTGACCTCGAATGGGTGCCCAGGCACACACCATTCATCACCCCATACATATCCATCACGCTGCAGCACCTACGGGGCCTGGCAGGGCTCCACGACGCCTGGGGACAGGGCACCTCTGCAGCTACAAAAGGCAGGTTCTCCAGCTCATGATTTAACTTAATCCTAGAAGAGAGGAGCCAAAATCTCTTACCAGCACTACTGAGGTATTGATAAAGACATGCAAAGAACCCAGATTCTTTGACACAACTTGCTTATTTTGACAAAAAGGAAAAGCTCCTTTGCACTGAGTTCTCGAAGCTCTTATTTTTTAATATGGGGTGACCCTCAGAGATTCCTCTAGGATGAGTGACTACACTTGGACACTGTGTATCAATACAATGACCATGCCACCCTGAGCAGCATTTTCACATCTGCTGGGAAAGCAGCTCCTGACACCTCATTTGCTCTCACAGAACTCAACACAGACAGGGAACTCCCTCATCAAGGCTTAAGTGGCCAACTGGGAAACAACTTTCACTTGCAAATTGTTACAAGGGACCTTAAGTGAAGGCTCAAATCCATCCCCATCCCAGTGCATACCATTCCAGCTAATGGGCACACAATACAGGAGATGTCAGAGCATCCCTGTGATTTACAGGATGGCTAATGAGCACATCCAACGAAGGCTTGTTGTCTCCCATAAAATCAGATGGATGTAAGCACTGATGAGAAGCAATTAACTCCATACAGTACTAAATAACCTGCCATCGTTACCGTACTTTCTTGTCCACCCCATTAGATGTATAGAGGCCAATACACAATATATAAAAAAATACATATGCAGCCGAGGAAGTTGGTACTCCAAAGCCACTTCTACCACATTGGGTAGCCTTCAAGAGACAAGCCTTTTCTTTCCATCATCCTCATGTCAACAGCCATGTAAAAACCACAGTAAAAACCCACTGCTTACAGCAACCTGAGACACATCACTTGAGTCATCACCAAAACGGCCACAAGGTCTGAAAAACAGGGACGGAATACTTGAATATTGACGGTGAAAATGCCACCAGGACACAACCCAGGGAATTTAGGTCCTGTCTGCCCAGACAAGACAGACAGGAAGCCTCACTAGAGGCATCTTAGGTATTCCCTAGGACCACCAATCATTTGGGTCTGTTTTATAAATAAGAGATTAAGAAAGAGAAAAGCAGTTAAAATACTGCTGCAGGTGCATGTTTAAGAACAAGAGCTCCTAGTTATGAACTCTGCTTAGCACCCCAAAGCACTTAGAGCCGTGAGCATGAGAAGTGCTGACTAAGCAGCACCCCCGGGCTATAGCAGAAATCAGGCTGACATAAAGGAGCATCAACCCTCACCTATGAAGGTATTGCTAGAATGACAAGCACCTCAGAGACCTAGGCCCCCAAACCAGCAAAAAAATTAACCTCCTTGTTTTTTGTCTTTCCCACAGGAGTCCTGTCCAGGGTGAGAATAAGCAAGCAGCATGAGAGTTCCACTCCAGCTGGAACAGAATCTAATCTGCAACAGCAATCCAGAGCACATAGCTCAGGAGTCAATGTGAGAAATTCTGCCATGAACAGTAACCAACCAAACAGCTTTTGGAAGGTGCTTTTCCCCAATTCCAACTGCTGGCATAGCTGGTTTGTACTGAAAACAGCAATACATGGGATTTGGGGTGTTTCTAACAAAGAAATTTTCAAAAGCAGTCTGCACTGACATTTATCTGTTTCTGTTCCATTAACCAACAGCAACATTTACCCAAAGGAATTGTCCTCAAATACATCAACTGTACTAAAAATTATGTTTCTACAGTAATTGCATGACCACGTAGCTGAACTTTCACTAAGTTTCAACAGAAGAAGTGCTTTGTCCACATTTAAGGCTGGTTAGTTAGTAATCCTAATGGAGATGGAAGGATTAAACATGATCATTTTCTCAGTTCCTCTCCATTGCTTTGCAGACCCTGCTGGTGACCAGTAACCACTCAGAGACCAATCTCCACTGTTCCAGTCTTATGGCACAGGTACAAGCTTCCCTTGACTACTAGGCAAAGTCCAATGTCAGAGTAAAGCCCACAGTGCAGCTGCTAGAGGGGTCTAGTGAATACCCAGCCTCTGCTCACGGCTGCTCAATAAGCTGCCATCTGCTTCACTGAGGGCCCAGGTTCTGCTTGGACAGCATTACATAAAACCAACCACTATGACATTCCACAGAGTTTTGCTTGGCTGGACCAAAAACCTCTTCAAAACACAGTCGCCCACACAACAAAGACATCGGACCCTCAGATCACTGGGACCAATCCCCTACACAACAGGCACAAGGAAATCCTGTTCTGAAACAGAGTGTTGTTCCCACCAGTACCGGCATATCCAGCCCACCACACATCTGCAGATCCCTGCCAGCAAGGGGTGTGCCAGTCAGATGGTCCAAAGCAGCAGTACCTGATGAAATAAAAACCTTTTAGCATAAGGTATTGCTCATTTCAGTTCCAGCCCCCTCTTCAAATGCTTCACTACCCTCCCAGGGAATAAATTTCCCCTTTCCATCTAGCTGGGATTGCTCCATTTGTCCCTCTCACAGGGCACCTCCAGGAGCATTCGGCTCTGCTTTCTCTCACCTTTCCATTTAGCAGCTGCAGACAGCAGCAACATCTCTCTCACTCAAGATCTCTAGGGTCCCAGAGTCCCCGAGGAGCACCCACACCCCACTTCTGGAATTCCCTTCCCAGACTAAACCACTGCAGGACCCCCGGCCTCCATCCCAACCCTCTTCCTTTGCACACTCCCGTACTGTTGTGTCAGTAGAGTGAACAGAAGCTCCTGGCAGAGGCCTGTCTGCTCCAGCTGCCCAGGCTCGTACAAATGACAGGGAGATAACACAAGGGCTACAATGAGAGCTCAGTCTTTTTACAGTGCTGCTCACTACTAGATTTCTGCAAAGGAAATCCCAGGATTGCTTGGGACTTTTCCCTCCTTCCCTCAGAAAATAAAGCCACAGAGAAATGGCTGGAGGGGAGGGGAGGGAAGCAAAAAGATGGCGTGTGGTGGTTTGAAATGAGCAAGATGTTAACTAATTTTACTTTTAATCTTCTCTTTTGCTGCAAAGTGAGCCATTCAGGCATCACATCTTCTGCATTTTCCTTGCCTCTTTCAGAGAAGCATATTGGGGCAGAACTTGCCAGCTGTCTGCCTCCTTCGCCTTCTGCTACCATTATCCTGAGGTACCACCCCACCTTCTGGCCCTCCAGCTTGTTGGGGGGGGGGGGGGGAAAGAAGAGGAGGGAGGGAGGATGGGGAACACAGTTACTCTTACAACACATCCACGGTGGGGAAGCCAGAATGAACCAGACAAATATTCCAATAGGACATGGCATAGATGGAGAGCTCTGATTTCTCCTAGCAGAGTTTACACCTGCCTCCATCCATCCCTGTGCACACCCCCACGTGAAGAGAGAGCCCGGCACTGCAGTTTCACTGTCTCAGCCTTGAGACTTCATTAACCCTTCCCCATTAAACCCTCCAGTCAGACACAGAGCGCGCGGCCCCTGCCCCCACCGCGGGAGAATATTCTGATGCCCGCACTCAGCCAAAGCAGTGACTCAAGCTGGAATGATGCATTTCACCGCCTGTGGGCTCCAAGCACATCCAGCAGCCTGGCAATCCCAGCCCAAATGCCTCGTGCTGCCTTCAAGTAGGTGTAGCTGTTTGCAAAATACACAGCACACAGAGCCTGTGTGTGGCAACAGCTCCGCAGCCACAGATGGATTTAAGGGATGTGGAGCATGAGCACATCACAGAAATCTAGCATTTTTTCTATACCACTCTACACATTAAGAAGCATGAAAAAACAGAACAAAAGAGCATTTCTGCTTATCCACATGCTCAAATATTCCCCTCTGGTTTGGCTTTTTTTTTTTATTTAATCAAACCCTGCCAATCTAGTGTTCCACTTCAAACTATTTTAACCCCTTTGGAACTACAAGTAAGCTGCATTTTAACCACTACGTCATGCCCCAGTGGCATAAATGGGCAGCCTTTTTAGCAGTAGAACTGCACCAAATCATACTTTCTGCCCAATCAGGCTGTTCACCTGAATAGAAACCCAAAATGCTTCCTGAAGCAGTGCATCCGCTCCTCTGCTTTCTCTTGTCACACAGGCAGCACTTACCCAGAATCAAACACAGATTACTCCATCGATGCCTTATGCAGTCAAAGACAATACATAGGCTTTTGTCTTCTGCTGCAGCTGTTTTTTCTAGATGACCTTCTGCCTCCATCCTCCTTGTCTAACCCACAGTGCCTCATCCCACCCAAAGCTCCCAGACTGCTGTCTTTTTCTCAGCTGGACACACTGTACGGCCATCAACAGTCCCACTTGACCCAATAAGCTACTCACACCTCTAAGGACACCACCTCACTTAAGTGTTCTACAGCTTCCAGAACTGAGCAGTAGTTAGACCTGCCACAATTTATCTACTCAATCTCATATAAAGCAGGTTTAAAACATACAGGGAAAAAAAAAAAAAAAACCAACCTATAAACCCACACTAACAAGATCAGACAGTTGTAATGTAGAATTCTCATCAAAATTATCAAGGTCATCACACACTGGGATGATTCTATTCCTTCTGGAAGAAACTGGGGTTTGGATTTCAAGTCCTGAAGTCTTCCTTGATAAACAATCAGCCACTCCCATACATCATCAAGCATCTAGCAACTGCCAGACAAGATTTCTGCTGACCAAAACAAGCTTTCCAGCCAGAATTAGAAACAGTCTCCAGTACTTCCTTAGTGACAAAGAATGCTTCAAATAAGACTAATAAATCCCATGAATTAGAGCTGAAATTAACCTCGGGAGGGCCTTTCAGCCCACCCTTCTTCAAAGCAGAGTTTTCTGCACTTTAAACTCCTTCTGACAAGAGATGGTACCACATACCTCCAAAGAACTACTACAATTTCAGTATTTTGCATTAGCTTCTGCCACCAACTTTGCAAAGTCTGGGAAGGTGCCAATATCAGCAAGGGAAAAAGACCTGGCTTTCCAATAAGATCTGGAATATACCACATTCCAGACAGTAGCTGCTAGGTAAGCTGGAGCTGTAACATCAAACACATCTCAACAGCCATAAAAAAAGCCTTTCAAGAGTCCACTACATCTTATGAAAACAACTCATACTCCATTGAATCCATGTGCTTTCCAAACTAGGTATCTATTAAAGTAGAGACAGCGGTAATAAGGTATCAGCTGTGCTCAGCTGTTACCAGTGGTCTCATGATAATGCTGAAATCTAAGCATCTTGCCCAAAATAACAACCTGGAAAACAGGGTACCACAAAACTACAAATCAGCAGTCAGAGAAGCAGGTCCTGTGTACCAGCACTAAACTGGATCACCACCCATCACCCCAGACTGATGGGCAGACAGAGCTGTCATCCTTTCCCTCTGCACTGCTCTGCTTTGGAATGGACTCTGGAAACCATCTGCCATTGCAACATAAGCGAACCATTAGTCTATTGAGCAGAACTCAGAATTTACACACGGCCTTGTTTTAAGTACAGGCTTTTTCTTGTCCATTGAGTATATGGTGCCTTTATTGTACCTCCATTATTTCTTTTTTTTAACTACTTAGCCATCTAGCAAACACAGAAGGTCCTAAATATCAGTCTTCTCTAAATATCAGCAGACGGCAACACCACAAACAACACACAAATCCACAGGAACATTCTGGTTTTGTTACATGCCCTCTCTGACACTGACACCTCTGCTTGCTTCCACAGATGACACTGGCACTGAAATCCATGAGGTGGCATTCATTTATACCTACGGACAGCTTGAGTAATGGCTAAGTATGGGTTCCCAAAGCTGCGGGACAGGCTCTCTATGACCCCTGTGTTCCAGGTATGGAGAGGGCACAAGTGGCCAACCCTGCTTGCATGTTTTTCTTCACATCAGTGTTTCTAAGCAGCCCAAGCAAGCGACTGCAGTTCAGCTCTCAACATGCCACCGCTCAGCAACGTGTCAACAGTAGAAGCCACCTTGGTTGTCCGACACGCACAGACAGGTGATCTTTCTCCACACCTGGCCCCTGACTTCTGCTTTCTCTCCAGCTGCACACAGACACAGCTGCTGAGTTACCCAGTTTCTAGACAAGACTGAGACACTCGCTCCCCAACCAGGCCGGCAGCCATAACCTCTGCAGCCATCCTCTAACTGCAGTGGCAGCAGTATTACTAACAACAACATAGGAAATACAGGGTGCTAAGCCAGTGAGAACACAACAGAATAGTCATCCCTCTTGCCTGAGTCTTTTTTCTACTCTTCCATGCAGGTTCTGCCCTTGGCATTTTTAATTTTTCAACATCTTTTTCTCCAGCCTTCTGAGAACAGAAATGCTTCGAACACTATACTTCCGAGGCCCTTTATTCTTAACTGCTATTAAGCAAAGCTACCCAAGAGACACTTCTTGCACACAGCGAGTTCTGCAAACGAGAACTGAAGGGTTAGAACTAGCTTGGCTGTGAGGAAGACACGGCTGATGCTAAGGGGGACTGACAACCTCTGGTGTTCCTCTCTAGTTAATCTGATGACTTACTCCTAGAGCAGACAACATGAAATCTTTTTTACACTGTTAAAATAGGGCTCCTACCAATGAGAAAAATTAAGGACTCTTCCTTCCCACTGCAGCAAAAAACATCCATTTTAAGTGCCTGTACAGGGTTTAGTTTTGCATCTGGACTCTGCCATTTAAAAACCTGCTTTGTATTTTTCCCAGAAACACCATCTATTTACACATGCACAGAACCTTTGCTGTTCCCTTTTTCCAGCATGACATACTTTCCCCACAAAAATTCGGTCCTGGTCTACTTACTATAACTCCCATTTGATTTCTGAGGCAACATGTTCATAGCTAACCGAACCAGCACTCACCAGAAGCATCTGCACCAGTCAACACATCTCAAAGACCTCAGACACCTCATTTGCACACAGAAACACAGGACTGGAAGGCAATCCCTGAAAAGGCATTCTAAAATGACAGAAGGATTTCCATTTTATGCTTACAAACAGATTTTCAGAAATGACTACTGTTTCCATGCATTTCAGTTTCTCCCTTTTTACTCTATAGGTAAGTATTAAAAAAGCTGGATTTCAAGGCACTCCACTTTAAAATCAGTTCTCCCCAGAATGGAATTGCAGCACCTGGTGTTCCTAGAAAAATCTTGACTAACAAATAGACTCAATTTCTTGTGAATTAATGATGCTCTGGAAAAAAAAAAGCCATCATCCAGATTTGAAACAGTTTTAATCTACCTGGTTCACGCGCCAGAAACATCTCGTGCAAGCTGCTTAATTAACTCTAACACTTTCATATTGCAAGGGGAAAAGCTTACCTTTGGAAAAGGCCACCCTCAAACTCAGAGCATCGAAAAAAAACACAGGGAAGCCACTGTGCCACGCCACAGTGCATGCCTTGCTACTGTCCATCAAAACCCCATTCACTTTATACCTGAAGCACTGCTGAACAGAAAGTTACAATAATGGAATAGCACAAACCAGACTTTTCTAAATGCTTCCACCTCTTAATTTCTTATTTGTCTCCACCACACTGATGTCCTGCAGGCTCCCCTTTAATGCCTGTGCAGGAGTTATTAAATAAATGACTGTGTGCAGTGGCAGTGGCCCATGACACGCAGCCATTCCGCACTCCCGATGCAAATGCAGCGGGATGGATGAAGCTGTCACGCTGCATCCTCAGAAGGATATTTGTTAGCCTCATTTTGCTGCTGTCATGGGCTGTAGATGTTACTCTGGCCTACCCTCATGCCAACAAGAGTTCAGAAGGCACTGCAGGAAAAACTCACTGCGGAAAGCAGTCAGCTTTCCTACACAGCGTTCAAAAGAAAATACATTTTATTACAAGGTAGAGAAAACACAGGTTTAGAAACACACACACAAGCTCTAAAAGGCATCTCATGCTAGGTTTTGTGGCTGAATTTCCAAGTCCCTTTGCAGTTCTACAGCAGAGTTCTCAACATCAGCTGCTCCAGCACATCTAAATCCGTACTGGCTGGGGATAAAATTATCATGTGAAGAATACAGGGAATGAGTAACCACGCCCTAACTGACAGCAAGAATGGAAGAGCAGCACAGCTCAAGAGAGACTAAGGTGGTTGAGCACCTCCCTGCCAGCACCACGGAGCACAGGAACACAGCTGCTATCTACCTTCAGTCAGCTGCTGGGCTCTCCATCAGGACTGGTCATCCCAGCAGTCATTTCTAAGGCAAGTATTTGCGTACTCTGAATGGCTGAGGCGCAACCAAAGTTACTTAAGGACAGCCACTAGAAGCTGGCAGCTTTTGACAGGGTAACACAGATAAGACTCAAGTGTCTCTAAGAGAAGCCAGGATTACTCACTGTATTTCTCCCGGTAATTCAATCCTCACAGAATACCTACTTCTACACATCCCACTTTCCCCAGTCTGACCCAGTCAGCAGCACCCTAATGATCCACACACAGACACACACAACCACTCCACCATATACACACACGCACATGCATCTACAAATTATAAAAGCCAAAATAACTTTGGCACAACACAAAGAGGTGGTTGTCAACAAAAACAGATGGTCAAAGAATTGGGCAAACACTCAGAGTTCCAGAAATGAAGCTTTTGCTTTCATTCTAAATGCCACACTTCTTACCCAGCTCCAGACAAGAGGATACATGGAGCCAGTCACAAGCTCGCTTCCTGCCAGGCTTCTCTGTTTTCATGACAAAATTAAGAGTCCACAGATGGAATAACTCAAAGCTAATTTTTACACAGGTTGGTTTTCCCTCTCTCCCTCCTCCCCACGATTCAAAACAACAAGAATAACATATTGTACGAAATTAAAGAAACAACTACAAGGAGGGGGGAGTAAAGTTGCAGGGAGGTCATTTTGTTGCTATGACTTCAGTTATGCAGGGAGTTCTATTTAATTTGAGAAATTATTTCTTTCGCACTGTGCCTCAGGAAGTCTGCTTCAGCCAAAAGCCTGACAGTATCACAATCCACCATTCCAAGTTCTTATTTCCTCCAGAAATTCAAGGCAACTGTCTTATTCTTGCTCTGGCCCGTGACCCTACTGCTACCGACTTTTAAGAGTCCAAGCTTTCTCCCAGCCCTCTTACTCTCACTGTTTCCTCCCCTCTCCCACCTCCAGCGGAAGTTGGATTCCCACTCCCATTGAATTCAACACAGCCCAGAGGAAAGCAGACAAGGTAAATCCTAGAGGTTGCCTAGAGATGCCTCGGTCACAGCACCGAGTATATCCCACAGTATATCCCAGGTACTTGCTGGACACTCCTGTGAAACGGTGCATACATGGAATCTAGTTCAATGAAGGGAAACAAACACAGTATTAATAAGCAGGAATAAATAGCAAAGAATGTGTTCATCCTTACCTCTTAAATAAGTAAAGTTCACAGAGATCTCAGAAGCATATTGAATTATTTTTCATTTTTTTCAAATTCTTGGCATTCCCAAGCACTTGGCCAGCCCCTGTGGTGTACAAATCTATGGGCTGCATTAAGGCTGACCACCTCCAAGAGCTGCCACTTGCCAACCAGCACTGCCCTATCAGGCTTCACTTAACAGAAGAAGAACAAAACCCTGCTGCAGTGCATTTAACAACTTAGGTAAAATGTGGTTTTGCTGGGACACAAAAAACTACACATTTTTAACCTGAACACCCAAAGCTTTGAGCAGAAAGGGAAGGCACCTGGCCAGCTTAATGTTAACGGTTTCCTGGGGGTCACTCCGGTATAAATCCAGCATTATTTACAGAAGCTCTGCCCAGAAGTCTAATTTTCTAACTGTAAATTTTTTTCAGGCTGACATACTATAGCCCAGCGCCAACACTGGAAACAGCCCACATAAAGGGCCAGCAGCTGCCACAAACTCTAGTACAAGTAATGAGTTACTTGCAACCGATTGATACCAACATTTAAAGCAGCTGAAAAACAACAGCCTATCAGGAGACTTAGCCACCTTCCCCCCGGGCTGTTGTCAGCACTGACTGCTCTGTGTGGACACAGCAATACATTTCCATTTACCATACCCAAGGAATTACTGTTCTGCTCCAGCTTGAAACCACCATCCTGTTACACATGCCTCTGTGCCGTTCACAAGCCCAAGCAGAAGCACTAAGACAGCAACAACTTCTGCTCAGGTGTGAGGGTACTGACTTCATGGTGACACTCCTGGCTCTTAAACTTAGCATTCAGTCCCTTCTTCTCTAGGTTAGAGTTTGCACATCCCTCCCCCCCAGCACACAGCTATCAGAAAGAGCCCGTTTGCCCACACACACCCATTATCTGGATTTGCCCTCCATAAAGCTCCCATTATGGACTGAGCTGAGTACTCATTAGCCACAGCCAACGCTACAAACAACTGAGGTCGGCTGGCTGAGAGACTGACCTTTTGAGTATCGTGCCTCCAAAATAAACTGCACCATGTATACCATTTGATGTCCTGGTTAATTGGAACCTCTTTTTCCTGCATTTTGTCAAACACAGTAAATGTCACAGCAAATTTTAAGCGACAAGAACTTGGAAGACACATTTAATTTCCCAGTGGCATACAACAAACTAATCCAGTTAGCATTACGCTTGTTAGAGCTGATCTCAAAGGTCCAATGCATAACTAGAGTTTGAGGAATGTTCATTTACAGATTAGCTCCTGCCCTCTGACCTCAGCAGGAGCTTAATTTACAATGATGCAAACTCAGCTGCACTGAGCTCCAAAGGCATTCATGGGGAGCTCAAAATTCCTGACCAATACATGGCCTATGCTCTGGCACTGCTGCTTTACCTGACCACAGAGCAGGTGGGAAATCTAAGGATGGGCCAGGTCAGATCCTTCAGGTCACACTGCACCTCTCTGTGAGATATACAGAGGCCAACACATGCTTTGGCTTGGGCATATTCAGACAGAGCTCAAAAAACTCTGACCCTCACCTTTTCTTCCCGATCTAAGTAACTTCCAGGTAGATAAGGGTTGAATACTCTGCTACAGAAAAGGAACTCCACAAGTTGATATGGATGAGAATTTTAACTCCTATGCCGAATCTCATATTTTGGGTTTCAAGGAGTTTCTGAACTATCTTTCTTTATTAAACATGTCTTGTACTAAACCTTCTCTTGTCTATCTTGGATGGAGAATTCACCTCCTTCCAAACCCACTATACTTATTGCAGTTCAGTGAAGATCCATAGAAAATCTCAGCCCAGAAGATGATTATTTCGGCAACCGGTTTTTTTTTCTATTTCATTAGTTATTTTCCCCACTTCATCACTTCTACACAACCTTGGTCAGTTTCCTCTTGAATTTGTCCATAATTTACTACACACCCTCACTTTCAGAATATGTACATACTTATATAAGCACACACTCAAATGCCAGAGGCAAGTCTTAGGATTAGCTGACTGCTCTTAATATGTCTAATTCCAGTGTACCTTTGTAGCATAGGGATCTCCAGCTGGGAAAAAAAATCCCAAATGTCCTTAGGAACATTGAACATATTTTAAGCAAGCATTACCATGAGCACCTTTTCAAAGTCCCAGATGACAGGAAAGATGACTCCACAGCCATGATAAATTGTCTCCTTAGTGGATTTAATGGCTGTCATTTAAGACACTATTTTCCTTCCTGTTGGCTGCATGATACAAAACCACCACATACCCTTTTTCTGGTTTGAAAGCACCATGGGGGCAGGGTGCACACAAGGTTTCACAAAGGACAGACCAGGTCCTACTCTAGGTACAAAAGCCTCACCTAGACACGAGCAAAACGATGACAACTAACAATGGCAGCTCCATCCAGACCAACCCAAGACTGCCCCCGGCTCCCCCACCTTCCCACAGCTGTCATTAGTGCAGTCTACTCCTTGGAGATTGCCAGGCTCTGAACAAGGGTTTGGGTACCAAGGAATACACAAAGCTGCAGCCAGTACACCCACATAATCCACCAAGGGTATGTGATGTGTATGACACAGCAGGACTCCATGGACAGACCTGGCCACGCCTACTCCTCTGGGGCTCATGGGGCTACAGATCACTTAATCTAGGGAAAAGACAGCTCTCATCAGAGAGGTGAGCAATGAAAGACCACTGCCACACTGGGGACAAAGCCATAACTACAATGTAAGAGCAAAGTCTTGAATCAAGCTTTTCAGAGTCACTTAGGGAATCAAAACATGACACATTTCATTCATGGCTAGCTCCAATATATTTATGAGCTTCTGCATACTGCCAGAGTCATCCACTTACTCCACTAGCGTGCCCTGCCTTGCAGAGACCACCTTGATTTACCACTGCCATGGGTCCAGGATGCTTAAAAGTGAAGGAAAAAGTCATCTGCCCCTCTTCTCTAAAGCCCAAAGACCAGAGAGCTTCCCCTTCTTCCTTTCGACAACCAGTGAGCCAGGCAAATTTAGCTCAGTCAGGAAGAAGTCATTGATGTACTTTCAAGAATTCTAAGCTCCCTTTGTTTTACACCATTTCTGCAGTAGCTTCTTTCAGAAGAACATCTGCTGTAGCCCACACCAAAGAACCATCCAGCCCAGCACACTCTGGCAGAAACCAGCAGCACACAGCTTGTCAAGGGACACAGAATAAAGCAGGCCCGCAGGGACACTCACTTAGGACACACACGCAGTCCTTTAACAATGTGCTCCTCTGGGACTACCTGAGCTCAGGATGGCTTTCCTGTGTTTAACAATTACCCCCGAATTTCTATTCCGCACTCATTCAGACTTCACCCCTGCCTGACAAGCCATCACTCAGCCAAGTCAGACCAGTCAGCAAACCTGCACTCGGCTCCCCAGAGCCCTCCAGGCTGCCTCACTGCTCAGCCACACCTTCATCTCTGGCACACCAAATCATATGTTCAGATCAGTACAGACAGCTCGCCTGAGGATCCTCTACCACCAAAACAAAGGTCCCTGTCCCCTCCATATGTGGGAGACAGACAGCAGATGTATGACAGAGAATCCTTCCGTCTTAGGCACAGTTCTGTCACACATTTGGAACCTGCCGTGGCGTGGGAAGATTGTGACACAACACAAGCAAGGCAACTACCCAGCGCTGTTCCCAACTGTGCTCTCACAGTCATCTCAGCTCCTCGCCCAAGCTTTCCTGACAAACCTCCTTGTTCCTACCCTCACGGCTTCCTGCATCTCGCTTCAATGCTGTATCTGAAGAGCTGAACTCCCATAGGAACTCTCCACATTTCAGCATCTTTATTGCTTTGCAAGAAGATAAAAAGCAAACAGCAAAAGAAATGGGGAGGAGGAGGGAACGGCCAAATCCTCACTGCAAGGTCAGACACTAATACACCATCAAACTGGTAACAAAGAAACTCACAGTTAACACGTCCCTTGGGTGACATCATGTACATTCCTGTATATCCTGTCTTCTTTCCCCATCTGTCCCTTGGTCTCTGCGCTGATTCCCGACAGGCCAGAACTCCTGAGACACATCTAACAAGGCCTGCCCAACGAGGAATACTGCATGGGAATCAGGTAAAGATCCAATGGACACCCCCACTGACACTTGCCCTTTCTCCTTCTCTCCATCTCCACTTGGAAATGGATTCCATCTTTACCCTGCTCAGTAACTGACCTGCACTGGTTGCACCCTTTCTCTGGGCAGCTTAATTTCTAATTCTAGGCACTTGGTAGCTGGTCCATTTCCTTTCCCACAGGAAAGGAGGACTCTGCCACATGACCAGAGACACTGCTCAGACAGCAGGGAGCCTTCCTGGCCAGGCACCAGGATCAACGCTTCCCAAACAGCAGCGACTGCTCCCTCCAACTCTTTCAACTACAGATAAATCCTTTGCAACACAATTCTCCAAAAGCTGCAGAAGGCACAGAGCCTGAAACCTCTGCTCAGACACTCTGCTTGGGTTGGAGATTGGCTTTCAGCACCAGCAGCTGAACACGTGACCTTGAGCCTCCTGTTCTTCCACTTCTTCACCACACAGAACATCCAGGGCATACCCACCTACAAGCCAGGGCCCTCCAAAGCAAGCCTGGCAACTCCACATTTTGTATGGCCATTAAGATCACTGCCTTTGGCCCACAACAAGAGGAACTCTGCTCAGGTGTGATTCACTCAAATCACTGACCACAGAGGAAGAATTCCCATACCCTGAAAGAGCAAGTGCTCTTTTTCAGCTCGTCCATCACACTTCTCCTCTAGGACACCAACTATTAAGGCCATAAGTTCTATTGATCTCATTTAAAACAAGTCCTTTGGAATAATTCCCCTTGTTCACTTATTCTCAGGTGGCAACTTCTAGGATCTTGAATTCAAGTACTACACAAAAAAATTTAATAAAATACAAAGTCTGTATTTTAGTCTAGTCCATACAAAATGGACTATGCTACACTGTTCCAGAAGCGTAAGAGCCTCGAGCACTAAAGATACATTAGCTGGAGTCCTTAGCTCTGTCCCCCTACCCTTTACACCTTTTTCCCTGGAATTTACCTCCTTCCTCCATTCAGACAGCAGGCTCTGCAGCCCAGCTGGCCTTGCGCCCTTAATTCCTCCAACATGTGATATGAGGAGCCTGAGCTCCAACCACTGAACACGGAAGCAGAAAGTGATCAGTGCACCCTATGCAGACTCTCACCTACATATTCCCAGCTACCTCTCCAGCCACAGCGAATTCCAGCAGTTTACTGCATCAACAAGAAACTCAGTAGTCTCTCAGCAACAGCCTTACAGAACACAGCCCTGCTCATCTCCAGCCATCATGTTAGCTCAGACATCATTTAAGTCTGCTCGCTTCATTCTGCCTCAGGCCCAGATCACATCAAGCAGACCAACCCCAACCAGAACCACGAGCTCTCTAAAGCCTCAATTAGCCAAGCAGAGCTTCCGTACAACTGAGGACGCCTCTCTAAAGAGAGCTTTCCTTCCAGCTCTTTGATTAAGCAAAGTGACCAGAACAGCAAAAGTGACAGAAATGTTCACTGGGGGCCTTACATTTAGCCTGTGTAGGCAGGCAAGCCAACAGCAGCTGATGGAGTATGTGAGCACACACTCCATGACAGAGCCCTAGGAACAGACAGGCAGAGCTCTGCACCACAGTGCTGCCTATTTCTTACAGCGCTTACCCCAACAACGCTGCGTGCACAGTCCATTGAGCTTTGAGCTCCCTGTATCATGGATGGTTTATCTGAAAAATGGGAGCAGAACAGAACTGCAGAGGTTTCCTCTGCTAGCAGGAGCAAAGATGGGAAAGGGAAAGACGCACACAGAATAAGAAAAATATCGTATCAAAGGTAAAAATTACTAATGAAATACAACTTAGTGAAAGCCTAGGTCTTTACCAGAGGTTAGTAACTCTTTACCATAGGACTTTCAGGAGTCAGTATGAAGGGAAGCAAGGGCAGATTCATACCGCACAGGTTCTGAGACCAGCGAGCAGAAGGTTCCTTCATATCAAGACAAATCACAACAGCTCTTCTGGAAGAGAGAAGTGGTGGATAGCTGGACCCTCTACAGCTCTTGGAATTCCCTTTAAACACCCCAGTGCCATAGCAAATGCAGCACTGGACATGGCATTTGAGCTGAGGCAGCCAGTGGGATACACTGGATACTCAGCTGCCTTCTCCTTAAAACAGCCATCATCATCTTATTTAACAGCCCCCTGCCTTTATTTCACATTTCTCCAAAGCTGTCCATGAGTTCTCCCATATTTGAGCAGTAGAGAGCAGCCCCAATAAGCACTGCCACTTGGAGCATGTGCCTCCTACTGAATCCAGACTTTAGTACCTCATCCAGCAGAAGCAGGAACAATTTAGTTACTTAAGCAAAACACCATTGACAGCTTCCTTTTACACCATTCTTCTGGAAGTCAGAGTCCACTGAAATCCATGCAATACCTTAGGTTTATCCATAATGTCCTGCAGAAGCACTGCTACGCTTCCCTCTGGAAGCTGTAGCTGTGTGCAGCAGCCAGAACCAGACTTAGTCAGGCAAGATGTAAAGAGCTAAATGCGCATTGCCAACAGCCACTCCTGTTTCCTTTCAACCCTCAATAGCCAGAGGGTTAGCATGTACATCCTGCACCTTTAAAAATTGTCTTAAATCTAACATTTTTGCTGCCTTTGTCCTGTCAGATAGGATAATTTTTTAAGTCATTGACTGCTGTATGTAACACATAATTGAGAAAATTATTTCAGATTGCTATTACAATGCTCCAGTGACATTTCTTTCACTTGACCAGCAATATCTCTAACAGCAGCCATCCTCCTCAAGATTTGGTGCTGTAGATATTGTCCTACCCAAACAAATTTTCACAGTGGTAGGTGATTGGTCCTGCCTTTATTTTCCCCATCAAACATTACTCAAGGAAGCACAACTCTCCTCCTTACTAGGCTCTTAAGTCTTCCCTACAGTTAGTTTACGTATAAGATCTGTCAGCTCTTTCCTCCCAGGAAGAAGAGCCACCTCATGCTTTCCTGAAATTACCATACATATTGCTTATGGAAGTACTAATGTGATTTTCCTTATTTAGAAGCCAACAGCTGTGTAATATCACATGTTCTATTCAGCCTGGTTTGTGTCAGGCTTGAGCTGTCAAAAGCACACAGGCTGGCCACAGAAACAAAAGCACGGACTTCACCCCTGGACCACTGGGCTTGCAATAGACAGACCAGAGCAAGTTAAGACATTAACAACCAACAATATTCTAAGTTTTGGCTAGGAGCTCCTACGGGAACCATTGCAACACAAGAGGGTTGCAATCCACAAGGCTTGGCCCCACTGGGAGCACTGGGCTAGCCTTTCTTGAGGAGAAAAGGCAAGGCCAGCTGGCCAGAAACAACCCAGCAAGGGTCACAACATTGAAAAACCATCAAAGAGCCCCTGCAGCTTGTCCTAGGAGTGGCTGGAATCCAGTCAACTGGCACCTCTCACATGTCTAAACCAAAGCTGGAGGACAGACTTAGGGTCAAACATCAGCCCCTAAGCCTGTGCCAAGCTAACAAGGTTAAACAGAGGGACCTGGATGATCACACATGGAATTGAATTCCTCTTTCCCCAGCCTCAAAATTTGGGACCGGAGGCACAAAGTTATTAACCAAGCGACACCAGAAGTGTTAAACTCAACTCCCCTCCCTTGGGAGAAGACTCCCCAGCACACAGCTAAAAGATTAGCATGAATTTTAAAAAACAAAACAAAAAACAAACTCATTAGGTTTGAACAGCAAAGAAAAGCATCTAGAATTTGAAAATAAAGAAGGAAGCGTACAGGGAACATTTACACTCCATTTGTCTCATGTGTTAACAAGCTAACATCACATCTCCCTGATGTCTCAGGGCTCAGACACCAGAGACAGCAGTCAGAAAAACATCCCTGTGTACCACCATGATTCACCCCGGCCCAATGCACTTCAGAACACAGTTAAAGCACCTGCTCAGATTAAGACCAGTCCCAGAACCCTTTCTTTCACCACTGCATACACTGTGCAAGCCTGCAGGCACAATTCCTAGCAAGCTACAAGGGAAAGGCTCCTCTTGTCTCCCTAGTTCTTAAAGCCCAATAAAAATTATTTACACCCTCTCCGGGCTATCTGGTTTAATCCTTTCCAGCTCAAGTATGACATTTGCTGGGACACTATTAGGTTTCTTACGGTGCTCTGACTAGCAATCACATCTGTACCTGACTGTCAGGGGACACTCTTGGCTGAGCCGGCCACCCTGGTCTATGCTGAGAGCTCTGAAATTTCTCAATTGAAACATTTGAAAGTTAATGAACCCTTCTAACACAAAGCTCCCACAGCTCCAGAGTTCTTTTATGAGCCCAGCACACGGTAGATGCACAGGAAAACCTCACTTGAGGCAGGCCTCTCTTTACAGAGTGCACCCAGGCAGAAGGTCAGACTCTCAGGCACAGCATGTGACAGTCACGACCAAAAGGCACCATCCGCAGGAGGGCTGGGTGGCTCTGCCACGTGGTACTCCAGGCCACAGCCTGCTCAAAATAGGGCTGGCCATAATCACAGGCCCTCATCGGATGAACACATGGCTGCTATAAATGGCAAACCACTCTTAACTCCCTGAAAAAGAGTCGTCAACCCCCAGCCACTGTCCAAAAGTGAAACAAATACAAAAAACCTTAACAATCACTTACATAGCAATGTCATAATGGGAAAAAAAAAGACAATCTTTTCAAAGCAATAATTTACTTACGTGCATCTTCATTTGAACTTCGGTTCATCTTTCAGGAACACTTCTCTGTCCTGTGAACTTCAAGCAGGGGGATCTAGAAACAGAGCCTATCCCCTGTGCTCCCCGCAGTTTCACGTGACATTGGTAAGCCCCAAAATCCATCAGTACCCCAGGACACAAGAGTCAGACACAGAGAACTGGTGCCGTTTTTACAGGCATTGAACAGGTTCTTCCACAGAAGAAATGGGAAGCAGGACCAAGGAAACCCAGGGCCCGTGCTCCAGAAGTACAACCTTCTTCTGGCTTCCACCCATACCAGCCCATATTCCTCCCTCCAGAACCGCACACCTGGCCCAAATAACACCTCCCAGCCTGGGGATAGCACTGCATTTAACTGGGAGCATTGGAATGGGGGCCAACCCACACCCAAGTGCAGGGCACTAGGCTATTATTGCCATAGCATAAAAAAGGACTGGCTTGTGTCTTTCAGGTCTGGGGTCTCATTTTTTTCCCCTTGTTTTTTAATTGCTAAGCCTGCACTTGGGGTTGAGCATGGGGAAGGGGGAAGGGAACAGAATCTGGTGAACAGCTGGGGCCTATCACTTTTCATTGCAGGTCTTGGAGAGATGTGGTTGACAGAGTGATGCACAGAGGCTGTCCCAGTTAATGACTTCACCATTCTCCATCATTATCCCCATCATTAGGAAATTAGGAGGACAGAAGGTATTTACTGTAAACCTGCCACCTCCCAAGGAGAGATAAATAGAAACTGATAAATGGGATCTTCTGGTGCTGTTCGTCTATTAACCTTCTGCTTCCCAGTTTAGGCATATGCATGCTATCCTGCCATTAATATCCAGTAATTGGCATAGCAGTGGGCAACACGCTCCTACCTTGAGCGTCAAACATCTCCAGTGCTGCGCGCGAGCGCGGGGCCACGCACACCACGGCTCTGCGGCTGGGCTCAGGGAGGGGCTCCCACACACTGCTCCCACCTCAGCCCTCGGCTGAGCAAGCAGCCAGACCTATTGGGTCTGAGCATCAGGCATGGATTTGATGGCAGGAGACTTGGGAGGAAGAGAGGGCACTGTGTGTGCATGACATGCCCTGCATGGAACCAGCAAACCAGCACGTAGGGACATCGGCGCCTCCAGCTGAGCTGCTGTGTGTTCTGTCAGCCTACCTGTATAAATATGGCTCACAAACGCCTCCGGGGATGAGAGTCCCGCTCACCACAAACTCTCAGCATCCAGGAAAGAAGCATTTTCCACACCACCTCAAAGCCATGTGTTCTGCTAACTGCTAAAAAATAAAAACAAACAAGCTTCTGAGGACTTGGAATTGATGGACTCACCTCGCTGGTCAAAAACTAGCCAAGATTTCAGCAACCTAGACTGACACTTGTGCAGCTCCCTCCCCATATGAAGGGCTCTTTGCATGTGCTGACTTGCTTCACTCCCACAGACTGATCCTCTGCAAAGGAACAAGTCCTCAGAGGGACAAACTGAGCCATTTCTTCCCTCAGCAACCCAACCCTGCAAGGCTGAAGCAAATCCATACTCAGAGACCAGGATATTATCCATATGGAAAGCAGGCCCACTGGCAGATCAGTGAAACAACTACAACTCTCTTAATGGTTTCTTCCACCTAGAAGATTACACCTCCGCTTTGGAAAAACCCTGACCTGTTGCTACTTTGCTCTACTACTTGACATTATTAACTGCTTTACTTACCCTACCTCTAGCATTTCGCTTTCAAAAAGCATTATAGTTCCCAATTCACATGGTGTGCAAGTGACTACCAGCAGGAGACACCAGCCAAGATGACAGCTGCATTTCTGATGAGGAACAATCAGAACAACTTAACACAAATCTTAAGACACCCATGTTATTATGGCAGCATTTATCAACATGTAACCTTTTCCAGAAGTTCAGAGCAAAGAGAGGGCCTGTTTTTGCATATACTAACCTGGCAAGCAGCTCATCTGTTCTGTGTTGGATGGATGGCTCCAACACCCTGGAAGGCAAGTACTGCAGGCAGGAACCACGCTTCCTCCTTCCACATGCACTCTCTTGCACACATCAACCCAGTGCAAAGCCAGCGTGACTGTGATGGTGAGTTCTAATGGGAACACCGGTATTAATTCCCATCTGTCTAAGCAACTGGCAGTGTCCATCAATTACAGCAAGAGCCAACTAACAGTTGCAGCTGCAAAATAATAAAAGCAGAATTAACATTTCAAGTTCCTGTCATTCACCTGCATTTTTTACAGTTGTAATTAGCAAGCTGCAGAAGCTGTCAACAATCAACATCAGCCAATCTGTCTGCACCAGGAACCCAAACGCCTGCCAGAAATTGTCTTCGACAGGTTTTTCTCTCCCCTTGCTTCCCTCCATTAAAATTTTCCCTTCAAACCCCCCTAACACTCTCATCTCTTTTACCACCAGTCACTAGAATTGAACATGTCAAAACAGCGAGAGACAGAATGACTGACACTTAACTGATAAAGTCATAATTATTTCCTTGCTCCAAAGCTCAGTATCAAAACATGCTGCTGTCTGTCTCCCCAGGCCTCTGCTTCCCTGCCAGTAAAGAACCAGTGCTGCAACCCCTCCCCAAGGACGTGACTCTCACCAGACCCCAAACATTCCTCATGTGGGGACACTGGGACAGTAAAGGAACCCTTCCAGCTGAAGGCCTGCCTTTGAGGAACAGGTGCAACTGTTTCCCAAACTTTAGCACAAGACATTGTTACAAACTTTACAACCTGCACCGGCTCCTTTTGCTCAGGATCACCCAAAAGCCCGGCACTCCCCGGGCTTCAATTTCTTTTTTCTGTTGTGCCCCCCGACACAAACAAGAAAGAAACCAGAAACTAACAAGTCAAAACGAAACCAACAACCCCCAAACATTCGCTCCTTTCAGTGTCAGCCAGAAAACAATTCTTTTTAAAGACCTGAGAGAGCGCAAAGCATCACCCTTGGAGACTACAAGCACCTAAAACCAGATGTTGTACTTCCAGGGTAAAGTTAGGTTCTGTTGTTTGTTGGGGTTTTTTTGCAGGTTTGATGTTTTTCTGTTGCAGGGCTTTGGTTTTTTTCTTGTTTAGTAAACCCTCACATGTTTAAAGCTATTATCCTCCTTGAAAGCAAGTTGTGGCACAGGTAAGATACACGGCATTATCAGTTAAGAGCTGGTCAGAGCACATGACACGTACTGCAACAAGCAGCGACCCCTGCACACGGGCTGGGATCGATGGCTCTCACAGGTGCATCCCTCCCCGTGATGCCCTTGCAGGTGCTCAGGGCAGCTGGGGAGCTCTCAGCCCCTGCAGCACTGCTGTGCTCCCTGCAGCACGGCCCCCAAGGCAGCGACTGGGGCACAGCCCAGGGTAGCTGCACACAGAACACGGCTTGCGCTCCACACGCACTCTGCCACCCGACCGCCACTTAGTGCATTCCTCCATCTGCCAGCCGAGTAACCACAAAGGCACGTAACAAAAAACCAAACCAATCTAAAAACCCAAACCCCCTCCAAAAATACAATAAAAAAAAAAAAAAAAAAGAAAAATATAAAACACAAAACCCCCCCAAAACGGAAAAAAACCCAAGAGCCTCAACAATTTGTATATCCACCAACAAAAAAAACCGCATGAACTACTACTTTTCTTCAGATAACACAGCACAATAGGTTTCATAGGCAACTCGTGTAGACAGTTGCAAACCCGGCAGACTTAATGTAGCAATGATATGTTACTACACACACTTGCCCCAAATTAGTATCACTGAGTTGCCATCGTCTTACCAAACAGAAACAGCGGAATAGAACACACGGTAGAAAACTCCATCCCGGCACTCTCACACACATAATGTTGATAAACAGAAAAAGTAATTAAAAAAAAAAAATCTACTTAGTAACTCAGAAATATCTGAAGAGCACATTAGAGGAAGCATTCCTTAAAACAAACATCACCAAAAGCGCAAGAGACAAATACAAACAAAAAAGCAATACTACTCCAGAAACTGAGACTTAAACCTCTTAGCACAATACACCTGCTTTGAAAATGACTCCACAGGGTAGAAATCCCTTTTTTTCCAGCTAGACAGTGAGACAGGCCTCCAGCCCTTGTGCAGCCCTTTGGACACAAACCCACCTGTTTCCCAACACAGCCAAAACCCGTTTTCCTCAAACCCAGCCTGCGAGACTGGGAGCAGCAGGAAGGGCACAGGACCATCGCTTGGCCTTTAAAGAACTGCGACCCACACTTCCACCCGGAGGCCACCTGCAGCCCTGGCCAGGCACCGCTCGGCAGCCCAAAATGCCGGGGAACAATCCCCGCCAGAGAAAGTAAAGTCTTCTTACCGAAAGAATTTAGCCGGAGTCACAGGGATGACGGGATGTGCGGGACCAGCACCTCCGCCGCGCCCTGAGGGGAGCCGCTCCCTCCTGAGGGGAGCCGCTCGCTCCTGAGGGGAGCCCTTTCCCGCCGCTCCCTCCTGAGGGGAGCCGCTCGCTCCTGAGGGGAGCCCTTTCCCGCCGCTCCCTCCTGAGGGGAGCCGCTCGCTCCTGAGGGGAGCCCTTTCCCGCCGCGCCCTGAGGGGAGCCGCACGTGCCGCGGTTCGGAGGCGGCGCGAGGGCCACGTGAGGCGTGCGCGAGGGCCACGTGAGGCCGCGCGCGCACGCCTCACGTGGCCCTCGCGCGCGGCCTCACGTGAGGCGTGCGCGAGGGCCACGTGAGGCCGCGCGCTAGGGCCACGTGAGGCAGCGCGCGAGGGCCACGTGAGGCGTGCGCGAGGGCCCCAACTCACGAGCCAGTGACGGCGCCTCCTGCTGGTCACTCCCGGCGCAAAGGGCGCCGAGTGCCGCGCCAGGGAATGTCGCGATAAAATCCCCCGCGTTCTCCTCATCCCAATGTGTGAGACTGCAAACGAACTAGCGCAGCACATATTGATGCAGATCAATAAACCAATTGAAGGCAGTACAGAAACTGACACAAGGGAAGCCTAAGAATGCCTTGAAGCTCTAAGACCTGGATTCCCAAATGGATTTAAATAGCAAGATATTATGCATCAAGTAGAAGGCAAAAAACTACTACATATTTATCCAATATTCTTCTGGCTTCAGACGATGAATTTCAAAACTGAGGAAATTCTCAATACTTGCCAATCTTAAAATTTCACTAATAAAAGAGAGCACAACCAAGGGAAAGGGGCATTTTTGTTCTCACAAACAGCATTTCAAGTGATTGAAATGTACCTCCTCACACTGCTTGTTAAAAAAAGTTCACAAAGCATTTGTGAAGTGACCCTGACAGGGCTGTAAACCAAATATTCGGATAAGGAATATCAATATGCAGGACAGGCTTCTGCTCCAGGAGCTGAGGCAGGCTCTGGCCCCGTGCTTGAGGACAAGTGCTGGTGCCAGGCTGGGTTGGACACGCTCCCCACCAAGGCACGGCACTGCTGCCTTGTGCTGTCCACGGTGGGGGAGCCTCCTGCCCTGCACTGCCCTCGGCCAGGAGAACCCTCCCAAAAGGGTTCAGGAAAAGGACTCAGCACGAGCTACAGCCATAGAACCCCAGAAGCACCAAGGTTGGAAGGGACCTGTAAGATCACCAAGTCCAGCCATTACCGCAGCACTGCCTCTGTAAGCCCTAAACCACTGACCCACATCGCACATTCCGTGCCTGGAGCTCTGGATCGGCACTGGGGCTCTGGAGCAGAACACCCCGAGGAGCCAGCGCAGATCCCAAACCTGTGAGAGGAGCAGATGACGGGGGTCAGGGCGTGCCCGGCCGTGCCAAGCTGTGGGACTGACGGCGGGGCACCCGAGCCAGGCTGGCGCTCTGCAGCAGCAGGGTGCCAGGGCCGGTGGAAATGCAGACAGCAGCGGGCATGCCGAGACCAATGGAGCCTTATCCCATCCTGCAGGCTGGCCACAAAGGCTGACTTTACACAGCTACCATTACATCCTAGTTATGTAGATTAAGTTTGCTTTGGGTTCACTGCAATGAAGCAGCCTTAAATTTTATCAGATTATTTTTTCACTTTAAAATTTATCTAGGATTTTCCTAAAAGGACAAAAGTGACAGCGTGAATTCCCTTTATTAAAATAATCAGAATTAGGATTGAGACTTGAGCACTAATGCCATATGATGTAGTTCCTACTGTGCATACCAGACATTCCAATGCCCACTGCCTAATCCTGTCCAAATATTTTAAAATTAAAAATTAAAAGAAAAAATCAAGGTGAAGATGTCAATCTTACATGAATTAATATTTCACTTGACCAACAATTTTGGATTTTAATGCTAGAATTAATTAGTTATTCAAAATAGCCTTGGAAAAATCATTAGAATCTTGAAGTCCAGGGATTTGAACAGTCACAAGTCGTACAATCAAAAGGCATGGAAGAGTTTACTTCCTTTGGCCAGCTGACAATCAAGTTTCCAGCTAACTTCCATCATTATCTGACAAAAGGGGAGGAAGAGGGGTAGAGCCTGGTGCCCTACTGAACTGCACAGCAAAACTGCTGTTCCATCAGCTGAGAGCAGGACTGGGTCCTAAACATTTTTGGGAAACCATAGGAATTCCTAGATTTTTCCATCCCCAAGCAAAGTATTAGATTTTTTTTCCTTCCATGTAATTAAATTCTCACCACTCAAAGAGGGCACAAGAGTAATCTACAAAGAACAGCCCTCAGAAAAAGGACCTGACTCACCCTCACTCTGTCCTGCACAGCAGCTGGGGTTTGATTGGGTTACTGGAAAGTATGCATACAAACTAGAGATCATTTTTCTGATCTAGCTTTTAAAATTCCTGTAAATAAGACAACAGTAAATATTTCACATGAAGCATAAGCTGGTGCCAAGCCATTTCACATACAAAAAAATAAAAAAGAAAACTGAGCAAACAAGCAAACACTGCTGTATCCTGGTTTCCTACCTCAGATCCTGTTTCAAGGGATGCTGCTCTTATAGTCCCTGGCCTCTCAGCAAAGGGCTTGGCCCTGGCTTTCACTGCTGAGTATTATTTCTCTTGAGAGAAGTAATGAGAGATTACGACACTGATGTGATGGGAAAAATATTTATGACTCAGGGGGAAGATGGTTTGAAGCGTTTTCCCCCTTTTAAGCTCACAAGTCCAGGGAAGGGACACTACAGACCAAGTCTTCTTAAACCCTGTGAAGTCTGAAAGATTTGTTTTATCCTGTTCTACTCTTACCAAGAGCAAACACAGCCTAAGATATCAAAGACCCACCCACCAAGTACTGATGGCTAATTTAAAAAATCAGGTTGTGTGTAGAATTTTATCATGACCGTGGAGTGTCTGGAGAGCCTGAGTGTGCTGAGCATTATGTGAACATTGCAGACTCTCTCCTCCACAGAAACTTGCCAGAATAGGAATGCTGGAGGAGGGAGAATTTGCCCAGGCTGATCCTCTCTCCACTGCACACAATACAGAACTCCTACTTTCCCTCTGCCTGTTTGCTGGGATGTCCTACAAGGTACTGCCCAGAAGTCACAGGATGCACTCCAACTTCCAGAGCCACCTCCACTCAGGACAAACCAGGACCAAATGTACTCACTGAAAAATCACATTTTCACTCTTCTGACTTCCTCAAGGAAGGAACCAGTGGAAAGGTCCAAGGTCAGCTATCACCAATCATCTTGGAAGGTTTTCCAATCTAAAGGGGCTAGAAGGAAAGCAAAGCCATGTTTATTAGCACTGACTGTCACCTGTGGACAAGGTGCACGTGCCATCGAGGCCACAGCTACACAAGAACAATTACATCACTTGCTTGACAACATCTGTGATGGCACCTCAGGGCTAAACAAGTTTGAACACCTCTCTCAAAAACATGGGGGAATGGAGCCATAGGAAATGAAGTCTGAAAAACCACACTGATCAGCAAACAATGGTGTCCTGGAGACTGGGTTATGGAGCTGAGGGATAAAGCCTTGTCACTGTTTGTCACAGGTCCCTGCAGTGTGCACAGAGCTCACCTGCACAGAGATGCCAACAGCCAGCTGTGACACACCTGGAGATAATCCCATATCCTTCCAGTGTTCCTGCCCTTCCCAGGCCAAAGCAACTCAGGTACTCGCACAGTGGCCAGCTCAGTAAGTGGAGAACATTCCAGGCAAGTGCCTTGTGTTCAGACACCCGGGAACTGGGATCCTGGTGGACAATATTTACATCTTGCCCCACGCTGGCACCCAGGTGCCTTGTTCGGGCACACCACCCTCACCGAGAACAGCGCTGCAAAGCCTCAGGATGCTTTCCCCCTATGCCAGGGAAAATGGGGCAATGTGCATTCAGCAGCAGTGAAAGGAGTTATTAGAACAGAGACAGGGGGCTGAGGAGGGAACACTGGGCACAGGATCCTGTCTGTGTACCTGCTTTTGCACCCATTGCCCACACAGTGACTGTCACCCAATCATTCACTCACACAATCATTCACTTCAGCATACTTTGTTGAAGCTGCCAGCAAGTGTCCCAAAGGTGGTAACAGTTTTGGTCAGAATAACGGAGGTCACAAAAAGAAAATCACCATTTTCTTCACTCTTTCAGTTCCGCTGATTATTATGATTAAAGGAACAAAGGAGAGGAAAAATAAACCCGACCCAAAATAATTTCAACACCAAGACCCAGCTCTAAGGTACTGAGCTCCCCAGCAAGACTTGCACACTGCCTCATTCTGAGACTCCAGCATTACAGCGCTGGCAGAGTGTCAGGGAGTTTCTGACACTCTCCTTGACCAAAGGACCTGTGGCCCAGGTGGCTGTGGTGTTTCCTTCACTTTTGAAATCACACCTAACTCCAGCAGAACCAAGTGCCCTACACAGTGTTCATTCCAGGACAACTCACTAGAAATATTTTGCATAATTAAATACACTCCATTCTCCACAGAACAGGAGATCTCTCGGTGCTGGAGAAATTATATAATTTCTTTTCAGTGAGATGGTCGTGCCTTTCCAAAAATGTAAATTAATTCCTGCAGGGAAGGAGAGCGAGGTCTGGCCCAAAGAGCGCTATTTGGCATGAGCAGCTCTCCTTGCTGTCTCACAGTCGGTCCTGCACAAAATCTGATGTGGCAGCTTGTTTGAAACTTGTTTATTGGGAAGAGGTCATAAGCTGAGAACTGTTCAGAGCAGGTCAGGCATCTGATTAAAGGGTGAAAAACCTGAAATGCTTCATGTGCATCTCTGAGACAAGAAGCTTGATGAGGAGAGAGAGCTTGTTGTAGAAGAATGTTGCCAAGTACCTCACACGGCAGGCAGCAGCAGACTGCAGGACTGGTTAGAGCGGGGAAGATTAAATAATTCTGCTGTTGGCATTAACAAATAGTTAGTATTGTTCTTTTGTACTTCAGGACAGGTTCGTGCTGGAAGAAAGCCCCTCTCTAAAAGGGAGAGAATGTGAAACTGTGCCAGCCCTGAAGAACCGAGAGTAAAAACAGACAGGGAGAAAGAAAAACATCTTGAAATGATCTGCAAAACAAAGGAGAGGCAGATCATCTGCTTATCCCTGGTCTTGTACCACCTCAGTGGCTGAATTCCCGTGTCCTGAGCCCCAGCTCCGTGACTGTTTCCCCAAGGTGTTCCTTCCATCTGTTGTGCTTTTTGCAGTGTGTGGGGAAAAAGAAATCCAGGGCTTTGCTATGTTATGCATTGTTGCTCTCACACATTCCTGTCAGCTCCATGTGAGCTGTGCTGTCCCAAGCTTTAGAGGCCACAGCCTCCGGCCTGGTGACACTACCGGGCTGCTCTCACCGGAGCTGCCACGCACTCCAAAAGTACCAGGCAAACAGCCATGTGCTTCCTCTCCTCCTCTCACTCTGCCTTTCTCCTTCCAACTTCATTGTGACACTGTTCCAGGGAGCAGCCCGAAAAGACAAGTTCCTTGCTCCTTGCAGTGCAGTATGACACGGTTTTCTTCTTGCCAACCTCACACACTCTCCTGGTCAAGCCCTGCAATGTCCTGCTGGGGCACTCACCAGTTATTTGCATCTGGAACAGCAAAACCATTTCAGAGCCCCCTGTAAATGCTTAAGTAACTGCAGGATAGGAAAAAATTAACTTCCAGATTTTCCAAGAAGAAGATAATGCTTAGGAAACAGAAGGGAGAACCAAAGTAAAACACGAGAAATCAAAGTTGAGAGACATGAAACTCCACTAAACAGAAAAATCTGATTAATTTTTCAAGATGATTTCCTGATCAACAGCTGCACAGAGAAGGGATGACCCAAGTGTCAAGTGCTGCACTTTCCCTGGGAAGCTTTGCAGCACTTCCCAGGATCTCCTGCTCTGCTGGGCCAGTCCCCTCCCAGGAGCTGAGCTCAGCACTGCGTGCCCACAGGATTACTGAATTGGCAAATGTCTTCCAGGAGCTCTGACCCTGCATTCCTCAAACCTCTCTCACTCCTCAGAGCATTATGTCCCTCTAACCTAGAGAGCACCAAATAAATCTCTCCAGCTGGTAATTCCAGGCAGGCTCTTGCTAAGAGTTCCCTGGAGCACGAGGTGCTACTTTCTTTAGAGTACACCAGCCTCAGCTGTACTATAACCTGACCCCTCCTCTGGTGAGAGCCTTGAGCTGACAGCAGAGACCTCCAGCCCCCCTGCTGCCCTGCAGGGGTGACAGAAGCAAACCCCCAAACCTGTGGTCTGGTCTGTACAGTTCCACACAGGAGCTGGCAGATACCATTTATGCCACCTGAAGTACAATTGTTGTGCCTTGCTAGCTGGGCTTCCAGCATGCAAAGGTACAGGGAATTTTTAACAGATACTTAGAAGCCCTAAGGTGAGGCATTTATTATAAAGCAAGCAGAAAGTCATGAGAAGCCCAAGTAAGGCAATAACGCTGCATCTGACACACACGTTTCGCCTGCAGCCTTCAATGCAGTGGTTCTGAGAAAACAACCAACCAATCAACCATATCAGCCTCGCACACAGCTCCTCACCTCTTACAGTGCTGAACTTAGCCCTGGGGAGAGCACAGCTCTGCCCTGAGAAGCACCCCAAACATCTCCTCTTTAGCTACACTCCAGCCTGAACAGGTTTTTTGCAGAGTGACAGATGGCTGCAGCAATTACAAAGGTTCCAAAGTAGAATCACCTTTTGAAAAAAAACAACTGAAAAGTGTTCTACTCTAAAATTAGAGTGCAAAGCACTGGCAGAGTCAGGAGGACACAGGAGAATTGCACTCCCTCATGCCTTTCCCTTCTGCTCTTTAGAACCACTTGAAGGACTTCCTCCTACCCCCTCAGTTAGGACACTGCTCTCTCATGCACTCTCACTCTCCCCCTGTCTCCCCATTGCAGTCTCCAGCAAAATGTCAGAGGAAAAGAAAAGTGACAAGCTCCTAAGAAACTGAATAGCTCATTCTGTTTGAATATCGCATTAACCCAAAGCTCTGCTGCTTCATTTGTCAGCTTTTCCAGCACTCTCCATCCCTGCAGCCCCCCTGACCCGGGCGCTCCGATTAGCCATGATCAATGTGCACATTTGTGGGAGCTCTGTGCACACCACTGGACCCTCGGCCTCGCCCGCTCATGCAGATAATAACGGCACTTCGAGTCACTTGCCCAGAACTCCAAGCTTCATTAGACAGGGGGGATGTCACCAAAAGTCCCCCTAACTGTCTTTTCGCTTGCCCGTAAGGGAGAAATTGACAGCGCTGAAAAATGGGATTTGGAATATAAATAAGCCCTGGTTTGGATGCTGCAGTGAACGCTTGCAGTCCTGAGCCCCCGTGCAGGAGCCTCCTCGCTGGCATGGGTGGGAGGAGAGGTGGCTGTGCGGAGCGGGGAGACTGCACAGAACCAACCCCGGGTCAGGAACAGCTTCCCAAGGAATGCTTTTCCCCGCACACAGCAGGCTCTGGACAGACAGTCCTGCCAGTCACCTCTGCTGCTGGCTGGCACAATATTTTCCATCTACCCTAAAAATGAAATTGAAGTCTGATGAAGAACCAAGGGGAGAAAAAGATAGAAAAACTAGGTATTTTCCCAAAGCAATGGAACCCAAACCCTATAACTCCCCAAACCCAATCCTTTGCATTTCTAGGCCATGTCAGATATTACCCTGACAGGCTCTGGGTTTCAGAGGTCTGAACCCTAATTAGGGTAAAGAACTACAGAACTACTTCTTATCTGCCCTCCAGGATGTCCAGGACTATTCTCATCTGATCCCTGAGGAGCTTTCTACAGAGCTCTGTACAGACCATCCCGCCACTCCCTCAGTGGGTCTGAGCTGGGAATGCTTTCCAGCAGAGCCTTGGGGCAAGCCCTGCACCCCTTGTATCCCCCATGAATGTCTCCTAGTAGATCCTCCCACACAGCTCAGCCAAGCGTTGTCCTTGTCCTATTAGGGCACATTCCATGATGCAGACAGGCTCCCAGTGATTTCCATGGACTCCAGAGCAGGTTCATGCGCTGTCACCGCTGCTGGGAAGAGCTACACATTCAGGACAAACAGAAGCCCCTTCCTTTGGGAGACTCCTGACCTCAGACAGAATTTCCCTTGCCTCCAGAGCACAGCCTGCAGAATGAGGCACTGTCTTTAAAACAAACACTCCAACGTCGCGCTTCTCATTAGCCCCAGACTTTTGTCCCCTTATTCATGGGAAGGAGCACCCTGGCCACGGAGCAGTCGTTCCAGTGCTCTCCCTGAATAGGGTCTTGTTGCTCTGTCGGAGCCGGCAGCTCTGCTGGGCTGAACTCCCCACACTGCAGCAATTATTCTGGCTGAAACAAGACACAGAGCGCATCGGGATCAGGCCACAAAGACTCCAATAAAGGCAACAAGCACATAATAAAGCCCCCTGACAACTGATCCTTACAAAAAGCTGTCCTTACAGAGTGATGTATGGCAAGAGTTTTCAGCCCGGTGCTCCCTGCTTTATCCGGATCCAGTCAGCCCTGAAGCTGAGATGATTTCTGCGCTTTGCTCTCATTTTCTCCCTCCCGGCAGGACTGCCCACGGGACAAGGGACAGACTGACAGAGGCCAGCAGCCTCAGCAGGGACTCTTCTAGCCCAAACCTGCCCCTTCTGTCCTGCTGTAAAAGTCAGAGAAGATTTGAAAGGAGGAGCAAGGGGGAGGAAAGGAATGCTGGACACACAAAAAAAAGAGGGGGCAATAAAGATGACATGCTTGCGCTGTTTGAAGGAAGGCAGCCTGAATGTGCAATGGGAGTGCAGCCTGAACCCCAACACCTGCTGGATGTAATGGACTCTGAAGTGTTGTTTCAGAATTAATCAAGTCATTTAAAATCATAGCTGTAGTCTCCATTCACTACTCCTGTGCATAAACGCACTGATCCCGATACCCATCCATGTCGGGTGACTTGAGCAATATATCACCATAATTGCCATTTTAGGGCTGCAAATTGGAGCTAAAATAACCAGATGCAAAAGAGATGGCCATATCATACTCTCAAGATGGATCTACAAAGTTCAAGGAGAGTTCAAGCATGGAAGAGGCAATAGAGAGGGGTCAAGTGTAAGGAGATTGTTCATGTTCAGGAGGAATTAACTTTACAAATATATTGTTTCTGAGGTGGTAATTGTACCATCTTACAGCTATTCATACCTCATTGAATCTTTGCATTCTTCTCAGCCATTAGAGTGATTGTTCCTTGTTGAAATAAATTTGATTTTGACAAAATATTCTGTTTTAAAACTGCAACGAATTTCCCCAAGATTTTCTGCTTTA
The DNA here is from genome assembly GCF_027477595.1 of Haemorhous mexicanus. Lineage (NCBI taxonomy): Eukaryota > Metazoa > Chordata > Aves > Passeriformes > Fringillidae > Haemorhous > Haemorhous mexicanus. Next base: position 702,263 of record NC_082344.1, read on the forward strand.
AAGTAATTCCTACTGAAACCCCAGAACACCCCAGGCATGAGATCTTCAAAGTACAGGCTTTGTGTGTATGAGAGTAACAGAACTCGGACCCTGAGCGCTCATCAGGGAGAGCCTTTGGAGTGCTGCTCTCACCCCAAACAATACAGTGTGGCTGTGGGCCGGGTCTGGAAGCTTTCAAGTATTCAAACACTTCAGCTACCATGGATTTTTGGTTACCAACACAGAAATGCCTTTCAGCAGTCAAGGACAGTACTTCCCATATAACTTGACGAACGAAAGTTCTCATCAAGAGCCAAGTCAGTTGTTCTCTGGAGAAATCAAGTGACAGAGCATCAAGAGCAACAAGGCAAAGACCGTATGAGTAGGAACAAACTGTCCTGCCTTGTTTGGCCAAGGCTTACAGCCAGATGATGCCCCACAGCAATGCAAGCACTCCTGCCCTCAGAAGACAGCAGTCCCACACATCTCTGCAAACCAAAACAAAAGGCATTCCATCAGTTATAAGACAGGTGCCTACGGAACTTTTAAGCCTCTCATCAGCACTAGTTTAAGAAATTGCTTATCTTTTATGCTTTAGAGTCAGGTGAACCCATTATTTATGTTTCTCTTCCCAGCTTCAAATTACAGCATATAAAGTCCAATTCCAGCTTAGTGCTGAACCACCTCCAGACCTAAGAATTACTGGCAGCATCTAGTAAGTCGCATGCACAGCCAGGGAGAAGGCACTTCCCATTGTTCCTGTAAGGCTGGCTAAGTCTCCCCTGCAAAGCTGTGATTCCAGTGTGCTGCTGCTACACCCCCAGCAGACAAAGGGGCAGCCTCCAGCCCTGTAAATCAGCCTAGCACCATTGTGCAGGGAGAGCTGTGCTAATTCATCCTGCGAGGAGCCGGTGACCTGAGCCCTCCCCACAATGGCAGTACAGAGAGCTAATGTGCTATGGGTTACTTGGTAATTCCTGCAGCATAATTGGCCAACATGGAAACGGTAGCAATGATTGAAGTTCATAACTAATTGCAGCCATTACCAAGACAGCATTATTTATGATTAACTGCATGTAGTAGGCCTGATTCCGATTTCACTCACATCTCATTCCAGGCAGTTGTTTGACAGGTAGCTGGTGATGTTTCCCTTCTGGAAGAGGCTCACCCTCATGGCTACTGAAAACTGTGTTTTCAGCATATCAATTCCACATCACGCTGAGAACACCAGGAAAGCAAGGGGTTTGGGGCTTGAACTCTAGGCTGAGGGGGGAAAAAGTCTGCATTTAACTTGTTCTTTGATTGCCTGACAGCAGAACTCTGTTAGCCCACTCCTGGTGCTTCAGGCAGCCCGCTGACCTGTCTGCTCCTTTACTCCCACGCTTACCTGGCTGTCAGGTCAGGTGGGACTGCTGCAGCCTCACTTGACAGGTTCAGCACTGGCATTACCTGTGTTTCAAATCCTCACGTGCTGCTTTGTATGGAATGGGAACGGAGAAGGCAGATTGCCTCAAGAAGCTTACATGCCATTTACAGTTCAAAATAGATGGTGTCCATTTCTCATTTCTTCCAGAGGTCTGGCTGCTGAGTTTCAGCAGGAGTTTTTGGGAACTGGCCTCCCTTGGAAGTCTGCTTTCAGCTACTGGTGGTCAGCACAGAAACCCAGCTGGAGGGAAGGCAGCTCAGGGCAGCCTAAACACGGACTCATACACAAACATACAAGAATGTGTGTATGCACATACATAAAAGGTATGAAAATCAAGTCTCCATCAAGTGCCCCAGTTGGACACACTCATTAAATTTGATGCAGCCAGGTCAGAGCCTGGAGTCCCTTGCACAGAATGAACAGTTCCATATCTTTATTTTACTGAGAGGCCTTGTCTAAAAACCATCATCTGCAAATGGTAATTTTTCTCCACCTTTCATAAACAACAGCAATAGCACAGCCCTCTCTCCCCCTCTCTTTTTCTTATTCAGGATATCAGGCAGATAAGAGTTATCAGTAAAGGTCATCCTCAATTTCTGTACAGAAATGATCTGTCTCCGGTATGTAATAAACATTTATCCGTGCCTTTATTAGCTATATTGGATCTGACAGTTCTGTTAAACCATTTTCTTTCATTTTGCTAGGTCATGACGGTTAATGCTGCTAAAAAATCTCATCACTGCTTTTGATCACTGTATTGTCTTCCCAGCGTTAGCAGGATTTTGTAAAGGTAAGCACTGGCTGGAATGACCTATTAAAGTTACAGCCCGTTGAGCTCCTGGCTTTTTTCTCCCCACAATAAAAAGCGAAGGAGTGCAAAGCATAAATTCTACTCTCGGGGTTATATTTAGTTGGGCAGCTGACATTTAGGAGAGCAGCCACTTCAAGCCCACTTTGCATTGGTTTCGCTCCATCTTTTTCACATCCTCGAGTGTCTGAAACGGTGCTGGAAGCCACAGCACAGCAAATGAGCATAATTAGTGGGACCAGGAGATGATGTCCCCGTTAACCCCCACCATGCCAGCAGCACGTTAGGCAGCTGCTCAGAAAAGCAGTGCTGAGCCTTCCCAGAACTGGGATCTGCAAAGGCAGCGACAGGAATGCAGCTACCTCTCATGTATCTGGGCAAGGCACATGGTCAATGCCAAGTCTGCCAGCCTCTGGAGGAAGTTCCCTCTGAGTTTAGCCTGCAGTTCCACGTAGTGAGCAGCAGCCCCCTTAGCCTGCTGTCCTGCCAAGCAACAGCAGTCAGAAACAACGGGTTCACAAGGCACAGGTACCCCTTGTGATGGCTGGCAAGAGAAACCTGCCCTCAGAAGGAGCCTGCACTGAATTCTGAACAGCTTACACACAGCTACAAACCCCAAAACACCACTCTGCTGGGGCAATATGGGCACACTGCAGCCACAGAGACTGCACTGGAGCTACCTTACATGTCTGTAGCTAAAACCTGCCTTCTGCCTGCAGCCCTGTTTTTAGACTGTAGCAAAGGCTTGAGATCAGTGGTAGAAAAGAGCATATCACCTCTTTCTGTAAGCAATTTATGGCTTTTCAATTTCCTCAAGCAGCCCCTTATTTGGCTGCAACAGCCCATGCTGTTCTGTTCTCTTCTCCAGCTGTACCCAGCTGTAGCTTCACCAACTTCCAAGGGAAAACTGGAATGGATGACTGCAGCAACTCACAAGAACAACAGCAAAATATTTTCCCGGTCTCCACGACAACAAGCACATCAAAGAGACAAATCTCTCTGACTGCTTCTCCCCATGTTCTCCATCTCCCTTTGTCCTGCCAGTCTGTGTTCCCCACTGTCTGTGTGATATGCACCTGAGGCAGCAGAAAACCTCCTACCTTCCTGATAAAAATGACTGCCAACCTTGTACACACAGGACCCTGGTCAGCCCCGGGGAAATGCAGGACTTCCCATCCCTGGCTCTCCTCTTGCCAAAAATACCACAACTTCCAACAAAGGAAGATCAAGGGTGTTAACCCTGCCACCCCAGCTGGCTCAACCCAAGCCTTGTTCCCGGTCCCCAGGTTCCAAGGGAGAGGCCCCTCTTCCTTGCTCCTGGGTGGCCACCCAGTGTCACAGCTCCCTGAGATAATTCATGACCAGGCACAGCCAGCGGCAAGGGCTCGGCAGCAGGGACTGCTGAGACTCCATTGTCCCTGTCTCCAGGCCAAGCTGGAAGGACAGACAATAGACACACAGCCCCAGAGACGCACTCTGACCCCGATGCATCAGACCACCAGGCTGCTAAACAAGGGGCAGGATCCCTGTGGTCATGGGAATCTCCAGCCTGCGTTTAAAATTAACACTGTTTGTTGGTGAGCTTGGCCAAAGCTGCCTCGAACACTTCCAGGTGTACACCTCTCTTGCATGATATTCTCACTCTGGATACAGACACATGAGCACAAAGAGAGGAAGACAGAATGCCTCAGAACAGCTTTTGGATGAGCAGCCACTGCCTGTGATTTTTCATGTATAGCTTTAGTTTAGCAAAACCAAAATTTGCTACTTAGCCATTTCATGCTACAAGCAGGCAAATCTGTGCCTTGGCTAAGACAGCAGCTTAGGCCCAGGGCTCTGTTTCCTCTGTTCTGCTTTGACACGGTAAAGTGCTTTCTGTTGGCTGGGAGCAACTCACATGCTCCAGGGAATTCATGCTCAGCAGCCAACTCTGACCAGCTCACCTTGTACAGCTCCTCCTCTGCACATCCCAACAGGACTCAGAGGGGGTTATGTAACAACTGGTTTGGAAGGGCCAGACTCACAGGAAAATGGCAGTCCTGATTCTCCATGACCAAGCAGATTTGTGCAAAGAAATGAGAACACCTCATGGACCAATTTGCCAAGTTATTTGTCTTTACAGTGAGACAGGTAACATATCCTGCTATATGCTGATGGACTGGAGAACAAACACGGTACTAAAAAGTAAAATCCATACCTGGATAATGCAGCTGGTAGTGAATGACTACAGTATGTGATATTCATATCCACCGAGTCGACACTGAGCTGATCTGCCTTCCCTGGTTTCTGCTAAGCAGGTTGGCAAAGAAGGACAGTGGTTTATCTACCAACGTATTTAACACAACCTTGAACTAAATTACAATCAAAAGCCAGAAGCCTGCCTCATTTTAGAAGCTAAATAATTTATTTCCAGGACAAAAAATAATCCATAACCCCCAATCCTGCCCTGAAGTCATTACCAGCATGGTCTTCTATTTGAAGTCTTGCAAATGCCCAAGGAATGGCGCTTGTGATTTGGCCAAAGCAAACCAGGCACTCAGCAGCTCTGCACAGGCCAGAGGAAATGCAGATCCCAGTATGAGAAGATTAAATTATCATGGCTTTTCCAACAGGGGGCACAACTGTGAGAGGCCCCCTTCCTCTGCTGACCAGGCTGTGCTCCTCCCTGCCGTGAGCACTCACTGTCATAGCTAATACTGACAGGCTTTGATAATAATAACATTGTCAAGATAATAGCAGGGAAGTTTCAGTAGAAACTCCATATTCAAGAGCCAGCTGTGCACAGCCCAGTTGCTTTTTCTAAGAGGATGCCTTCAAAAAGCAAAATTCAGGCTAGCCTCTGAGGAAAAAAAAAAATTATTCTACTCCCCAGACATAAAAAAAAAAAGGAAAGGAAAGTTATTGAACAAGAGAGGGGTGAAGACATTATTACACAAGTTTAAATTTTTCAAAGTTCTCAAATGCATTTTGGTCACTGCAAGCAACTAACACTGCAAACATAGAAGTAGGCCTTAAATCAGAGAATAATTACCTTTGTGAGGTTTACTGATTGCTCTGATTGAACTGGAAGAGTTTGGGAGCTTTTCTCCCTCATCCACCTTCTTGCATGACATAACCATTCCACAGCTCAAACGAGGTGGGACATAATGTGATTTTTGGCAAGACTGGTACTATTGCTGAAGTCCGAAAACTCCCTATTTCTTAGGGTTTTGGCAAACTTGCTCCTTTGTCCGCACAAATAAAGGCTTAAAAAATAAAAGGAGAATGAAAAAAGTCTCCTCCCTCCACTCCTTGTCCTTTCTCCCTTCTCCCTGTTTCAGACTGTATCATCCCGAGCTACCCAGGCTGAGGGCTGCAGAGCTCTTGTGAGAAGCCCAGCAAGGTGAAGGCCATGCACTGAGCCCTCAGGGCACTGGAAGCTCACCCTCCCCTGCACTGCAGGCACCCCAGCAGCCCACAGCCACTGAAGGGCTGAGCTGTGGCAGTCAGGCAGCCTTCACCGGCCTCTTTGGTGCTCTTGGCTCACCTTGGCCTCATTCTACACTTTAAATAGATTTCTTCTGAAAGTCATCTGAATTCAAGTAGTTTTTCCAGTGCTTTACACACCTCTCCAAATACATTGAGACATAAAAACTAGGTATTTGCTTCTAGATTCAGGAACTTTTGGTCAATGGACTGCACTGAGCTGTCCTGGTCTGTAACCTCAGTCCTAAAGCCCTTTTCACAGAGAGAGAGAGAGAGAAAGGATTAGAGTTAAAATCACCACAAGCAAAGCCAGCCTTCACTCTCTCTCACTGACACCTCTGAAATTCTAACAGGTCTCTGTATAGTCCTTTAGCATAACTCAACTCACAGAGTGCAAGTCACAGCCCAAAAGGCAGGTGGTGGGGGGGATCCCACAATATTTTACATCACTCGTCCTGAGCAGGGTTGATATGCTTCTGGGCCCTTGCAGGAGTCAGAAGCAGGTAGTGGAGGCACAGAAACCTACCTGTGCTTCCCATAAACTAGGGATGTGTCTCCTCACTGGCTGGTGTCCTGTAGAGTTATTTACACAGCAAGAGTGACATGAGCATAAATTACCAAGCAGTGAAATGAGCTCCCTGACTGCCATTTGCAGTGCATTGCTGTGTGAGCAGGGACCAGCACAGAACAGAACCCCACAGGACTGAGCTGGAGCCTCAGAACCACTGGAAAGAACATTTCTTGAAGGTGGGAGGCTACTGAGGGAATAGCAACCTCTGAAAGAAATCAACAACAAGGAGCAGAGATGGTAGCTAACTAGATATGCCTAAGAGACATAAATAACAAAATAAGAATGGCAAGTCCTTCCCTTGCTTCTGGCAGCACTGCTTTCTTTGGAGGGGTATGGAAAGCAGATCACACTGCTAATAATCCATCATTTCCTCCCATGGACCAATCCAGACAATGGTGTCCCACAACCACCTCCCTGCCAGGAGACTAAAAGACAACAAAGCATTTATTAAATGCTTTCAAGTACACCCTATAATTCTAGCAGGGTAAAGACAGAAATATATATATTGCAAACAAAACATGTCTCAGCAGCACAGCCTCACTACCCAAAAAAACACCAACCCCGGGCAATGGGTTACCTGCACACCCAGCTCTTCCTGCCTTTGGCACTCCTGTGCCTTGGACAGCCAGTCTCTCATAGGCCAAGGAAAGGGCTGCCTCCACCCCCAGTACTGGGAATAGCACTCCCAGCTCCAGTCAAGAGAGTGGAAAGAGCCTGAAATCCCTGACAACTTTATTTCCTTCCCTGTCTCACCAGGCTCTGCTCCTGTGTTTTAGTTGTGAATTCCTGCTGTGTCACTCACTTGCCTTTCAGGACTAACAGGTGGACATCAGGACGCCTTGCGTAAGGAAAGGTACCAGCAGAGCATAAGGAAGAAATCCAAGGGATAGAAAGGAAGGAATAAACTCCGATGTTTTAGTCCAAATCATAGGAGTCCTTATACAGCACATGGGTTTTGAGGGGTTTCCTGGTTTTTTTCTGCATCTTGGACAAGCAAGGGAGCAGGCATTTTGCTTCGAGCTGGTGAGTGTGGAAGGGCAACTTCAGGATTCCTGCCCACAGCCCAAGTGGATCCCCAGGCTGGCTGCTCTCTCCTTCGGGAGGGGCACTGTGGGACAGGCAGGAGAGGGGGAAGGAGGGAGGCTTTCTTTACACTTGTACTGTGCTGAATGTGGACCATCTGTGCCCCCAGCTGGAGTGCTGGAGATGGTCTGGCACTTGAACCACACCATATTTACAGATCTAAACACAAATGGCTACTGCCTGATTGTTTCATGATTCATTAGTCAGACAAGCTCTCCTCTCCCGCCAGCACAGCTGTTACAGAGTAAACCTTTGTCACTTAATAGGCCTGATTATTACTTTCCATCAAAGGTATTGATCTGTGTCATCTCTACTTAAGGGAAAAGGGGAGAAGCGAAGAGGGGACCAAAATGTGTCGGGAAAACAAGAAAGGGGGGAAAAAAATTCCAAAAGAATGACATTTGTGTGGCGAGCAGGGGCAGCGGTCAATGCGTTTCATCTCTCCTGGCCGTGCTGTATCCGTGTATCCATGTGCCACGGTGCCGAGGTTGCTGGTGGAGATGAAACGTCTCACATGATGTGGCACTCCTTGCGCCGCACCAGACTGCTGCAGTCACACAATATGGCCATGCATATAATTGCTCGGCCAAAGACACAACGTGAATTAACAAACAGTATCTTTAAAAAAATAGAAATCAATTAAGACAAGCAGCAGAAGGTAAAAATACAGGTTCATCTCCAAATGGCACTGCAGAGATTGATGGCCAGACTTGGGTGAGCAGCCCCAGGGCTGAGGCCTCGGCCCCCCCGATCGGTGCTGCTTCCCAAATTTACACCCGTGGAGAAGCTGGTCCCTTTTGTTCCGCACACGGGCTCGGGTGGGATGTGGCTGTCACATCATTGCCATGCAGTGTTTTACCACAGCTTGAGAGCTCCTCGTAGCTCTGCAGCCACCTGCCAAGCTGCCATTGCAGCCATCCAGGGTTATTGTGGATTCACTCGCTCCGCTGGCAGGAGGAGGTCTGCATCAGCCAGACTGAGAGCTTCATGGGCTCTCCGACTCCCAGCACTGTTACCAGCAGCATTTTTGCTTCCTGCTGCACCCAGCGTGCCAGCAACCGGGGAGGCAGTTCAGAGCCACAGATGTGGCAGTGGGGAGCGAGCAAGGTCTCCAGCAAAGAGTTTCACTCTCCATTCTCCTTGCACTTAAGGGATCGTGTCTCCGGAAGCCAATTCCCAAAGCCCTCAGCCAGTCCTCTTTCAGACCAGGTGAAGGTCTGGGAGGTACGGCACAGAAAATGAGTACGGTGAAGACTGCTTGGCCTGCACCCACGGCAGCACAACAGTGTCACAACTGGGATCACAGGGGAATAAAAGCGATAAATGTGTCTTCAGAGCCAAATATGACATACAAAACCAGTGCAGATGTTCTGAGTGCTGTGCCCAGTTCTCTCTCCCAATCTGGGAACAGTTTTGGAGCAACCCCAAAATTACCACTGCTCAGCTACCCCAGAACATGCTCTTTCTGGGTGAAATCCACTCCCTTGGTTCCAAATCTCAACAGCTGCAGGACAGGGCAAGGAATCATCTTGTAAATCCTTTTGGAACAAAGAATTCCAAGACCCAGACACATTCCCACGCGGTACAGTAAGGCCTTTTCCTCCCTCAGCACCTCTCAGGAACAGTCTAGAAGTACAAGGAGCTTGTCCTCAACCCCAAACTGTGTTCTCCAAGCAAAGAGGTCATCAGGACGTCACACAGGGAAGACCAGTCACTAAAGGCAAAGCGCTGGTGAGAGAATGAAGGAGAAGGAGTGGGAATTCCCGTCATTGCTGTGGAGATCTGCTCAGGGCACATGGCTTCCCCTGAGGTCAGCCTGCCTTGAGGCCACCAAGGCCTGTCCAGCCGAGGGTTGGAGAGGGCACTGACAAAGACTTCCCAGCATGTCAATGGACAGGGAAGCTATCCACGCTCTCAGGAGAGGAGGATACAGGCCTGTGTGCAGCTCTGACATGGAACATTCTCTTCCCATCCAGTTTCCACCCAAAGCTCCGAAACAGACCAAAACACTCATGACTAACTCCGTGTCCCTTGAGAAACCTGCTGTCTCCACCCCAGGATTTCCCCCAGCCCAGCCAGGCCCCATCATACCCCCTGACTCCCACATTTTAGCCACATGGAAAGAGAACTCAGAAGGCTGCAGCACGTGACACCAAGCGAGAGTCGTGGCACACACAATCCCTGGAAAGAGGAGCTTGGCAGTCCTGCGTGAGCTGCGCCTCCCGCCAAGGGCCCGCGCTGTGCCGGTGCCAGGAAATCAGCCGTGCAGGCAGCAGGCACAGCAGCAGCACGGACACGGAGCAGCAGAAGGGAGCCGTCAGACCCCCGAGACACGCTTGTTCTCTTCCCCTCCCGCGCTACAACAGGAGCAGGGGGCTGGGCGAGTGAGGAGGCAGCGAGACGCTGGAAATGTTAGCTTAACCCATTTTTTTTCCAGGGCATCAAAAAGAAAACTGCTTAGTCAGTGCTTAAAGAGAGACCCAAACCAACAGACTGAGATGGTGCCTTAGAGCTCAGGTTATGAGCAAAAACCTTCCCACTTAAGAGCTGCCTTGCCATGGCAAAAGATGCCCTTTTGTCTCTGAGGCATTCAGAAGGAGGCTGAGTAAAACCATCAGGAACAGGCTGTTGGGAACAATTCTGCAGCAAACAGGTCCTCATCATTGTCAACACTTCACTTCCTTCCCTTGGAGACCTTCTTCAGTTCTGGTAGTTGGTGACAAGACCAACCAACCAACCAAACCTCCAATCCAGTAGCTCTTAAAGCCTTAGCTTCCAAAATCAGACCTTTCCAGGGACTTGCTGAGAGCAGGGGTTTATTACTGATTTTTCTTCCTGTCCTCACTGATGCAAATCAGGAGCAATCATACATGAGCCTCACATCACACCTGCCATCTGTGCAGCCCAGTAAGACCCAGCAGAGACCCTGCAGCATCACCAGCAACATCTCCTAAACTTCACTGCAAAACTCAGACAGCAACTCCTTCCTGGAATACATCACGGACTACACCCCAACACCCAGCATTCTGGATCCTTCTTAAGTCAGCAGGCACTGCTGGCTGGGGTGGATTTCCCACCAACTTCCAACACTGATGTTCTCCCTTCTCTGAGGTTCAAACAACTCCCCTGAACATCCTTGGCAGGCACTAGGGGCCTAAGGCCTGGTGACATGACCTACCTGCCATAAGCATGGCTCTGACTTCTCTGAAAAAGGCAGCAGCAACAGCTGGCCAAGTCCATTCCCAGATTTTCCATATAAATATCTATGTTGCTGCCGGTATCAGTTGCAGCAGGGCTTTGTCAGGTTCCCTCTGTGAGCCTGGTGAAGTACTGCCCCTCACAACTGAATTGTGTCATCAGCCCAGGACACCTTCCCTGGGAGGGGAGGGAGGAAAGGGAAAAAGAAAAAAGGGAAAGCTTCAGGTCAAACGATTGATTACAGCTCTGAGTTACAGGGGGCTATTGATTTTTCATTAAACACCATGTACTGCTGTAAAGCAGAAAAAAAGTAATTCATTGATCCGAGCTGTGGGCCATGTTCACTTATTGGCTTCCTGCCACTTCCCATTATTCCCAGTTCTAAATGTATACTGAGGTCAGTTCATTCTCATCATTGCCTCCTGTCACCAGAAATGTCTCTCAGTAACTATTAGTTTAATCACCCCTTTCTTACAATGATAATGAGTGATAATATCCAGCATTATGGCAGATTCACGAATATTATTTGATGTATTCTTGTATTGCATTCCACAATGCTCCAGTTAAGGGTCTGTCAATGTCTCCATTACAAAGCCCTCAGGCCTTGAACTTTATAAATCACTCCTCAAAATTTGCTGCTGGCAAAAGTAAAAAGCAGAGGATGTCTCGGTTCTGGAGAGAATACTGCTGAAACCGCACTCTGCAAAGTCCTTCTGGCCACAGTTTAGCTGCAGTGAATGAGAGCTGGAAAGGGGAGGAAAAAAGGGGGAGAAAGAAGAGGAACTTGGCCAGCTCAAGCTGCTTTTTCCAGTGAATTAAAATGCCATCATTTCACAAACAGGATGATCTCGCTGTTCCGTTGGACGGCGACTCAGGGACAGGCACGCTCCTCCTACAGCTGATACACAGGCAGCACTGCCATCCTGCCTGGCTGAGGGTGACACTGGAAATCCAAGGATGTCTGCTCTGAAGCTTTGCCTTGTGCTGGATAACCTGCACTTTGAGGGTGCTACCAGTGCAGGGCCAAGGGCTGAAACCCTCAGGGTTTAGTAGCACCTGCTCGGGTAAAACTGAGGCCTGGGAACCATGGCAGGTAAAGCTTTCGTAAACAGCTTGTACCTGACTCCAGCCCAGAGATTTAGGGGGAAACTGGGTCAAATTCGGGATTTGCACCCACAGCTACTGGAAACCTTGCTATTTACAGTGATAAGCATTCCACAGAGATGTCACTGGAACTGGATACCCTAAAAGAAACAGTAGGCTCTGAAGTGTTTCAAAACTTTGCGGTGCTGAAGATTTGCTGAGGTCAACAGTCATCAAGCAAGAGGAAGAAAAGTAGATGTGGCAGGATCTAACTGTACTAGGATGAGAGAAATGAGCAAATAGAAACTGCCTCCCAGCTGCCTCCAGCAGCACAGAACCAGGGCTGAAATAATGTAACTGTGAGCAAAAATACTGTATTTATAGAAATAGCCAGATAACATTTTTCTAATATTTAAAAAAATTAAATATTTTCTTTGTCACTGAATCAACAACAACAAAAAAAAATTAAAAAGACAAAGGGAACAAGAAGCCCAAAGGACTATCAAGTGGCCATGCATTTTGGGCTACTGTACAACTTCTTACATTTTTTGATTTTGTCTTAGTTTTCCAGAATTGAAAGACTTATAACAGGAGAAAATAGAGAAATGAAACAGATGAACACCCAACCATAACATAGCATTACACTAATTTGGTAGAATTACTTTTGGGTGGACTACTCCACTTTCAGGTGCTACTCCAGCACCCCTACACTGCTGGCAGTGCCAGTAATGACTTTTCTCTGCCACCATTTAGGGATGCTCCAAGGAGTCCAGTCTCAAAGTCTTATTGGGCTGGAAGAGCTCACAGATCACTCAAGCCCTGCACATGAAGTTGTTCTTGCAACAAAATCTGCACATTGTTACAGGCCAGGTTTGGCCTCTGCTGCTAAACTTCAACTGTGTGCTTTTGTCACTTAGCCTGGAGGTGCCAGTGCCACCCTCCCCTTCAGGGCTCCGTCCCCACCATGGCCACCACCAGCAGCCACTGCAGGCACGGACAGAACAGCCACAGTGACAAGGGACACCCACAGTGCCACCCGGCCCAGAGAAGCGGCTCTCGGGGACAGACTCCAGAGGGGCAGCAGAGCAGCACTGAGTGTCCCCTTGCCCCCTCCAGGAGGAAGGGACCCCGGGAATGAACATTTACACCAGACACCCGAGGGAGTTCTCTGTTTGGGCGGGGGTCTCCGGCCCCCCAGCCCTGCTGGAAAGCGAGGCCCAGCTCCAGGCACAACAGCAATCACTCATTTGCTTCCCCACGTTCTCTCGCATGAGGTGGCTGCTCCAATGTGTTCCGATACACTGCCTCCCCCTGAAGCCAACCTCCTGCCCAAGCTCTTCACAGTTTGTGGTGAAGTAGAGTATGAAGCTGGCTAATTCCTGCTTCTGAGTCCAGAGCCTGTTCATGAGAGGTCGAGTGGGGCTCAGAAGGGCCATCTGGACAGAAAAGGAACAGCAAATTCCCACCAGGAGCTTGCTTTTGTGCAATAGGGCTCTGCAGAGGGAGAGGGAAGGGTCCTAAGCATGAGGCAGAGGTGGTGCCCACTCTGTAAATGAATTCTTGTAAAGAAAAGAGCTAATGGGTGAGTTACAGGGTGTGGGAATAAGGTAGAGGACAATGGCAGGGACAGCAGTGATCAGCCTGAAGGAATGAGGTGCAGCCCAGAGGGAGCTCTCCATTCTCAGAGGATGCTGCAGGGATAAATAATACTTTTCTTACCAGGCACATGAACAAAAGAGCAGCATGTCCATGTCAGGTAGTTATACGGCTCCTATTATCAATAAGCACTTGGCAACCTCTGCTGTGTTTATCCTCACAACACCCTGATGAGGGAGGGAAAAACAGTCTTTGCAGATGGAACAGGTTTGCCTGCATAGATCTTGAACGTGACAGGGCAAAGTATCTGTGAATCCAAAGAGAGCAGGACTCAGACTGTTTGAGATACTTCAACCTCAGGGTCAATGTGCAAACACATCCGAGGATTCTGACCTACCTCAAGCTCACAGCGGGAGCCTGCAGCAGGGCAGACTTACCTCCCACATTCTCTGGGAAATGTTACTCTCATTCCTGCTAAGACAAATGCACCCAACACGGACAGGAGCAGCCTGCACCTGCAGGGCATTCCTGCAGCCTCCCAAGAAGTTAGAGAGAGCTCAGAGCTGTTATTCTGGCTGCCCGAGCACTCCTCATCTTCCAGAAAGCCCCATGCCTGCAGGAGCCAGGTCATTTAAAATGGATTGGTTAATGCCATTACATATCACCCTAGGAATGAAGCTCTTACTGGCAAGACCTGTTTATTCCTCTAATATCCCCACCTTGTGCCAAATAAACGGCGTTGATGTCACATCATTTGCAGAGGACAGAAAACCTCTGCAGAGCTGCAACCAAGAGCCCTCTCTTGTGCCAGGACATAGCACGCATCCCGGGGTAATAAAGGCTTCATTTCATGCTTCAGCTCACCTGGGCTGAGGCTGGGATTCAGCAACCTACCCAGGCACAGCTCTGACTCCACAAGAGCTCCCACCTTGTCTTGCTATGAATGCTCCCAGATTTTATTCACAGTTTTAACTCCTAATGCTGTTGAAAAGCAAGGTTCAAAGGGAAGGAAAAGGAAAGGAAGGCTTAAAGGGAAAAGGAAGATAAAACCCGTTCAGACTCTGTAGTCTGTACTTTCAACTTCTCTGGTAACTTTTATGCAGACCAGTCTGCTGTAACCAAACCTGAGAGAGCACTGACACATTTTAAGACAGTTCAGCTCCTGCAAGGAGCTTGTTGGAGAGAACATCCTACTTCAGCAGCAATTTACAGCCCATCTCAGAGCAGACCCCTCACTCAGTGCTTCACCATCCGTCCACGTGAAGGGTCTGTCAGAGCCCATGAGGCTGCAGAGCATCATGAAATATGTGTGTGCTTTGTCAGAAGCATGGCCTAAACACTTAGAGCGCTGTAAATATAAACTCAACAGCTGCTGTGCCTTACAGTTCAAGGTAAGGGAGAATAGCTGACGTAAATTGTGCCAGTGTGCTATCAACATAAAACAACGGGGCATGATACATTACCATGAGCCCTGAGCACTTCACATCTGTCTTGACACCACTGTGGGTTTGACACCCGTCAGTTCAAAGGAGAAAATACAGCTTGCCAAGGGAACCGTTCCGGCCCTGCATCAGGGCACTCGCCCCACCACAGAGCAGGCAGACAGCACTCTCTGCTCAGGCAGCATTAAAGGATTTGGGCCATGACACACAGGCAGATATGCTGATCTGTTCCATGGGAAAGTGTCTGTCAGGATGAGTCTCAGTCCAGCTGGGTGCCTATGCCAGCACATAACCTCGAGCACCCACTTGAAGAGAGCTGCTTGCAATTTCAATTTATGCACATACTTAGGCTGTGTTCATCCATGAGGGCAGGCTAAACCAGGCTCTGCCAGCCCCTGCCTCATCACAGCCCTTCAGGCAGCTCAAATGGTATTCCTGACCCGAGCCAGCCTGGGGCCCAGTCTGCCCTGCACCACAAATGCCACCATGCCCATTGCCCACTACCAACTAAAACCTCTCTCCCCCATCCTGAGGGAGGGCTGCTTCCTTCTGATCAACAGAAGTCCTGGTCAGATTGTTATTGAAAACCAGCAAATATATGGCACTCGTCAAACAGGGTACAGTCCTGAAGGCTCATGTGGCAACTGGACACTAAAAACTTGGGATACAAGCCCTTATCGGGGTACCCACATTCCTGAGCTAAGCCTTTCCTGATCGAAGCATGGCTTAGAAGGCAAGATAAACATAAGTCATTCCTTAAATAAAGTTCTTTGTCCTTAAAAGATGTTTTAAGGGCTCTAACCTGAAAGAAACCCTTGGCTTTTGGACGTTCCTTGCACATTAAAACCCCAAGACCTCACTGTGCTGTGACAAAAATCTTTTTGTTGAGGTTTAACTCAAGGTACCTGTGTGATTCTGGTGACACCATTGATGGCATCCACACACTGAGCAAGACATGTTGCTGGAAAATCAGCGTGGGAGACTAGTGTATGCTCAGGTCCCCTTCCAGCACACACATGGGCAGGGCATTTGCCTGTGCCTGGGAACTGGGAAGCACTTTAGGATCAGTGGGTTTGAAGAGTTCCAATGAGACTGCACAGCTTCTTCGAGGTAAAGCTTCAGGGCTTTGTGGGATGTCAGTCTAACGTGGTTCAGAGAGTTCAGGAGGTACAATAGCAAGGCACGTCCTCACAGGCCAAGCCCCAAGCACACGTCCTGTCACACCACAGCCTGGAACACACCTAAGTGCCTGGCTGAATCATGACCAGGAATCATGAGAGCTCAAGGACAAGGTGTGCCTGGGGTCACCACTCCTCCCTACTCGTTCTGCAGCAGCACTGCTATTCGGGACAGCACAAACAGGGTTACTGATTTTCACAGATAACCACAGTTTCCTTTCTCAGGCTCCAACCTTCAGACACAGGCTTTGCCCTAAGGAACAAAGGAGAAGAGCCAGGCACAGCGGGTATGTGTGACTGCTGGTGAGCACTGAGTATTGCCAACCATTATAAAACACAGGAAAATAGCAAGCAAGGTTTTAGCCAGTTTAAACAATCCTGCAGGGAATCCTACCAATAGGAACTAATACATATGCAAGCAAGAGCAAGCTGCCTGGGAAACAGAGCACTTTGCCTCCAGTGTCAAATAAAGCACAACACTTACACTGCCTTTGGTCCAGGTTAAGTGTATTATTTAACATGCATATACCCCCAAAAGATTCTTCCTGAATATCTACATAGATCTTATCCCCTTGTGTTCAGAGCTTTCATGCAGGAGGGCAACATTATGCCTGTGGTCTGAATGAGGAGTGACTGGTTTTGCTTGCCTGGAAACGGCCCAGATTTCTCCCTAAGTACCTGGGAGCAGAATTTGCCCATGTGG
The DNA here is from genome assembly GCF_027477595.1 of Haemorhous mexicanus. NCBI lineage: Eukaryota > Metazoa > Chordata > Aves > Passeriformes > Fringillidae > Haemorhous > Haemorhous mexicanus. Next base: position 718,795 of record NC_082344.1, read on the forward strand.
AGACATCCCCAGCCTGGATGGTGATGGCAGTCACTTGTGATTTCTCAAGAGTACTCCAAGTCCATGTGTAACCATCCTGTGTTTTACTGTGGATTTGTCTTAGATCTGCTTGTTCATCCACCCCTGCTGCTGGTGTAAACTCAATTTGTCCCTGTCCCAGTCCTCTCCTCCTCTAGCAGGAGAGCTGTATCACTCTCTTGAGCGGTCCTGCAGCACATGCTTGTGAAACAGTCCTGTCCAGAGCAAGGGGAAGGGCGAGCGAGGGCCCCCACGCAAAGTGGCAGCGCTGTGCAAGAAACAAAGATCCCAAGCAGGGGTCAGCTGCACAAGTGGCTGTCACCTCGTCAGCCCAGCACTCCAGAAGCTGAGCACATCCAATTGCCATTCAAATCTGCCATGGAGTTGCTCGTGTTTATTTAGGCATTAAAAGCAATTTCCCAAGCACATGTCTGTCACATTTAGACACAAAAGGCTGGCCTGTAATTAGGATGTATATGACCTCACTAGCTTTAATTGGAAGAAGCCGGCATCCAACCCATTTCCCAGCTAGAAGGAAGGAGGGAAGTTTGGTGTCAGCTGGTAGGACGTGCACAATACCTTCTGTAATGGCCCCCAATTCATCAGCAGCCCCTCCACCATCAGGACCTTGTCAATGGTTTGTTCATCAATTTGCTCATGCACCAACACATGAGATCAGGAGACCAATACTGCGTCAGAGGGAATGATCACACAGCAGGGAAAAAGGATTTTAAAAAAGGGAATAAAAAAAACCAGGACTAGCAATTTCTGCTTTGGCAAGGCAGCAGGGCAGGCCCAGGGCCAAAGGCAGGGTTAGCCCAAGGGGCTGTAACTCTGCTAACTTTGCACCTGCTCATGCAGGTCAGAATTTAGCCCACTGGGGTTTGCTGGAATGTAATGCACAAAGAAAATATTTAAGATTGAAACACCCCAGCAAGAGCCAGCAGAAAGGAAAAGTCGATTTGCAGCAAAGAACTCCAAATCCCGCTACACATATCCTGCTGCAGAGAAGGTACAATTTGGCCCCTTTGAGAGCTGACAGCCACACCTCTACGTGCAGTGCACTGCTCCTGCCTGTGGGAGAGGCCACAGAGCCACCCCCCACCCCAGGCACAGCCAGACTCATGCCAGGGACAGACAGAGGCGGTGTCACTCATTCCAAACACAGACCCTCACCCTCCAAAGGGATCTGTGCTCAGGCCCAGATTGATTGGTCCTGTCAACCAATGTTTTTCAAAACAGGGACAAGGCTAGGAAAAAAATATAGTATACAAACTACACCTAATTTTATTACTTATATTTTTTGCTGTGATAGGAAGAGAACCTGCAACTCTGCTACATCAAGAACTGGAGAAGTTCAAGAGATGGGGCAAAGAGCATGTAAAACAGGCTTTAGAGAGGAGAGAGGCTCATCTTCACTCCATCACCAAGAACCACTGCACGCCAAAACCATGTCCTCTGTGTTCTGGTAGAAGGACACAAAGATTTTCACAGCTTTGAAAACAGATGCCAAGTCAGTCACTGCAGATAACTTTTTTTGGCTTTAGTGCTTCACCTCCATGAAAAAAAATCATCTGCATTCCCTCCACAATTAGCAGCCTCACTCTTCAACTAAGAGTATCATACTACCAGGGAAAAAAAATCTGATTTTTCATGCCTCAGGAATATCCAGTATTTAAAATAAATATATCAACAATCCGTTAGAAAGAAAAATCAACAGAGAGATAGACAGCTTTTTACATTGGTTTGGGATAAGAAACTTAGATCTCAGAACATTTTCCAGAATTAAATACCTAACTTCCAATCTATATCAAACAGTTTTTTCTCTCTCAGACAGGCTAAATACTCGGTCTTTCCTGACTAACATATTTCACCAGGCCAACAAAAAACATAAGTGAAGCCAGATGACTATTCAGGCACAAGGAAATGCACCAGGTAGGTAAAAATCAAGGAAAAAGATACCAAACTGTATCATATAATTAGTCTGAATTCTATTCTTAGCACAGTTAATGAGCTCTAACACAAAGAAACTGGCCCCCAAGAGACAGCCAAATCCTGCACTAGCTGTAGAAGGCCTCTTGCTTCCTTCCACTCCTAATTCCCTCCTTCATGCCTCTGCAAAATAACCTGCTTCTCCATGTCCCTTCTGTTGTTTCTGTCTGCTCTTGTTCTGGTTTTCCTCTGGCATTCCAGCTCATGGGGGTCATCCTGCACTCGTGTCCCAGTGCCCCTGGCAAAGAGGAAGAGCTGCACGGGTTGCTGCGGCGCGCCTGATCTGCATTCTGAGCCACAGCTGGGGGACAGACCCCAGCCAGCCTCCAGCCACAGCTCCAGGGTACAGAGCTGGGCCAATGAGGGAGAGACGCTGCCTGCTTACTGTTTCCAGCAGACATAAAACACAACTCCCAGCGTGTGCTCCCAGTAAAGAGGGGCTGGAGGGGTGGAATTAATAGCTGCTGAGCATATCGTGTGCAGGATTGATGGGTTAAATAAGTAACAAACACAAAAAGCACACAGAGCAAACATGCAGGGGGAGGCAGGAGGGAAGGAGCAGGCACTGGCCTGGAGGGCCTCTGGTGCCATGGAGCCCCTCGGTGCCTTGGAACAGGCAGGGCAGCCCCCGGCCATGGCACGGCCTCCCCAGGAGCCGCTGCCCCTCCGGCTCCGAGGCAGCGCTTGCAGAAGCCATCAGCACCAGAGCCTCCAGAGCAGGGGCTGCTGCTGCCGGGGAGGGCAGGGATGGCACTGGGTGGGTGGGCCTGGCAGCCCACAGATGTGTGGCTGTGCATTGGAGGACCCCAAGGTGTGGGGAGGTGTCAGCCACGGGAACACAGTAGCTGGCACTGCCCATGGACAAGGAGCGGAAGAGAACATCATTTCTTTAAACTCATCTTGCATTCAGCCAGCTGCATATAAATTTCCCTCTATCTCATCAAGCTCTCACTGTTTGGCCTCCTCTGACTGATATTGGCTCATCATACTTAATCTAGGGTGAAATTTCCTCGTCTGAGCTAAATTACTCGCAGCCATCAAGGGAAACGATATTTATTTTTCGTGGGGCTAATGACCTGTCCCCCGGACCCACCCACTGATGGTTATTTACTAGGGCCCAGATGCTTGGGCTCAAAATGAGTGCTAATGTCAGCGGGGGCCATTCCTCATCCAGGGCTCTGATTGAATTGGAGCGATCCCATTGACATTGACTCTGTGACTTTTAAGGCCATTACCCTCAGCAAGAGATGAACCTCTCATCATTGCTCCGACACTGACAGCTGATTAGCGACAAATTACAAGCGGGAAGAACCTAAGACTTTGTTGGGTGACGGAGGGGAGGGGGGAGAAAGTGGAGGGGGACTTTAGAGGAGGTGTGGGGAACTTGGAGAGAGGAGTACAGGAAAAGGAAAGAGTGGGAGGGGACAGCAACACCCAGAAGCTGATGGAGCCTTTGGCTGATGTAGAACAGGGCTCACAGCCAAAGGTTGCAGAGAGGCAAAGACACATAGTGACTGCAGGGAGCCAGAGCCAGAGCAGGGCTAGGAGGAAGAACCTCCGCTTCCAGTCAGTGTGTGAAGAATGGACAGCGGGGCCAAACGTAGCTGGGCCAGGCAGACAGTTTGGGGGCAGCTGTGTGCCAGCTCTCAGGAATGACAGGTCCTGTGAAAACAGAAAAGCCTCCAGGAAAGTAAAGGCAAGAGCTGCCTGACAACCCTGACATGCATTCCAGTGAAGGCCCTCATTCACAGTGTTCAGACAGCAACACCAACATGACTGAAGGTACTGTCACCCTGACCTGTTTCCTCAAGCACACTGGTACCTGAGTTTCTCTTTCCACTGCTCCTACATCACTGAGGGATAAAGTTTTAATGACTCCAGGTCACACAGTTTCAGTCCTAACCACAGAAACACAGATACTTCTGCTGTCAAACATGGGAGCAGCCAGGAACCCACACCAGTCTCCTGTGCCAGCTCCCCAAACAGGGAAGAGTGGGTAGGTGTTAATTGTAAAGGTAATGGAGAAAAGTACCATACCTTAAAGAAAATGCCACCCCCTGTGCATACAGCTTTTATCTGGATGATTTGTGAAGCAGACTATGCTCACCCCTAAGTAAAAGCCAGTATTTTCAGTGACGCCGTTAATAATGGAGCCATCCTGAAAGGCATTACAAGGAGGTTTGTTGCTCTGTGGTCCTGCTTAAGCTGGCTCACCACACTTCACAGCTCACAAAACACCAGGCCCATATCAAAGAACGAGTGTCATGAAATACAGACGAAGAAAACGCTGGCGAGGCTGAACCGCCACGGTCACAACTGCCCTCTCTGAAATAAAACCTGGCTCTGGGTACGTGGCAAACAAATGCAGCGTGCCTAAGTGCAGCCTGTCGGCTGAGGTCTGGAACCCCAAACGCACCTTCAGCAGCAGTCATGGCAGTGTGAATCTCAGCCCCCAGCTGAAGGAAAGCTGCTCTGAGAGACCCCAAGCTGTGGCTGAACCTCCCCTTGCTCCTGCTGTACAGCTGCATCCAGCACCTGTCTGCCACTGCTTCCAAGGAAAGGCAGCCAAAGCAGTTGCACTGCTCTCCCCCTCTCCTCTCCACACCAATTCTTACAGGGATCTCTAGAGGTCACTAGGAAAGGTAGCATACACTGACATCCTAAAATGCTCCAGGGGAGGAGCAGCGAGCGGTGCATTGGTCTGGCTGGACAAGTTACTGTGTTTTATGGCCTGCCAAGAGCACCTGTGACCTCAGCTGTGCTCCTGGAGGTCTCGAGCTACTCCTTGTCAGTAGATGCAGATCCCTCACTGCAGAACGGACGGGGCTGCCTTCAGGCTTGGCTAGACATGACCAGCTGACACATACTTTGATGCAGTGACCGACCAACAGCCCTACAACAGTGCTGTTCACAGCTACAAGCCTTGTCCCACCTCCTGCCCTGAAGTCTGGACAGCACTCAATGGCCTCCTCAGAACATTCTCAGAGGGAATGCAGCTTGGCTTTTTTGACACACCATAAGCTGTGGCAAGCGTATCAGCATGAAAGATGTGCTAAGGGATAAATGTCTGATGCTCATGGGAAGTTCCCTGGCTTTAAAAGATCCTAGCTGCAAAATTTCCACTTCAGAGATCACTCCATGAGCTCATCACCCTCACCCTCACGGAGGTTTTCCTCACACAGAGAACTCATACTGCCACAGTTAAGTCCTCCTTTTACCTAACTTCCATCTGCCTATCCAGACCAGTCCATCAGTGTGCAAGGAACCCACCTGTTCCTTCAGCACTGGCCAGCCTGCTTGGAGAGAACGCTCTGCCAAACCACCTCCTCCCAGCCTTGCAGCACTGCCCTCTCCTGAAGCAGGACAACAGCAACTTGGAGCACTCAAGAGAAACTTTAAAAAACCCTTCTATGGACAGCAGGCTGGGTTTGATGAGCTCTTTTGGAAGGGGATGCAAAGAAAAGGTTCACCAGCTTGCAATAATATTGAGCAGATATGGTGTACAGGAGTGCATATGGCTTCAACCCTAAGAAAATCTTTCTCTAAGAACAGGACAGAGGGGCTTTTCTCCTTAGAATTAATCTTCCCAATAAATGCAGCACTGTAGGGGATTTGTCCTCTCTTGGAACCAAAAGAAAAAAAAATCTAGGTGATTGGAGCAAGCCTACTTGTCACCTGGTCAAACAAAACACAATCCATTCACCAACTGCAGCATCACAATACTTGGTCACCAAACTGCATCTCAGAGTTCACAAACAGTATAAAAGATCTCACATCATCCCTTTAAAAACCCTACCCATTAAAAGGAAAAGATTTCTTGCAACATGTTCTGAACGAGCCCAGTGACACCTGCTAGTGGGAGGAGGTCTGAGCCAAGCTGCCAGGTAAAAGCAGCTCGTCTCTGCGGCTGCGGAGCGCAGCGGGAAGCTGATGGAGTGCCTGGCTGCCTGCGTGTGCTGCACAGTTGCTGGGGTGGGTCTGTCCGACCACGCATCCAAACAGGCTAATGCTCCCTTTCCCAGCCTGATTGGTCAATTTAGGTGACATATTTTGGGCATCTCTGCTTACTCAGTGACTGCAACTTGTACCCCGTCCACAAATCCCCATCTGCAGCTACAGATGGCCCTTTTTTTTTCCCCTTCCTCCCTTCTCCATTGTGTAGAACAGCTCTTGGAGGCTGCAGAACAGAGGCAGGGATGCAGAATTGCTGTGCTCTGCCACACAAGCCAGACAGACATTAAATTCAACACAAGCAAGGAAACCCCAATTCTGAACCTGCAAACTGTCCACTGTGCAGCCAAAAGTGCCTTTCTCCAGCTCTGGCTCGCACACAAAGCACAGCCCAGGAGCAGCAGTCAAACACTGCTGTAGGACAAACCAGGAAAAAATCCTGCTGAGTTTTTAACTGTGCAAACTTGGTTCTTCCTTTAGTGTTTAACATCCTTTATGCCAGACTTTGCAAAGTGTTCCCTTCTTCTGCACCTTATGAGGAACAACAAGACTTACCCCAACCTGGGAATAGTTCCAAAGCCTGGGAAAATGCTACAAGGAAATCTACTTTTATTTCTGTTGTAAAATACCTGCCTGTCTTTTCTCACATTGCCTCATTCCTAACTCTTCATTTTCTACATAACTACTAAACAGCGACAGGAGGTAAAAAAGAGCTGTTTTACCACTCATTTAGTCTCATTTCTCTTAGCATCTAGTGAAACAGGACCCAGACCAGGGGAAATGAGATAAACAGCAGAGAGTAAAGACACAAGTGTTCCTACACAGACTCACCTCTTTCAAACTGCCTGTGCTGCAAGGAGGAGGTGATTTACCTGCACAACGCAACCTAATGCCAGGCTGTTGATGCTGCCAACCAAGCTGCTCTCAAGCCCTAGGGCTTTTGTCTAGGCATCTATTTGTTCTTTTGCCCAGGAGAGTAACTGTGGTTATTTTTCATGGTTATCACCACTGTTACCTTCAAAGCAAACAAGCAAGGCTGCAGAGCCTAACCATGCTCCAGTTCTCAGGAATTACAAGTGCTGTTACACTTTGGCTGAAGCAAAGCAAAGCAAAGTCCTCCTCCCTACATTGGTCAAGTGCCTTTCCTGTATTTCAGTCCTTTACATTACAAATATATCTATTTCTTTTTTTTTCCCCTTTTTTTTTGACCCTGTTTATTGCCAAGTCCTGTGCTTGTAACAGGCCCACCTTGAGCAACGTTAGTGACATTTATTTTACATTACTCCTAGTCTGAAAACACATTTCCTGTAATACTTTGCCAGCTGGGCCCAAAACTATTAATCCATTTTTAAAATGCAGACCATTTTGTTTTTAATCACACACTTCTATTTTGAGTTGGGTGCACTGTAATCCATGGAGTTCTGTAATTTTCCACTTCATTTATTTTGGATTTAATGAGCTGGTAATAATGTATATTTCCAACTGAAATGACTGCCTGAAATGTGGAGCAGAAAGTCACAAAAGTAAAGAACTTGGGCAGGGAATGTTGCTGTGTGAAGTTTTATGGAAATAAATTGAGCAACATTAAGACCTGGAACTACAACAGAGTGAAAGCCATGGTTAAGTGCTGATTTTGTGCTTTCAATAGTTCTTAAAAAATATTTTTAGTGCTTACTGTTGTGTTAGGCTGAAGAAGCCTTGGTACACCTCTGCACAGCATCAGCTGGAGCTGTGATTTTTAACTGCAAGGGGAAATCCTCCTTAGGTGTAATTCCCATGACAATCAGCCCAGGAAGACTCGGATGATCCACCTTCCAAAGCAGGCTCCTATCCTCCACTCGGGCAGCTAGGCCAGGGGGGTGACTTCAGAAAGCTCTGAGCAACCAGAAGCTTTGAAAGAGGCTTGAAAATTAGGCCACTTAATTAGATGTACAAATATGAGGCATTGTTCCATATCTTGAAGTGCACTCTTTGATGGCTCCTAGATGCAAACCACTCTTCCTCTGCTCCAGAGGAGCAGGAATTTCATGCTAAGCAATAGCAACCAAAAGTTTCACCTGTTAAATGCCTGTTTATGTCTAATGTGTATTCTTCTGTGTGTGTATATTCCATCTGGGCACAGACAAAGGACACCACCATGTCATTACACCTATGAAAAAAATCCTTTTTGGTTTGCCACAGAGGGCAAGGATCACAAAGTAGCCGAGTGTACAAAGTAGCTTTGCTTCATGTGAAAACACATGGGGTTTTCATCTTGGTTAATTTAAAAATAATCCTAAAAGTTGCATCTTCTTGCATAGCAGCTCTTTTAACAGAGTAATAGGTGCATCACCCCCACTCTCCATTCCTGGTCAGCGCCATGGAGTGCCAGAGAAGAGGCAGTGCTTCCAGCAGCAATCTCAGACAAACATTTGAATGGTTAGCAGGCACAAGCCAAACATTGTGTTTGGTATGGCAGTCCCAGCCATGATCCAGCCCAGCCAGGATGTGTCATCTAGAGCTCAAGAGGAAACTTGGCAAAAAAACCCTAGGCTGTCTCTTTAATGGCAAAACTGCTTTTAAAGATGATGTTTAAAATATTAGTTTAAATGCTACATTCACAGTCCTGTTCTGCAAACTGTAAACAAAAGCTGATTACCCGACGACATTTTCCTCTGTAATTAGGTTCACTCCTCAGTTTAAAAAAGCCCCACATAACTTGTAAGGAAAAACAGTCATGTGGTATGTATCCCCTGCTCTCCTCAGAGCCTCTGAATAATGTGACTGTGCTAATTGGTACCCATTAGGGCAGGAATCAGAATCCCACTGCCCCAAACACGCTGCCTTTTCCTGGTAATTACAGCGCTGGCAAACACCCCCCCAACAATTTCGGGGCTAATCACAGTGAATCCTGTATACAGTGTGATGCTGCATTATTCAAAAAGGTAATGAAATTCCAGGAAACATCAGATGCAGCAGGTACACGAAGATAATTCTGTTTTTATAACCAATTTCAGCCAGATAAATACTAGAATCCTTTCCAATTTTCCCCCCGTGAAACTAAAGTGTCACTGAGATTTACAGCCCCCTCAAGTTCTCTTTTCAGAGGAACATTCATTTACATAAACAGATAATCCCAGATAAAAATTTCCATTAGACAAAGGTGAAATGGATCAATTTTCTCTGCCAAGACAAATCTTAAATCTTGAACAGATAGGGTCATTATTACACCAGGCCCATTTCAGAAATAATGTGTTAAAAAAAAAAATCAGCCGATAGCAGCCATTTCCAGCTTTCCAATTATCTTTAAGAAAAGCTTATTCTGTGGACAATAAAGCACATTACTGCACAATATGATACAGTCCATAAAGATCACAATGTTTTATGAAAGGTTAAAGAAAGCTCAGCACATTTAGGGGAATGTCATAACCCACAAAGTCTTTCAAGACTTCAGCAGATCCCGCGCAGGCCGTGCCAGCGCTGAGCTGCCCCCTCCTGCTTCACCTCCACCCCCGGCTGGGCGCTCAGGGGATAGAGGCAGAGCCCCAGCCTCTCCTCCCCACCGCAGCCCCCTGCTCCCCAGCGCCTGCTGTGGCCTTCCCTGCGATGGCAGAGCAGAGCACCCAGCTCTGCAGCTCCCCCGGCCCCAAGCTCCAGGGGGAAGCCGGGCGGCTGGGGCAGGCACAGCTCCCTCGGCTGGGAGGCCATGCTGCTCTTCAGTGCCACACAACTTTGTCAGGCCCTTGGGAATGCAGTTTATGAGGGGTGGCAGCAGCAAGGAGAAAGTGCCAGTAATCACTGCCTAATAGACACAGCAGTCAAAGCAAAACAAGCAGCAACTTACCTGAATCGATTTTTCATCCAAGAGGAATCAGATTTATTTGCCATTTAACTAACTGCTCCTTACAGACATCACGGGAGCATGAGTGACACGTGGCTAGTGTCAGGAAACAAGGTCCCCTCACAAGAGAGAACCTGCAGGAAAGCTTTATCCTGCTCGCTGCCAAATCCTGTCCTGCAGATCCCTAAGCCTGTTCAGGAGTGCAGGTGACAAGGCTGCACAAATCCCTGGGAGAGTTATAGGCACCACAGGAACTTCAGAGCTGGGGATGTGCTGCCACTTGCTCTGAAGAATGAGAAGCAGGAATTACCTGCAAGAGAAATGGACACCAAAAGGTGCACCTGGATGTGCCTTTCCAGAGCCTTATCCTATACCAGAGCATCAGGCAGAGTTATTTTCATTCCTTTGCTAAGAGCACCACAAGACCACCAGGTGAACCCAACAGTCTCCTGAGTGTGGACCAGGTTCAGTGACTTTGTCTGAGGTATTTTAATTCCTGTGTTGTGATGGATCTTCTGGACCAAAAAGCCCAGTGGGACAGAGGTTGCTTGGTGTCATTTACCCTTACAGCAGCCAGCACCCAGGACCTCTGGGCTGTCTTCTCCATGGCCATCACCAAGAGACAGTGACAAAAGTGTGGAGTAACAGCAAATCATCCCTCTGTGCGAGGAAGGCCATCATTTATCTCAATGCAAAAAACAAGTGAAACTGCACAAGCACTTTTTAAACTTCTCTTCAAGGGTCTTCTGGTTTGGCCACCAAAACCAGAGGCATACCAAATCTGAAAAGTCTAATGATATAGAATCCCTGTTTGCTGGTGAAACAAATCTTTGCATGAGCAGCAACGAAAAGTTCCTGCCTACACTGCTAGACATGTGAGTACCTTTTAGTGACACCAGAAGAAAAAAACCTGACAGGACACAGCTGAGCCATTGGAATGTTTGCTACAGCTCTATCAGCTCACCAGAGAGCTGGCAGCACCAATGCTGGATGGAGCTGTGCAGGCTGCAAAGGATTAACACCACCCCGGTATCAGTTCTCATCAGATTTTTCAAGCCATGTTTGTGCTTCTATTTCTGTCCTACAGGAGCATGACAGAAAGCCTGCTGTCACCTTCTACAGCTTGAAACTAATTCTAAACTATTAAAAGAATGACTTTGTGCAGAATTTCCAAATGACTACTGGAATTTTAAGCAATACCTTTGGTTTGAAAAAAGGGGATTTTCTGTAAAGTAAATAAATGCTCCAGTGCCAAACTTAAATTACAATTAATCACAAAACCCACATCTGCTTTATCCCACCCCAGACAGCAAAGAGCCCATAAATGACAGCACTTGTTTTTAACTTTATAAACTCTTCTATCCCATGTGTAAGTAAAGGATCACTACAGCTCACAGGGGAGGCAACAAAGAGCAATAAAAAGCAGAAGCTCCCAACTATCATCTCTCTCTTTCAGACACACACAAACACTCAGATTTCACTCTCTGTGGTGGATAAGAGGTGAGACATTTTCAAGAGGGACAGTGTTTGACTTGCTGGTAGGTTTAGGCTGAAGAGAAGAGATCTCCAACAGGCTGCATGATTCAATGATCACTGCACAAAAGTCACTGTACAGGAGGAACTTGGGTTACCCCAAGAGGGATCACTGGATCACCTTTCAACCTCAGACATGGTCCCAAACACTTCTAAATACAGCAAGGTAACTGCTGCAACCCAGAAAAAAACCCAAACAACCCAAGCAGGATTTCCTATGAACCAAGACAACTGTGGTAGATCACGTTGGGGTCTCATCTGCCCCATTGTGCAGCCTTTCAGGTAAATTTTGAGTAGGTAAGGCTGTAGAAATCACACAAAAAGAAAATAATGTTGATGTTCAAAAGTGTCAGGCGATGTGATTAAAGCTGTCAGGTGCAGCAATCAGCAGGGCTTCAATACACAGAACCTGCAGCTCACTACAAGACAGTACATGGCTGACTTCATAATTTTATTAAATTGCTTTAATTTTGAGCTGAGAAAATCTTCCAAGTAGAGCCATACTTCCTTTAACTGCTACTGGAAACTTTTTTAATGTGTGGAAATACTTGCTATTGCCATCACTGGCATATCAGTCATAACATCTAATGGTGTGGAGATTGTTGCCTTATAAAATTCACAGCTGGGTAGCTACATGGCTCAAGGCTAAAACCTATTTTAAAATCCAGTATTTTAGGAGGGAGAATGTTTATTAAAACATTTTGCCCATTAAAAATATATGACATATCATCGGTCATTCCATGTGATGCAGTGCCAGCCCTTTTTTAGGCAGTCCACTTGGGATGACTGCTGAAAACCTGGCAAGCCTGTTTGACAAGACACATCCTAATAACTAACTAGTCCATCAAAAAAACCCCAAAGAAACAAACCAACAACAACAACAACAAAAAAACAAACCCGCAAACAAAAACCCCTAGAAAAGCATTCCAGCAGTCTGAAAGAAACTCACCACTGCCCCTGAAGTAGCATGCCCAGAACTCGCTCACACACGGAGCCACAGTTGGTCTCTTCACGCTGACAGTCACACACTGACATGCTTGCTTGATCTCCTCATGGCACAAGTTACACTGAAATAATAATGAGGGTGCAGGTTTTAGTTGGGTTTTGTTGCAGTTTTTTTGGTTTGGGGTTTTTTTTTAAATGAAATGTGGTGAAGAGAGAAACATTGATAAATATTCTTTCAGCAACTCCAGGGGCATTTGGCATCCACTTCCATGAGCTGATGCATGTCTTAACCTGGAGAACACAAGGATGAATACTTGGAGGCTAATCAAAAACCCAAGATTGCTGTGTCTTTGAGCAGTTCCCCACCTGTACTCTCTCTGTAAGGAAAGCCACTGGCACGGCACAGCAAGGATGCCCCTTGCCCTTGCCCAGGGTGAATCTCCCTCCCCAGCGAGTACTCCCACCGGAGTCAGCGGGACCACCCATGGAGGGACTGATCACCAACATCAGTGACCGAGTGCCCCTCCTGATCCCACCTCTGAAACAGCTGGCATTTCAATCGTTAACTGAGAAAATGATCTGAAAAGCTCTGCCAAAGTGGAAAGGACTCAGATATGGAGAGACCGATGTGCAGTCAAGGTCGTCTGTTCTCCTGGCTTGTCGCTGACCATCCTGCAGCTCCCTCTCACTCTGGCTGGCAGCAGCAGGTCTCACCGTGCCCTGAGGAACCCCAGCCCTTCCCAGCTGCCTGCAAGGCATGCTTCCTTTGGGATTTTGCTTCTTGCAGCAGCAGGACCAACAAGGCCAGGCAGGAACTAAGAGGTCTCTCTTCCCAAACCACTGACACAGCTTCTGGATAGCCAAGGAGGTGAGGATGAGGGCAGACCGGGCTGCCTCAGTACAAGAAGGATCACACCTTGGATGTGAGGTGTCAGTCATGTTCGGTGTGGTCTTTGTCCTGTCAGGCCCAGCCAGACTCCTCACAGGTGGCAGAGTTACCTGCTCTTCCTACTCGATGTGCAGGAAAGAGGGCCAAGCTGTCAGAGTGACTTTCCTACAGCAGGAGAGATTCGTCTGGGAAGTTAGCCCAACCATGTCCTGTGGTCCCTAGGAAGCTCAGTCTGTCCAGTATGTCCTGGTTCTAGTCCCAGCTGAGTCTTTGCTTTGGACTAACTCTCCAGCAAAAAGAACACCGTGTTTTATACTTGCAACTATGCCACCACTGCTAACAACCAGGAAAATAATCCTGACTGCATTGCACATGCCCTTGCAGGAAAAAGCGTGGATACTGTTATTCATGCTTGTACTGTACAACTGTTCCCAAAATGTCAGTCTTCTCTAATGACCCTAAAGAGACTGAAAATTAAAGTGCAGTTCTGGGCAGGGAAGCGACTCTATTAAAAAGAGACAGACAGAGAGAGCCCGTAGCTGTTCTGAGCAGCCTTCCAAGTTCTATATATTAACTAAGCCTATGCACCGAAGCCATGTTTTTAACTACTGTCAGCACTGCGGAGTCACTCCAGCAGCAATCGAGCAAGCTGTTCTGCCTCATGCCTCATCACCATTTCTCACACTCTGCATCAAAGCACCAACATTAGCAAATTCAGCTGCCCTTCAAACTCCCAGCTCCAGTCAGGAGGAAGCATCTGCGGCCATTCAGCTCCTTGCGAGGATGCTGAACAAAGTCCCAGTTGCCAGGAATACCCAGAGCAGCCCAGCCCGATGGCTCTCCGTGACACGTGGCCCTAGCACAGGCAAGGGAGCTGCGAACAGCTCCACATCCCCACATCCCCGCACCGCTCTCGGTTCCCACTCCAACCCCCCCGCCCCGCGGCAGCATGGATCATCTGCAGGCTTTCAGGAGTCACTCCTGCCATTCAGCACGTCGGCGGGAATCAGATGTCAGCGGGGGAAGAGCACACTTCACATGTTGGTAAGATCACTTCCCAGTGACACAGCACAGGCTGACACAACTGCGGCTCCAGCACTGTGCCTTCCGCGGAGCACAAAGCTCTCATTCCAGCAGTCACTCCGACGGCAGAACACCGTCAGAAGGCATCCATCAGCTTAGCAGACTGAAGGAAAACAGCAAACAGAGTCAAGAGGGGCTTTGGGCAAGAGTAGAAGAATTCTAGCTCCTCATGGCTCAGTGTGCACAGCACGGACAGGGAGCTCAATCACTGCCTCGTTTCCCCCAGAACACGGGGTTCCTGTCATTCTGAGCTCACAGAGAAAGGAGGAGCAGAGGCAGAAGAGAATTCTCAAGACTGGCCAAGTCCAAGTGCTCTGCAGCCACTTGTGGGACATGCTGGTGAGTTTTGTATGACTGATGAGACACGGTACACAGCATCATTTGTGAGAGGAAATGGCAAGGAGCGTGCAACTGGAGGACAGAGGAAAATTCCAACAGATGCTTCTCAAGGCTGAGAAACAATCTTCGGTGCATCTTGCTTAATGTTTGACAACTTGAAAAAACCAACACGTTAGCTTAAATATGTGAAAGTAATACATGAAAAGGTCAAATAATTTGATGACAAAAGGGAAAAAATAGGTAGGAAAGCAGGTTACCGATTCCCTTCCCTCTTATCTCTGCAGAGAGTTTTTAGTCCAAGTAATAGCTGAAAAGGAGCATTCCAGGTCTCCCAGGCCCACATGGAGATGGGACTGGGGCATTTACTAGCATGAAAAGTGGACAAACACAAGACCTTACAAAATAAGGGATTAAAAGCAATTGCAGGGCTTGTTATACTGTACTTGGCTCTTCACCAACTTCCAGCGCTTCCTAATACACGTCCTCCTCCTCAGCACTTAAAAATCTCCATGATTAAATGAAGCTATGCAGAGGATGAGGCTAAGAGAGGGAAAATGACCTGTGTATCTTGAGAAGACAATGGAATTCCAGTTTTAGTAATCAAAACAACTGAGGAAAACCTATCCAAAGACAAACTAAGTAGCAAGGGCAAAACCCCAATCTGGCAGGCAGGTGACAATATCCACGGTGCAGTGAGCCAAACAAGACAATAATTTCCTCCCCATTTCCTGGATCTTTCTGGAGCATTTTTGGATGCAAGGCAAACCTTCATTTTGATATCACCAATTCTCAAACTACACCACTGCTGCTTAGCAGAGATTGTGGCATTTAGCAACACAGGAAAAAAACATGATGCGCATGTGTTCTTCTTGGCAGATGACGAAAAAACAAGCCAAAAGGAAGTGCAGTGAGATCATCCCAAATGTCAATACCCAGGCCTTGTTTGGGATTAAAGCAGTGCTTCATAGATCAGATTAAAAAGCTCACTAAAAGTTTGGAAGGACTTTTGGAAAAGGCCCAGTTGATTTCAGCACAGAAATCCTCATCAGAAGCAAATGAGAACGTGCGTCTGTGGTCCTGCTTACAGCAACATTCAAACACCTGGAGACATCCGTCAGTACCAGTGAGGCTTTACAGAAAACCCACAGGATGATTTTAAGGAAAGGCTGGTTTGACTTTTAAGGGCCTTAGAAACACAATCCCCTTTGGTAAATTTGCTGCCAAAATCCAACCAGGTGAGAGGAGCCTCAGACTTCCACAGCGAACAGTCTGGTTCTTTCTTTAGCAAAATCCCAAACCCACGTACTTCTCCAAAATTACCTCATGGAACAAAGTTGTCCACAATTCCTGGAGTTTCACTCTCACTATAAATACATCAACTAAAGTACCCCACTAGAGAAGCAAAACATCTCACTCAAAATAATTGGCCTAGAAATGCCTTCTGTTGTGGCATGAATTCCAGCTGTGATAAAATTTTATAGGCACATTGGAGTTAAAGAGACCTTTAAATATGAAAAACAAAAAACCAAAATCTGATTTGCCTAAAATTCAGGACTCCACACAAGTGGAGGACTTTTTTCCTCTACCAATTTTTTTTTCCTCTATCAATTTCACTGGAAGCAGACTGTTGTGCTAGGAAACACCACCCATATGATTAAGAATCTTTCCAAAGCAGCCTCTCTCTTTCCCTGAAAATCCCTTAAGTTCTCAAAAAGATTTCTTTATTGTGCCCATACCACTTCCACCTTCAGAACATATCCAGAAAAAAAGCTATTTGTCAATTACTTCCACTTCTTTCAGTTCAGGACTCTGTTATGCTGCACGATTGTTGGTGTGCATCTGCTTAACGTGGAGGGAAAAGATGTTGCTAAATTGGCAGCAGAACGGTGGGCTGGGCAGGAGAGGTGCCTTCTCCATTGTGTGCACAGGGCAGTTCTGCTGACTGCAAGGGCTCACGCAGCAGAAAAAAACCCAAATGCCATCCCTGCTCTTGCTATTGGCAGCTGTTCTCTTATCACCAAAGAGAATTTATCGCACCACTGACAGATGCTGAGATTCAGAAGCTGGAGCTGAAAGCCAAAGGGATTGATTCAAAAAACAAAAACACCCCTTGAAAAGAAAAATTAAAAAATAGGAAGAGCCCTACCAAACCAAGTCTCTTCAGTGCACACATCACATGGCATCTCTCCATGGGGAGAGGAAAGAGAGAGCTGAGCCCCCAGGCAGATGTCTGCTGGTCTGTCTGCAGCACTCCTGGAAGCTGCTCAGTGCTAAACCAAAGAGCCGCAGGAAACCACAGAGAACTTGGCCACAAAATTCCCAGTGGGGACAGTGGGAGCAGAGAAGACTGTCAGGGAAGAGGACCTTGAAATCAAGCTTTCTTGGTATTAAAGTCAATATCGAACACAAGATACTTGCATTCCTAGTGTTGTCTCATGAAGGGATCAGGGCTGTCTGGGATTTCTATTCTTGCACACACACACTTCTTCTGTCAAAGACTCTTTGACTCCTATGAGGCTACAAATCTTAGTTTCTTTTATGTGACTCCACAGTCAGGAATCCACTGCACAGCTGCTGTGGCTGCTCCCAAGAACTGGAGGCAGGATTCCTGTGTTGTACATGACAAGGGGCTTTAGCACCTCCCCTCCCCATGTCACACATGGCCCGGTGCACACGGACACCCCGTGCACACAAGCAGCTACATGGTCTCTGTGGCCACAGAGCAGAGCCCGTACTTCATCCACAAGTTTTGCCAAGTTGCAGCACACAGCGTGCCAATATACCCCTCCTGCTTCCTGTCCCCAGGGAAAACACAACTGTGTTTATCACAGGCAAAGAAACCCTGAGGAATCCACCAACACTGCTGTAGGCACAATGCGAGGGAAGCCATGCGGTGCCTTCTGCCAACACTCCCAGGTGTGTTTTCCTGACTAAGGCAGCCTGAAACAGGGTTTAATTCCCGGGCACTAACCTGTCTCTTCTGGAAAACTCAGAGCAAGCTGAATTCTCCCAGAGCAGCGGATTCCAGCAGTGGCAAAAGGAGTCCCAGAGCAGCTCCCATTTCCTTACTGTAAGGTGGAAAGCCCCCGAACAAAACTCGGGAGGAGGCAATTTGCCGGGCACTTCAGAAGAGAGCCAAACTGGGAGCCGCGGCAGGTTTAGGAACATTAGCACCACCCCGACGCGCGCTGCTAGGGATCTGCGAGGCCCGGCCCCGCCGGGGAGAGCCCCGAACTCTATGGAATGAGGGTGAGGATGCCGAGGCAGCCGGCGGGAGGCAGGCCCAGGTGCAGCGGCAGGACGGGCGGTACGTGGAGCAAGGCTGACACCTGCAGGGAGAGCTGGGCACGAGCGGGGCGGGAAAAAACCGTTTCAATGCCTCAAAAATCAGCACCGAAAATATTTCCACTCTTTCAGTTTGAAAATTGAACTACTTTGGGGGTTGCTCACATTCTGCCATCGACATTTGAGATATTTGGTTGGGATCACTGTTCTTCCCCCAGTTGCTCCCTGGAAAACCAGAGCATAAATGGAGCAGGGCACAAAGAGATCCTGGGATCCCACACAGTCCGACCAGGCTTCCTAACTAGATCGGCTCCAGTTTTCCAGCGGCAGAGCCCCACACCGCTTGCTCTCTATATAATTTAAATGTGGCGCAGACATACAGTAGCAGCTTGGGCGGGTGCCTCGGGAAGCTCCCCGGGAAGCAAAGGATTCCCCCCTCCGGGCGTTTGTCAGCTCCCCAGCTGAGCGCCATCGGCTCTTGCTGCCCGAGAGTGCCGGGTCACCCGTCCGGAGCCGCAGAGCCCTGAGCCCTCGGCCAGGCCCGGGGTCAGGTCACGGCTCCTTGCTGGGGGCGCTGTCCCTTCCTCGGGCCTGGGCACAACCTGAAGCTGCCCCCTGAGCCCCCTGCTCTCAATGTGCTCCTCAGCAGGCACTTCGGCTCCTGGGTGATCTCCTCAGCCACCTCTCTGAAAGCCTTCCCGACCTCTATCTGCACAGTTGACTCCAGTCCCAACAGAAAACTATGGCGCCTCTCAAGCGCTTTCATCTTTCCTCCCAATTAATCGTATCTGCCAGCAAGATTCGAGATCCAGTGTAGGAATTAGGGCAAGCTACTTACTTACTCGGGAAGGTCAATTTAGGTCAAAGCTACCGCACACAGATGGCTAATTTCAATCCCTTACACATACAACACAATTGTTCAATAAACTCGAAATAAATAGTGTAAGTAATTAATTTAAAGCTGCCCTAATTGTTTCTCAATTTCCCCTATTAGTTTAACCTATAACACTCCTCCTATCAAAGCTTCAAAGCTCTAACTTAACAGCCAATTAAAGCTTCTTTAGGGAAAAAAAAAAGTGCTGTCAGTGCCGATTTCTTCTGACTGAGCCCCTTGAAGCACTTGGGAGTTCATTTAAATTGCACTGGGCTTAGAACCCAAGTGCTTTTTGCAGGTATACTGTTCCCAGTAAGCTAATGAGACAATGGACAGTTAGGATTAATTAGGGCTTTTAACTCGCTATCAGCTTTCTGAGCACCCTAGGGCTCGGTGAAAGCGGTCTGACGCTGGAGCAAACAAGAAGTCCCTGGGTGTGTCAGCGGGAGCTGGCAGGAGCGCGCAGTTTTGCCCAGCTCACTGAGATCCGGGGCTCGGCTACGGCTGAGGGTCCCCCGCAGAATGCCTTCTCTCTGTGCTTCTCCTAAATCAACCTTACTAACCTCCTTACAGAAAGCTTGGGTGAACGGGAGATCCTGAACCAGAGCAGCAGTACGAACAGGAAACAGAAACTAAGTAAAACAGGAACGAACCATTCCGAGTCAGGCTCCAAATACATCCCGGGGAGTAGAAACACAAGCAAGTATCTTACAGCTAAGCCTGCTCAACCATTACTGTGGACATGAGGGGCGAAGGTACCCAGCACACAGAGCAGCGGAGCAGGAGGGAGGAGGCAGGTCTGCAGGGGCAGGAGCAACAGCGCCCTCAGGACACCAACAGGGAGAAATCTCAGTGAATGATCGATCGGTACAAATATTCAACAGCTGCTGCCGACCAAATCCAACTTGATTTGGGGAACCAAATGGCATAACACAAATCTGGGAGTGACACAGCACAGCTGGTTCTGCTGAACACCTGGCCTTGACTGTCAGGGTGGATTTTAACCTCCCGTCATTCCCACCTTTTACTTCACGTGACACATCTCTGCCATGGGACAGCCCGGCACACCCCTCACACCGTTTGGTTTCATGAGATCAAAGACCTTTGCAGGGGCCTTCCCGGTACACGACTGGCAGGGGGGACCAGCATTACCCTGTGGCACACTTGTCTGCACCTTTGAAACCAAGAGTCTTATTATTATACCTGGGGAATCACTGATTTACCCCCACTACTTTTTTTTTCTTTCTTTTTTCTTTCTTTCTTTTTTCTTTTTTTTTTTTTCTCTCTCTCTTTTTTTTTTTTTTTAATTAGCAAAAAAACCCCATTAAAAGCAACTGGTAAGCACCATACAACTTTTCTTACTGAGGCCATGCAAACTTTTGGACGAGTCTTTCTCACTACTAAGACTTTTTTGTTACTTCCCAGAGTACACAGGAAAGCCCCCAAAATTCTAGTAATCATGATCTCAATTAACCAGACGTTGCTCTTGCACAATACAATTGCAATCCCCATGGGGAATGACAGCCGTCAGGGTTATTTGACCTGACAGGTTTGTTCCTGGCCTCTCTCACTGAGGTTTGCAGCCTCAGGCCTACCTGAGAGGAATCAGAGGAATCAAAGGCACATCTCTGTTGTTTCGGAGGGCTGAAGGGTCCAGGGGGGCCCCAGGGCGTCCCCGTGAGGTCAGAGGTTCTGAGGAGTCCTGGAGGATCCTGGAAGGTCTGAGGAGTCTGAGGCACCCCAGGGCTTTGAGGAGTCCAAGGTATCTCAGGGGATCCTGGAAATCTGAGGGGTCCCAGAGGGACTGAGGCACCCCAGGGGTGTCTCAGATGGTTGTCTGAAAGCTCTGAGGGGCCCCGGGAGTCTGAGACACCCTGGGGGATCCTGGCAGGTCTGAGGGGTCTGAGGCACCCCAGGGCGCTGAGGAGTCCAAGGCTCAGGGGGCCCCAGAGGGCTGAGGGCTCTGAGGGGCCCTGGGGGGGGTTCTGAAGGTCTGAGAGACTCTGAAGACACCAGAAAGTCTGAGGAGTCTGAGGAGTCTCAGGGTCTGAGGGGTTTGAGGGGCCCTGGGGGGGGTTCCAGCAGGTCTGAGGGCTCTTAAGACACCTCAAAGGTCTGAGGAGTCCAAGGTGCCCCGGGAGGTCCCAGAGGCCTGAGGGCTCTGAGAGGTCGCAGGGGCCTGAAGGGTTCCGGGGGGTTTGAAGGGCCCCAGAGATCTGAGGGCTTTGAGGGGCCCCAGGGGTGTGAGGGCTCTGAGGCACCGCGGGGAACTTGGGACTTCAAGGCGCCTCGGAGGATCCCGGAGGTCTGAGGGGTGCTGCGGGGTCCCGGGGGTTTGAGAGCTCTGAGGGGTCGGGGAGTCTGAGGGCTCAGAGGGGTTACAGGCGGTCCCAGAGGTGGCAGTGCTGTGAGGCGCCCCGGGGCGCTCCGGCGGGTCCGAGGCCGCTGAGGTGTCCCGGAGCTCTGAGGAGCCCGGGCCGCCCCGAGGGCTCCGGAGCTCTGAGGGAGCTGAGGCGGCTCTCGGGCGCCCCCTAGCGGTCACTGCCGCCGCAGGGCGGGGCGGAGCCGCGCAGTGACGCCATCGGTGGGCGCCGCGCAGTGACGTCATCACGGTCGTTCCCGGCGCCGCTCCCGCTCCCGCTCCCGGCCCTGGCCCCGGCCAGCGAGGGCGGCTTGGGGCGGTCCGATGCGGCGGCGGGCAGGATGCACCAGAAGCTGCTGCGCAGCGCGCACTACATCGAGCTGGGCAGCTACCAGTACTGGCCGGTGCTGGTGCCCCGCGGCATCCGGCTCTACACGTACGAGCAGATCCCGGTGTTCCTGAAGGACAACCCCTACATCACCGATGGATACCGAGCCTACCTGCCCTCCCGCCTTTGCATCAAGAGGTGAGCGCGCCCCGCGGCCCCGGGCGCCCCCCGGCCCCGCCGCCGCTCACCCCCGCTCCGCCTTGTGTCTCCTCTCGCTCAGCCTCTTCATCCTCTCCAACGAGACCGTCAACATCTGGAGCCACCTGCTCGGCTTCCTGCTCTTCTTCACGCTGGGCATCTACGACCTGACGGCCGTGCTGCCGGCCGCCGGCGCCTCCCGCGAGGACTTCGTCATCTGCTCCGTCTGCCTCTTCTGCTTCCAGGTGGGCGCGGGCGGCCGGCGGCGCTGAGCCCTCCCGCGGCGCGGGCACGGCGGCATCGCTCCGCGGGGTAAAAACTGAACGCGGCTGGCAGAGAGAGCCCGCGGTAAACGAGCGCCTTTGTCCGGGCCGTGTCTCAAAGCTGCCCCAGGCTGAGGGGGCCTGACGCGGCTCCAGGTGCTGCTGGACAGGGCCAAGCACCGGAGCACGGGGATCTGCCGTGGCCCGATGGTCGGGAAGGGCAGGAGGGCTGGTGACCTCACGTCTTACTTGTCAGAGGAATGTGTTTGCACAGCAGACTTGAGGCGTGTCTCCGGTGGGCCCCTGCGCCTTGTGAGAGCTAAGCCTTGGTGTTCTCTGCAGGGTACTGGATGGCTTTGTATGGCCACAAGTGGCTCTAGTGCTCCTCCCTGCCCCTGCAGACAGCCACAGAGAACCAAACCCTTCTCAGGGTAAAGATTTTAAGGTAGCCTAGGAGCAAACAAGCAGCCTGTGTGTAAGAGTTCAATTTCTGTGCGTTCCCTCAGTCAGGGCACACAGCAGGTGCTGGGCAGTCAGGGCAGATTCGGGCTTGGGGCTTTCCCTTGCACTGGTGCGGATGTGTCTCCCTGGAGCACTGGCAGCTCCCTGGGCCTCAGGAACCCACTTTTGTTACTTGTACAACTGATTACCAGGGTTTGCAGTGTCCTTCTCCTCCTCCCCCGTGCCAGGGCAGCTCTGTGGCCAGCTGGCAGGGATCACAAGTGCCTGCACCGAGGTGCACTGCACAGCATGTCTGGGCCGAGTGCCTGCTCCAGCTGTGGGGCTGGGGCTGGCTGTGCTTCCTGCTCCTCTGTAAGGAATTAACCCTCCTCCTCTGGCCCTGTGCAGGTGTGCATGCTTTGCTCAGTAGGATACCACCTGTTCTGCTGCCACCGCTCCGAGAAGACCAGCCGGCGCTGGATGGCGCTGGATTACGCGGGCATTTCCATCGGGATCCTGGGCTGCTACGTGTCAGGCGTGTTCTATGCCTTCTACTGCAGTAACGTGAGTGGGGAGCGGTGTCCTTGCAGGGCTTGGTTCGTGTGCTCTCACTGCAGCTTCTGTGCTGCAGGAAGGGGGTTCAGTGCAGCTGTCCAAGGAGAAACGGAGTGGGGAGGCAGGGACAGGAACTGGAACACATCTCTCTGACCTCAGCTGAACTGTGCTGGCTGAAGAGACAGGCAAATGCAGGTTTTCCTTTCCAGCTGTTGATTACACAAGCCTCAGGAAAATATTTAAATTTCTCTCAAGGCAGGGAAACTTTACAGGTCCTACCTGTATCCAGTGCCTGAGGCTGGTCATGGGATGTGTCCCATCACAAGGACTTTATTCAAACAGCATGGTGAGGCAGAAACAACCTTGTTTTCCCTCCATCTAATAGAGGATGAGTAAATGAGTTCCCTCTCAAGGCCTGCCCGGGAGCTGAACTGGGCCGGTGAGGCACAGGTACATTGAAAACATTGGTGCAGGAAGTGCTTGGAATGAAGGATGTGGTGCCGGGTGCCCCCCAGGAGCAGTCCCCTCCCCTCAGTGCCAGCTGACAAGCACAGGGCCCTGCACTTGGACCCAAGCTGGTGCTGGCAGCAGGGACAGGGTGAGGCGCTGCTGTGCTCCCTCACGGAAACCTTGTGCCCAGAGCTGACTTCTGCACTCCACAAACTTGCCTTTGTTTCTTTGTGCCCTCAGTACTGGCGCCAGGTGTACTTGATCACTGTGCTGGCCATGATCCTGGCAGTGTTTTTTGCTCAGATCCACCCCAGTTACCTCACGCAGCAGTGGCACAGGCTGCGCTCCATCATCTTCTGCTCCGTGTCTGGCTACGGAATCATTCCCACCATCCACTGGGTCTGGCTCAATGGAGGCGTTGGGGCATCCATTGTACAGGTAAACAAAAAAAAGAAGGAAATAAGATTCCCTTTTGTTTTTCATTTGCCATGTTCCTTGAGTTCTCTGACACCTGGGGAAACAATGGCGAAGCAAGAGGAGTTAAAATCCCTCTAAGGACAGATTTCTTTTGGTCAGTAAAATCCAAATGGGAACACTGAGAACTGTGTTGAGAGGGGATAGACAGCTTGGGAAGCTTCATTGTGCTGTGCTGCCCTAAAGCTGCACGGTGGGAAGGAGAGCAGGATCCAGCTGTGTCTGTGCCTGGGCATGCAGCAGCCTGTGCAGGCAGACCACACCCTCACCAGGGCTGGAGGCCAGGGGCTGAGGTGCCTGTGGAGCAGGAAGGAGCAGGAAGGCTGCAGGAGTGCTTGGGGCTGGCTGCCTCCACAGCTCCAGAGGGCAACCAGGAGACACTGTGATGATTACTTGTCTCCTCCACTGTTCCCTAGGGTGGCAGCAGAAATCAGCACTTAGCTGCTCAGCCCTCTGTCTCCTACACAACGCTCCTCTAACAGCTCTTTGATGTTACTATTTTCCTGTTTGCTTCACACATGGGAATTACGCTGTGACAGCAGCAGCCCAGTACAGCCAAAGGCAGTCCCGTGTGCCCCAGTGTGAACCACTCTGAAATCCCTGCAGTTAGCCAGTAACACCTGATGGTGCTGAAAGAAACGCTTCCTTTTCATAGTGAGCACAAACTGCACGCACCTGGGCTGGCCTGGGTGGATGGCTGTCCCCTGGGGTGAGGGTTCAGCCCGGTCCAGAGCTGCTGTGCAGTGTGGCAGAGCACCACTTGGAAAGAGGTGTGGCCTTTATACACGACATTTCACCCTGGCCCTCTAAAACTCATCAGCAGCAGTTGTGGCCCCACACTTCACCATCTGGCTTCCCTGGGGTAGCAGGATGGGTGTCTAGGGTACATGTTTTGTTTCCATACTTCAGGAAAAGGCTGACATGTTTTGGTGACAAAACATTCTGCTGACGAGATCCACCTGGTGGCTGAGTTGCTGGTTGTTGACCACCCTGTGAGCAGTCCTGTGTGCAGCTGCTGGCATCCCAGCCTAAGTGGGATGTGCAGTGCAGTGTCCCTCACCCTGGCTGTTCTGTGCAGGCTCAGAGGAGCGGCAGGTGACCTTGCACAGACACACGCTCTGTCTGCTGGCAGCTGAACGGAGTAGCTGGCATGTAGAAGCAAGAGGCTGGAGTAAAAGAGGTTTCTTCCCACTCAGGCTTTCCCAGAGTTTGGGATGTGCATCCCCATTGGATTTGTGCATAGCTAGCACAGGCAAGGAAGGGAGATTCAGTGCTGTCATGGCTTTTCCTTTTTTATCTTTAGGGACATTTTTTTCTGGTTTTGCTTTCTAACAGAATAGGAGAGCTTCCTTTTCTTTTGCAGGAGTTTGCTCCGCGGGTATTTGTCATGTACTTCATCGCTGCTGTAGCTTTTCTCTTCTATATTTCCAAAGTTCCAGAAAGATACTTCCCAGGTAGGAAATTCTCTTCTGGCTGTTTTCTTTTCTGCAGTTCAGCTTCCTGCAGTGTCACAGTCCTTGCTGTGGGTCCTGAACTTCCTGGGAGAGAACAGGCTGACCGTGTTCCCTATGCACTGTTCCCATACAGAGTAAAAGAGTGGGACGAGGCAGACAACTTCCATCAAGTTCGTTAAAGAACTTTCCCTGTCACCCCTCAAGGGCAGGGTGTGGCGGAGCTCTGCAGCAGACTGATTGCACTGCGTGTGCTGTGGCCAAATTTAACAGCTGAACTCCATGCCCCTGTTCTCCCCCACAGGCCAGCTGAACTACCTCGGCTCGAGCCACCAAGTGTGGCACATCCTGGCAGTGGTGATGCTCTACTGGTGGCACCAGTCCACAGTGTACATCATGCAGTACCGACACAGCAAGCCCTGCCCCGAGTACAGCGCGGACTTGTGAGCCAAGGTACGGCTGCTGCCATCCTCGGGGAACAGCATCTCTAACCACAGGCTGTGGGAATGCTGGCCTGAACCTCAGGTGGCTGCCCCAGAGTGGGTCCTGACTGGTGCAAATAAAAAGCAGGGGTGTGATGCCAGGCACTCTGCTCACCTGTGCTGCTGCATTGGATGAGGCTCTGTGGAGCTGCTGAGCCCTTGAGCAGTTTTAGAGCAGGCTGGACTTGGCCCTGCCAGATCCCTTCCAGCTCTGTGTTGCAATCTGAGGAGTCTCAAACCATCATTAGTACTTGTCCTTAAGAAGCCTTTGTCAGGTTTTCAGTCTGCTTAGCATTGATCTGGACATTGTGGAAATTAGATGAGTTGCCAGTTACATATGCACTGTGATTTACCTCATTTCCCTGCTCTGCTTCAGAGGCAGCACGAGAGGACTGGTGACTCTGGGGCCCTGGGCATCATGTGAAGAGCTGTGCTGTCAAGGACTGAGGCAGCTCCTTTGCTGACTCCTGGCCTGTTACCCCCTTGCTGGAACAGAGTGTTACTGCAAGCTTTGATAAACACAGCAGCACTGCCTGGGTCGGAGGGGTGTTTCCTTCTCAGCCAGTTCTTGCCCTGCAGTCAAGCACCCAACAGCTTTTCCTGGAGCAGGACAGCAGGAGGCTGAGCTCACTTGGCACACAGACCCCAGCAGAGTGTTTTGTTACTTGGCAGACATGAGTGGCTCAGCCAAGGCTACTCAGGCCTGGACACCAGGTTTTCAGCTGCTGTGCACAGTGAGGAGAACACTCCTGGCAGCGTGCCTGTAAAATTGTGGGAACTGTGGGAGCTGGTCCTGGATCCAAACAGCCCTGTGGACAGTGCATCCTTCAGCTGCTACGTGGAAGATGTGCTCATGCTTCAGCATTGGCACAGGAATGCATGAACTGGATTCAGTGGATTTCTGTCCTGCTCTGGACGAGCTCTTTCCCATTTCCTGGGAGATACGATCACTTGAGGTCCTGCACACCTAGGTCTTCATTGTAGATCTTAAGAATAGCTTCCCCCAAGGAGGGGTCGTGGTTGTGCCATTGCTTGAAGAAATTTCCCTAGATCCCTTCAGTAATCTGGAATCAGTATTCCAAAATATTCCAGGAGTAGCACTAAGCCTGTGTGCAATCAGGGAACCTGCTGGGGAGGCAGATTCCTGACTTTGCCCTTTCCCTGTGTGCAGGATGATCCTGCACTTGCAGACACTGCTGGCCCAAAAGACTTGCTTTCACAATCCTGCCACAGTGCCAAGGCTGCTGGGAGTTTCAGGATGTGTTGTGGAACCATCCCTTATGAACACCAGGGAGCCACGGAATACATTGGTTATTGCACAGCTGCTGCCCACACCATTAAGCTCCAGGGGTGCCAGTCTTCCAAACAGCTTTGAAATCCTTTGGACTTCTGGGTTGGAGGCAAGGATGCTGTTGGGACAGATCCTAAGTGGCTGTGTCCTTGTGGAGAGAGTCTGGCTCCGTGCAGTGACTGCCCCAGTGCAGGCAGGCTCTGTAGGTTGCCCAAAGCTGCCTCCCTGTGGGCTAAGGCAGAGGAGCAGGACTTGTTTTCTGGTCAGGGTGTGCAAGGAGATGTGGAGTGGAGGTGGCAGCTTACATACAGGCATCTACACTCCAGGAGGAGGCAGGATGGGAACTCCTTCTGATGTGCTGGACAGGGATGCTGTCTGTTTAGGTCAGAGGGTGGTTTTGGTGATTTTCTCTTGGGTTTTTTAACTCCAGAAACAAGTAATGGCAAAACTGACTCTGCATTTCTGATTCAGCTCCTGGAGCTTTCAGCCTTTCGGTGTAAACACTGATTTTTTTAAGATTTTTTTTAACTTGACAGCCAAGCAAATTTCAAGTGCACTAATTACTACTACTGAAGCCTGACAAGGAACTCACAAGTGTAAAAGTCTGTTTCCAGTGTTACATGTACAGTAATACCCCAGTAATGTGTCTGTAATATTACTGACTTTAGCTAATTTGCTAACGTATTTTTATAATGGAAACTCTTAACTTCTCCAGCAGTTTTCACCAGATAGGGACACTGATTGCCAAGCTGTGCATTTTTACCTGAGACAATTTATCAAGCTGCATGACGATCTTTGATGTACATACTGAACTTCTAAATAAATTCCAGTTCGTTGGCTTTTTCCTTGGAGTAACATCATTGCTGCATCTCCTGCAGCAAAACAACCCATGTCATTGGCTCAGCCATGGAACTTGTGCCACAGACAGGGATTTTTGGGGGAGACTCCCTAGCTGAATTTGCTGATGAACTCAGCTTTTCAGCCTGCTACCAGTACTCATTAATGGAGTCCTGCTGCTGCTTTAGCTGTTCTTGACCATATCTATTCTTACTTCAGCTCACCCAAGAGTAAAATCAACACAAGGAGCATCCAAACAACCTGCTCCAGTAAACTACTGCAGGAAGGGGCTCACACCACATCACAGTTCTGTCCACAAGTGCAGATCTCAGTCCAGTGGCACTGGGACCCATACATGACCTTTGTGGAGAAAGGCTTTAAGGAATAACACTGAACCGAAGGATTTTTAGCCACCTGGACACAGCAGGATGATTGGGCAGCAAATCCAACACTTAAAAACAGTTTTAAGAGCGTCTCAGGTACTTCCATGACAGCTACAAAATCATTCAGCAGCAGCAGCACTGCTCATAATGAGTAAATGAAAGCCTACACACGAATACTTCACCGTGCAGTGTTGAAGAAACCTGCAGAGGGGCACTTTTACCAGGTTCCTTTATTTAACAACTCCAAGGGTTTTATGATATACATCAGCTCAACAAAAAAAGTTAAAAGTTCTGGCTTTAGTAGTACACAAAAAAGCTTTAGAAACCCCAAGTCTAATAAGAAATGGAAGTGTAGTTCAGGCAAGTGCACTTAAAAGCTGAATGCCAGCAATTTTAAAATAGTTTTTATGCTCTTTAATAGTAGGTGATGCCTCAATCACAATTTTACCATACGCACCATCTCCTTGATATCCTTTCAAAATAAGCTCTGTGGAACAGTAACACAGCAGCCACCCTTGGTGCTTAACTCACATCCACTCAAGTCACAAACATGATTGTGGCTGCTGGGTTACCAACACCACGGCAACTCCAAGGGGTACGTGATGTGGGCGAGCATGTGTATATTTTATATATACTTCTTGGATATATAAAAATACACCATATAGTATAAAAAACTCCAGATAAACTCTTTTTCTCACAGTAGCAAATATATCAACTTATTTTCACAGTACTTGGTTTTACTAACTGGGACACCCAGAATGATTATAAGCTTTCTCCTCCGACAGTGGTGCTCACAGAGCCCCCCACCACAGCATTAATTGCATTAATTACACACCTAAGGGCCCTTGGAGTCCGCAGGCAAACACAACTACCTGGTTTTTCCTTCCATCATCACAACTGCTTAACAGTGGTTGTGCTTCCTAGCACTTTGGGACAGACACTGTCTCCAGCAGCTGATGCTATAAGGCCTGTGCTTCAGTCCCTCAGCATGCTGAAGGAGAAGCTGTAGAAACCCACTGGGATTTCTGTCTGGAAGGCAAGTGTCTACCCCTTACCTTGCCTTCTTGCTACCACAGGCAGCACATACATGTCTACTGCAGCAAGGGCCTTCCTGATTTCTACTAAGGTCACGTTGCATTCCACACACCCTGAAGAAGGGCAAAGGATACCCCATTCCCTGACAGTCACACGGTTCACCTCCTTTGAATAGTGCATAGTGGCAGAAAATAACCCCAAACTCGGGTTCAGGTGTGCATCAACTACATAAACCATGAAAAGTCAGCTTAGCAGGGTGCACCAATCTCCCATCGACCATGAGAAAGAATAAAGTAAGTAACTCTAAAGCAAAAGTTAAATTTCAGTAAAAACCTGATTGGTGTCTCGTATGAAGAACCAGGTTTGTTAAAGCCATTAGGAGGCAAATATCGTGGGCCATAACTCGTGCCAGCTCTAGAGTCACTGGGGTCTGCAGCTTGCCTTTGCCTTGTCTCTCCCTTCAGCTTGGCTGTGCTGCAGTGTAAGTGCACAGAGACCCTCTGCCCAAGCCCCTGCAGCCCTCCTCAGCCTGGAGCTCTGGGGTAAACCAACAGCACTGAACACATTTCCTAGCTGGAATTTACCTGATGGCTTCTGCCCACACTGGGTCTGCTGGTGCCCAGCCTCCTCCCTCCATATCCAACAGCCCCCACCTCTCCTCCTGGGCCCTGGAGCCAAGCCCCAGGGCCATGTGCATCGTTAACCCTTCCCTCTCCTTTCCCACTGGGAAGACAGCAACAGCCTGGCTTTGGTGAGGACCAGCCACAGTTAGGACCACAGTTTTCATCTCACTTTGTGTCCACCTCACTGCCACATTTGTCATCTTGCTGTGTTCCAAGGGCTCTTCAGGCAGATAACAGCTCTGAAAGACATTAAGAAGGGCAGCTCATAAGCATGCACAGAGATTAGAAAAAAAGGGAAAAAGACTGTTAACCTGAGTGTCAGAAATGCTACAAAAATTGGCATGTGCTTCTTGCAGCCTTTGGCACCAAACAGGTGAGAAGAGCAGTAATAAAGCCTGCAAAGTCCTGTGTTGAAACACTTCTACTCCATCTCCTAAGGGCTTAACTCCTAAGCCTGGAAAAGGCACACTGAAGCAGGCACAGCTGGAATATCCCACTGACACCCTGTGAGAAGTGAAGCTGAGGAAGATGAATGTAGCTATCTGTACACCATCACTATGAGCTACGTTCAGATTCCAGAGCTAAGGGAAACAATCGCACATCTATCCTAGGGGGCATTTTATCAAACTGATCCCAAAGGAGTCACACCATTTGTTTTCAACGTGTTTTCGGTGAATATCATAAGGGACCAAACGCCCCCAATCATCTCCTGAATATCCAGCAGGAGGCGGTGGGGGAAAGAAGCTCACAACCCTGAATATTTCACTTCACCTGTGACAGGGGGGCACGTGAGGACACCCGGCCACACACAGGCACGTCCCCCATGTGCAAACACCCAGCTACCCACTCCTCAGCCTCCAGTGGAGCAGGACAGAAAGGTGGGACAAGCTGAGGAGCCACCTCCTTCCGTGTCCCCGTGAGGACGGCCGCGGAACGCAGGCGGGGCTGTGCCGAGGGGCACTGTCTCTGCACACACCAGCAGCTGCTGCACCGCAGGGAGCAAACGCTGTGCTGGGCAGTGTTCACTCCTCCTGCCATCACCCGAGGCGCCTCCCGGCGGTCCTGGGCAGCAGGACAGGAGTCCTTCCCGAAAGGCTCCGTGGGGTGAAGGGCAGCTCAGTGGTCCGACAGCCACCAGCTCCTGCTGGAACACAGCCGGGGCAGGAAGCGTCTCCAAAGCTCAGTGCATTTAGCGACCCTTAAAGAGCATCAGGTTACAGTCATTTCATAAAACTATTGTGGTAAAAAACCAACAGAGAGGACACTCTTTCCAATCAAAATCCAAGAGGAAAACAGACACAAATCCCAAGTTGTAATCAACCCAATGAAAAGGCTGTACCTCACAGTCAATTCTGCAAGTCATCTGAAGCACTCCACGTGCCCAAGGACAGCCCATCTTCCAGTGTGCTGAGGCGTCTCCCAAAGTGCTGCAATCCCGGCCATGTCCCTGCTGGCTCACTCCCCCACACATTCTCACAGATCAGTAAATCACCTGCTTCTTTAGTTTTGACTCTACATTTCCAGTTTGCTACTTTACATTAATGGCACTTACTATTAGAAAAATAATTCAAAATTGACCATTTAGGCACACAAGAAAAAAAAATAAATCTGCCTTTCATCTCTGCAGCTGCATAGATGTCTGCAAGGTACCAAGCCATAGCTGTGCTCTGGAATTCTGGGCCACAGCCCCTTGAGGATGTGGCTGCTTTATTTTTATGATTAATAAAGGTAGTTTTCACCTAGGAAGCAAAGACTTGGCTATTTCCAGCACATAATCTGGATATCAGTATGTCTTGGTTCTTAGGTCTGCAGAGACAAGAAGCACCGCAGCTCATTAGCCTCCTGTACGTGTGGGAAGCAATTTCCACGTGCTCCCCGCCTCTTCCGCTCCACCGGGGCACATGGCACAGGGATGGAAAGGCAAGACCAAAGTGCACAAACAAAAGTACGTCCCAGGGCCCCAAGTCAGCGACAGGGATTCGTATCCAATTCCTCATTTCATTCTGGGAGCCATATGCCAGAAGGAAGAAACAACAGTTCTGGCTTTTTTTTCTCTTTTTCTCAAAAAGATCCAAATCAGAATTAGCCATTATCTGCAATTCCACCACGCATGCAGGCCACTGCCTCCTCACCCGGAACAAGCAGTACAACCCAGGCCCCTGGCATTTCAACCACATAAATTAGTCCACTACGCCTTTACTAAGGGACTTGGAGAGGTGCAGTGGGGGTAACCCATTGGAAGCCTCTACTGTTTAGAAGGGAACGGAGCTGCTCCAAAGGGATCTAACTCCAGTGCCTGCTGTGGTTGGCCCTGTGTGCTCTGCACCACCAGCTCTGTGAAGGGCACCGCCCCAAAGTCATCTGTTTTCAGCCCGTCCCCGCCATGAACAGCCCCGTGCAGGGAGCTCTGCCTGGGCCTGCCAGCCACCACGACCGTGCCGTGGTCCCCGCGGCCGTCCCCAAAGCCCTGGTGCTGGGCATGGCGCATCAGCTCCTGCGGGTGGAAGGGTTTGGCTCCGAAAGGATCCAGCAGCGCCTCGTCCTGCTGCAGAGGGTTGGCTCGATCCTTGCTGTCCGTCAGGGCCACGCTGATGTTCTCCTTGGAGTCCGAGATGGTCAGGAACTCGTTGCTGCTCTGCGAGTCCCTGCGGCCGGCCCTCCTGTGCCGGCGGGCGCGCTCCGGGGTGCGGTAGCTGGGTTTCAGCCCCTTCTTGGCGCTGGTGGGCGTGCCGTGGTGGCGCTTCCCGTTGTTCTTGGGCACCTCCTGCTTCAGGCGCCTCTGGCGGGAAGACAGCTTCTGCAGGTTCCGCTGCTGCTTCACCTTCTGCTGCTGCTGGCTGCCTGTGATCTCCTCAAACGGAACCAGCCCAAACAGGTCCTGTCTGCTCCCAGCAGACCTGGGGACAAGGGATGGCTGAAATGGGGTGCAACCAAAGATATCCACGCTCCGTGGAGAGGTGGGGGAGAGCAGAGGCTCCATCCCTGACCCCTGCCCGTCTCGCTGGGGCACCTTTTTGCTGAAAGGAGCTTTTATGAAAACATCAAAGTCATCCTGCTCTTGGCTTAGGCTGGGAAAAGCCACCTGAGAAGAAACATTTTGGTCCACTTTCTCTCTTGCTTGAGGCTGCAGAGTGAAAAAGGGCACAGCTCCAAACACGTCAAATTCTTGGCTAGAGCTGATCAGAGTGCTTGGCACCTTGGGCGGGGACATAGGCACGGAACTGGGCTCTGTGATTTCACTGCTGCTCACACCATCTCTCAACTGAGTGCCCAGGAGCCCTTCCACACATTTTTGCTTGGTTCGGTCACAATCAGAATCAGAGCTCTGCTTTTCTTCCTCCTCTTCTTCCACCTCTTCCTCAGAATCCATGAGGAGAGGTCGGTGGCCTAAATTCTCTGGTTCTGTATCATTGTCATCATTGAAGTCCCCATTCTCTCCATGCAAGACTTCTTCATCCTCCTGCTCTTCTTCTTCCTCACTGCTCTTGGGAGAAGGAGGATCTGATTCAAAATCACTCTCTGACTCCTCACCACCTTTTGTCACGTGTCCCTCTGCACTTTTCCTCCCTGCCCGGGGATCTCTAAATGCATGGCTCAATTTTCCAGCCCTTGATGGGGTCCCTAAGTTACTTCCTTGACTGCTGGCTGAGTTATCCACTTGTTTTCCAGGGGAACCTGCAGGTCCAAACAAAAAAGCAAATGAAAACTTAAAACATAGAAAGGCACAACTTTCTCCACACACTCCACAGCCACACACTCCAGGAGCTGATACAAACATATATCCTGTACTTAGGGAGGGAAACAAGCTAAAGATCCCATCGGACATTTCAAACAACACACATAAAATCAACAGACAGAGCTGCCAGCTTTAGTTCTAAAGCACAAGGTGCCTGGACGTACAGTACCAGTATTTGGGGGGCATACAGAAGGGGCCAATGGACACAGCTGATCTCTAGAGACAGCTTTTCAAACCCAGTCATTACACAGCCACTCTCCTCTGGGGAAATGGGAGGCAGCAGGATTTCAACACTAGTTTTCTGTATTTTTTTTTTTTTAAGCAGACAAGCTATTTTTGATGTGCTTCTGCTTTGATAGTCTGCTCTGACAAACAATGCTCTAGTCAGGAGAGGAGCTCCTATCTTCTGCAGAAACTGAGGCACAAAAGCTCTTGCTTTTCCTCAAATTTGAGACCAATGCTTTCTGCTTTGTGTCTAAATGAAACTTGTCAGCTCAGCTTCTCTACAGCAAATAAACATATCTACTTGTTTCCCTCTGCCAGCTTCCTCCCTATTATTCACTGACAACTAGAACTCAAGGAACAATTCACTCATGAGTCTTTTGTGGTGCAGTTGCCTTGGGAACACTGGAAGCAGTAAAAATTTTTCAGGAGTACAAAAAAGAGACGGCAAGAGCAGGCAGAGCAGGGGAGGCTGCACAGTGGCACTGGCACTGCTCTTGTCACTAAGCACACCCGGTTTCTCCCTGTGTCAGAGGGAGATGTTTTCAGGAGTGTAACTGACTGTGATTTCTACTGGAAGGGAAAGAGCAGGAAGAAAATCAAAACACTCAGGTCTCTACTAGGTGAAGCACACTTGCCCTGGGAATGCCCTCTTGGCCACAGACAGGGTGCAAAACGTCAGATGTAACACCAGCAACAGCAGCAAGAAATCACCTCCTGGCAGGCCCAGAGCCACAGCCCACAACCTGTGTGCCCAAAGGCTGTGTGCCACTCTGCCCAGAGAGGCTGCCAGGCACCCTGGCACTGGGGACAAGCATCTCATGTATCCAGCACCTGACACCAGCTGGGGCCAGGGCTGCTCCGGTGGAAGCAGTTTTTAGAGAGCTCTACCCACTGCACTGCACCCCTGACCTCACCCAACCAAAACTGATGTCTTCCACTCAGGGCTTTGCTACACAAACAGTGACATTTCACCCACTCCACGTGTTCAAAGGATGGAAAAAGCCAGGGATGGCTACAGGCATCCGCTACTTCTCCACAAATCATCTTCAGCCAGAATCCATCTCGTAACTCTTGTTCTTGCAGTATAGCAAATATTTTCTCAGCTAATTCCTTCTTTCACAGGGAAACTAGTGGGCAACTTCTAGGGCAAGTCAGAATCTTTACTTTCTATGCTCCAGTTTTACAAGAGCCATTTCTTCAATTTTTTAAGGGACTTAACAGCAATTTCCTCATCCATCAGCTTCCTCACTCCTTTGCAGCTACACTTAAAATAATCAAAATTCAGCAGCAATACAATTCATGTAAGGATTTAAAAACAAGATGACCAGAATGACTAAAACCATCAGGTGATTAGGGCTTTGAGCTGTTGCTTCTTGCCTTCTCGTGTCAGATTGCTTCTTATCTACTGTAATTTTAAATGCTACATATTTGCTTTACCCACTAAATTAGAATCTGGATTATTCTGCTGCTTACTTTAGATTTCCCAAAGGTACAGCCTTCACATTGTACTAAATAACCCCCCTAGCCTCCAAATCCTGCTGTTTTCAATATTTACTGGAACAGTCATGTTAGCATAAATGCAAATAGAGTTTAAAAGAGGGACTGCTTCTAGGTTAGATGTTATTGCCACTTCCACAACAAAAAGCCCAAACCTCTTCCCTGTGTCCATATCCACTGGAGTTTACAGTCCCACAGAACGGTTAGACCTTTGCACTTCATCTCAATATGCAGCCAACAACTAATAGAGCAGTTTTGTTTTCAAGGAAGGACTGAATCACAGTGTTACCTAACACCCCTGACTTCCCAGAAGGTTTAAGTACTATTGGTTAAGTGCTGCCACAGTCAGAGTCCCTAGAAAGCAGACTGAAACAGGCACTGACGAGACAGAACACCACCTCTCCCCCGAGCAGCTGAGCTGCCTAAGGGGCTGTGCGAGGCACACGAGGTGCAGCTCTCAGCCCCAGAGCTCTCCAGACAGACGGCACAGCAAAGAGGACGTTTCCCACAGCACACCCCATGCACGGGCACCCCGGCTGCTCCAGCATCCCAACACACCCACCTGCTACTCACAACTGCGATTCTTGCTGGCAACACACAGCAAATCATCTTGGCAATCGGGCATCAAGACAACCCAGCCTTTCCACCCTAAGGTTTCCTCTCTTCAGTCTAACAAGCACAACCTCCAGAGGAACTCGGATGAAGCCAGGAACAACTGACCGAGCAATCCCTCTTGCTGGAGACACGCATCCACAGCAACACAGAGGCCAGGTGCTTCCCCCGTACCTGGAGCTCTGAACCTCTCTTCAAGGAAATGCTGAGCACCTTCCTGGCTGACAGAGGCAGACACGGAGGAAGAGCTTGAACAGCAATGAGAACACCGCAAGTTTGACGTACATGTTGATGTTTATTTTGCCCACAGCAGTGTGTCCTGGCCCTGGTCACCTCTGTGGGCTCTTGCTCCACTGAGGGCCATGCCATGGCACACTGGACACAGCACACCCCAGCCTTTGTGCTGGCAGGAATGAGGCTGTCCGCAGGAAAGGGAAGCTTAAGGTGCAGGTTTGTAAACATTTGTCCCTGCACGTGAGAAAACATGGTCCAAAATATCTTAATTTTGAGGCTACTCAAAGACACAGCAAGAAGACTTTTTCCCATTCTAACACCACCACAGCACAATCAATAACTGCATCTCAGCTCAGCAGCAGTTTCTGAAGAAGGCTTCCAAATTTCTAGCTCTTCAGCTGAGATTGCTCCTTCTCCAGTCTCCTTGCTGGAGTTAGCAATGTGACTTGGTTATTGCAGCACAAAACCAGCATCTAGGTATTTGGTACAGACTGGGAATTATCCAACGGTGAGTACAAACTCAAAGCCTCCACTAGGAGCTCTCTGCTATCAGAGTTGCAGAGCCAGCACATATGACCCTACATGGACCACATCACCTGGAAAGCAGGTGGCACGCAGCAGATGACGCTGTGAACAGCAACTGCTCCCAATACGTGGGTTTGAAGAGAACTCCCGTACTCCAAGGAGGATTTCCAGAACAGTGACATCACTGCTCCCACACTGGAGTGCCTCAGGAGAGAACAAGTATCGTCCTTTATCCTTCTGTGTGTGTTGAGGGTAGAAACAACCAGAGCCACCTGCTCCAAGCAGAAACTCGAAGACACTCATCTTGCACACTTTTAGCCCTACCTGGCCAACCCTGAGGGAAGAAACCATCTCCACACTCACCTTTGCAGCTGCAGTAGCTTCATGTTAGCTCCAGGAACAAGGATAAAATTGCATCAGACAAGAATCTAAACCAACCCAAAGAAACAAAAACACCCTCCCTAGAACTATCCTATTTTAAACTAAAATAGGAATGGTTTGGTCTTCTACACTACAGTTGCCGTAGTGTAGAAGTTAGCAACGAAGTTAGCAAATGAAAGAGCACTACACACAAGGAATCCCCCAAGAGGGAGAAGCCCCTGCTAAATGACAATTAGATGCTCTGGCCAAACTGACTTCCAAACTCAAATGTTGTGTCATGTTGATTTCATGCCGTATTGTCAGGCTACACCGCTGCAGAGACATTCAGATACACATTTATACAGCACTGCTGCACACTGGGGGCAACATCTGTTTGCAATGTGCTGCTCAGATTACCACACTTCTAATCAGGTTTGCAGCTTGTAGGGAACAATTGTTCTTGGCTCAAATGCGAGCCAGGTGGAACATCTTTAATCGTATAAGAAGATCCCAATCTTCAAGGAATTTTCTGTTCCGATGTTCTTTTTCAAGACACAGGATTATAAGAGGATGAATTCCCTCTAACAACTGCAGTAATTACACGCCTTCTGCTGGTGCTTCATTTTAGGGTACCGTGGGGGGAGCCCAAGAGTGGGGCATAAGAGCTTTAAGCTCCCTTGGAATTGGGAACATACTGCCACCATCATTTCATAACAATTTGCCACATGTCAGCCCAAGGATTAGCGGCGGGCCGCAACTAAATCTGCACCAGTTCTCTGACAACAGCCAGGGCAGCAGCTGCTCAACACTGTAATGGATTTACACATCTCATCACCTCTATTTTCAAGAGCAACAAAAATGGAAGAATACCACACTTGTGTCTGGCCCTAGGGCTGACATTTTTTTAAATAATGACTCTAAAATTAAAGAGCAATATAAAAAAATAGTGCAACATGCACATGACTGCTGCAAGATTTGAAAAATCTTAGGAAAAAACCCAGGAAATAATTCTGGAGAGAAAAGGCAGACCCTTGGCAGAACCCAGACATAGCAGTTATACCTATGATGGGTGAATAATTTAGGTTACTTAGGAAGGGGTATCCAGAATAGCTGACGTTTTAGATGATCCTGATACAGAGAAATATCCTGAACCTGCATTCAGCAAGCCCTATGAATAACTGAAACCACAGCCAAGAAGGTACAGAATAACATCAGCAAAGCTTTTGATGAGGACAGATATTGACAAGCACTTACTCTGCCAAGTTAGCTAAACCTGAGACACTTTACAACACTCAGATCACTGCACACAGGTCTGGGCCCCTTTGAACAATCAACATCAGCTGCCAAAGAAACACATACTGCTGGCAGGAGAATTTTCCAAGTTCTAAAAGCAGCTCAAGTCTTTTTTGTTTCTTCTGGTCTGGTACTAATAATGTCTTAAGTTCTGTGTCCTGCTGAAGGGCCCAGACTGCACAGGGGTCCCAGCGCTCCACAGCCATGGTATAAAACTTGCAGAGGTTTGAAACCCTGTTGGAAGCAGTAGACAAAAAACCACGGAATGAATCATCATCCCCCACGTCTGCTCCTGCCAGGAGATGACACATCTCTGCTGTGACACCGTGCACATCCAGCAGCGCCTGCCGCAGCAGGGCATTCCCAGGGACGTGTCCAAGGCTCCAGACGACTCCCACGGCACTGCGTCTGGCACACAGCCAGCTGGTTTGCTGCAAGATCCACACAGCTGGGACAACACAGGCCACACCACAAAGCCCCTCTTATCCCAAGGCAGACACTTGCAGCCACCATTTGAAGATACCACCAGGCTGCCGAGTGTGGGAAGTCTGAAGTCAGAAGGAAGCCGCCACAGAACTGGACTCACTTTTATTTAGTCTCTGCACAGAGAACAGGCCTGCAGTGGCTTGGAAGGGGTTACCATGGAAGCTAGAAAAACAAAGTGACTTGACCACATCTAGAGCACACATCATCTGTACAACACTCAGCAGAACTGCTAACGAGATGACCTGAACCAGAACCCCATCCCGAGATCCCAGGCGACAGCTCAGGGAGATTCTTCCACAGGAGCCAATGCCTGGAACAGCTTCAGGCAACACTGCCCAACATCTCCACTTCTCACACAGCCCATCCATGTAACTTGGAGTGTTACCTCAATTCTTGGATGCCTTCTGGGAATCGCAGTACTAAGGTGAGGGAAGCAAAAGGCCATCCTAGCCCAGCTTCATCCCACAAATCATTAGTGTGAATAAATGCAAGATGGCCAAAGGCACCGAGTACAGCTCACCAGCCAACTGTACTATATTGATGACACTTCCTTCTTACATTTGAGAGCACCACAAAGTATCTTTCTCTGAAACACCTGATAATAACAAAGCACAAGCTGGTTAACACACACTTGAATCAGACACTTCCATTCCAAAATGCTGTCCACAGGAGAGGTCTTTTCCACTGTCACCATCCAGTTCAGGCCTTCCAGAACCAGGACCTGTTTTCCACATGTGAAGTGCTTAAGTGCCCCAGGGCTGGCTATTTAATTCTCTCTTTCATTAAGAGGTTTGCAATGTAGGGTTTGTTTCTATCAGATCAAACACTGGAATTCTTTCCCAGGCCAAGTTTCTTTTCAGTCATCTCAGGTTTTAGAGCACTATTATTTTCCACAACACCTCAGGCATAAAGCAGTGTGTGCAGCAAGTTTACTCGTGAGAACGCTTTTAGTAGGATACACACCAAGGGTGAGATACACCAAGAGCTTCCACAGTGGCTCCCTATGCCCCAAACTGAGAGGAACCCAGCACCTGTTAGCTCATTTCACACCCCTTTCCCTCTGTGCCAAGGGACACAAGTGTTGCTGCTGGCTCTCCGTTCCCACCGGACAAAAATAAGCACAGAAGGTCTAACAGACAAGCAGCTGTAGTCCATCCAGTTGCAGGTTTCTTCTCCTGGCGACCCTTGCATCAGTGCCAGCCTGAAATGCACTCTCAGCTCCACAGGAAACATCCCCAGTCACAGCAGTCCACAGACTTTCCCAGCGATGATGGAAGGCTTCCAATTCCAGCCTCTCCTGCTTCCCAGACAGAGGTTAACATACCTGGTGACACCTGCTTAGCCAGATGACCAGCAGCTGATGTTGGTGGGTCCAAAGATGACACATGACATTCACCATCTTGCTGCTCTCTCCCAGGAGGTGACCCGAGTCAGTTAATTACTGAGTGAAGAGCTGCTTTCAGCAGAGAACCCTTAGGCCTCCAAAACAGGAGCAATCCTCTGGGTGACTCTACTCAGCCACAACCCACACACACAATTTATGCATCAGATCTATGCCAGAGCAAGGAAAACCAAGCAGAAAAAATACAACCTTTGAGTTGGAACTCTGGTCAATACAGTAGAACACAACTTCATTAAGAACTGTCACTTGTCAAGAACATCAGTTGTAGTTACTTTAGAGCTCCCATGTTAATAAGGTCACCATTTCATGTCATTGTAATTCAGCAAGTCAGAACTCAGTGGCCAGAGCCCTGGGTAAACAGTGCTAGCACACTCCCCATTTGGCCCAAGACATGTTACAATAAGGAAATGAAACTTGTGCTTGAACGAGATCCCAGAGTCTCTCTTGCAAACACTGGAATTGCACTCAAGGTATTAAACCTCTGGTCCACTTGCCAAGCAACCACCTGTCCTTGGATGCCCTGGGAAAGGGACACAGGTGGTTTACTGCACACTTACACATTTCACAATCACAAAGAACAAACCAGAAAGAACAGGTCACACAACAGCGTTAAGTACAAGCAGAAATTAAAATATCAGGGAAGGACATTTGTCAAGCAGGCCCCAGAAAGCCCTCAGCTAGAAATCAAATATATCCAAGTCAACAGCTTTCTTCTTTTCTTAGCTGTCTTGCAACTCCTCTTTTCAAGACATTACTAAGAACAGTTCAGTGGGGAACACAAACCAGCTTTTAGAAGATCAATATTAACATTTAATTTTTTTTTCTACCTGATTTGTTCACTAAATGCAACTCACAGTTAACACATAATTAACAATACTTTTCTTGAAACCAAGACAATATTTATTCGTATTTAAATGCCAGTTAGAAGTCCCCAGGGAAAAAGGCTATAAAGAAGTGCACAATTTTTTCCCAGTGCCACAGCTATCATTACACAACCAGCTCAGTATGTCTCAAACAGCCTGATTTTTCAGTCATAAATGGATTTCAGGGGATTTTTCCTCCCCTTAATAGAATTAACTCCCTTTTTTTTTATTCTTAGTGTGTCAAGAATTAGAGCTTGGATTCCAAGCAACAAAAATAAAGCACATAATAAACCACAGTGAAGACATTTGTTACCATCTAAAGCTATATTATAACCATCTAAACAAACCAGCAACAATCAAATGCACTTCCAAGATCACAGGTGAGGAAAGCAATACAATAACCTCTGGACACAAGGGTATGAATACTCGGCAGGAGACACAATACCTGCTGGTCCCCATCTTAAATGGAGTGTAAGCTATATTCTGTTTGTTTTGCATGTGAATTCAGGCTTACCTCCAAGTCAAAGCAACCCCTGGAATGAAGATGCTAGGGAAACCTTTCCCAATAGCACCTGCAGAGCAAACCCTTCTTCTCTTAAATGGCTTTCACATGGCTCTGAACTACTGACCATGAACAAGGTGACAGAAAGCAAGCTTGTCCTGAGAGAGCAAAACACCAGCACAAGCTAAGAACAGAGTCCTACAGCAAGCAGGATGAATGCAGGTCTAGAGACAGGAGCAGGGATTTTCACCGCAGGCTCTGCAGAAGACAAGAGCATTACCCTGCCCATCCCTCACCGTGTGGAGCACCGGAGCCCTTGTGAGCACTTGCAGCCCTACCAGAGCATCTCCAAGAATGCAGGACCCGAGTGAAAGAAAACACAGAAACTACCTTAGGTTGACCCCAGCTGATTTATTTTAAGGCATGTTTCCTGAGCTTTTGAAGTTCCATAAGAACAGTCTGTACATGTTATACTAAGGCACCTTTATCACACAAGAACTCGCAACAAAACCCAAGTGGCTCCAGAAGTGACTGATCCTCCTTTTTCCCATTCAACCATCACACAGGCTTTACTTTGTCAAAGGTACCAAAATAAATACTAAAGTGCAGATCAACCAAATGTTAAAACTGTTGCTTCAGTCGCAGGGTGATGCAGTTTCCCACTCACAATGCCCACATAACATGTTATTTTCACTTCCATTCAAGGTAAACACAGTCAAAGCAGAACTGAAAAGCAATAAGGAATGCCCACCCTTCCCATGTAGATACAAGGTAAAATATTTCCATTGGACTTAACTTGTGCCAAAACTGACCATTAAATGCATAGATGCTCACTGTCTTCACTTGGCTGGACAACTGAACTGGAGAGACAGTGTGAGTCAGAAGCAGACTACAGAGAAACAGCAAAATCTGGCCTTAGCAAGCAATTTCCCTTGAGCAAAAGCCCTTGTGGTTGTGCCCAGGTGATGCCCAGTGCGCGGGCCCAGCAGAACCACACCCCAGGCAGTCGGTGCCAAGGCTCCACAGGCACCAGCAGCCAGATGCACAGGTGGTTTTAACTGGAGGTAATGGACACACCAACACATCCCTTCAACCCAAGTGCTGTTAGGAGGCAGCAGAGCCCTTGGCCATTCTTTGGTCACTGAACTGCTGTGCATACTTCAGCAAATACATACACCTACAAGGTAATCATGTCACAGATGGAACTTGCCTTGCTGAGAAATGAAAGGAACAGAACCAAAGGGATCTTCAGCAGGACTTGTCTGTGGAGCAGCATGTGGCTCCACATTCTTATCTGAAGATGCTCTCCTGTCCACCAGCCTGTCTGTAAAAAACAAAATGGAACAGAACAAAAAATAAAGTAAAATAAAATAAAAATGGAAAGACTTACACCTATGCAAAGCTATGCACTGTACAGG
This sequence comes from Haemorhous mexicanus, assembly GCF_027477595.1. NCBI lineage: Eukaryota > Metazoa > Chordata > Aves > Passeriformes > Fringillidae > Haemorhous > Haemorhous mexicanus. The sequence goes on from NC_082344.1 coordinate 761,850, forward strand.
CTGAGGGAGGAGTATCTGTATGCTTGTACCAAGCACAGCTCTTGCCTGCACAGCTGGTCTGGGCAGCTCCTTCCTACTGCAAGGAGACAGGCAGAGGCCTGGGAGGCTCTGCACCCACACCTGTCCCTGCAGGAGCACCAGGCTGATCCCGAGCCTTTGTGCAAGGCTATGGAAGCTGGGCTGGGCGTTCTTTCCCAGCGAGGAAGCAGACTCACTTTCTTGGCTCCCAATTCTGCACAGATGATTAAGTGCTTAGAGGAGCTGTTTAAGAAATCTACTTCCTCACAGTGCTGTCAGAAACGCAGCATCAGATGTCGCCTCTGGCCCACCACTAACTGATGATCACAGCAACAGCAACAACAGAGAAACAACAGGAGCCAGGAGCTCCAAGCTGTCACTCTGTGTCGCAGCTCTCCACAAAGGTGCTCAGTTCAGAAATCCATCCAATTGCACATCATCTTGCACTGCAACCAGCACCATTCTACTAGGAAAACCCTCACCAGGTATAAGCAATGTGTTCTGTCTGGGAACTGGATCCCCTTTCAAGAGAGAAGTGATTAATCACCCCAGCAGTACCCATCGCTGCACACACTGACATTAAGCCCCTCCACACATGAAATCTCATGGTAATGCCAGCCTGACAAACTGTGGCAACATCTTCATCCTTTAACAAAGGCTTTGCATATTTTCTTAGGTGTTAGTGTCATAAACAAGTAAGCTTTAAAAATCTTTGCCAGATTTAGAAACAGCTTTAATTCATGTAAAAAGCATCAGCTCAACAATATAAACTAGGCTTGTGAGAAGAGAAAGAAAGGATTTGTGTTTTGAACACTAGTGAGCACCACCAACTTACACATCACTGCATGTGAGTTATAAAGGACAGAATGGCAGCTGGCTTTAGTAGAAGAAAAACAGAACCACTGATCAAATCTGCATCTGCAATTTTCTTCTCTCTAGATTGCAAAAAAGTTACTTAGTACTCAACAGCCTTTTGCCCTCAGAGCAGATAACCTACACCTAAAGAGAACTCTGCCTTCAACCTTAATGCATACCTAAGGAACAGACAAGGCTGCCATCTAGTGTGCTGCTGGCAAGGGAGTGACTCGGGCTTATTTCTGCATTTTCCCTCCGTGAGTGACTAAACTCCCTAAGGCTGGTTACTACTGAGCAGAGCTGTGCCATTGGGTTTGGTTTACATTCCAAATACAGCAGATCAAGTGTGTTATCACACCCAGCTCTCCTGTGCCCCGAACTACCTTGAAGAGCTGAGCCCAAAATGTACCTTGGTTATCACCTTCTTTGGTCCTTGCATTTGTTCAAGACTTGGGGCTTAACCAAATCAATCTCATCCAACTTGTATAAGCAGTGCCAGCAGGCCTGTGTTGAGAACACAGATTCTGAAAGTGGGCGGCCTTGTGCTGACCTTTGGTACAAACTGACCTGCTCCAGATTCACGAGTGTGTTATTGCAAAAGGCTAAGGGCCACAGTCGCAAGGAGCGTGCTGACCGATATTCAATTCTACTACTGTATCCAATCCTTAACTCGGACTTGGAAGGAATGGTAAATTTCAGCTAGTACATAAGTCATTTTTCCCAGCTACCAGAGAGACATTTGACTGTAAAATGTGTGCAACCTTCCCAACTCAAAAGCAGGAATCTGATTCAATCCACACAGGACACAAGGGAAAACTAAAAACTAGAGTTTGACAAACAAACACACCCAGTCACTTTCCTAAAGGATTAACAGGTAAAGTGCACATCCAATAGGAAAAATACTCAACTGAAGGCAAGGGTATTTTTTCCAGTTAGTCAAAAATCAACTTTACTGTACTTTTAATTGCAAGTAACTTGCTGACAGACAGCCAAGCATATACAATCTGTTTTTTAACAATGTCACGTCTTCCAAGTCCCACTAATAAATCTGATCTCAACAAAATCAGTTATAGGAAGAGCAACTAACAAGCACGTGTTCGGCAATTAAGAACAGAAGGTAATTCCAAGTAAAAACCATGGAGATAACCGACTTCACGAGGAAAAAGTTTATTCAACTATTGCCGTATCAGTACAATAAACCAGCCCTTACATGTAGCCACTCAAAAAGGACAGTACAAAACATTAACATAATGTAATAGATCAATTTTCTTTCAGGCATTTTCAAAGGACATTTCAGACCCACACAATCTTCTGCTCTGGTGTGCAAGAAAAAAAGCTGGAAAGGAGTAAAGCAAGCAGCCAAAATTCTCTTCCCATCTGACAACATACCTCTGCTGTTGAGAGCCTCTTGGCAATGAAGGCGACACAAGCAGTGTAGAAGAACTAGGATACTACCATTTTTGCACTAATTGAGCCAGTAACTACCAGTTTCAGACGGTGAGCTCCTATTGCACGTGTTCTCAAAAAGGAAAAGGAAAGGAAGACAGGCCCAACCGTGCCCTCAAATGCTCAGAAAGAATGTTCTGTACACAGCCTGCACAGTCCTTGGACAAGCAGGTATTGGAACTGCTGAGCAACCACAGAGCCCTCATTTACTGGGAAGCAAAGTAAGCCTTCAAGCGTCCCTTACTTGATCTTAGCAGGTCAAACTCTCTGTCCAGCAGCTCCTCCTCTGTCAACTTGGAAAAATTGTCCTCTCCAAAGGGGTTCCACCCTGACATATCAGGTGGGTTACTGATGTTCTGCTTGGGGTAACCGGCAATTGGTTCAGCATCAGGAATGCCTGACCTGTAGAGTCAGTTCAAGGAAGCAAATAAAGAGAAACATGACAGGATTGGTTATCAGGGTCAAAATCTGAAACACGCTTCACAATGCCAAGTCCTACACACAAGCTATTAAGAACTCATCCCAAAAAAGCTGAAGGCTAATTTAAAAGAAGCCTAAAAGGAACCTAGACAAATCTGTAACCTGGTTTCTAACATCAGCGAAACAGGACACATCTCTAGGTTCTTTCATTTTTAAGTCAGAAAGGAAGGGGATTTGTTGACAAGAATTAATGCAATAGTCATTTATTACCATTTATTATGGAAAGGCAGGTCTGAGGGCCACTTCCCAGGAACTGTCTCTCTTCTGAGGTGTACTTCATGTTACATACTCGGGTCACGCCTCTGAGCACAGCAGCTGGCAGCCCCAGCACATCAAGGCCAACTACAAAGCTGCTCTCAACAGGGTGTTTGAAACTCCTTTCAGACACACATGACCTCATTCAACACAGACTACTGACCACCCCAAGCAAAGTGGTTAGCAGTCAGTTCCTGGAGTAAATCCATGAAAAAGAAATACTGGAATCAATACTTAAAGAAATTGTACCAGGCTCATCTGTTATCAAACTGTCTCACTTTGCTCCCAAAATATCCTTTACCACTGAACACCCACTGTCCAACTGCTCTAAGTAATCTCTTACTACCAAAGCAAGTACCTTCTAAGAAAAGGATTTGGCAGAGCCCACCACAACTAGCAATGTAAGCCAGGAGTAACCCCCAGGCAGAGCTGAGCCACAATTCTCACCTGTTTGTAGGGTAGGGAGGATCTGCCACTGTTCCACCATGCACTGGGAGTGACCTGGGGTAGGAGATTAAGGCTGGTGCAAAGTCTTGTGGAGAAGTGATATACTCAGGGGACTGCACCTGCTGTGCCCGCTGCTGAGCCAGCATCTGCTGCTGCAGGAGAGCCTGCTGGTACTGCTGCACCTGGGGAGATCAGGGCTGTGTTACAGAACACGCACGGGCTGGCTGAAACTCTTCTGCCAACTATCAGCACTGCTCTTGCAGCCACACACAGCCACCTCCACCACCCTCCAGAACACAGGGGCACAGAGAAACTGCTCCAACAGGTCAGAGGCTGCTTCTCTCTTACAGCCCATTACCACTTACATTCCTGTGATTATTGCAACCCAAATATATGCCGCTGCAACACGGCTAGTTGTGCGTTCATCATACTCTATTCCTAAATCTTAATACAAATTCCAGGACAATTTCTCCTGATCTTTACAAAACAGGCAATGGCAGTTAGCTCTTCTGCTTTTCAATTAACAACTGGATATCACCATCTTCAGTCACTCTTGTGTAACATGTATTTGCTACTGTGGCTAGAACTGGAAACATGAACCAAGGACATTTCAAATGAGCACAGACAGACCTTATGAAACTTCAGATAGATCCCATTCTATTATTAATACACAAGCACAACTCCAGACAAGCTGGTTTGCATTAACTTCCCACCAACTAAATATTATTTTAGATGCCAAACTGCACACTATTTACCACGTCCACAGCTCAGTGCAACTAGCCAGGCACTTCTCTTACTGCATCTATATAAGAGTAGATTTAAAAGCACAGGCCATATCTTAGGACTGTACTATCTCTGTGACTTACCATGGCAGGATACTGTGACTGGGCAGGCTGCTGCTGGTACACAGATTGCAGCAACAGCTGCTGCTGGACCATCTGCTGGTGCACTGCTTGGTGATACTGGAAAGACAAAAAATAGCTTTAGAAAGCAATGATGCCTCCTCAGAAATAAGCAGGTATTTTAATTAATGCTTCTTCTGACTATCACATCTATGACTCCACAGCATTTTATAATTAAGATACCATATAATCAAGAACCAGCTAGCCATTCAGTCACTGCACTTGAATCGCTCTGTTTGGAAGCTTTCTCCTTCCTCCACTCCCCAGCCAATTCTTAACAAAAAATCCCAAAAAAACAGAAAGAAAAAAAAATCAGACAGCATATCCAGCACTGGTGCCTGCACAGCCATCTACTGCAAGCACAACAGCACCCATAACCACTCCTAACATTGATGCCAAGCTCCTTTACACATGGGTAAAGCCTTGAAGTCACACAGTGGTGATGCCAAGCAAGACGGAATTCAGGGTCAAGCTGCATGAACACAGCACAAGAAGGCAAGCAACTTTCTAGGACAGACATTAGACGGCCAATGAAGGAACAAGAGCTGTTTTAGCTGGAAAAGTACAGGCAGCAACAGCAGAAGTGTTGAATGATTCCAAGGGTAATGAATACACACAAAGAGTCTCCAACACCTGTCTAACAGCTCTGACTGTACCTGCTGGATATAAGCATCCTGCACGGCGGGCTGGTGCTGCAAGTGGTGCAGCTGCTGCAGTCTCCAGTCTCCCTGCTGCAGCTGCTGGAGGACCCTGTGCTGCTGTGGGGTGGTCCCTTGGGACTGTGAGATGTCTTGTCCATTTCCTGGTCGAGTGGTTCCTGTGACAGACAACACCACTAACATTCAGGCCCCCCAGCTTCAGCCAGAGCTCTCCCTGGCTGCTTTTCACCTCAAGCGACACTGTCAACATCTCTTCCCAGTGTGACAACCAGGACACCCAGTAGATACCAACTTGACCTCTCTACAAGTTATTCCCGGCCTGCAAACGAACCATTTCTATGTGCAAGATGCTGGAAGCTTCCCCTGGTCTCAAGACAGCAAGCTGGGTTCCAGACTTCTGCTTTACCAGCATTTAAGTTACACACTGCAGGATCTCAAACCCTTATTTCAAAATGCAGCTTTGTATGTGTTCAACACAGTGGGTTTCTTTTTTCCCCTAAGGAAAAGAAGTAACTCATCCATCAAACTCCCTTAAACAGAGCACCTGATGAATTCTGCCACTCAACTGCTTTTGCACCTTTTAAGAGACAGGTACTACCATAAATTTCTCTCTGCCACAATGTGTTTTACATTCTGAAGTGCCCATGAATCATCTGTTCCTTGTCATAACAGATAAAGCTTTTCACGCTGGATGTTACATGGATCCCACCTAGTAAAAAGTACTTATACCTGGGACACATACATTCCCAGTGGCCTTGAGACTTTTCCAATACCATCCCTGAAACTACTCTTTCCTCTTCTACAGCAGGCACATAACAGCATAAAATGCAATTAGAAAGTGCCCTAGGTATAAAGGTCACCTATTTCAGGGAATATTGATCAGATCCATAACTCTTTCTGAATGAGAAAAAGAGCAAAGATTTTTCAAAAATCCCTTTCACTGGAAGGAGTCTCCCCTAATTCCTCCTGCACCCAGAGTGCCACGTGGAAGGAATCTGTCAGTCATGAGAGAAGTGTCATGTTTCCAGCCTACAAATACCACCAACCTACTGGTGCTATCTCATGCCTTCTTGAGGCACAGGAGAATATTTTTCCTACTATGAAAAATCCAGTTTTATACAGAAGGGCTCTGTACTTTTTGTGAATTATTCACAAGTCAAAACAAGCGTGAACAACTGTCTGCAGTGGGCAAGTTTGTTCAAAAACCAGTGTTAAGCACAAGGAAAAAACACATGCACTTCTCAGCCTCAATTTAGTGTTTTGCGGCACCTCAAATTTACAGCTCACACAGTCAGAATCTTTCAGAAATGGCGATTTGGTTTTTGGTATATAAAAAAATAAGACTGATAAAACTGAGTTTTAAATGTTATCTCTGGTACAGCAAGAAGAGGAAGAGAGGCACAATGGCTTCTTTATTTTGGTCCATCCTCAGACTTCAAGTTACCTTTTTGGCCACGATTAGCAAGCTCCCCAGGAACTTGTACTTTGACAGGAGTTGCTGAGCTCTGGATCGCCAGCACACTGGAAGGGGCAGTGCTCGAATTGGCCTTTGGTCTTTGTCGCGGTGCAATTGAGGTTTCTGTTGGTCCAACAGCATCTGTTATTCTGAAAGGACAAGTTTTCCCCATGTAAGATACTTGATGAAAAGACATATTTCTACTTCAAATTTGACACAGTACATCTCTTAACAGGTGAGTCATGTCTTATTCATGTGCTACTCTACTTCAGCACTGCTTCTAAGCACCTTAAAATTAGTTAGCTAAAACTCCAGTCCTGCGTTTGAGTCCACAACCCCACAACTAGGAACAGGACCACTGCTCATATGTACAAGAAATAAGAGAACAGAAAACATTATGCCTTAGGTCAAATTATTGCCACTTCTACCAATTTCTTATCTTTTCATTTCTTTTCTTGCAAACAGAGCTGATAATTATAGCTAAATGTAAAAGTATCCAAGTCACACATGCTGGCAGATTCAAACCCAAATAACTTCCATTAACAAGGAAAGAAAAGTTAAAGGATTTACTCAGCATCAGCCTTAGGTGCATACACACTAGATCATAGCAGATATTAAAAGCATGGAGAGGAACTCCAATGGTTTTGTTTTGTTTTTATTAACAAGGACAAAAAAAGTGAATCTTTTTCCATAAAAATGTCAATTTCTCAAAAACAAATAACAAAACCCATTTACCTTCAAAATATTTGTTTCCCTCCGTGGATTCTCAATATAATGAAAAAAGCAAAGGAGTGGAATCCAAACAGACTTGAAGCTCTTAGAAATGCAGTTTATCTAATGACTTCTACTCAGGAAACAACTCATTTATTCACAAGTGTATGTTTAAACAAACATGTAGCTTAACAACATTAGGAGAAAAGTCACATGCTCAGCTCACCTTGCTTTTATTTGGCTTTTTCTAGCAGCTGCCTCACTAGCTGTCATGGGTTCAGGAAGACTTGAGGGGACAGGAGAATTCTTGGGAAAAACAAATTTGGATAAATTAAAAAACCAAGATCCTGAAAGAAAAAAACTTGTTACATATTGAAGAGGAATACTTGGATTCAAGACCTCCACGTGCCAAGGCCTCATGCAGAACTCACAGCTATAGCTGGAAAAGGGTTTACCTTATCAGTATCTCTACATCCTCTCAGTGTGTGGCAGAAGTAAAGTGGGACCTGACTGACACTTGAGTCAGCTGCTTCACTTCAGGTACACTGCCAGCTATCAACAACAGGGTGCACCACGGTCTCCCAGCACTTTGTGTGACTGCACAGATACTCACTTCAGCCTCACTCGCTAAAGCAAAGACCAGTCCTGGGAGGAAACTGTTTTTAGCACACTCTGCTCTTCCACCAGAACACAAATTCCAGAAAACCATGCAGCACCAAAGCTTTGATGGGCTTTTACCTTACCCCCACCTCCACCACATTCCTGAATGAACCCCACATGACCTAGACTGTATTTTATAAGGAATATGGCAGTTTGGGGCAAAGGAGGAAATCAATCATCTCTCACGACAAATGCACCTAACAAATGCAAATCTGTATCTGCTCACAAATAGAGACAGTTAATTATCAAGTATTTCAAGACTTCCTGTTAATTTTAATCTGTGTTTCCAAAAGGCAACACACAAATTTACTGAGGACATCCTTCTACAACAACAAAGGAAAAAAGGAATTCAAAGGGATCTCAGAAAAATCACTGGTCTGTCTCTGAAGACAGAGATTACTACAACCGATATCTGCTGCAAACTCAATTTTGAGATGGATTTTTCCTGATGCTTGTCTTGAGAGCCACTTAATAATACTCAACATGAGCTAAAAGTCCACAGCTTCCATTGTACTACAGACATAATCATGTCTGTGAAGCAAGTGATCTTGCAGACCAAGCTCAGACCCCCACAGAAAGCAAGGATAAGAAGGCAGGCTGACTCAAGTACTGCTCTGTTTGCTTTCCAACTCACTGGAGTCCTTCCAACGGACTACCACAATTGCTAAGGAGGCCTAAGCAAAGGGTTTACCCAAGAGCAAACACACATGCTCTTGACACACCATGTACAACACTCAGCCTTCTACTGTCAACAAGGTTAACATCTGTATATTTAACATTGACTGTATTAAGAGATCACTAACGGCTAAAATCCCAAGCTGGGTATTGGTACAGAAGCAATACAGCCCACAGAGCTATGCCCTCACAATTAAGAGCATGTTTTATTACTAGAGAGCTCACACTGTGTGCACACAACATCAGCTTGATGCGCTCTCTGCTCTGGGTTACATTCAGGGACCAGGCATGTGACAGAACTGACGTGATCTCTCAGCTCCCTCACTGACTTCCCAGTACTACCTACGGAACACACTGAAACCACACAAGGAAGGCAAGAGTACTTACATTTATATTAGACACTGGACACTCCTTTTTGGCAATTTTAAAGGCAAAGTAAGATACTTGAAATATATCAGGTCTCTTCTCTTGATCTGGTTCAAGCATATATCCTGCAAAAATTGGTAAGACTTATCACTGCTAGATCACAAAAAGCCTGTTGAGACAGTATGCTACCAGCAAGGAAAAAATCCAGCAGTTGCACCAGATCGGCTTACCACCCTGAGAGTCATTTGCACTATTATCTTGGGTGTGGGGGACTTTTTCTAATACTTTTTGTCAAGTCAAATAGTTCATAGTGTCAAAAACAACTGGAGAACAGGTATGCTGCTTGATATGTTGACACTAAGCTGTGCAAAAGGGAACTTACCTGAAGTAGGAATTAGTAATTGCAGAGAGAAACCACACAAAATCAACTGACTGCACTAGCATTTTCCAGGATTAACACAAAATTCAACGTAGCTAAAACAGGATTGACACATCTTACTTCATCATGCTAATGGCTTTTCTCTTTAGATTTCACTGACTATGAACAATTCTGCATATAAAAATAATAGAGTTTCATTAATCAAAGGACCTTTCCCTGACAAGACAAAATTCCTTATGTTCCCTCTCCAACATTTGCTTCCTGAACTAAACAGTGTATTGTTTTTCCAAGAAATCCAATATAACACAGTATACATAATCCAGCAATCTTGTCTAGATAACCAGAAACATAACTAAACAGTAAAACAGACTTTATAAAAAGCCTACACCTCTAAAAAGATGTTCTGCTATGAAGTAAATGAACACCATGAAAATTTAACTTCACACTTTTGATGAGCGAAGTGAAGCACACTTGCACAAATGCTCAGTAGAACAGTCAACCTAACACACCATTTTACAAAAATCCTCCATAGGTTGAAAAAAAAAATCAGACAGACCCCAGAATTTTACACAAAGTCATTATTTCATGACCTGCACAGTTCATGGCAAGTTTAATTTTGAAGACAGTTACCAAAATAACAGATTCCAGCATTCAGAGGCAGCACCATGACATGGAAGCAGAACACTCCCTGAAGTGACTCCTGCCACTTGATTCTGAAATGTTAAGCTCACAGGGTGGGGCATGTTCAGCTTGTTCCTCCCCACTCACTGCCTTCTAAAAGAGCTGGGATGAAGCCACAGCCCCAGAAATAACTTTTATGACCAAGGGCAGTTTTTTATGACTTTCACTCCAAATGGAAAGAAGGGAAGTTTACATGAGGACATTCTGCCTCACCCAGATACATTCCATGTCAGTACTGCTCATCTTGGCACAACCATTCATTGAATTTAAAAAAATCTGCATTCATACCTAGGACAAAGGATTAAAACCCATACTTTCCTAAAAAAAAAAGTAACACTGATAGAGAAAAGTACTTAAGTCCTTCAAAAACTTATCTCATTTTGTCAGTACTGGCAGAAGGCAAGTGCTTACTACCATAACTGCTGTTTCTCAATTATCAATGTGAACTCAAAAAAGTGGTTTGGATTTGGTATTGCTTAATATATAAAAGCATAAACTATGGATGGGTGGTCAACATATCCGTAGCTCTGAGTTTTAAGAGGTCTTACTCAAACCTTTTGAATTTTTCACATGGTGCCCATCTCACTCTTTCAAGGGAGCCTACTTTAAGCTGAAAACAAGGACAATACTGATGATGATTGTAAATATTAGCTCCTACATCTCTGTGCCTGGGTAATGGTTGAATCACAAGCCTCAGAACCGCTTCATGTCCAAAGTTTTCCTTCACACACTTAGTGCTTCCACAAACTGTTGCCAGAGCTCAGGTCTGACACCTGGGGTTGCAGAAACCTTCCCAGATTTTTGTTCTGGTGTAAGTCATGCAGCTACTATTAAAGTTGTCCCCAGTGCAATTAATCTCAGCACACTGATGTTGCTATGCTAAAGCTGCATTTTAAATTTATCTAAGCACAACTGTCCAACTTGGACAGAAAAGTCTAACATTCCAAAGAAAACACACACTTAAGGGCAAAAAATATGAATAAAGAGAGCTAAACGACAAATAGAATGCATTCCCCCATTCCTTTGGGATTTATCAACACCTAAAGAAAAAAAAATGATCCCTGAGTCCCAGAGAAACCAAAAGGCTCCCCTGAGCTTCAAGAAGGCTCTTGGGGAGTTGAGAAGGACAGGTGACCGTGGCAGGGTTTGACAGCGAAGGTGCTGAGCAGCAGCTGCTGTGCTTTGCTGCCTTGGGGAGCTGGAGGGGCTGCTGCCAGTGCCTGTGTACTTACTGATCAAGCAGTGCACGCTGGGCGAGTACCGCGAGCCATCGGGGATGGTAAAGCTCCCGTCGCAGATGGCCACCTGACTTTCTCCAAAGGGAAGGGAAAAGAAGCACAGCTTATACAGCAAGCAGCCCAGAGCCTGTAAAAGAAACACGAGCCCTGTGAGGAGATGAGAGCAAGCCCTGCTACCACAGGGCAGCGCTAACAACGCTGCCCCCGGCCACAGCGATGTTGACATGCTGTGTAGGAGCTGCACTTTGGAACGCAGCTGATGGATCAAAGCTGCTCTAACAACACTTGTTCTTCCACTGATTCCTGTGGCACACCCAGTACAAACCAGAGCACACCAAGAGCTGCATTCTCAGTGTCATATCACCCACAGATATCACAACTCTTGGCACTACATTGCCTAATTTCTTCCTTGTCTGCACATCAACTACTAAAAATACCTTCCTTGATCATACTGCCCACATGTTTCCATAAGAAATCGCTGGGGGCTATCAAGGAGAATCCAGAGCCAACATAAAAAGAGATGTTCTAAATCACATCCCCCTTCCTTTAAAATAAAAAAAACCAAAAACAAGCATGGGATTCATTTTATTTACAAAACCATAACTACTTAAGCTACCACTACTGTTCTGTGTTCTATAAATGCCCAAAGTATTTCATTTCCCAATAACTGGTTTTTCAGTCAATGCCCGTTGTAATTCTCTCTTCTTTAACCAGTCCCATATATCATACTATCTAATTTTTGCTTACCCAGATATCTGCCTTGGTAGTTATTGGCTTTCCTCCATACAGATTGATCATCTCAGGAGCTCTGTACGACAGCGTAGTGTACCTAGAAACATAAAATAGAGAGGACATAGCTAAAACTCTAGCATCACAAGTGAGAGGGTGCTTTCCTGATCCACCGTGCACACACCAACCACACAAATTTCAGACATGTGCCTGGAACTGTCTGGCAGATCCACACCATTAGTGCACCTGCAGCATCGCAAATAATGTCTGGAGCAGCAGCATGAACTAGCATACACAAGGAGAAGCATTAAGTCACGTAAAATTGGCTTTTAGTGTTGCTGCCCCAAAGCAGACTTTTGCCAGAGTGACTGTGCATACGCAGGGAGTCACCTGTGGGGAATGACAGCTGAGTCCTACAAGGGCTCTCCCCACCTCACAGTGAAACATGCAGAATGCACACTTCAAAACATTAACACCCCAAAACAAGTGCTCAGCTGGTAGTTCAAATACTTCAGAGATGGAAAAAGCTTGTCTCACTTCAGGACTTGAAAACAAGCAGCCTGTATTTACCCCTTTGCAGGATTTAGCCCAGAAAGGCAAAACAGTAATAGAAGTTTTCAAGAGTATGTCTAAGAAAAGCTGAAATATTTTTCTGATCAGTCTCAGGAGAAGGGACCTGGACCATACTCTGCAAATGAGACTACATAAATCCATTGCAGTGCTTCTTTACATAAGTTCATGGTATCTCAGCAAGTATTTGCTTAGCAGTATTAAAAAAGCACAAATGAAAAATATTCAACTCCTAAAATGGCCAGGAGCCAGACATATATTTTTGAACAATTTACTTTCACAACAGCATGCTTTGTGCCAACAGCTTTTTTTTAAGAATTGCCGTTTTGAAAAACCATCTGTAAATAAACTGAGCTAATCTTTTCAAATACTTGCAGTCTATTACTATATTGATGCCAAAATTAATTCAAGATCAGCCATTAATTTCAATTCATTACTGTTACATGCACACCACACAATAAAACATGGAGTCCCCGGGCAGCACAGTTGTTTCTTACGACAGATGATCTAAAAATCACCTACTTTTTAATTTCTTCTTCAACCATATTGACACCATCTTTTTGAGGGTTCAGGTACTTGTTAGTGGCACTGCCAAAATCACAGAGAACGTAGTGCCCGTTATCATTTAACAACAGGTTCTCCACCTTCAAAGAAAACCAACACACAAAAAGCAGGTTAACTTAAAAGCATGAATTTCCAGGTTAAGTGTGTGTCCTCACACACAAACAGCAAGTTTTCCCAAAAATCAACTGCTAAACTTTGTTTTAGCAATAAATGATGTCCTATAGTTAGGGTCTGTTTATAGCTCCACCAACAGCAAGCTCCCAACTCTATGCCTGTCTTACAGAAATCTCTCCCATATCCTCAATCCTTTGCAAGCAGATGCCTGATTTTAGCCCGGATTTTCTTACAGGTCATACCTTGAGGTCCCGGTGAACTATAGGTGTTTTGCACTGATGCAACCGGGCAACAGCTTCACAGGTGTCACAAAATATCCTCATTACTTCTGGCTCCGTGAAGCCTGTCTGCAGACGCTGGTTCATCTGGTTCACAACTTGCCCAGCTAAAGAAACAGGAGAAATCTCTTTCAAGTAATTCCTATCAGCTACAGAAGTAAAGACTCAGTTATATGCATTAAGTCTACAAATATGATGCAACAAAGTTTTCCACAGATACTGTATTTGAACAAAACAAACCTGCTTTTCCAACCACACACTCTTGTACCAGCCTAAAGAGAAACATGATTGGCTCAAACGAAAACAATCCAGTCTCTGAGGATGAAATGTGTTTGAAACCAACTGCTGCAAAAGCAAAAAAAAGGATCCCTCACACCAATATGTCACCTCAAAACTGCCTCTTGCATTAGGATCCATGACCCAAACTCCATCAACTGAGTTCATGAATTCATTCTCTGAACACCCTCTCTGTCTTTCTGGGAGACAAAAGGAGGAAGAAAGGGGAGGCAGGGAAGGAGGGAAACACAGCCCTGAACTCATCCTCCAAGGAAGAAGACCTCCCTTTCCCTTTTCATAGGTTTCTTTTAAGACTGGGAATCAATACTTCACTGTTCCTTGCAGTAATTGTACCAGACACCACTAAGCTCTTCCTACCACAATGCTCACTGCACACAGAGACGAAGAATGATTCTTGCAGAGACACAGCAGGGCCTTGGTGGGCATTCTGTCAAACCAGGATGCTCACAACACAGGAGGCCTACCACTGTCAAGTCGTCTGACAGCTGACATCCACGGGGCTATTTACCAGGGCCATTAGGCAAACAGTACTACCAACAGCGCGTCAGAAGTGAGCTCCCAGAAAGGTACAGAAGTTCATCCATACAAGCAGGGTAAAGGGCCAACAATGTGGCCATTTGTTTTCAAGTTCTCCTTAATCCATTCCCCAAAATCTACCTTAATCTACATCGCCTTTGACTCCTTATGGTACAGATTGCACCAACTATAAGCCTCAATGCTTATACTGCAAATATAACCCACATATGCCTCAGCTCAAAGTATTGGTTGAGCAGGACAGACCATGGGGGGCTTCTTTCCAGAAGCATGTACTATGTGCTGCAGCACTTGTTGCAGAGTATCACCAATTACTTGGGTTAACCACCATCTCGTACTAGGAGGCCAGCACCCTGTCTCCCTAGATTTCAGACAAATCTAAGTTTAAACTCATTGGCAAGTTTATCCCCTACCTATGTGAACTGAGGGGAACAGAACACCAAAACAGACAGGCCCTGACTTCAGTATTGTTTCAAACAAAGTTATATGGTTAACCAGGAACACATGGCTAATATCTTTCTGGACAGCACTATCAACCTGAACTTTACTACCCCCACGTGGAGGAAATGACCTGTCAGAGGAAGCTTCTTCAACACTGCCAACTAGAACAAAAATCGGTAAGGGAGAAGAGTGGTGAAAATTTGATAATCTTGGCTATCGAGTTACATTCCAGGTACCTGAGGCTTAGCACCACCAGCAGAACAGCACAACTGCACTTGATAGATAGAAAATTAATTTCCCTGTTTGTAACCATACTTAATTACAACACTTGGTGAAATTTTCACTTTTTGCCCAGTGCCTAGGTAGCAATGCCAGAAGAAATACCTGGATTCCAGCTGAGACACATACGTGTTAACCTCCTATATCAAGGGAATAGTTTTAAGCAAATCACAGGTGACAGTACACACACCTTCCTCTGGAAAGCTAGGCCATGACTCTTACCTCGACAGTACTCCATGAGGATGAGCACCTCCCACACGTTATCACTTAGCGAGTTGACAGCACAGTCCAAATAACTCACTATGTTCTTGTGCCCAGATAACTCTTTCTGAAAAAGAAAATGGACACTACACTTCAGTACTGAGAAAACGAAGAGAGATTTTCAGTTGCCACTGCAGCACTGGAAGACATTCCTTTTGCTTGAGAACCAGACATACTGACCAAATGGAATATACACATTTCATGTGAGGTATCAAAGACATACTTGAATAATTCCTTCAGAAATGACTCGTGCACCAACCATAAAGCCAGCATTAGTTTCTGTAAGTACTGGTGGAACATCAGGAGCACAGCATCAAAAGCAAGAGGTGCCTAGAAACACTGGAGAGGCATTTGCTGGGCGTACACTACCAACTGACACATCCTCCTGTTCCAAGCAGGGGCCTTCTTACCATAATGGTGATTTCCCTCTTGCAGATGTTGAGGTCTGGCACATTGTTCACACACATCCTCTTCAGCGCGCAGCGCGTGCCGCTGGGCGTGCGCACCAGAAACACCGTGGAGAAGCCACCTGGAGAACACAAGCACACAAAGAAGCAGCTGCCTGAGCTTCTCAGTACTCCTCTACTCAGCATCACTACATCCCAAGGATGAGCAACATCTGTCAGTCATTGAGTGACTAGTAACAAACACTTCACAAGTTCAATACCTCAACCCATTTCTTTTCAATCAAGTATTCATGACAAAACCAAACCATTCAAGTCTTACTATTTTCTTACAACATCACATGAAAGCATTAGTAAAGCATTTTCACATTCAAGTGAAATCATAAAGCACAGAACAATATGTATTGAGACATCAACCCTGAAGTACTTAGAGTAATTCAAAAACCTGAATCAAGTCAAGGTACATTAACTCCCTGAACCCACACTCCAATATAGAAAAAATAAAGTATTTAGCAGAGGTCTTGAGAGACCCTAAGGAAGTGATGTGACTTTCCAGGTTAGCCTCAATAGCCTCCCTGGAGCCCCCAACAGCTCAAGCAGCCAGCCTAGAGAAGCGTTTTTATTTAAATCACACTCCAAGTGCACACTAGAATTAAGCATTTTCTTACAACCACTCCCACCAGAAACATTGTTATCTGACAGCGGCATCAACTGGCAACCACACAGTCAAGCCCATTCCCCACCAGGTTTTTTTGAGGGTTTTCTCTCTCTGCACTGGTCGAGAACAATCTAGGAGGCAGGAAATACACAAGTGAAACAACCGACACAGGAAGTTCTTCCCAACGTGCAGGACGCCAAAGTGAAATCCAGCAGGGCTGTTTCAGCTGCCTCCTGTTAGTCCTGCCTGCTGCTCAAGGAGGCCACACTGGCATCACCTCAAGGCTCACATGCACAGCTTTCCCACACTTAGAGGAAATCCACCTCACACAAGAGCCCATGTCAATCCCTGCTTTCCTGAACTGCTGTCTGATCCAAAGCCAACCAGCACCACAGGAGCTCTGTAGGAGTGCAGGAGCTCGGGTACACCACCAGGACACAAATAAGTAAATTAAAACAAGTAACTACTCCAATAATCAGGCAGCCAATTGAAATGCACACATTTCATGGTACCCAGCAGCATCTGCAAGTCACGTTGATTAAATATAGTGCACTTCATTTGATGCAAGTCTCATGTGCTTGAGCAAACAAGCACATAATCACTGCCACTCAAGAAAGTAAGTTACAATTTAATAAATATTTAATCTTCAAGAGAAATTCTTGTTTGTAACTTAATCCTCATTTAACCAAATGACATGCTAGGCTGTCAGAGCAGAATTACCCCAAGTTCAGTTCAACAGCCTCATCCTAGTTCACACAGGGCCTTCCTAAAAAATTCACAGGACACCCACTCAACAGTTCAAGTTCTTAACACTCAACTCCAGCTGGCACTGAAATGATCCCAGAGGGCTCCAGCCTGGAGCTCTGCCAGAGTGATGTGCAAGACCTTAACCAGCAGAAAGTTTTATTGCAAGGATAGTAAAAAAACTGATCTGGTTTTTAAGCACCAATATCTGACCAAAAACATAGAGCAGTAGTCAGGAAAAGCAAAAGACTCATGATTAGAAGGAAATAATCACTTCTTGAATTTTTAAGCCAGTTTTCCAGCCTTGAAATTCTCTCTGCCTAGGAGGACAAAAGAGAACTCCCGATTTCAAGTCTCCCTGCCAATTGTTCCGATGTAGCTGGAGCAGACAGGCCTAGGTAGAAACCATCAGTGCAGAGCAGCAAACCCCCAAGTGTTGAGCCAAGGGCTGCTCTTGCCATCAGGTGGCGATATCAGCCAGCAGTTGAATCCTAGGGACTGAAAAAGCAGACCTGGTCCTTCTTCGGCAAGAAACAGAGCCCTGACCATGAATGGTTTGCCACCAGTAAATAGCACCACTATAAAAATCCTTTCCTGCAAGAGCCAAGGGAGACGACCCTGAGCAAGTCTAGGTGACCTGTCCTGCCCCAGCTCACAGGTTTTCTCACTGCTCCCCTTCCCCTTCTCTCTCCCCTCCCACCGGGCCGTGGGGGGCTCAGCTGCTCTCTGTGTTCAACACAACAAGGAGCTTCATCTCCTTCGTTCTTTGATTTCCACCAAAGTCACTCAAAGTTAAATCCTCCCAAGGACAGCCACATTGCACCTTTTCCTAGAATGCTTAGTAAAAAGCCTTTCTATAGAATCTATAGCTAGATAAGTCAATAGACACTCAGCACAATTAAACTCCTTAAAAAGCTCACACATCTTTGTTACCTTTCTTTACTTTAACTGTCTTTCTGCCATTTAACTACGCACTTTTGGGATCATCTTATCAGCCAACCAGCAATGATTTGGGCTTTTTTTCTGGGCCAGTTATTTTGTTTGTTTTTAATGAAATTCTCCAGCAGCCACATGTGTTTGGATTTTTCCTATGTATATTTAAGGTCAACCTTGAGTAATTTCACAGGCCTCAACATGCCATTCACACTTTATCATGTTACACTCCTGAAACGCGAACCAGGAAGCACTGGAGCTGTCAGAATTCTAAGCACCCTATTTGCTTACTCAGGTAGAACAAAATAAGGCTGAAAAAGCTTCCAGAGACTTTACCATCTTTCAGACTGTTACACATATTATATGTATATAGAGACAGCACCTTTTTTTACATCATACACACGTTTTTGAAACATACAAAAGCACCAAATGTTGTTTCTCCAAGTAGTGAATCCATTAACTATATAGTAAAATCTCAGACAAACAGTACAGAACTTATGGCAAAAAAGGATTTTACCTCTACGGTAACATACAGTAATCACTAATCACATATGTAAAAGCTGAAGCAGGAATGGCAGCTACTACACTGTAAATGGTTCCTTACAAATCCATTAAAGCTTGGCTATTTTGGAGAGGTGACTGAGTCTTTAGCATCCATTTCCATTCAGACAAGTAAATCCCCAAAAATAGGTTTTTATAAAGCTAATGAGTATACTAAATATATTTTCAATTACAGTAGTTACATGTGGTGTTTCTGTACATTTCAAAACCTGAAACTAATGAAAAAACAGACGTGTACACAACAGATCCTATTCATTCTCATGTGCCTAAGCAATGCAGACAGGTATTTGGGAACTTCCTCAACAACTCAGTTTGATCTTGGGCTCAGGAGGACAGTTTTTGCAGACACGAAGCCTTGGAGCTGTAAGCCCTAAGAAGGGTTCCAAGGCCAACCTGACTGCGTCCGTCACAGCACAGTTCCACGCTGGCTTTACAGTCCCTGTGGAAAGCTGTTCTTGAAACCAGCATAAAGCGGTTGTTAACAACGCCCAACAACTACCAAAAGGACAGGTTATTTCTAATTTGAAACCCGCTGCCAAGACAGGCCCCCAGCCTCACATGACCTTGGTCAGGGAGATGGCCTTGTGTCCCTCTCCACAAAGCCAGAGAAACAGGTTCGAGTGCAATTATCTCCCTGTGACCCATCTACCTACACAGAGCCTCTTCTTCCCCACTTCTGCAACAAGACTGCTACCCATCCACATGCTCATTTCCTTTAAAATACCAGCTCTGTCTTTTTGGCATTCCAGATACTCCCCAATCCAATGATTATTTCAGTACAGTTAGCTGTGTCCTGAATACATTTCTTCACTCAACAACACTTTTGCTGCTAACTTACTGGGAGAATCACTTGATGCCTGGGCCACTTGTGCATGTCTGCTCCCTGTTAATTCCAGAGACAAATCAAGATCAGACCCGCAGCCAGAGCCAACCCAGCCCAGCAGTGACCCACCTCCCAGGACTGCACAGCCATCCAAGCACTGTAGAGAACCATTTTATGGACTAGGAATCGCTCGAAATACAGAATAAGACCAGTTCAAGCACAAATGCCATCAAACAGGCTCCCAGCAACACAAACAAATAAAACCTTACTGCAAGTCCATCACAACTGAGAGCAGTATGACCTTATTAAACGCTTAAAGTATCTTTCTTCCACAAGAGGAAAAAACCACACAAAACTAAAACAAAAAAACCACAAAAAACCCCACCAAAAAAAAAAAAAACCAAGAATCCAAACAAACAAATTTTAAAAAAACAACAAGAAAAACCACCAAACTAAACAAAAAAATAACCCCAAACATCCCCCCTTCTCCCCCAACTTTGACCTCTATACTTTTGTGGTATTCCAACACAAAAGAAACCAGTGTCCAAAATCAAAGGACATTAAGAACCAACTCCAAAAATAACTAGTCTTTCTCCTCCAAAAAAAGCACAACCCCAAGAAAAACAGCTCTTCATAGCCCATCCACTTTTGGACGGAGGACTGAAAAAGGCCCTTTTTCAACCTGCATCACACATGATACCCATGTGCTATTTCACCAGCAATTTGGAGTCAGCTCCCTTCTGCCAGCGTTGCAGGCAAACCCATGCCAAGAGCTGCTACCTGCAGCTCAGTTTTGATTCCCACCCTCACAGTGTGTAAAACACACACTGGTAGTCTGGCTCTCCAGAGTCCTTCCACAACCCTCACACTTCGCTCCGGTGCCACAGAGGCCCCTCTTCCATGCTGCTGCTCCACTTCCCTGGTGGTGTGCTGCCACAACATCCCTAACTCTCCATGTCCACTGGCATCCTACTGGGATACGTTCACTTGTACAAATTCCCAGAACCTTCCTCCTCCCCACAAGGACGGCAGTCCTTCCCCCCAGAGGCACTGCCTTCTGTCAGTCAGCACAGATGCTGTAGTGCAGGCACTTTGAGGAATGCAGACTAAAAGCATACACAAAAAATACCTTGGTTTTGGATAGAAAATATTAATTTAATTCTTCAAGCTGCGCAGCTTTCCGTCTGTTTTTGACAGCAAAACCTTTAAAGACACACAGAATTCCAACATTTGAATTTCTCATCAGATTCCAAACACCATGAGATGGTTGAGGGAGTAACCTTTAACAGAAACTTAAAATGCCTTTTTCAAGCCTAATGAAAAATTTCTGATGAAATGTTTATGTTTTGTCACAAGTTCCACCAGAGAAGGAGGCCACAGTTGTGTCTGCCATTCCTGAAGCACCTCTGCACAAGAAGATGAGGGGATGCCCTATTACTAAAGGCCAGTTCTCCAGCAGTGCAACACAAGCCCCTGCAGCAGCTGGTGTGTGCCTCATGCCACATGCCAGCTCCCAGACTGTGGGCTGAGGAGCAGCTGGTGTTTCCCATGCCAGAACAGTGCCACTCTGCTCACTCCAACACCGCTGCCCCAGTGCCTGCTGGCCCTGAGCATTCCAGAGCCCGGGAAGGTGCCTTAGGTGACCTGCCCCCCAGCCCCGCTGTGTGCCTGCCGAGCCAAGCCAAGCCATAACACCTGGCTGTGTGCTCCCAGCCTGGAAAGCAGCTGAATAAAGGCAGCATTACCTAACACCGATCATATACACACATCCACCTTTCCCTACGTGTACATCTGTGCTTTTCTGAGCGCACACATGGGCATGGATATTCTCCGTGAAGCTTACCCCAGGAGCCTCAGTCACGAACACAAGGCTCTGAGACACAGCTCCACCCCAAAGAAGGTTTGACAGAGGTTGCTCTCAAGCTCAGGAGCTCAGCATTTGCCAAACCAAGAACAGAAATAGCTCCCTACTTCTAAAATACTTCATTTCTACACACACATTTCCAAGTTCAGTGTTTCTCTGCTTTATTATAAGCATGCAGACAATGCATTCCAAGGGCCATACCACTGCTCCCTTTCCCACTGCCCACACAAATTCCCACCATGTAACAAGCTGACTATCAGGGCTAGTTTAGACAAGCAGCACTGTTTTTCTCAAATCTGCATCCGCTCCTCTGGCAGCACTGGGGAAACAGCAGCTGTGAATCACATCCCAGCAGGACAACACCGTGCAGCCACAGCAGCCAGATCCGCCACGCACACCTCTGCTAATGGCACTGCTACCCTGCCACACGCTTGCATGTCTGGATTCCACTTCTCCCAGCATCAGCTGTAGGCCAGCCTGACAAAAAAGGCTCTGACAGAAGCACCAGAGACTGCCTGGGGGATCCAAAACACTGCAAGTTACCGAGCAAGATGGGAAAGCCGAGTTAACGTCTGCTATCGACTTCTGTGAAAAGTTTCTCTATTTATTTACACCCATGCACCAGACATGCCCAAGGGCCAACCCTGAGATGCTTAAGATCCAGCACAGCCAACAGCTAAAGGAACAGAGCTCTGTGTCCTGCAGTATGGCCCATCATCGCCTCACCTGCTTCTCCACATCCAGGTGACTTGCTAGCCATGTTTGACTGCTGCTGCCATGGCACCTCCTGCCTGACAGCCTTGGCTACTTGGCTGCTCAAGAAACAAAAAACACCCATTTCTGAAAGCAGATAAATTGTCTAACACACTTGCAATTCCTGCAGTAGCCTAAGTGCAAGGAAGAAGAAAGTGGATTGACTGAAAAGCTCACTTAATGCACGCTTCTAAAAAACAGACAAAAATGAAAAAACGCAAGCATTTGCTACACCCCGCAAGGAATGCATCCTATGCACACAAGACAAAATATTTTATTTCTTAGGGTAAAGCTGATGCCTTCTCATACCCTGGCTGGAAAAAGAACAAAAATCTCCCCGTATTTGCATCCTCAATCAAGCTGCTTGAGAGTTAGTTACAACCACTGCACAACCTTTATGTATTACACCACCACCACCTCCTTCTGTTCACTGGGGAAAAAAAAATCTAAAGCATTTAACTCTACAACTATATTTATCAGAACCTTGTATATGAGTCAAGTAATACTTCCTTCCTGTCTATAAGGAAAGGACCACAGAAGGCTGCCAGCAGATCACCAACAGTTCAATTTATTGACTATGAAAATTACTGTTAACATCTACTTACTCACCTGTGCTTTTCACGAGAAAACCATGTCTTGGGTAAGTTGAAAAGCTAAGACACCTACAATGAGCCTCCATCAGCACAGTTTACCCAAAAAAATCCCAAAACCTGAACACTCTGAACAGCAGGTTCCTCTTTTTGCATGCCTTCCCCATCTCGTGTCTTGGTTCAGTCAACTCAGCTCTAGCTGTAGTTTGGTCTGACCTGAAAACAGAGTGAGCTGCAAAACCACAACAAGGACGTGATGTGTGCGTACAGGCTTGACAAACACAGAGCTCACCGTTCTACAATGGTGAGGTTAAGAGCATGAACTCAATTCATTTTCTAGATGAATTTCAAATATCGTTCACTACTTTTTTTATAAAGCTTGATTTTAGGTCCTGTAAAACCAAAAAATCAAATATAGTTACAAATTAGTTAAATCAGCAGGTAGATAAAATATAGCCCATATGCAAATACAATATGCATGACTTTTTTGGAACTGAACTTTATTATCATACCATATAATTACCAATCAGTTAAGAAAACAAACATCTCATCTCTACCCAACTCTTGCTCTCTAGCTGGCCTGTCATTTTCCTTGCAATCACTGCTGGGATTGTGATTTCCATGCGGAGGGCCAGGAATGCAAAGCCAGGCAGGCTCTCTAACCTCCCCCATGACTAAGTGCGCACTCAATGCCCCCGAGCCGCCGTGGCACGGGAACAAAGCTCGGCACACAGAGCCCGGCTCCGGCCCAGCGGCTGGTTCGCAGCGTCCTGGAGCAGTGCCACCTCTGGCTGCCACACAAAGACAAGAGCCACCAGGCCACGCAGACACAAACCAAGCCGTTTGTAACGCCAGCAGCACTTCAGACTGAGGCAGATGTCACTGCAAGAGCCTCTGGTTTCCTCCTTTTCCAAGGCATCTTACACATACAAATGAGCAAGATGAAGCCCATCTCTCCCCTGCTAGCAAGAGCCTACAGCCTCACTCACCCTCACAACTCAGCATAATTCACTGACCATTTCTTCCAGGAGCATGACTAGAATTAGATTGACTGCCTGGAATTAGCACTAAAACACCCAATATGAATAATGAAGAAGGATTTTCATTATCTTACCTCATAGTCTTTAACAGTTGGCAATTACTGGTGCGTGTTTAAACGCCAGCGTACCAAAGGTGTATGCTGAGATACAGACTTAGCCAGTCTAGGAAAAACTAGCTCCTAGTGAACTCTAACAACACAATATCAGAGATCCAACCTGCTTACACCAATCAACAGAATTATAAGCCATTTTAGGCAATAATACCTCCTTGGCACCTGCAAGGGGACAGGCAGCTCTTGAACCTCTACCTGGTACATGCTAAATATATTTGAACACTCCAAATTGCATTTAAAGCACCTCTCAAGACCTCACAGCACTTCTGTGCTTGGGATTCTAAACTTCACACTCTAATATATGACAATTTTAAATAAACAATGCACTTAAATTTCATAACAGTCTAAGCAGCTTGATAATTTTAAGTAAACAAGCTACACTGCAATGGCAACAGGACTACAAACAGCAGAGTCAAGATGATCAAAATCATTTAGTATCTCTCATATAACTCCCATCTTTCAAGAAGCCAGTCAACAGTGGTAACTCAGAACAAAGCAGATATTTATTAATTGGACTGATCTGCAAACTCGTGGGTCTGGGGAAGTCACAGAAAATAAAAGAGTTAGGACTCAACTTCCATCTAAATTCAAAGATGTCCTTGAGCAAAAGCCACCTCTTAAAAACACAGCCATTGAATTTGCTATCACTTTAACAAAACAGAAAGTCATAAGAAAAGCATAAAATGTTTAATGGAGAAATCAAATATTTGAAGAAAAGCACAAAGCTGGGAGGATAATACTGTAAAGTCAACCAAGATGGATGGAACTTGAAGACTACAAGACTAGGCCAAATAAAAAGGAGCAAACTACTTCCTTTTGAGTTGCCAAAAAAACAAACTTGCTTTTCTATCTTCAGATTGCCTAAGACGAGTCGGGATAGCTCTTTCTGGGATCAAATACCCCTCCTGTTGTCTACACAAGTTCTCATGACATAAAAGCCAAGTGACAATTCACCTAAACTCACGGCAAGTTGAAGGTGTCAAATCTAAAGATGCAGACTGTGCTACTGAGCGCCACGGAGACACAAGAGCAAGGCCCAAAGAAAGCCATTATTTCATTTGCTTTTCCCCAAACAATTAGTTTTCCTGCACATCACACAAACCAGACCTGATCCCATGTCTAATGCTGACACACTAAATTTCATTCACCCTTGCTATTCTAGTCTCATGAACACACATGGTATTCAGGTCAGGTTCTTATACAGACATGTCAGCAGAGTAGAATTTAGTGCCGCACATTCTTTAATGATCTATTTGCTCTGTACCACTCTCATAGTTATATGCAAGTTAATCATCCAGAACAAGAAAAAACTTGTTCAGCAACCATTTCTCTAAATAAAAGCACATTCAGTTTTTCAACCTGCAGGAATTGCAAAAGAACATAAGAAAATGTCATATTAATCACTCACTTCCAAAGCTATTTTTTGTTTCATAAGAAGCAAAACGCTGCAACAATTACTCATTACAACTGCTACTGAAAGACAAGATGCACAGATAAAAATCACAGCCAGAGTAACAAATTTTTAAAAATGAGTCAGTTCCACAGAACTGAAACAAACCAGGAACTGGACCATCCCCATGTTTTGGCACATGACTGGTAGAGACTTGCTTATTGAAGTTTCTAGGCACCTCAGGAACAAATCCACCCATTTAAATAACATGCAAGTTTGGAAGGAAGCCAAACATAGCCATGACTCTGAATAAAATCTCCTCAAGCCCTATAACACTGGAATTCCTATCTTAGTTTTGCATGGGGCAATTAAGGCACAGCATGTTACAGAAGGGATGAGGAAGAAGCCATCACAGCGCCAGGACGTTCCAAACTCTACCTGTTCCTCTTGTACAGACCATATGACTATGACTCGGGGCAAACCCCTTCATCTTTGTTTCTCCACCTGTGCAGTAATGGCTCTCCACGAGCCATGAGATGCTCTTTGCAGCAATACCAACTTGGATACCTCTTGAAGAGCAGGATAAACACGGCTCAGAGATGCTCACCCTCACCTGAGTCTCTATAATAATTTCTTCACTACTTTCACCACGAGCCTCAGAAGCAAAGCAGACCTAATGATCAGCAAGACTAAGGAAGACTCTTCTACCTTTACAGGGAGAACACTTCCAAGCCTGCAAATCTTCAGTTCCACTAGACAAGAGTGCTTTAACAAGTGATGCTCAAGGACAAAGCAGCATGTTTTCTGCTACCAAACCAAAATAAGCATTCCTTATTTCATCATGACAGTCACCTAGGATCAAAGCTGGAGTTTTTTTATTCCCAGTTGGCAACCTTGACTTTGCTACTTTTCTCCACTCTGCCTCTGCTCAGAGACCCAGTTTCACAGATGAAGCTACCCATACCCAAGACAACCCACCAGAACCAGAAAAAAGTAACCAACCCAGACAAGTGTGAGCAAGGAACATGCAAATGTGGAGAGGAAGGGAAAGGTTCCTACCTCCTTAACCAGGAGACAAACCCTGAAGGAGACTGAAATCCATTCCCAAGACAGCCAGGGAAGCAGGAGCAGAGGAATTCATGCTCCTTTCTCATCAGCAGCTAGACAGTGATGCAGAGAAACACAGACTCTCCCTTGGAGGGGAGCAGGGGTTTCAGGATCACCGCACATCTCCATCCGCTGGAGGAGAACAGGCAGGACAAGCCATCTCTGCTGCAGAGCAACAACGGAGCAGAGATGATGTGACTTGCACCAGGGCACTGCTGCTTGGCACCACTGGCACCTGCACACCACCCTCAAAGTGCCAGCTCCAGGCATCACTAATAGGCAAGTATCCCAAACACATCAGGAAGCAGCTGTTCATCCAGCACAGTAACAGTTTTTAAAATAAGCCCATGAACACAAATGAGGAAAAGCTGGCATTTCATAACAGATGCTCACAAATCTAACGGGTTCTTAGGAAAAGGAGAGCATCTGACGCACTCACGTTACAATCAGGCCAGTGACTGACCCTGCCTGTGTTGTGGGTTAGTCCCCAAGCCGCCACCCAACTCTCACACTGCCCTTTGGCAGGCACAGAGCATTCATAGTGTCAGTTAACACAGCTCAGCTTACAAACATCAATTCCTTCAACTGTGGCAGCCTGCTTAGCTAGAACATTACAGAGGCAAAAAATAGCAACAGCAAGTAAAATATAGCACAAGGTTAAGGAATTAGGAGAAGGAAGACAAACAAAACACTGTAAACCAAAGCAATGCCAGAGAGAAGCAGCACAACCTGAGCACCTCCAACAACTCCCCTCTGAACCAGAGACGACATCCAAAGAGCATATGTGCACATTTACAGAGCCAACCAACTACCACTGGAACGCCAGCTGGGCTCACCCAGTTGACATGCTTATGCAATACGACATGCTCATTCTTCCCTGCTGCCAAAGCCGAGTGTCCCAGTGACTGTGCTGCTCCCTAGACAATGAGCCCCATCCCTGTGTTCACTTCTGTTCTCCATGCACAGAACCACTGTAAGAACCCTTCCCCATGGGTAACATAAGGGTTACTGACTGACAGCTCTGCTATCACACCGACAACAGCCCAGAGAAATACATACCCTCTTCCCACTGGCTACTGGTTAACCTACATCTGAAAAGGAGTTCTACTGCTTTTATCCAACCATTTTTCTTTTCCATGCTCACATGACAGACACTGAGATTTAATTTAAAAAAAAAATCAGCTCAACCAGTAAAACACACCAAAAAAACTTTAAGATCCTGCACAGCTTCTTTAAAAGCTTTGCCATGTCCTCCTCAGACAGAGCAAACATAACCCCCATTCTCCCATGCTGCCTTATCCTGTGAGGGTGCCCAAGAGCTTTCTCCTGCAGCACATCTGCACACATACGCTCCCCTTAGGAATACTGACACATCAGCATTCTTTATCACAATGCATCTGCAAGGAAAAGGGCAAGTAGATGGCACACACATTGGCACATCTGTTTTTCCTCAAAATCTGGCAAAGATGGCTTGAGAATTTGTGTGATATTAACATGACACTGCTACAAATCAAGTTCCTTCTCATGTAACCATCTGACTCTCAGCCACTAGCCTGAAAACTTAGCTCGGAATTACTAGATTGCCAAGTACTTCCTCTTCACTTAACTACTGCTGGCCGCACACAAATTAAAGGGATAACAGCCTCAAAAAAGACCATAACTGCGTGCAGTTAACAGAGGTATAACACCACCCGTCTATATCCACACGACGCAGGAAGGGGTGGCCGCAGGGCACGCAAGGACTAATAACTGGATAATCAAAGAGCATTAGGCCACGTGTCCTAAGAGCTGAGCTTGGCCCTGGCTGTACAACAGACGCCTTTGTCGGCCTACAGATGTTTCCCAACCTGTTCCTTTCTCCACCCGTGTCCCAGAGGCACACAGCAGCTCTGAAGGGCACAGCAAGAGCAACTGCCCTGCCCAAGTGCCACCACAGCAGTCAGCACACCAGATGTGTGCCTGACTGAGCTGCAGCTTCATTCGGTACGCTACGTTATAGGAAAATCAACCTTTACCGGCACACGGCTGTAAGACAAGGATCACATCCCCCAACTGCTTTCGGTTTGCCCGCTCATTACACAGAGCACAGTTCCATGTTGTGCTAGCCAAACAACACTCTTTTTTTCACCATGTGAGCTGCCTTCATGAGGCTTGGGAAGTCCCAAGAAAACCCCCCCAGACACAACACAGGCTCCCCATCTTTCACCACCCAGAAATCAAAAGCTGGTCTAGGATCTCAGCACCTGCCCGTCTGTAGATACACTTGATGTAAGGCAGCCGTGACTATTGTGGGGAGTGTAGAAGAGCGTCACATGTACTGTATTATGCTTCCAGCCAAAACAAAAGCCAGTTTCAAGTACTCACTCTGCTTTTTCTCCCTTGTATCCTGAACTGGAACAAGCCATATCTGCTACTCCATTATTAGCAAAGCAAAACTGTTTGAGACAGAATAACAGGCTTGACCTTTACAGTCATGTGCAAACAGATTCAGAAATGTTTCACTCTAGAAAAAAAAATCGACATGACCAAACCAACTCAAATGCCACAAGTCAGCTTTCCAGACAGCTTTCCAGCTCATATTCCACCTAAACAACTGAACTACATTACAACTGAAAATAAATCAGCAGCTTCCAGAGAGCAAGTCACATGCAATAAACAAACTAACCAAGTCCTGTACTGTACACTTCACCTGGGCTCCTAGGAGAACAGTAGCACATCCCAACAGAAGTAACCCAGCACTAGGTATAGTATATTCATAACCCCTGCCACAGAAATAAGCTCTCACAGAGTTAAAAACTAGGGCCACACCTCGTGGAAACACTTGGAAGTACTAAAGTTCACTCAAGATCCATTACAATGGCATCTCTCTCTATTTACCTCTCCAGAAAAAAGAACAACAAACAAGCCCCACCTTGAGAGGAGATGAAGCAGTGTCAGCTATACAGCAGCTAGTTCCAAACTTACAGAAGCTGCTGGAGCTGCAAATCTTCACACTACCTTGCTCAGGGGACCAAAAACCATGGTATAAGAGGTTAACTGAGGTGGGGGAAAACCAAGGCCAAGAGAATCCTATGCACAACACAAATGTTGTTTATTTGGATTACAAACTGAACGGCTATTGCTGAGACATAAGGTAGAAAAAACAAAAAACACAGCATTGAAGACTATCCCACTTTCAAAAGCGGTTTGGAAGAACTTAAATAAATAGCACAACTACCTACAAATGCACAGCACAAGAGCTCACAAAACAGGACCTGGATTCCTCTCAATCAAGGCTATGTTTTTCTTAGGCCTCAACTAGAACAGTATCAATGTAAGAGGCAAACCAAATCCTAAGAGTTATCAAGTACTTGCAAAGACTGTGCACCAAGTAGAACTCACAAGCAGCTCATTCCTTCACTGCTGTAACAGAGTGGAGGAACGGCTGACTGGCTCAAAATAACCAGGTGGGAACTGTGTGCATGGTGAGCTCGGCATAGGCGAGACAGCCACTGCTCCTCCCCTGCCCCACACTATAATGGCACTGACTGACAGCCTGCCCCAAAATGGCGGCGACTGACCCACAGCCTGCCCCAAAATGGCGGCGACTGACCCACAGCCTGCCCCAAAATGGCGGCGACTGACCCACAGCCTGCCCCAAAATGGCGGCGACTGACCCACAGCCTGCCCCAAAATGGCGGCGACTGACCCACAGCCTGCCCCAAAATGGCGGCGACTGACCCACAGCCTGCCCCAAAATGGCGGCGACTGACCCACAGCCTGCCCCAAAATGGCGGCGACTGACCCACAGCCTGCCCCAAAATGGCGGCGGCTGACCCACAGCCTGCCCCAAAATGGCGGCGGCTGACCCACAGCCTGCCCCAAAATGGCGGCGGCTGACCCACAGCCTGCCCCAAAATGGCGGCGGCTGACCCACAGCCTGCCCCAAAATGGCGGCGGCTGACCCACAGCCTGCCCCAAAATGGCGGCGGCTGACCCACAGCCTGCCCCAAAATGGCGGCGGCTGACCCACAGCCTGCCCCAAAATGGCGGCGGCTGACCCACAGCCTGCCCCAAAATGGCGGCGGCTGACCCACAGCCTGCCCCAAAATGGCGGCGACTGACCCAGAATCACAGCATAATGAGGTTGGGAGAGACCTCTAAGATCATCGAGTCTAACCCATGCCCTAACACCTCAACTAGACCACAGCACCAAGTGCCACATCCAGTCTTCTTTTAAGCACATGCAGAGATGGTGATTCTACCACCACCCTGGGAAGAACATTCCAGTACTTTATTATTCTTTTGGTGAAAAATTTGTTCCTAATATCCAACCTATGCCTTCCCTGATGTAGCCTGAGATTGGGATCTCTTGTTCTGTCAGCTGCTGCGCGGTGGAAGAGACTGACCCCCACCTGTCTACAGCCTCCCTTCAGGAAGCTGTAGAGAGCAATAAGGTCCTTAGCCGTGGCTTTACCCAAAATGGCGCCAACTGACCCACAGCGTTACCCAAAATGGCACTGACTGACCCACAGCCTGCAGTAAGCCAGGCCTGTTGAAAGGTTTTGTCTGTGAGAAAGCCAAGCTGACCCCCCGAGTAGGTAGATGGGGAGAGAGCCACTGGTCCTCTGTGGGCTGATGAACAGTTTGTTACTGAATTTCCCTCCTGAGAATTAGGCTGTTTCTGGGCAAACCACCTAGAAGGAATCAGGCTACCTTCCCTAGTGAGAGGCCCCTTTTCACAGAAAACTGCGCTTTAACCACCATATTTACTAAACAAAGCAAACATTCCATTATACAAACATGAACTAATGAACTTGTAAGTACTTAATGAAGTACCTAACAGATGAACTTGACATCACTTGAGAGGCCTTTCCCCTGCCTCTCCAGTCCTAGACACAAGGTCACTTAGAAAAGCAATGGCCTCCTAAGCCACAGTAGCAGAGGCTCAGCACCACACAGCTCTGGTCTCACCGCTTTATCAGCCTGGATGGCAAAAATAAACCACTGTACCCAGTACCACACAACTTCTCTCCACACACACCAGGGCAAAGCAAAGTCACAGCACGAGCCCAGCCAAGCGTCATGGTCACTCTTTCCTGTCCAGAGCGGAAGAGCTGCTTTGCATCCCCTCTGGGTACCTCTGAGAGCAAGGGGCACGCAGAACTACCCGGGCCTCCTTCAAGGAGCCTGGTACCTCCCCTCCACGCTCCTCAGCACTCCCCTGGCAAGAGCGTGAACTGCTGGGGGGAACACTACACAGCACTGCCTTGTTTTGGCAAGGTGCAACAGCATATGCCCCACAACTCCATTAGCCAATTCTGAATGAAAACAAAAAACAGATGATGGCCATCTTTCCCCATCCACAAATCAGCTTCCAAACCAAGCCAGTCAAGTCTGTGAAGGAAGCTGCAGTTAACAGTTGAAAGCGCCGCTTTCTTGCTTCATCTGCGCTTGTTAAAAACATACCCATATACTCAATGGCAACACTCCCCTTAACCTCTCTGGTCTGCTCCTGGTACAAAGACAACTTAGAGCCTGGCAAAGCCTTTATTTATTCAGTTTCAACATCTCAAGCCCTGCCCAGCAATCAAGACAGTAAGAAAAATGAGCATCTTGCAATGCCTACCTTTATAGCAGGCAGAAAAACTACTTTTACTGCAGTTATAAAGCAAAAAGGACTCGGTGAAGTCCAAGTCAAGACAACAACTAAGTAAGTAGTATCACTATGTCAAACCACAACTTTCCACCTCCTCCCCATGTAAGACAAAAATATTTTGACAACTTGCTAATTTTAAGTTTCATTTTCACTCTTCACAACATAAGCTGGTCTGCATTGACATTTGAGATAGATTTAAAAGCAGGTTTCATACCTGGCCACTTCCAGTTTGCTGCAATTTCTGAGGTATAAAGTCTTTTTCGATACTGGAGTTCCCATAACTGCAGTTCCCCAAACACCACCTGGAACTTTCAACAGAGAACTCCCCATATTTTTATTAGATTTCACTTTCCCAACTTGAGCTGCATTGCAAATAGTCTGCTTAAACAAAAAAACAGACAAGGCCTTCACTCTGCATCAGTCATTTATTCCACATATTTCTACCTTGCTGTCAAAATGGACAGGAATTAATTTTCTACATCAAACCTTAAGCCAAATTAACTGCTTTTTACCCCCATCTCTGAGAAATAAAACACATACCTCCATAAAACAGCATACTGACCACTAGATTATGGAAGCCAAGAAATCATCACAGAATAGGTGTGTTTAGAACAAAAGAAACCATTTAACAGCCTAACATCTACAGCTCCTCAACTTCACATCCTCTTTAGTGAAAAGCATGCATTTCCTTTAGATAGCATTATACTTGATTCAGAACAACTGGATTATAATGCTCCACACTTCTCCCTCTAGAACACTGCAATACAACCATTTTGTCAAAGACTACAGAAAGGCACCTGGAGGACAACACCTGCATGGACATGGGAAATCTATCCAAAGGTCCAGCCCTGCAGCCCAGGAAGGTCACTACAACCCCAGCTTTTCAGTATCACTACTGCCAGTCCTCCAGTTCCCCAGAGCCTCAATCCTCCTCAACACCAGGAGCTGCCTTCCTAAGATTACTCAGAGCAAAAGCTGGAAAGAGGGTGGGGGTTAAGCAGCTTGCATAAAACAGACACATCATGCTATTAATTCTAATAGCTAACAGAAATACAATATACCACACCTCTGCTAACAGAACACTCTATCTCCTCTTAAATAGATTTGTTAAGATCCTTAGATTCGTTAACTGGATCTATCATTAATGCCTTATAACACAAGCTCTAACTTGGATGGCTATTAACACCTTAAATGCTATTTCATCAGCATGAGTAATAGGAACTACCTGACAAGTTTACAAGCTTCAGTTAAACTCAGTTTCAGAAACTGAAAGAAAAAAATGCCTTGTGCAAATAGGACAGGAAAAAAGTTTTCTCCTTGGCCCTCCCCAGAGAAAGATTATTAACCAGGGGATTTGTAAAGTGTTCAGCATTAGTTACAGGTAGCAGCATGACTAATGTAACAGCAGTAACACACAGCTCTTACTATTAATTGCTACTGGAGCAAGGGATTGATTGTCAACGAGTTACTCCTGGATAAAAAGCTACCTGCTGACCCATAAAGCCTGGTGTCAGTCAGGAGCACCCAAGTGCCACCTGGACACTCAATCACAGAGCCCTTCCCCCCGGCACACACCTGCGGCACACACACACACCCTGTCACAGCCCAGCTGCTCCCCGGCAGGCAGAGGAGCTAGGAGAGCCCGGCCCCTCCCAGTTCCCCGACCCGGCACTTGTGCCACCTGCTCCTTTCTTATCCTCCAGGCCCCTTCGGCTCCTCCCTGCTGACCCGCTCCAGGGACAGCTTGGAGACTTTTCCGAGGACGCAGCAAATTTGCACTGCCCCAACCCTTATCAATTCTCATCCTAAGCATCCATACTCAAGAGACCGCATAAAACCTGAAGAAAAAAAAAAGGCAGTAAAAAACATCTCTCAGACTTGAAAGCGGGAAGTTAACTCACATGTTAAAATTTGGACTTCCCCTGGCCCCCAAGGGCTGTCAATTTGTTTCTGCCAGCTATAGAAAGGAAAAAACCCATAAGCTGTAGTGACTCTAAACACAGAACATTATGAGAAAACTTTTAATGATGTGCTACACTTAACAAAGAACTATAAAATTTCTCTCCTCTCCACTATATACATTTTCTGTGATACCACCTCAATTTGTTCAAGAGCCTATTTTTTTTTTTTTAAAAAAAAGTCTCTATCTTGCCCTAAGCCCAGCCAAGACATGACCTTCTGTCAGACCTTCCTCCCATGACTTGAAAGCAGTTCCCAGCAAGGACCACTCACACCTTAGGCAACCAGGTATGCAGGTGGCTAACTCCTGACACCACCTTCATACCCCAAATACAAAATACTGCCTTCTAATTATTGTGTACCAAATGCACTTTTATATGAAAATCATTCCTAGACAGCAATGAAAAGCTAAATGCCACTTCTGTGCTCCCATTCCAATTGGTGATATTATCTGCATGCACTTGTTAAAACCGCATTTAAAATCTCCACCAAGCAATGCACGTAATCAGTGAAAGTTAACTAGTATACTTACACATAAATATACTTACGCATAGTTTAAGCGACACACCGACTAAACTGACAGAGATGTATTATTTCACCCACAACATCCCAAGCAGTGTGCTGTAAATATTCAGTAACTATGAAATATACAGAACTAGCCCTAAGCTCAGTGACCTGGGAAGCGAATTACACTTTACACACGACATCAATTACCAGCTCTGGGAGATGAACACCACACTGTTTCCCACACACAGTGCAAAACACAAAAATGGCTCTTCTGAAGGTGTCCCATACCAGCACCTAGTAAAGCAGTACAGCTAACAAAGTCCAGCCAACCCCATGGCTACAAAAATCCACACAAATCTTCCTTCGGTCCCAGTGGAAGTCCGACGACACCAAGTGCAAGTTCACCACAAGAAGCACAAGCCGAGCACCCTGCAGCGAGGGGAGAGGCTCTACAGCACAACCTGCCAGCACTGCACTTCCACTCGTGACCGTGACACCAATCTGCTGCCTTACACCAAGGAAAACCAGGAATTTTATTTTGTCGGGTATGTTTGGGATTTTTTCCTTCACGGTAGGGGGCAAAAGCAAAACACGCAGGCTGACGGAGGCGCCGGTGACACCTCACCCCGCCTCACCCACCCAAGGCAGCGAGCCGGGGAACTCCGAGCGAGCCCCCGGCCCGGGCAGCGGCCGAAGCAGCTCAGCCCGAAGCCCCGCAAGCGGCTCCCCGCGGGCGAGCGGCTCCGCGGGGCCGGGAGGGCCCGGCTCCGGCCCGTCCGCGCCGCCCCCGGCCCGTTCTTACCTTCGGCAAGCGGCTCCTCGGGGGTCACCTGGTACCGCCCCACAGCCAGCGCCCTGCCCAGGGCCACGCCGCCCCCAGAGCCGCCGCACGCCGTCCCGCCGCCGCCGCCGCTGCCCTCGGACTTGGGCATGCGAGAAAACTTCTTCATGGCGAGCGGAGCCCCAGGAAGAACCGGGCAGGAACCGGAGGCAAGCGGCGGCCAGGGGGTGCCCCGCTTCACATGCCGGCCGCGGCACTCGCTTCTCCTCGCTCGCTGCCGGCTCCTGAAGGGGAGGAGGAGGAAGAAGGAGGAGGAAGGGGAAGGAGCAGCCACAGCTCCGGGCGGCCGGGGCGGCTGAGGGGACGCCGCGCGCTGTGCCGGGAGCGGCCGCCCCGCCGGCGCGCGGCCTGAGGGCGCAGGCGCGGCCCTGCCCCTCACGAAAGTACCCGCCCGGCCGGAAGTGCGGCCGGCGCTGCACGTGCCGCGGGAGCGAGGCGCGAGCCCGCCCCCTCCCCCCCCCCCCGCGGTTTGCCCTTTCGCGGGGCGTCGCGCGCTCCCTCAGGGAAAATGGCGGGAGGCGCTGAGGGGGACGCGCCCCGAGGGGACGCGCACGGCTCAAAACGCACCCTCAGGCTGGCCCCTCGCCGCCCTCACGGCGTCCGTCGTGCCCCACGGACCCAACCCGGACCGGGACGTGCCCTCGGGAAGGGGCCTGCGGAGAGCAAAGCGGTGTGGAGACGGTGTGGTAATGATCGCCGTGGTAAAAATGGCTCCGCACGCCCAGGCCTGTGGAGCTTCTTGGGTCTGTGGAGTGCTTCGAAAGGAAACCTCAGGGGGGTGGTGGAGTCCCTGTTTCTCCAGACGTTCCAGTCTTACCTGGCTGCTTCCTCTGTCACCTGCTCGAGGTGACCCGTCCCTGGCAGGGGAGCTTGACTGGATGATCTCCAGAGGTCCCTCACAAACCTAACCTAAAAATCTGTTTATCTGGGAAATACGTGTGAAAAGCATTGATGACAGGTGTGAATTCCAGTGGTGTGTGTCCACATAAACTCTGTGCAGAGGTTTGAAGGTGACTGAAAAACGGCGTGAAATGATGGGTCTGGACAGGTACCATCAGCAATGCAACTTAAAATGTACATTTCCCATCTGTTGAAGTGAACTGGCATTGACAGAACAAACCAGGGAATTCCACCACTGAGTCACAGGCTGATTTCACATGGGAGTGTCCTGTCGTGTCGTGTTCCCCCCCACCGCCAGACCCCGTGCAAATAAAAATGTGGGACACGTGTGGGTTTTTTTTCTCCTTACCAAATGAAAACATACAGTGAGACCAAAACTGATAAAGGACACTCTATCAGTCTCTCATAAGAATGAATGGAGCTGGATTTTTGGCATTGACGGTGGTAATTTAACAAAACAACCTTTCCCACTGAACAGGTTTTGGATGGATATCACTTACAGCCACTGCTTCAGTGAACACTTCGGAGAGGTCCAAAATGCAGATCTTCAGGATGATGTTTCGGTAACCAAATTAGTTGCCAGTTAACCATGTTGCCACACTCTTAGTGGGTAAGAAAACGACGATGTGTCTGTACTGAAGGGACAACCTGTCACGTATGGAAAGCACTGATAAGCTATTTACATGGGCAGTCCCCTTTCTGAGGACACTGCTGTCCTCTCAGTAACAGCAGATCAGTTTTTCAACAGCATACAGAGATTAATGTGCAGTTTTCCTTGGGAGAGAAAGGAATTTTCAGTGCAGATGAAAGGAGCAGAGTTCTGTAAGTGGGATGACATAAGCAGGAGTGTTGTGTTAATGAGGGCATTCCTATAGTGAGATATGCCTATGCCTCTTAGACATTTATTGATCTCTTTGAGAAAAAATGCAGCCAGGTTATGAGCATGTACGTTTGGTGCCACTGACCGCCATGACTTTGGTGGTGCTCAGTAAAAATAATCTATTTGCTAAAAGCTGCTGTGACTTTGAGAGTACAGCTGGCTTTTAGGTTACCTGGTCAGGTTTTATTTGGCTTTGGTGTCGCCATCCCCACCCATATGTTCCTGTTCTTTTTAAAGTAAGAGGCTGAATTATTGCTGGAGTTATTTATGGGCTGGAGAAAACGAGCCCTCTTGTTACACTGGGATTAAAACTGCTAATCTCTGTCTTGGCATCCTGGAGAGCACACAGGTCCCCTCCTGGGCATAGCTGGCAAATGAGTGTGAGCCTGTCGTGGCTGCAGGGCTGGCTGGTCTCCTGTCAGGAATTTCCAGGAGTCTCCACTGCCTCACAGTGTTCCACAGCACCTTTCACCTCAGGTTTAGCACGAAATGGGCTCTTCCTGTGATGCCAGCATGTCTTCGTGTTAAGGAGTCCCTTTTATTTAAGTATAGATCAAGGAAGTTCAGTAATAGGAAGGATTTTGACAACTCACTTAAAAACACAGGCCTGACCCTCCAAGCAGGTAATTGAGTAATAATTTTACATATGTGAATAGGCCCCCTCTCTTTTATTTAAATCCTCACCTGAGCAGACGAACATTGTGACATTTCTAGAAGCTATATTAATGCCCAGAAAGGAGGATTGGTGAGTTGTCTTTCACTGAAGGTATGAAACCCAAAGTAAACTTGGCTCCCCTTTACTGAGGTGAAACCTCTCCTTTGCTTCAGTCACAGCAGGGATGCTTTGGTCTCCTGCACGTGCAAAGTGTGCAGCAAACCCCACCTATTTAATGCAACTCGTGTTTGGCAGTGTGACAAACAGATCAGAAAGGTGTTTGCACTACTTAAAAAACAAACAAAACAAGTTTTAATACCTTGAAAGTACTCACAAGCAGATATTTTCTGGTTGGTGTAAAACAGTAGATGGTCTGAAGAAAAATCTGGTGATAAAGAACAAAATCAGAAATACAAATACTGAATTTAGGAGAGATCATTTGGGGAGGGGGATGATGGCCTATGTAATGTTTTTTTTTCTTAAACTGTCAACTTGATGAATCATGAAATCATAGCAGGTACTCAGATTTCATTTTAAAAAAAGAAAGAACAATATGACAGTGGAGCCAATACTGACTCTTACTGCAGGAAAACAAAGTCCTGCTCACCTGCGGTGTATGTCTCCACCACAATTTTGGAACATTTTGCTGCTTTCTTCCTTTTACTGCTTGGGTCTAAAATGTAGATGCATTCCTCCACTTTCAGTAGTTGTGCAGTGGCAGATCTGTATGGCGTATAAACGATCCACGTCCTGGCCCTGTCTGGCACACAGCACACATGCTGAAGGTTCTGTCCCAGTTAGTGGCAGAGGAGCACGTCTGGAGGGGATTTCAATACAGCAGTAACTGTGCTCTCCATGTGCAGGCTGCGAGAGGCACTGCTTGTGTCAGAGAGCGGATCCATAACTTTATTTCCCAGCCCTGGAAATCTCGGTTCCGCAGCCTTGGGCACCTGCCTCGCCTCAGAGCTGGGACAGCTGTCCTGTCCCTGGGAGCACAGCGAGGCAGCTTGGAGCAGTGACTCACCTCCATGTGTGAAGCACTTTGCCTTCTATAAAACAGTGCAGTGTTTAGCTAGACCTCTGTAAAACCTTTGAGGATTTGTGGAGGAAAGCTCTAGCTGAGAACGCCGCGTGAACGTGAAACACCAGATATCACCAGATATTTCACGTGTGCTTGGAGTGTGAGACGTGATGGTTTAATCCTCTTTAAACTGAAGAGTTCAAATGCTGGCACCTTGGTTACTGTTTATTGAGCGTTTCTTTCCTCACATCTCTCCCTGCTCAGAGCTCTTTCCTCTGTACAATACATAAATTTGTTTTTAATCAATCCCATGAGGATAAAACAACTTCCTGCAAAAATATTGAAAATCCATTACAGAAAGTATTTATTAAGGCAAAAGAGAAGTGGAAAACTTGCTTTGTGTGGGTGTTGTTTCGGAAATGTCTCTTGCTGCTTCTGGATAAACTCTTCATTCTAATTACCCAAACTGAGTGTCAGAAGGAAAAAAATTCTTATTTTATAGGAAAATGTCCTTTATATATTAAAACTTTGAAAGAAATCGGCAATAGAGGATCTCAAGTGTTCAGCAATTACTACAGCAAATTAGTTTTTTGTCTTATGTGGGTATGTGAGGGTTATTTTCTACTTTGTAATAATTTAGTCAGTGCGAACAAAACACTGTCAGAGAGTGGGTTTGCCCAATAAGCTCTTCTAATTCATTTTCCCCTCTTACTGCTTCATTGTTTTGCTGTTTTCCTTCTGATCCCCTGACAGCCGTGAGAAACATCATTTTACACATTTAAGTAGCTGTGCAAACTTTCTATCTCAGTAAATCCTGTGTCTTAGTTTTGTACTGCTGACCCTCATGCACTCTGGTTTAGGCACGGTTACTGAAACCACACAAAATGTTTATGATGAGCTAAAAGCTAAGAAAACCCCAGGAGAAAACTGGCTTGGGTTTGGGTTTGCATTTTTTCTAGGATGAAGTCATATCCCAGCTCCACATTTTAAAGGCAGGAGTAGTAATGAAAGGCTCTTTGGCTTTGCTTTATAAAAAATATAAAATTATATATGCAAAATTGCAGAAAGAGTTTGGCATGTTGTGAATATGGATGTGGAGGGGAGTAAAAAGCTAAGAAAAGTAGTGGAATCACTTGGAGCAGAGGGGTGGCACAAATCAGTCAGAAAGCAAGTGCATCCTCTGAAGGCTGCTTTGGTTCAGAAGGTCTGAGCAGCCCTGGAGGCTTTGCGGTGACCTTGTGAAGAGAGACAAATTTTCATTCCTTTCAGTTTCTATCATCTCTTCTAATCAGGACAGAAACAAATGGAGCTGTGGAAAAAACTAAGCTGCTGATTTCCAGCTTTAAAATGGAAACAAACTGAGGAGGCAGCTGGTGAAAATATTCAAGGTGCAAATAGCTGACATCAGCTGTGGTGACACCCAGCACAGCTCTCATTGACACTGAGGTCAGGAGTCTTTTATTGCAACACAAGATTCAGTCATCTGTACTGCAGCCAGTATTGGTACCAAACAAAACATAAATTCCTTGTTGAGATGACAACCCCTGGCCTGTTCACCGAGGAAAAGTGGGAAAACAAAGGCAAATGTGCTGGTAAGAGTCCTTGGTAGAAATCCGAGGGGAAGGAATTGCAAAGAGCTTATGAGGGGCTCAGAATCGTTTGCATCTGACCTGGTAAATTGCTTTAAATTAGTAATAGTCTGTTTCCTTTCTGGAACAGAGCAGTCTCCTGTGTTTGTGCTGATGACCAGGCCCCTGGCTTCATTTGGTAGGGTAACATGTTCCTGCTAGCTGTGTAAGAGCCTTCTGAGATCCCTGTATTTGGCTCTTGCAGTTGAGCTCTTTGCCTTCCCTTGTCCAGGTTCCTGGTCATTCCCAGCTCACCATCAATCTAGTTACTTTCATTCTTAGAAGCAAGGCCTGATCTTCCCCTTGCTGTAACTACTTGCTTTTGCAGTCCTAAAAATGTCCAAGGAGTTTATTTTATAGAAATGCAGTGTGCCCTGTGCAGGCTTTTTAAGGAAGGCTGCCATCCCAGCTTATTTAATGAGTAAGTCTTAGGAAGTTGTTCTCTTCCTTGAAAAAGTAGCTCACGTGACTAAAACACGTGGCCTTTCTCAGCAGTTCCTAATCGTGGTCTACACTTCAGAACAGGCCTGCTGACAGTACTCAGAGATCTGGGGGGGCAGAGTGTTCCCTTCCTGAAAGCTAAACTTTGTTACAGGAAAACTAAAATGCCCAAATTCCAACACTAATACTGCTTTGCTGCTTCTACAGCTGCTTTTGAGATAAAAAGGACAAAAGGTGAAGGTCAAGCACGAGTGATTAGCCTGAGTGGTGTCCTACTCCCAGCAGCATACAAATTTCACTGTAGCATCCTTTGTTTATGTACTTTTGAGAACTAAATGCATTACTTCATAAAAGGTATACAAGTGTCACTGAAAACCCCCAGAGGCATTGATACATCCCAGAATTACCTGTAGCAGTGAAAAGTCCTGGAAGAGCCACAGGCTTTGAGGTTCAAGAAATAATTTCATTTCAAATCCTTTTCTTTTACTGTTTGCAGAGGTAGAGTTTACTGTTGAGAATTGTTCTATAAAATGGCCTGCACCCCCCGCCATGTACTTTTTGAGTCTTAGAGAACTGCAGTAATATCTCTGGTCATTAGTCCTTATGCTAAAAATTCTTAGCTCTTGATACAGTCTTACAAACTTCCAGAGAGGGAGGAAAAGGCTTCCTGGAACAGAGAGCCTGGGAAGAAAGAAAGAAAGAATGGCTTTTGGGTCACAAGTGAACGCTGTGTGCTGCTGCATGTGAAACCACACTGACTACAGATGTCACTGCTGGCTGATTCCTGCCTTTAAAAGCCCACTTATAAATACAGTTATAAGTACTTGGGCCCAAGTGCATATTAAATGGCACGGGTGAGTCTTGGGCACAAGATGGAAGTTACTTTCTGTTCTGGATAGGAGAGATGGTTCTTAGGGGAAAAACTATGTTGGATGTCTGTTCATTTCCTTTGATGTAAGGGCTGTTACATAGGAGAAATTGGTCAGTGGTTGTCAGTGTTTACTATTAGGAAGGCAGGAATAATTAGTCTTAATCTACAGGAGAGAAAATCTAAACTAGACAATGAGAAAACCTTTCCTGTAATTAGAGTGCAAGGAATCAATAGAAGAAAACTCATTAAATGCAGTATCCCCATCAAAAAGGTGGTGAAAGCTTTAAATTTTTCAGTGTTCTACTGATTCTGTTTAAAGGCTTAATGGATAAGTATTTCTTCAGAGAAGTTGAATAGGTAGTAGGTACACATAGTGGAGCTGAGGAGGTTCATGTGAACTCAGTATTTATACATATGCATTCCTGACCAGGAAATGCTGTGACTCAATGGAACCTGATGTGACCTGTAACAGAGATGTTAGGAGCTTTAGACTTAAAGGGTTCCAGCCCACAATGTGCTGGCTGCTTTCTTTTACTCTCCTGTTCATCTGTACTTGATTGGAATGGGCCTTCAAGGTGCTATAATGTGGAATTTACTGTGGACATTATTTCAAGTTTTGTTGCAAAGTCTGTAAAGTAGTATAGGTTAGCTTACAAAGCACATGAAAACTAGATTTAACAGTAAAAGAAAAAACTGCTTGTGTGGCAGGAGGACCTGCATAGGGCCATTAATCTGGATTTGTGACAGGATATATTTGGGAAAAGGGACGGTGAGCTAAACCCAGCACGACTGTAAAATGTTTTCCAAGTTCACTTTTTAAGTTGACTGGGAAGTTGAAAGATGTCTGAAGCAATCTGACAAGCCTTCAAGACATACTTTTTTTCAGAGCATGCTTTGTCTTTCCAGTTGTATTGGTTTTGCCTATAAAATTGTGTAATCAGTTTAAAAATTATCCTTTCTGCATTTTTTCCTGTTTTTTTTTTCCCCAGTGTCTTAGCAATTACAATAACAGTTTCCCTGCAGGACTCTGGTTTATCACTTCCTTCTAGCCTTTGATTAGTCTCTATGAAATGCCTACACCTAGTCACTACTGTTTAAACAGAGCTGTCACAAATAATAGTAATGCTTATAATCTTTACAAATTCAGACTTGCAGAGTCCTTGAGAGGAGATGAGTAAAAGCAATCCGGTGAGCCTTGAAGAACGCTTGGGCACTGCCCCTGTAAATGTGGTTGCTGCTGACGAGGCAGGAGCACTTGATGCTGCACCCAGCAGGCCTGGCTGTCCAGGGTGAGGGATTCATCATTCGTGAGCGATTCCTACAGACCTCCCAATCCATGTGCACCACCAGAGGGACATCAGCACAGACGGGAGGTGAGGAAAGAGTCGATGGAGGTTTGGTAGAGCTATTATCCTGTGGGAGCAAGGGCACGGTTTGAGGGACAGCCGGGCTGTGCACCGTGCCAAGTCCAGGTTTGGCAGTGAGATCCGGCAGAGATGAGAACGCAGTACACATCAGCTGATCCCTCAGACATTTGCCACTGCCTGTAGTGATTAAACTCTGCGGGCTCACGTTCACTCCAGCGTAGCAGGACCGGTTCAGACGTAGCTTAATTAAA
Source organism: Haemorhous mexicanus (assembly GCF_027477595.1). Taxonomy (NCBI): domain Eukaryota; kingdom Metazoa; phylum Chordata; class Aves; order Passeriformes; family Fringillidae; genus Haemorhous; species Haemorhous mexicanus. The sequence goes on from NC_082344.1 coordinate 805,084, forward strand.
TACTGCCGTGTGCACACCGCTCAAGCAGTTTCTAAACTGATGTAATTAAATCCATCAGGGCAGAGTCTTTATTCAAACTGTTGCTCAAGTGCTTCATGTGTGATCAAAGAGATCGTTTCTCCCTGCTGCCTGTGTGCCCTGGGTATCCCTGGAGTGTAGCAGGGCATTCATGTTTATTTATTGCTCTCCTGCCCTGTATCAGACTCGACTGTTTAGAAAATAAATCAGCCAAGTCCCACTTACAGATCTAAGGCAGCCTTATCTGTTAGCTACTATCTGTTAGCATTGCTATATGGAACCCCAGTAAAAGGCTAGAGGAGGAAATCTGGTAAAGATTGGACTGGACAATGTTGATACGGCCGTGACCCTGATATTGACATGTAAAACATGGATAAGATAAAATTATTTATTTAGTCCGCTCTGTATTTGTATTCCAAAAAAAGATGGCTAATTAAACTGAAAAGACAATTTGAACTGCCTCTGGGAAAAAAATATAACTATACAACAGCAGATAGACATAAATATACGTAGGAACAGTTTTATCTATGTACCTAATACTGGACTAACCTGTAGAACCCTTTGCCACTAAGGTCGTGGAGCTTAATAGCTCAGGTAGATGCAAAGGAGACATCTGCTTTGATAACAAGAAGACTCACAATTACCTCAAGCAGGTTGATTAATTAATTCAGTCATTAAAGTGCAGTATTAACTTTAGTGCTTCATTCCAGGTGATGGAAAAGGTGTCCTTATTATTTCTATATCTGCTGTATACTTTTTCCTTTTTGGCATCTGGTGTGATGCACGTTCAAAGGATGAGTCAGTGTCAGTTACCAAATTACACTTCACATGGCAGTATATTCTGATATTGTTATGTAAATCCTGTGGTTTACCTAAGAGCTCATCTGTCTGCAGAACACATATCTGTGTGTGCTAGAATTTTTAAGCAGTATTAAGATGTAAACTTTTTTTTTTTTTAAAAACAGTCCATTTATCTAAGAGCAAAACCTGTTGTCTTCTGTTGAGGGAAATAATGTTGTTTTATTCTTAGCTTTCTCATGTTTGATACAGTTTGGGAAACAAGAAAAAACGTCTCAGCTGTGCTTCACGTAGCTTGAATTTGTTGATTCAGTGTCATTTCCAAAAGCGTTTTCAAGCCTCACTGTCATAATGAAGCCAGACACTTCACAGTTAATAACTCTGGAGTTATCTGGAAATGAAAAACGCTGGCTGTGACTTAAGAAAGCAGGACCTTCCTCCTGGTTGTTTCCATCACCAAGAGGTCCTTACTGACAGTAGCATTTGTGCTTAAATATCTTTTTTTGTAATGTGTATTCAGCTGGGAATACCTAATTCCATAGATAAGGTACCAAAATCTCTGGCTGGGCTTCTGCCAGCTGTAACTGCTTCTGAGAAGATTCTGCTTGCATTTGTGAACTCTCTGCTTTGCACATAAAATGCTTTAAGACATGGAAGAATACAGGGCCTAGATTATCTTAATGTAGGCTTGCTACAGAAGGCACCTCTGTCTACCAGAAAATGTCCACCACGTTGTAATGCACTTGATTTAACAACTGTGTGGCTAAAGTCACAGCTTCCTGGGGGAAAAGAAAATTAGAGGTCATGCTTCTAACACCTGACACTGGCCAGAAGGCCTGGTTGTATGACAGAATAACAGAACTAGGTTTTAGTGTGGCTTGAGAACACAGACAGAGGATCTGAGAGATGTGAGGTAACCCTGCCGTTCCAGATCCAAAGGAGTGCTGCGTTTGAGGGGCACACTGCCCTTCAAGATGAGGTGGTGTCAGTGAGAGCCGTCAGATGTCTGGAAACTGCACGGCCTGTGAGTAAACATGAAGTGGGAGGAGTTGTTTGTCCCAGAAAAGAGTCAGCCTATTACTGACAAAAAATAGCAAATAGGAAGGGATCAGTCTGCACAGTTACCTTCCCTTTGACCAGGGCAGAGATAGGGGTAACTGAATCATACCAAATGAAATTTAGCTTTAACATCATGGACAAGTTGTGTCGCTGCAAGGACAATTAAGCATTGAATGAGTGGCCAGGGGAAATGGTGGTGCTTCCAGCACAATGACTAACAGCCTAGACAAAAGGTGCTCAAGAGCAAGCACATTAGTTTTTACTTACTCTCCAGGCAGTCTCTTTTCCCAGGGCTCTCCCACTGATTCCCTGTGGATGTATCTACTTCGTCAGCACCCCAGCTACGCTGGCTACCTTCAGAGGGCCTGACAGTTACATATCCTGTGCAATTCTGGGCAGCTTGCTTGGGTTTGGAATTCACTGCTTCTGTGTAGGACTGGAACACAACCTTGTGTGCCTTACCACTGAAATATTACCTGTCCACTGATACTAGTTCACCTAATAAAGGTGCAGCCTGCTCCACATCCCGTGGCACACCTAGAACCTGGACCAGCAGCACTGGCGCTGTCCTCCCGCTCCCGCCTGAATTGCTCAGGACAAGTGCACACAGCATTTTGCAAGGGCTGAACACCAGGCTAGAGTCCTGGCTCGGCAGCCAGAGCCCGAGTACACAGCCTTGCCCAAGGACAGCTTCCTCTTTGCTAAGTGAGTATTGCTGACAGTCTGTTGGTGGTTTTCACTGTGTCTGTTTCCTGCCCTGGAAGCTGCCCCTTTTTAGTGTTCTGTGGTCCGGCTGTGTCCGGTGCCTGATGACGGCTTTACAGACAGCTGCTACCAGACGCAGTGGGGAGCACAAAAGGAAAAATGGCTGCGTGTTCCAACAGCTGCTATCCAAAGAGCCTTCTGGAGCTTAATGCACAGAAAGCACTTTGTACCCAGCTAGAGGCAGTCTTTTTGCAGCCACATTGCCTGACAAAACAAAAATCATCCCCTCTCCACGTAGTCCAACTGTTTCATAACAGCTGATGTTGCAGCAAAACCCCCATCCCTCCAACTGGTAACAGACCCCCATTAGTAGTGCAAGGTGTAGCACTGCTGCTCAGCTCCTGGGGCCTTTGGACCAAGGCCTTCTGACCCATTCCAGGGTGGGTGTGAAGCTGACCAGTTGCAATCATCTCCGCTCACCAAGACAGGGAGAGCCAGATTAACCATGATTCCTTATTGACGTGGCATTTCTGTTCATGCTTCCATTCACACACAGAGGATTATGATAATTTATAGCTAAAGTTCATGCCAGTTCTGCCTGGCTCTGCCCCAGAAGATTTGGAAGTTTTTCTTGAAGCTAACATTGGTGATGGATTATCAGTGACTGACCATTCAAATGGCCCAGTCCCACAGGGTTGTTCTGCTTCTTCTAGTCTCTCACTTGTCAGCTGTTTCTCCTGAAGGTCCCATGTGCCAGGAGCTCTAATCCTCCAGGAAAATCTTTTTAAGTTGTCCCTGTAATCAGGTGTACAATAGTGTATAATCTTTAAGGCAGACAGCATACTCCCCATGCAAAGAAAGCACTTGCATTTACCATGTGAAGCCTGCAAGACAAGTTTTTCTTTAACCCAGCACCTGATAAGTAGAGAGCTTTAGCATGGCTGTCAGAATTCCCTGAAGCAGAGGCTATAAAGAAGTAGTATTTGGCAAGAGCTGCTGTCATCTGCGAGACTGCCTCTTTGATCCTCCTTACACTTGTGTAATCATGCCAACATCTCTGCAAAACAGAGCAGCAGAGCTGTTGCGTAAAGGTGATCTCTCTCACTTGCTTTTTTCCTCTGATGGAATTTTTGCTAGGTGACTTCTATTTCTGTACAGTAAGAAAAGCCCCACACCTCCTTCTCTACAGTCTCTGCCTTTGTACTGCAACAAATACCCATGTTACAGATATTTCCTTGATTCCTCACTCCATCTCCTGTACCATATTGTACTGCACAACAACTGAAAAGTAATTAATGAAGTCAGGTAGGAAACCTGGTCCTGAGGAGTCACCCATTGCCAGGAGCTGACTTGGCGATGCCAAAAGCTGTGGCCAGACTCCAGGCTGTCTCTTCCAGGGACTGGTATTCATGTACTGCCAGTACATTCATGTACCTTTCAGAACACTTATCATTGAAGACATTGGTCAGACAACATTAATAAAAATTCAGGAGTGTTTCCCATGTGTCAGGATTAACAATATAAAACTGCAGGTGGAATACAGAATCAGAAATTACTGTTTTACTTGAGACCCTCTGTACATGGGATGAAAGCTGAGGGAGATAAAAATAAGGTACAACTAGCATGCAAGCTTTTGCTTCCAATTATGATCAAACTACCAAATCCTTTTGCTGTTTATGCTTCACTAGACTGCTTCTGTTTCTGAAAGGAACAAGCTGTGTCCAGGCTGCTGAACTGAACTTATCTAGAAAGCATGAAATCAGAGCTTCCTGACATGTGCCTTTACAGCTAACATCCACCACAAAATTAGTACTTTCTTTAAGAACATGTGTTTTAAAGTGGGAGCGTCTTTGGAACCTTTGATTAGGTATTTTTAGAATCAAAACCAAACAGAATTTGGACACTCAAAGCACTGCCTGTATTCTGTGTTAGTGTAGCAGCCGGTAGAACAGGTCTTGGTTGACAACCAGAGCTCCTGTAAACTGACATGAAGTTTGTCTTTTAAAGGAAACCAACTCCTGCACTGTCATCTACTGCTGTGGGAATTATTATGCAGAGGATCCTGCATTTTACACAACTCTGGATTATGTCCTTTTTAGAGGCAAATGAAACCCTTGCATTGCCAGTACTTTAGAAAAAATGTGCCATTTAGAAAAGACCCATTGCTGGGCTCCCTTTCCTTTGGGACCTGCAACACAGCTCCATGTTTCTGTGAAGCAGTTGCTGGAGTATTCTTGAAGAAAATTGGAATGTGGGAGCAAGTCCAGTGTTAATTGGAAACATGGCATGAATTCAGTGACCAAGGGCAGCAGACCAGGTCCAAAAGTTATCAGTTTACATTTGACCTTAAATATTGGGCTTCCACAAGTATGTCTGTTGAACAGGTTTGTCCCCTACTGGTGTATCTTATTCTTTGTACAGTCATTTATACCAGCGCACAGAGAGAAGATTTATCCAGATCCGAGTGGTAACATGCACTCACTTAACCCTTCTGTCCTACATAGTCATCAGTCCTTTTCCTTCTCTTGTTCTCAATTTACATCTAAGATGACATTTCGGACAAGAGAGAGAAGAAAAGATCATTATTCTCTGCAGCACAAGGGCCAGATTTTCCATTGCTTTCCACTGTGCCAGGGAAAGACAGTTGTCTTCACTGTGGCTCAAGAGGAGCACAGAGCAGCCCAAGTGCTTTGTGCCCCCTCTTTGAGCAAGCTAAAAGTACAGCAGGAGATGAGGTGGGGGGTCAGGTGTGTGGCTCATAATCTGTAACCTAAACAAATGCCATCAGCTGGGCTGCACCACGTACGTGTGCCCTCTGAATGCCAAAAACTCAGTAAGCACACAGAAACTTTCTCAGGACACCTGAGCTGTAGGAGACAGTTTCCCCTCAGCCATTCACAGAAAGGGACACAGCCTTAAGTTGATCTGCTTGGTTCCGCAGCATTAGCAGGCTCCCTCAGTACACGAGAGCTCATCTCCCTTGCAACCAACAAGAAAATTCCTTGAATGCCAGAAAAACTAGCTCTTGCTCTTTCTTGCCCAGGCAGTGCCTAGTAGTGTCTTTGGATCCAAATACAGTTTTAGCAAAGTAATTGAAGTGATAAATCAGGTAAACTCTACAGCAGAGTGACATGGGGATCATGTGGATTGTTATTGAACTGCATTGCAGCAAACAGGAATGCAGCAAGCAGAGCTGCTCTTTCACCCCACGCTGCAGGTAAAGCAGCCCAAGCCATATTTGACTACCAGGAACCTCTCCAGCAAAATTTAAATCCTAATGTAATTGTATTGTTGGGATGCTCTTCGCACCATTGTAGCAGTGCCAGAGGGAGGCGAAGAGAATTTTTCCATTTATTTTTGAAGTGATGAAAAACCTCCACCAACATTAAGGGTGAGATGTGAAGTGTTTAAAGAATATAGACTTTGGGGAGCAGACTTTGCAGTGCTGCTCCCCAGTGATGTTTGACACCCCAGATAGGAATCCTAAGGCTGGGCAGGATCAGTCAAATTGCTTCCCCTGACAAAACTGGTCCAAAACTCTGTTTCCATTTTTCTGACCTGTGTTCTCATATAATGATAATTTGCAAGCTGTGGATATTCAGCTTCACTGAAGAGACAAACAAAAAGCTCTCTGCTGCAAAACAGTTTAAGCAGTTGGGAGGGAGAACTCAGGCTTCATCTCTTCTCTGCAGAACACAGCCTTACTTCTCATACTTTTTATTTTGAGCCATTTCAGCATCAGTATATGCTTTGGTTTTGACCTATTAAGGGAGGATAATACACATGATCTGTGCACTCAACATATTTTACCACTTTAATGAGCTAATACACATTGTTATCAACAGCATATTTCTTGTTTTAATACCTCGATCCTGACAGTCTGAAGTATGTCTTTAATAGCCCAGAAACAGTCCTGCTGTGAGGGGAATGAGGCAGTGCAAAGCAAGCCTGAAACACGAAAGCCTGTTCCAGCTCACCAGCACCTTGTGCCAGCGCAGCACTGCGAGCTGAGTGGCACGCAGGGCTTGGTTTCAGGCAGGTGGCAGAGCTGGGAAGGCAGAAATCTTCCCGGCATAGCTCCCAGTAACCTCTGTACCCTTTTCCAAAGGGGACTGTCGTTTCCCTGTCGGTAAGTTTTCATCCGGGCTGTTGCTGACAAGCCATCAAAGCATTTAGCCAATCCTGCTCACACAACCAGTTGCAGAGTCACAGGGGAGAGGACAGAAGCTAGACCTGAGAAGGCTTTTGGCCTCCTGCTGTGCTTAGATTATGATTTAATGATAAAAAGTTGTTATGGCAACCAAATGCTTGGCAACAAAAGGCCGAGGAATGGGTCCAGAAGAGGGCCAAGCAAAAAGCACTGCCCAGCTCTTCCACGGGCAGATCTGTGCGCTGCATACCCATCTTGTCAGCGCTTCTGTAGCAGCCAGGGTTACAGCAGAAGGCATTATTAATAAGCTAGGCAGGTCTGCAATAAGTGAATAGCAAATTTCTCCAAAACACTTGAAATGGACCCTGGCGCCTCATTCAGGCTTCTTTTGCTCCGTCCACCAATTGCCACACGTTGCCAGGAGACGGTCTTGCTCCACAGGAGGACTCGCCACTGGCTGCCATTGTGCTGTCTCTCTGTCCCCCTCCTCCCCTGTCCTGCTCTTGCTCTCTGCAATAACAGAAGCCTGGCAGCGCTCTGTTTCTCAGTTCTGACACAATAACTTATTTTAATTTGAAAGTTTTCAAAAGCTTTTTGGTTTCTCTGCAGTGATTGACTGAGCAAAATCCCCAGTCTGCACAACTCCAGGCTTGCAACACACAGGCTGGAAAAGGGACACGAGTGCCTTAGAGGGTAGGGCTGATCTAAAGGGGGATTTACATGGTGAACACCACTCGTTTGCTGCATGAGCACCTTGGTTGCATCTCCTGAAGTCCAAGGTATTAAGGTTGGGCGCCTGGTTAGGGTACACAAGTTCCATTTAGTCTCACTTGTGCTGGGAACTCTCTGTAGTCCATTAAAGCATGCCCTTGGCTATTTAAATGTTCCCAGACTGTTTTTGATCATATAGGGCCTCAGAAACCTCTCTTGCCTTTGGATGTTGGCAAGCTTAGTTCCATGCACATCAGAAAAGAAGCCATTCATTCTTCAGCCTTCCTGAGGCACTTCCCTTAGAGCCCTAAGGAAACCTTTTGAGTATAGACTCGGTACGGGCCAATACAGCGTCACCTTCCCAACTCTGCTGCTGCCAGTCCAATCTCTTGCTCCAGAGAGCCAGGCTGCTAAGCAGATAAGTGAAGTTAAAGGTTAATCAGTTCCAGGGTTGGTTTGCCAAATACTGTGAGCCAAGAATCAATTTATGCTGCCATTTGGCATCATCTTCCACGGTCACAACAAACTGAAAGGTGGCAGCTGAGGAGGAGGCTGCTGTTGTGACAGAGACCTTGGTGCTGAAAGGCTCCAACACAACAGTGTGGCCAGGGCGTAACTAGAGAACGCAGTACTTCAGCTTCCTCGAGGACCTTGGAAAGCAGACAGAAAATGAGCAGGGATTTCACTGTGCTCTTTGCAGGGACTTAATGACACAGCCTGTCCGTGTGCCTGTGGGGAGGGCAATTCCTTTGCCTGTTATTCTCAGTGCTGCATCCAGACTGAAGCATCATCCTGTCTCTACCTGGATGAGAAATCCTTCACTGTCTGCAAGTAAATTAAACTGAGTGTCCAATCTCTATCAATGCTTTTTCTGTTTCCAGCATTTCTTTTCTCTGTCCGATACTTCACCATCCCACCTCTTTTCCCTCCCTAATGTCAGAGATTTCCAGATGCTTTAAACAGACGCACATCAGCTCTCCCCCTTCATGTCATTTAACACAGACACAAAGAAAATAATTTTAATTAAGTGCACAGGCTAATTAGACTGATGTATTTCATTTCACCAGAATTTGACTGTTTGTTTCCAATTCACTCCGGCACCATGGGACACATTCCCCTCATTCTTCCTTCCCATTGCTAGGAGCAGTGACAAATGAGTTACATCTTGTTGCTCTTCTGAGACTCCAGAGTTGAAAAGGACATTGGAAAATAAAACATCAACCTCACTCTTTCCAGCTTTCACAATCTGAACAGAGGAGCTGTCTTGTGATCCAAGAGCACAGGAGTGGATTGCCTATCAGCGATCCCAGCTCCATGCCTTGCTAACTGAAGATAAATAGTTGAGATGTTCCCTTGTACAAAACAGGAGGGGAATTTCAGACTACTGAGGCAGCAGCGTGACTCTCCAGGGTGCCAGGTGATACAGTGCAGCTGACCAGTGTTGCGGTGCACTTAAGCTGCGTGGGGAGCACCAAGCTGCTCATTTCACCCTCTCTCACCATGCAGTCCTAATGACTGTGCTAGTAAACCAAATTAGCTGTGCTTGTAAGCCTCACTTATAGCTGTTTTGTTTGTAGAGCTCCGTGAAGTAGTTGTAGCATGTCTTGGTTCATGTGAACTTAGTTTCCAGCTCTGCTTTTATGAACATGTGGAACTACATACCGGAATCTTTTAGATACACCAGAGACAGACCATAGGCCTGGCACGGACACACTGCAGGTCCCCCTCTGTGTGGAAGGGTTATGTTTGCCTGTCACTGCCTGCCCATCCCTCTTTGTCCTTGATTAAAGGTACAAGCCACACACTGACCAGCACGTGGACAGCCAGCAAAGTGCAAGGAGGTTCACAAGCACACACACATACAGCTGAGGCTTTGTTCCAGTCCTGTTTACTCGCAGGGCAAACAGTTGGGCATTGTTTCTGTTTGACAAATTGTAACTGTCCAGCTAGGAGAGAGCTAGTTCCAGCTGGTTAGAGCTGCTTGCATGTCTTACCTCCTCCCCCTCCCTCTCCCATAACTCACAAATCCATCTTACCTAGGGACAGAAAGAACAAGTGCCAAGCTACTTGTTAGATTCCCTCCTGCTTTGAATTGACACTGACCTCCTCAGGGTCCTTTCTCCGACTGCCAGTGGAGGTAAGGTCCTTATGAAACATGGCTCCAAAGATGAACTCACACCTGCAGGTGTCCCAAAGACCTTAGGGTCCTGCACTTGTGTTACAGTTAGGAGCAGTGAAGAGTGACCCTTTCGTAGTCCCCACCACGTGCTCTCAGGCACTGAGAGAACAGCAGACACCTGATAGTGTTGGAGCACAGCCACAGGAATCTCAGAGCTATTTACTGTCTAATTACATTTTGCCTTGTGTAGCACCTGATGCAGCAGAGACTGACTGTCCACTACATAACACCAAATGTCATGTACAACTCTTGATCCCAAGCTCAGAAAATGAATATCAGAGCACTCTGTTGTCAGAACAAAGCCACTGATTTTCTGTTAGACAGACAAAGTAAGGCCAGGATGCCACTAAGTGCTGGATTTACATCTTTCCATAAGTAAATTATGTTACCTTTTTCAAGACAACTTAGACTACTACTTTAGAAGGACATTGAGGCTCTAGCAGAGCAGAAGAAACAGCTGTCTCAAGGACTGTCATCGCAAGTCTTCACAGAGAAGGGACAGCAGAATCAGTTTGGTGCTAAGTGACGTGTTAAAGATCTGCAAAGAGAACACAGTGGTTCTAGAAATACAGAACCAAACTGAAATTCCTGGCTTAGTGAGGCCTAAAGTCTTACTCCTAAAGACATCAGTGTTATGAACTTCACATGAACAGGTGCTTGCTAGCTTCACTGTTCAGTCAGAAAGGTGGATTCAGAAACTCTCTAATCCATTTTCCAATTTATCCTAGTTACGTAGCATTTCAAACCTGGTTTCCATTTCAGTTTTTTCCTTTCTGAGGGAAGAGAAAAAGGCCAGTGTTCTTTACCTAGTGCTGAAATGCCTCCAAATAGACACACACACAGAGGAAAGTCTTGAGAGCATAATTTAAAGCTAAATTTGTCCCATCATCCAGAACCTGATCTTTGACTCCTGACCAAAGAGTAGGCCTGGATACTGCGTGCGCGGTTGATGCGTATGTAGTTTGTATATGCAGTTAAAGCAGTGCAGTTCAAGTGCAATGTGACACAAAATTCAAATGTAATAAACAGAACATAAGCCCCAAAGTTCTTTACTTGTTTATCCCACCATCAGTACACAAACCAAGGCTGAGTGCCCTGTTAACGTTTCTGCTGTATTGCATTTAAAGGGCTGCTTTAAGCTCCTTTGCATGCCAGCCTTGTGTGCAAGAACACTGATTTGCAGAAGGGGAAATTGTTCTTGTGGGCCCTGTGAGGGAAGGCGTGCTCAGCTGCCTATCAGCAGATCTCATGATTGCCCCTCTCTCTTGTTCCTCCAGTTGCTAAGAATTCTGTAGATAAACTTCACTTTATCTGAAGGGAGGAAGTTGCTGCTGGATGCAGAGTCAGGAAGGACAGCAGCCTGTTGCACACAGCAGTAGCTTTAGAGGAACAGTCGTTTTCCCATGCAGATGGGAAAACAAGACAGTTAACCACCCTTGTGCCATGCTGCCCATTCAGCCTGTACCACTCCAGCAAACTGGAAGGAAAGGCTTTTTCCCTCATCATTTAAAGGGGGGAAGTTAAATTAGTGAAGCTCATTGGTAGCCTGAGTTGACAGAAATAGATATCCTGAAAATAGAGGCTGTGAGGCAGGGACTCTGAACCTTGCACTGCAAGAGGAATCAAGCCTTTCCCTCTGCTCTCAGCTCCCCATATAACCATAACTGGTTGGGCTTAGTGATTTGCCAAGAACACAGTACCCAGGAGAACTGACAGCTGCTGGTCCAGTTCAGCTGGAGAAAGCACTGTATGCTCAGGACTTGATCACTCTTAAGAGTCACTCAGACTGTCTTTAGAGGGCACTTGGAAGATTAAGCTGATCTTAAAGAATGCAGACAACTAGGACATTCTCTTTTCACATGTGCTCTACTCAGTCATCCTTTCTTTTGCTCAAGTAGGAAGTCTGAGAGCAAGTGATAGCACCTTCCACATCAGGCTGCCAAACCCTCAATATTTGTCAAAATTATACTTTTGACAGATGGCTTCTGTGGCAGTAAAGCTCCCAGTGCTGATCTCTGGGCTCAGATGAAGTGGCACCATCTCCAAGCTACAAAGGTAAACAGTACCTCCTCGTTTCAGCTGCTAAGCAGATAATTTAGAGGGAATGAAAAAAAAGAGTAAAGCCTTCAAGCCTTCCAGTGGTTATCTCCCCATTAAACACTTCTTCTGGGGAGGGCTGAAACAAGCAAACAGATGCAAGGGCTCGTGCCTCCTGAAACCCCAAGACAAGCCTCTCTGTACTGAAAGACTGCTTTGCTGAATTTCAGCATAGTATAAAGCAGGCAGGCAGCCCCAGAGCTGGCTCTCCCATAGGAACTGAAGCAAGCGGATCAGGATCTTGTTTACAAAGAGCAGCCATTTGAGTTTGGAAGTAGTGACATTGAACCTCAGAAGCTGGGAGGACTTGAAATATCCCCAAGGATGCAACATGTGTGTATCCCAAGCCTTGGTCCCTTCTGCTTGTGTCTGCTGCTTTACGGGGGAGTTACAGTTGATAGTTTGCAACACCATTTTAATTTTTTATTGCTCTAGGATTAAAGTCCTCCAGGACTTGCTCACCTTAAGGAACCAAGGCCCATCGACTTAGTGTTTACACAACCAAAAATTTACCTCTTGGCCAGCCTCTCAGAGGCCTTATATCTGCATATCCTGATAAGATAAGGATACATCAAAGGTGTGATTAACTCTCCAACTGCCTCTCTGAGCTCCTTTAGCTTTGTCCCTGAAGCACTGTTACTTTGAAGTGCGAGTCATTTGCTCCCCACTTACACAAGTCCTTCAGGGAAATCTCTGCCTCGTGTGTTTGTGTTCGGTGCAGTCTGGCTGTCCCTCTGCCAGAGAAAAGTTACAGCAAAGCCCTGCCTGGAGCCTGGAGGGAACAGGGTGCCATAATCTCTTCGAAGCATAAACAGCCACCCTGCTGGGAAGTACAAGTTGCCCAGGCCATGGCTGGGGTGTCACCTCACTAGTCTCGAGGTGCAGTGCTCCCCCAGCTGAGTTCTTCTCTGCAGAATAGCATTCTTTTTAATTATTTAGAACAGATCTGAACCTAATCACATCACTGAGCCCCCTAGTGCAACGCACCTGTATAACTGGTAGTTCCAGCTGCTCTCATTCCCGGAGCTCTTGGCTCTCCGTACAAAATCCTTACTTTCATCCCTTCATAACAGTTTGTTGGATGTCCCAAGAGCTGTTGTGTACAGGTTACTGGGTGCAGGGTGCTTGGGCTAAAGAACAGGCAGCTGTAGCCAAAGTTAAGTGATTCTTCCCCAGAGCTGGAGTTCCATCCCTTAGGGAGCCACCTTTCTTGAGCCATAGAGTGGATTGGAGCAGCAAAGCTTTCTTTGTGACTGTGTTACAATCTTACCTTCTAAGGTCTTGATATGTTTTCTGGACAGGACATGGCTAAACAAAGTGTCTAGCACACTGGCAGTCTCCTGGTCACACAGGTTAGCATGATAGGTCTCATCCAGTGGTGTTTTAACTTACTCTGAAAGCAAAGTCTCCCAGTTAAGGATGGGTGAAGGATGTTTCATGCTTTCTGAACTCAAAGTCTCCCTGTACACGTGCACCAAGAGACACAAACGCCTGCTTGTCTTAAGTAAGTTCTCTTCATAATGATACATTTCCCATATCTAATCAAATATCTGGATAAAATGGCTTGACAACATAATCTTAAAATCTGCTGGAAGCTACAGAAAATTTTTATTTTCATCCTTTGAAACCACCTTGATATTTAACCATGCAGAGAATTCAGTGTTTGAGAGAGAGTTTTTTGGGGATGACACAGAGGAAGTTGCATTTCCCTTCATGCACTGAGCACATGGGCACCAGAGGTGCAAAAAGCAAGATCCATTCCAGACAGGGAAGGGAAAGGAAGGGGCAGTGAGAAGCATGGAGACAAACCACGTAGGCAAAACAGGAAGTTCCTGCTGAAGAGGAAATGCTTCAATGCTATCTTAAAAACATTTTGCTGTGAACCTCCATGCAGCTGTAGAGAGGTGAAAGAAAAGCAGCTTTCTGCAGATTCAGCACTCTGAAGCTCAGGCGCTGCCACACACGGGCTGTTGTCCCTGTGTCCCTGTCCCTGAAGAGGGGCTGCAGCTTGTGCTGCCCCTGGGCGAGCAGCTGCAGGGAGGAACCAGGCTCCTGGGAAGCTGCCTGAACACAGACACTTCCATTTCGTGTGTGCAGCCTGCTTCTGTCCTTTCAGGTGGTTTCTAGAAGTAGATGAGGCACACTCATGATCCTGCAGTAGCACGTGCTCTTCTACTTTAGAAGCAGCTTGTCCAGTGACCAGATGGCTACATCCTGCAGCATCATTCCCAGCCTGTTTTTGGCTGTCAGGATCCCACACAGGGGAATGTGGTTCAGCAGCAGCCTGGAAAACCTCAGCCACACTTTGCTTTGTCAGCAGGTTACTTTTCCCGGGACTCTCAGAAAGTCTTCTGATGTATAGGTTGTAAGAGAAAATGGATCAATGGGATCACATGAACCTCTGTGAACAGTCTCAATTAGTAGTAAGGTACTGCTCACCTGCTTTACCTCATTTTAGCACCTGTGTAACTAGAGAGGAAGCAGACTCCTTTTTAAGGGCTAGGAGATGAAAAGTGTGAGCAGTAAGAAAAGGCCAGAAGTGGCAAGTGTCTAGAGACAAAACAATGCTTGTGTGTCAGGTTGTGCTGTCAGGTCAGTCACAGATATCACTAATAACCTGCACCGTCGCAGCCACACACACAGCTCCTTCCTTCTGTGAATTATAATCGTTATGCCTTCAGACAGGGAAACAGAGGCAGGGAAATCAGCAGGGAAAATGCCTTGGTGGAAAAGTCCATCACACGCGCTCATTAATGGGCACGAGAGCAGGAGGCTGCGTTCGGCCGGGCTCCATTCGCTTCGGCTCAGTTCGGCTGAGCAGGGAAGAGCTGGGATCGCTTCTCACCGGGAATGATCAGGGACCAGACCTGGCCGCCACTGTGGGTGACACGGGTCCCGTTCCGGGAGCGGGCAGTGAGCAGGAAGGAGCCGCGGCAGCGGGGCTCGGGCCCGGCTGTGCCCGGCGTGTGAGCCGAGCAGCGAGCGCCAGAGCGAGCCGGCCCCGCTGGAGCTCGGGAAGCGCCGCCGGGGGGCCGCAGCAGCGGCTCGGTGCGGCACGGTGCGCTCGGGGGGCGCTTCCCGCAGTACCGGGTGAGTCCCGCAGGGGGCGCCTCGGCGGGGGCCTGGCCTTTTCTGGGAGGGCGGCGGGGCCCTAACGGGAGCTCGGTTTGGCAGCGCCACGGGAGACAAAGGCACGGTCCCCGCGGCGGTGACTGGGCTGTTACGGGGAGCCGGACGCTGCCCGGCCGTGTGGTCGGGGCTGGCTGCTGGCAGCTAAAGCCAAGGCAATCTTCCCTCACAGATACTAAATCCCAGGCAGTAGCCCTCGGAGATACCTGCAAATATGAGGTTTGAGCAGGATGAAGTGTGGCATTTTTCAGGGAGCCAGCTGGAAGTGCAGGAGTGATGGAAAGCTTTGGCAGGTGAGTCCCACTGGAGGTGTGCTGAAGACAGAGATGTTCATCCTTTTCCTGAGAGAGAAGCATTTGGAGAGGCCACTGCTGAGGCTCTGAAAGGAGCTGAGCTTCTGCAGGAAGAGATGTCCCCACCTGGGCACAGTGCCTGCCTCAGCACTGGGAGGACATCCGGCCACTGCCTTCTCCTGCTTTAAAACACGGACTGGAGCCCAAGCTCAGGGGGGTGAAATCAGCTCAATTCCAGGCAACTCTGTCCAGTGAGCCTGGGACATCACTGGGGTGAGGGTCACAAATAGCCAGTTCTGTGGAACATGAACCTGTCCTTGTCCCACTGCTGCTGAGCTTCCTAGGAAGCTTTGCTGGCTCCTGACACAGCTGCTGTCCAAGGCAGCAGCTCTGCACTGGAATATCCATGCTCCGTGGGGCACAGTGAGGTTACTGCAGTGGGAATGGAGCAGGGAATCTGGGGCTATGGGTATAATTGATCACAGCTAGCAAAGCTGGCAGGGAACCCCAAATCTGGGTGCCACACAGAGAATAATCTGTATCCTGCCCTGTCAGCTCAAGCCCCAGGGCTGGGAAGTTTTGGGAATAAAATATATGGAATTATACAAATCACAGCAAGTGGCATCACCTAGAGGGACAATCCAGGTCCCAAACAATTACTCCACAATTCACTACAGGGGAAAACACCCTGTGCCTGCTAGGAGTTCTGACTCTGCTTTTCCTACCAGCTCCTGAGCAGTGTCAGGGCTATCATGAGGGCTTTAAAATAAACTCCAAATAAACCCCATGTTCCACACAGTGAGTAATCCAAATAAAGAAATGCATTACTGGCATCAAAGCTCAAAACTGTGTTAAGAATGCTAGGACACCAAGGTAATGGGATTCCCAGGAATCTCATTAAAGTTCTTGGTTTCATTTTTATGTATTTTTAATCCCTCAGTGGGCAGCCTGTAAAACTTGCCATGGGATTTAGAGGTTGAGCAGGGCTGGCTCTGGACCGACCTTCACCTCTGGCCCCAGCCTGTGCAAACACAGCTTGTGCCAGGGTGGCTGAACTCATCCACTCAACTTTTCCCTCCTAAATATCCCCTACCTATTTCCCTGTGGATTAACTCACATTTTGCCCCAAACCATGCACTCCTCACCTCCATGTGGCCTCCAAGTCTCCGTTCTGTTCCTCACAGGTGCTCTGCTGACACCACAGTGGTCCCCTTGCCCACAGGGAGGTCCCTTTGCCTTTCTCCAGCCCGAGGCCACTCCTCTGCTCGCTCTCTCCAGCCTCATCCCACAGGCATCCTCTTCTCCCTTCCCTGCTGGCTGCTGCCAAGGAAGGAGGACACAGTGAGTCTCAAGTGCTGACCCCTCAGCTCTGGAGAGCCCTGGCTGTGAGCCTGAGAGGCCTTGGATTTCCCAGGGAAATTGTCGGCTGGTCTCCCTTCAATTACATCAGCAATCCCCCCAAGAATGCTGCCTCACTCCCCCTGACATCCCCTCACATTTTCCCACACGAACATGTCGTGTGTCCCTGCTAGATTACACCAGGTTTTCAGCTAAATGAATGGCATCATCTATGCCCAGTGCTCATGAATCACCCAACCAAAATCAAGAGCAAATGTTGGTTGGGCTTTAAGAACTTGAAATAACTTTAAAGCAAAATAAATCACTTTTTTCTTCTGTGGTTTTTGTTTTTTTGCTTTTTTGGTTTTTTTTTTCAGATGCTGGACTTACCTCTGTGGATGTGTGATGAGCTCTTGCTGGAGGGGACTGTCAGGCCTGAATGGCTGTGAGTTTGTGTTCTGCTCACTGGGGAATCACAAATTCCCCCTCATCCCTTTTGCTGCCCAGGCTGTTCCATGTGGCTGTTGTCAGGCTGTGGCAGCACACGCAGATGCAGCTCTCAGCACTCTCTGCTCCAAACACAGCTCTGGCCTCCTCTGTAAACTGTCTCTGCTCTGAGGTTTTCTCCTAGAGAAATCAAAGAATTGCTCATGGCAGGGTGGAGATTAAATTATCGCCAAGGGAAGGAAGGAATAAAATATTGCTCTAGGAGCCCTTGGGATCTGTTGGGCTGATGGGAAGGGGACACTCACTCCCTGCAGTGCCAGCACACACAGCACAGACTGCCAGCTGGGGTCTGACAGCCCTCCCTGTCCTGCTCCCTGGCAGTGACTTGGGCAATCCAGCTCTGAGGCTGACGAGCCCAAAGCTCTGTCTGGCAGCCCAGGAACAAAGGGACACTCCCAGGGATGAGGCACATTCCCAGCACACATTCCCAACAGAGCACAGAGGCACCCCTGGAGCTCCTGTGCGGGGCTGGCACAGCCCCCAGGTGGGGTGGCAGTGGCAGCAGCAAACTGCCACGGTCTGATGGCACTACAGAGACACCAAGGCCAGCAATGCCCACGGCAGGTGCACACTTAATTCTGCTCCCTGTGCTGCCTCAGCCCAGCAGGAAAGCTCCAGGGGGAATGGAAACTCTGCCCCCTTTCCCCCCACCCCCAGATAAACACTCCTCAGTTTCCAACACCCAGTTCTCACCTCGGACCCGCTCCCAGGGCTGCTGCCACCTTCCTGACAAGGTGGCAAAGGTCACTTTGGACAGGGCTCTCTCCGTGTCTCGGGGGTTGGGCATGGCAGGGACCAGGGTGCTCCAGCAAGGACAGCCTGAAACCAGAGCAGATGTCTCAGGGTTAGCAACAGGCAGGGGACAGGAATTCTAAGACCCAGAATTCTGAAAACAGCCCCCAAAATGTTCTATGATCATACCTTTAAAATGGCTCCAAAGGGCAGCAGCTCTGGTGCCTGACCAGTACCTGCACGAGTCCTTGTGCCAGCCCTGGCTCACTGGAAAACACAACAAATCAACCATCACACAGGCCTTGTTTGCAGAATTCCTGATCCAAACCCTCACCTTTCCTGCCCACCACTGAGGGACACCTGACACAGCATTAACAAGTAACCTTTGCTGAGAGCAGTCATCACCCCACTCCTCCTGCCCTGGCAAGAGTTCGCAGTGAACGGACATAAGTTCTAATCCTGAACCTAAATTCCTCTCAGTTTTTGTTAGGAGGATACTGGACAGTAAATCATCCAACAGAATTTAAAAACTGCACAAGGAATAACAAGGCCCAGACCAAACCCAACCACCCCCCCACTGCTCCACCCCAGTTTTGGGAGAAATATTGATATCATTTATAAGTACTCCCCTTCCCTCCCACTCAGTCCTTCACTGCACACCCCAGGAGAGGATTTACTCCATCCTTTGTTCCCAACAGCACCTGTCCAACCCAAATCCCAATTCTCACAGACACAAACTAAGCAGAGCTAAGGCAATGTTCCCAGCAGTGGATGCAATTCCTGAACTCCCTTTTCCCTGGATTGCTCACCTAAGCACCTGCAGGAAACTCTCCTCAGTCCACAGACTGTCCTGCTTTCCCAGAGAGAATTCCAGCCTGATGGGACACAGCTCTGACACGTCCCCTTGTTCCTGCTGACCTGGAAAGCCACGGATAAACCCATTCCCTCAGACCCCATCCCTGGACACCAGGAGCGCTGGAGCTGTTCCCAGGTGCCAGTGCCCTGAGCAGCTGCACTGACATGAGCACAGGCTGACCACTCTGCCCAGCACCATCCCTCATTCTCCTCCCATTGCTCCCAAATGCTCCCAGCCTTGCCCCCGCATCTGTGCCAGGGCCAGCGCCTGCCCCCAGCCCAGCCAGAGGCTGTCACTCAGCCCTGCACCAGCTGCCACCCCTGGGAGAGCTGGGAATACACGGAGAGCTCCTGAACCCCAGACCAGTCCTTAGGTGCACAAGTAATGCCCAGCCTGCCCCTCTGGGCACACCAAACACAACTCCATCATCCCCAAGGAGCTCTGGCATTCATCTCTTCTCCAGCAGCCTGGGACTGGGCTGTCAGAAATGGCATTCCCATGGCAGTCAATCCCAGCAGAGAGGAAAAGAGGAACCCTGTGTCCCTCTCACTTACCCCACAGCGTGGGCAGGACCAGAGTCCTGCAGCACAGACCCCTGGTGCTGAAGCCTCTTGCCTTTGGCTGCTTAAACACTGAACCTTTTGGCAAAGATGGCAGGAGTCTGATGATTTTTCCTGTCCTGAAAGAGAGGAGGAAAAGAAAATTAATCCACTGTGGAAGTCAAAGGATCCAAGCTTTCATCTTTCTGGTCTGATTGCTCACTACGGGGTTTTATCCATGAGAGGTGACACCAATTCAAACATAAAAGTGCCCTTTGCCAGCATTTTTATTCCTAACTATTTCAGACATTAAAAGGAAGCTCATTTTTCTTATTGCATTCTTTGCCTAATTTTAACAGAACCCTTTTTGTCCCAGACCCCACAGGTCAGTTATTCAATCCTTTACCACTGGACTTTGCACAAAGGAAGGGACACCCAGGGTGCTGCATCACAAGAAATCCCAAAGAGAAACCCCTCCAAAACCTCACAGAGAAAGGGTTTTTGCTTTTGGGACACAAGAAAGCCCACGCTGAGCACTTGGTTTTAAAGATGTGGCACTTGAAGCTACAGGCGTGGAATTGCTTTGGGATTTGGCATTTCCTGCACCCACACAAACACATTAAAGGAATTCACTGCAGAGTCCCCAAGTTTGGTTGTTCCAATTCTGTTTTGGTAGTGCCATTTGACATGCCAAAATCCAGTGCAATACTTAAAAAAATGAAAAGTACACCCCCCCTTTTGATAATGGAACTGATGAGACTGACAGCCCCAGGCCAGAGCTGCTCCCTGCCCAGCAGGGGAGCTCGAAGTGCTGCTGCAGGGAAGGAATGCTGCAGCTGTGACATTAAAGCCAGCAACAACAACTACCAAGAGATCCTCACCTGCTCCAACTAGTGAACCTCCGTGGCTCACCCTCACCGGGTGACCCTGCTCCAGGGAGGATGAGCCACACAGCCCCCGAGACCGGGGGTCAGACACTGCCCCACCAGCAGAACACAAGGGGTTAATGAACTTCTGGGACACGTTCTGTCCCCAGAGTGGTTTGACAAAACATCCATCAATGTGGGTCTTTAATAAAGACACCTTGTACCTACGCTTGCAACAGACTCTTGTATGTTATTTCCTCAAAGCCTCTGTTTTTAAATATTTTGCTATTGAAAGTGTTTAAACAAGACTGAACATGAGCTCTGCACCCTGCCATGCTCCAAGCCCTAAGGAAGAGCTGGATATCCTCACACTCACCCCATCTGAGGCAGCTGCTGCAGCATTTAAAACATTTAAAAACCACCCCTGCCTTGAGGGTGTCCAGACCCAGGAGGTGACTTGGTGCCAGCCCAGCAGTAGCTACGGGACATCAGGAGACTGACCAGACAACATCCACTGCAGACTCTCCACTCTCAGCTCTCCAGCTGCACTATCCTCGTTTCCCAGGGACTCCCAGGTCTGTTCCCAGGACTCCCAACAAGCAACTGAGGGCCCTTTGCAGAAGCAAATCCCCAGAGTCTCACTGACCCCCGCCACTGCTCTCCTCTCTACCCACCCTCCTGCTCCCACTTTTACCCCTTTCAGAGCCACGACCTCACCCAGGACACAAAAAGAGGCTCTCAGGTGCCAACTGAAACCCAAATCATTCCAGGTGGGTCAGGAAATAAATACAAATAAACTCGTCCCTTCTAGGGTAACAAAATGTCTTGGTCCCCAGTTCCTGGTTCCTAAGGCAAAACACACAGATCGGGGAAAATGTCAAGTCCAAAACCCAACAAAAGCTGGTTTTCCATCGGTTTCCACCAGGACTGTTCAGGTTTCCCAGTGACCCTCAGCTGCAGCCACAGGAGCAGCTTCTCTCTGGGACCCACGGGGTGGGCACAGGGACATCCAGCCCGCTGCTTCCCGGAAAACAGAGCTCAGCCCACCCCAGAATAATCAATAACAAATGAAGTTATTGCCTTGGGCATTTCTGTGTTAGCTCTGGCATGGTGTTATTGACCACAACAATCCTGAGAGAGTACAGTCTGTAATTTCTGCTCCTGATAAAGTACAATCTCTCAGTTGATATATGCACTGTACAGATTTTATAAATTGTATGTAATAAATACTATCTTAGGACTGTAGTGTGATAGAGACCGTGAAACGTTAAAATGCTTCTACGTGTAACTAACTCAGAAAATGGTGTCAAATAATTAGGTGATTTCCCACATTTGGGGACTATCTTATCTGAAACACAAGATGATGGAAACAGAAATCAGAGCACCTAAAAAAGGGAAGAATTTATTGACCGTCGTTATCAGGGAATGAAAAAAAAAAACAACTAGCATGGCACAACAGGAAAAAAATAAAATATATTAAAGTAATACAAATAAAATAAAAAATTAAATTTAAAAAAATTAAAAGTATGGCGTGAAGACAAGTGAAAGGTTAAAACCAAGCGAAAGACCATTTAAATTCAAAGGACTGTTAGAATATGTATAAACGCTACTGAATTTGCATGCAGCACTGCAATGTAACAGTATATAGAGAGCACGGTTTAAGGTAACCGGGCGCTCTTGGCAAACAGCCAAGCACCCAAGCGCTGCCTTTTATCCCTTGACAAACCTCTAAAAACTCCTAAGAGCGGGCTTTGTCTCTCACACTGTAAAACGCCGCCACGCAGCGGGGACGAGCAGGGGCTCTGCTGCACGGAACAGGACCCCAGAGAGCCGCAAGCCGCGGGACAGACCCGTCCCACGCCGCAGGGCCCAAAGCCCGCACGTCCCGCTGGGGGTGCCACGGGCCCGGCCGAGCCCGGCCCAGCTCCCGCCCCTCGGCCGCTCACCTGAGGGCACCGTCCGCCCGCTCCGCGCGGCTGCCCAGCCAAGGGCATTGTCCCCGCTCCTGCCTCAAGGCCGCGTTCTGCGCGGCAGGGCGCGCTCCGGCGGACGGGGGGGCGGGCAGGGACTGGGTGACCCGCCATGAGGCGGCTGTCCCAGCGCTCTGTCCCCTCACGGGGCTCAGGCCGCCCAGCGGCGCCCGGCCACAGGCCGCCATTGTATCGCGGAGCAACGCCGGGTTTGGCCGAAGAGCCGAATGTGGCCGAGTGTAGCCGGCAATAGCCGAGTGTGGCCGATAACGGCCGAGTATACCCGAAGGGCCGAATCTGGCCGGGATTTGCCGATAATAGCCGAGTGTGGCCGATAATGGCCGAGTGCACACGAAGGGCCGAATCTGGCCGGGATTTGCCGATAATAGCCGAGTGTGGCCGATAATGGCCGAGTGCACACGAAGGGCCGAATGTGGCCGGGATTTGCCGAATCGGTCCGAGTTTACCTGAGGTCAGCTGAACGGAGCCGCGTTCAGCCGAACCGAACTAGATAAGCCGAACCAACACGAGATCAGTCGAACCAAGGTGAACATTACCAGGCTCGTCGGACCGAACCGAGCTGAGCTCCGAATGCAGCGAGCGGCTCCGAGTCCGGCCGAACCGAGCCGAGAACGGCCGAACCCTGCGAGCGGCACCGAGTTCAGCCGAACCGAGCCGAGCCCGGCCTGCTGCTCTCGTGCCCATTAATTAGTGCGAGTGCAGTCACTGCCTAATGAGCACTAAACATGTCACACACACATCAGGCACCCTCCTGACACTGTTGTTCCCAAGGATTTTCCTTTTTCCAGGGTCCAAAACTCATCCAATGCTGTCGGCATCAGGAGCTGCACAGTTCATGGGAAGGTCCTCGCTGGACAAGTGACACAAAGAGCACAGGGAGCATTTAAAGCAAACCAAGTGACAAAAAGCCACCTTAAGTCAGAGGAAGGCTGAATCCCTGTAAGGAAATCCACTGAAACAATAAGCTCAGTGATGGAAGTTCAGGGTTTGGCTGTGGCCACCACCTTCTGGTAGGAAATATATTATCCCAAATAGCCACAGAACAAAACAAAGAAAGGCATTTTAAATCCCAGGCTTGTGAAGTGTAAGTGCAAATGAGATCCAGTGGACAAATTCAGGTAAGATATAGACTGCAATCACTGTTTCTGTGGTTAATGGCTTCGTGTCTGTCCAAACCCGAGTGACTCCCATTTCCTGTCACCTGTGTGTCCTTGCTGTGGTTCCTTGAGTGTCCCGGAATACCTTGGAAGAGATTCTGCCCCTGCTCTTGCCTGTATTTATCAGAAATGGTTCATTTAGGCAGCACAGCACTCAGAAAGAACCAGCCCCCCAGGAGTCACAGCATGATTGCACTTACTCTGAAATCCTGGCCAACAGCACCAGCTCTGTGTCTGTCCCAGAGCTGTCTGCCAGAAGTTTTCAGTCCCAGTTCAGCAAGACAAGAGAATTGAAAAGGATTCAAGTCTTGAACATCAGATGGTGACAAAAATGGCCTATTTAATTCCTACCTCTTAATTGTGAATTATTTTTATTTCTGCCCTCTGTGCTCCCTTGTCCCTAACCATTCTCCTGGGCAGGATTATAGAATTGTAACTTTGAAATAACACACTTGCTGCAACCTGAGGAGCCTCAATATCAGCACCTTGGCCTTTACCTTCTGAATTCCCATCCCAGTAACAGGATTTCAGGCAGTGTAAAGTTTTACAGTTTGATTTACTCCATACAATTTCTAGGCCACGTGTTCTGCACATGCCTGTCCTCCCTCACAAGCATTTGTTACCTGCATGAGACAAAGGCAGCTGAGGTAAGGCACAGACACCAGGTACAGACAACCAGCTATGCAGGAGGACAAGGAGCCGGGCACAGATTTATTTTATTTCCATCTCTGTAACTGGAGCTCTAACATGGAACACAGCTCAGCCAGAAGGACCCAACAGCTGTGTCAGGACCTGGCTGCTGTGCCCCGCGTGGGGCTGGGCTGGGGCCAGACTGCATCCCTGGGGAGGCCGTGGGCCCAGCCCTCCGTGGCTGTGACACGCAGCCTCTCGCTGAGCACCTCTCCATTCCCTGTCAAACAGAACACTCAGGAAGGAACACCATCAACAGCTCCAGCTACAGAAACCACTGAGATGCCTTTCAGGAGCCAGCAGTGTTCAGTCAGCTCTTACTTGGCAGTGCACAAGGTATTTCAGCAATAAATTCCCTGTCATTGCTAAGAGCTGAGCAGCTCCTAAGTGGGAGGGTTTCCAGTTATGTTTCTCTAACAGCAGCTCAAAGCTGAAGCAGTTTCAGCATCCACCAGCCTGAAGCCAGTGGATTTCAGGCATCTTGCATGAGTGTTTTATAACTTAAAAGGACATTCTACCTGCAATCTTAAATACATAAATATCTCCTGCCGCTTGGCTCTGCTGAAAAGCTTTCTGCTAATATGATAGAACATTTCTTTAACAGAGGGATAACCACATTCCTAGTTTGCATATTTTCTATCAGCACATTGGTTATTGCAGTATTTTTCTACGCCAGCCTCCGGGTGCCAGGTCACACATCAGCAGGATTTAAAGCCTTGGGCTTTTCAGGGGAGCTTTTGCCCAAGTTCCAAGTCAGATCCAGCATCTGCAGTTTGGGTGACACAGCGCATCTCCGTGGGTGCTTGCAGCCTGCACCGCAGCGTTGCAGGGGTTAATGGTGAGGAGGGACTTCTCCCACCCTCACTGCTCAGTGCCAGCCCCAGAAGGCAGCAGCAGGACTGCCCCTCAGCAGCCCAGGCATTCCCAGGGGCGTTCCCAGTGTTGTCCCATCACACCGTGGTCTCTGTTTTCTTCGCGCTCCGACTGCGCAGGTGCTGCTGGATCAGCCTCTTCTCTCGTACGTACCTCAGAGGGAGAAGGCATTGAAATTACCTCTGCAAACTTTCAGCCCAAACTCCAGCCAGCTGCTCACATGTGGGTCCATTCCCAACTTTTGTGGCCGTGTCCAACTTTCCCAATGCAGGCAAGGTTAATATTTTCTAAACGTTTCCTGACACCTTGATTCAACATGATTATCAGCCCATCATGCAGTAACAGATCTGTAGCCTCTGGATTCAGGAGAGGCTCACAAATATGGGACCTCCTCTGGCTTGTACCTGTGGGGCATTCTGAGCTACTGCCAGGGGGATTCCTGACACTCACCCCAAGTTTTAAGGTTACATCTGGCACTGATGTGGCCTAAATGCTTCAGAACCAAAATGGTACCATGTGTGATGCTGCATTTTCCCTTTCCAAGGGAACAGCAGCAAGAACAGACCGAGCCAGTCAAAGGCTCAGAAGCAGACAGCAAACACAATAAAGAGAAGTTTCCCTGAGGGTCCAAATTTTCTGAAGACCCACTCTTGTAGTGTGTAGTCTGTATTAATTATGGAATCTTTTAGAGCAGCAGGATAGGGAAAGGATTACAAACCCTCCCAATCCCTCCAACCTTCCCATCACAGTGTTCTACCTGCACTCTGCTACATCCATACGTTCTCCTCTTAGGCAGGGCACAATGGTACAGATTGCCCTGGACTCTGTGACACCTCATTTTGTGTCTGTTTACCTTGCAGTTGTCTGTCGAATCTCCTGCTCCTCCTCTTCATTTATTCTGTGCAGAATGGATTCCAAAAAGGGAAGATGGAATGAAATGTACTGAGCCACCTAACAAGGAGGAGACAAGAAAGGCACTAGTAACTGTGGTCACTGAGGAGAGCTCCAGGAGCTATGAGAAGCGAGGATATACATACATCACTGCTGATCTCTTCCACATCCCCATCCATGAGAAAGAACTTGGCAGCCTTCTCAGAGGGCCCCTGCAGCAGCCTGTGCAGCAAGGGAACATCTCTACTCCTCAGCTGCTTCTTTTCTGGAATGTACAAGCAGTGTCATAAAACATGGAACATCCCACAGGGGCTCCATCTACCACCTGCAGTCTTTTTTCCTGACAAGGATCTGACTTGAGTGCAATTACCAGATCCCTAACAGGTCCCTAATATTGTGCCATTTAAAATACCTTCTCCCCCAGTTCCCTCCTATTCTCGCCGGTGTTCCCACTGGTTAAGATCAAATCCCCCTTCTCTGGAAAAGAGTAAGCTGCTATGGAAGTAACCTGTTTCCACTGAACAGTGAGTACTTTGAACTCAGCATATGCAATGCAAAGCTGTCAGCTGAAATACACACAATTATTCAGCTGTTCCTCTCCAGAGGAGACATCTCAGAAGGGTCCCTGAGGAGGCAAAATGCCACAGCAGACACACAGTGCACAAACAAGGACAGAGGCCTGGGACAAGCCCTGTTACTCCAAGGGACACATTCCACACACACACACAGAATGATCGGAGCTGAAGTGATCAGGCAGCAGGGGCTGGCTTACCTCCAGATGCATGGATAACGTAAAGTGCAAATTCATGGGGGCTGTTTTCTATCTGTGAAAAAGAAAAGAAATTCCATTCAGACTCACAGACCTTCCCAGAGCATTTCCCTTGTGTGTCTCAGCTCAGAGATTTGGATCAAAGTCTGAGACAGGGATCCTGTCTGTACAAGAGTTAAAGACACTGGAGGTGGATAAGACAGAAAGCTGTGCTGCCAGGTTCACTGTCCCTGGGCCAGCCCTAACCCTTGTGTTCCCACGTGCCCAAATCAGTAACACACTGGAAACCCAGATCTTTCCTGCCTGCTTTCCCTGCAGCATCCTTAACTGCTGCCTATAGCTTATTCTCCCATCACATGTAGATCTGCTATTTGTGCTGCCATCAAGGTAAACCTCTGTGACCTACCCTCGTGCCTGACAGCCACATTCAGAAAACAGCAGAGCTTTTGAACACTTTGCACTTTATTCCCTACAACTCTACTCCCTGCTCTGTAATTCCCTTCCTTATTACTCCTAGAAGTTTTCCAAGAAACTCATAAGTCCTTCTAACCACACAAAGTAATTCTGCAATAGTGAAGTCTCTAGACAAGTTAAATGGGAAGTTTAAGACCATTAAAGTATAAATTAAACACTAAGCAGCAGTACAAAAACAAGATTTTTGAGAAATTTGCAGCAGTAAGGGCAAAGCTACTTCTGGCCACATATGACATTGCTTGTGGGAGATGGTTCCAAGGAAATTAAGAAAAAAAAGTAGTTTCAGACAGCATGGCACTGGCCTGGAGCAGTACTTTCAGCTGGAACCTTCCCATCTGTCCACACGCCGGGCTCTCAGAGCAAGAATTACCCCGAAAGCTGGGATAACTGCTGCTGTTCTCCGCGGGCCGCAGCTCCCGGGGCTGTCCGCGGGAGGGCAGCACCGCCGCGGTGAAAAGTGCCCGTCTGGGCTTCTCACACTCTGCCCCACGCACTGGCCTCACCCAGCTGCTCCCCATCTCTCCCGCAGTGCTGGAGTGCACATCCCGGTGAATGCTTCCAGAACACGGCCACGCTTCCTCCTGCCAGCAGACTTACCTTGAACTTCCGGAGCAACTGTTCTATCACTTGTCTGGTCCTCATCTGGCTGTTGATTCTTATTTTGGTTTCCGACCCAAAAGCTGGAGTGAAAACTGATGTCTGGGAACAGGAACAGCCACACCACAGTGTGATCGTGAGGCACACCTCACTGGGCAGGGCTCCCCGTCCCTCAGGTGGCAAAGCTAAGCCTAAAATCTCCTACCTCGTGGTTGTAGAAGTGGCCATTGATAGAGAACCTGTGAGTTTCCACTTCTGTCCTGGTGATGGTGGGCAGCTTGTTCCTCCTGCGCACGGCCGTGGCGTCGCTGCTGCTCCGGGGCAGGGTGGCACAGTCGAGCTCCTGCTCCCTCCTGGTCCTGAGTGTGTGACTTTCATAGCACGGATAACCTGGACAGAATGGAAGCACACATCGTGTGCAGCTGCCAGCACCCCAGAGGAAGGAGGCTCTCGGTGAAGGGCTTCATTTACTGTTTACTATTTGTTATTTTCCGGGGGGTTGGAGCAGGAAAGGAACAAGGCACAGGCATACGATGAAGAACAGGCTGCTTGCAGGGGTTGCAGTTTGCTGTTTTGCTCCCTTGGGAATGATTTCTTGGATGGAAGCACAGCTCATTGCCACTGGCTGCTCACCAAGTCGCCTGCACAGCCCTAAGCAGCCCTAGGTGGGTGTTTCCCCAGCTCGCAGCACGTGTGACACAGAGCAAAGAGATTTCCCTCTGCTGGCAGGGAAGGGCTGACGTGCGAGGGGCCTTTTGCACTGTCACAGAGCACAGAATTTTTGGTTAACCTGAGAGCACTGACACTAACTTGGCTCGAGGTCTGGCTGCTCCTCAGTCGAGTTCAGTGTGTCCCCGCTGATGTGATGGAGGTCATCAAACTCCCCCCAGCGAGTCATTCCCCTGAAAGACCAAACACAAAGTTATCATTGCCTGCTCCTCATTAACTCGGTGACTGCAGTTTATCCTGTGGTCAGGGGTCATGTCATACATTCCTATCCCTGCTCAACTTACCGACTTCAGCATGGCAACTGCAGTTTAAGTCATGACAAAACCATATTAAAATGCAGTATGACCAGGGATCCCAAATGTAACACATCCCATTTAAAGCCTGTTGAACATCAGCCAGGACACAACCTAAACAACTTGCAGGAATTCCTGATCTGTTTTACAGCAACATCCTGGATTGATCAGACTCAGACTACCAGGCAGGCACACAAAACACACATATTGTTGTTTAATAGTTACAGAACACAGGACTGTTACACAGGTTAAATTACACACAGCCCCTTGTGCTGTCCAAACCAGCTGTGTATGAGAGCAGGAAGTTCCATCCAGCCTTTCAGAAAACCTGTATTCTTGTCAATATTTCCATAAATCATGGCCTAAACTCTTCAGCACAAGCTCTTCATCCAGTTACTGCTCTGACTGAGAAGAAACCAATTTGTAGTGCAATATTAAAAATGAATTTCACATGTATATGTATATATGTATTCCCAACAATATTCAGCTACCCCCAATTTACATGCCAAACAAGATCTTGGTTGTATTCCACACATTTACCAAGTTCCTTTAAGATCAGACAGCCAAGCTGCTCTGCATACCTTAAAGCATGTCAGGGCAGCCCCAGGTTTCTGGGATCCTGAGTGAATGTTTACTTTAGCATACAGATTTCCAGCAGCCAGAAGTTTTTAAAGAACTGCCCTGCCAGCCAGGTGCACCCCACACCAGCAGACCTGGTCAAGGTAAACTGAGAGCCAGATTTGCCTAAAACTCAGGGTCTTTCCTAGTTATTCCTGTCAAAATTCATCCCTGAATTTCAGCAGCCAGAGATGGGGAAGAAGGCTTTACTGGAACTCCACAGCTGCAAAGGTGGAAGAATTGTATCCCCAGTTCAGTTCCAACATGCCCCACATGCAACCTAAGACAATAAGTCATTAGAAAAATAAACTCTGCAATACTCAATTTATCAGGGAGTCATTCAGGGTGAACATTGGCTCTGCCTCTGCATTACAAGACTCAGAATCAGCTCATCAAATTAACCAACCAAGGCTGGGGAAACAGTGTTCAAAACAAAGAAAAAGTACACTGAGTACCTGTATCAGCTGAGCACAACACCCTGGGATAGAAAATGCCATTGGCAGCAGCTGGAATACCTGGTCTGTGGGCATTTTAAGGGGTTTTTACACCAAATTTTGCACAGACAGAGCCAGTATCCATTGCCTGACTTGAACTTCACCCAAGCAGCAATGGCTCTAGACCTCACATACCTGGGAATGGAAGCTGGGACAGACAATCCCATTTACCCACCAGATTCTGGCTTCATGCTTCAGTGTGTGCACCAACACGAGCCCTCTCAGGGGCTACCAGTATCAGGTGCACATGGAAACAGGGTGGGGTTGTTTGGCTCTTTTCCTATATTTTTATATACATCAATTTCCCACTCCTTGTATAGGAACTGTCAGTTCCCATGAAAAAGAGCAGCCTCCTCCAGCTCCTCAGGCTGAGGGCCAAACCAGATGCTACAAGCACACACCTTCCTGCCCAGCAGAGGCTGTTCAAAGGCTCTGCTGTCCAGGGACCACCAGGGCCTTTGGGGAATCTGGGATATCCAGGGCAGCCAGCCATAGCCTCTGAGGGCACAGCACGAGCTACCTTGCAATGCTAGCCTCCCCAGGGAAGTCCAAGCATTACCTTTTACTAGGGAAGAAGCCCACATTCTCTGTAGACTTCAGGGTTACAAAAGAGGGTATCTGCTTCTCATCCTGAATCTTTAACCGGATAGGATGCCGCACGCCCCAGAATATCGAGAGGATTCCTTCAATGAAGGGGGTGCTTCCTTCTGGCTGGAGAAAAACAGGGACATAGTCAGTGCTGCACAATAATGGAGTAAAAGTAATCAGCTAATAATAATCTGTCTCCCCTCAGAGTAACAGGAATACAATGAAATCACTGAGGCTGACACAGCCCTGGCACAGATTACTTGGAAGAACACATAACCTCAGTTTTGAGCAATTTCCAAAACAGCCAAAGCTGCAGGCTGACCTGATCAGTTCAGGAAACCAGTTCTGGTTTATGATATTAGATGGAACATGTTGTGCAACAACAACACCACAGCAAGTGGAGCTGCAGTCCAGTGCCGTGAGGAGAAGAGAGCACCAATTTGTGATGTCCAGATCAGTGGAGTTTCTCACCCCTAAATCCTTACCTGATTATATGTCAGTTGCAGATTCTCTTGATCTGAATAGTAGGAGTTGTAATTCTTCAGAAGAGAACGGAGCTGCTCTCTAGAATAAAGATTACAATGGAAAAAAAATTGTTTAACATCACTGTAAAATGCAGGTGGTATGTGGCAGGGTAACACCCCATAACTGTGCTACCCACTGCATCCTTGTATAGGTTTATTAATGATCCATACTTCATTTTCTGAGAGAAAAGTTTTGCCAAGTTACTGGGTTGCTCATAGGTTGCTCTTTAAAGACCCAGAGGAAATTAATTAGTCACTCTCACATGACCTTAATAATGCTGCCCCAGCATAGCTTGTACTTTGCACCTCTGTAGCAGGCATGAGGAGGAAGCAAACAGAACAACATCCCCAAGCACCAATGCTGCAGGTTGCTTTCACCAGGCTACACTTGGTTTTCCCTGCATGATGGCTTCCATTCAGTTCTCATACTGCTTCAGATACTTTTCCTGCCTCCAAACACATACAGGATGTCTACCATTTCTATTTCCCTCTGCCTGAAACAAAACAGCTTTTCACCACGTCTTTGCTGAGAGGAGAAAGGCAGGAGATGAAGAGAACCTGTGCCAAGAAGCAAGGAGCCATGGAGACAAAGCCAGCTGCAGCTCAGGCTATGGAGGGCTGAGCAATGACAGAATTCATGGAAATGCATTTCAAGGCCATGAGAATGAAACACTCTTCCCCACACCACCTAAAGATGGCTCAGACTGTAATTCAAGCAAGCAATTCCCACCAGCAGAGGTGGCTAACCACGGGGAACAACTGCATGGAAGTGTACAAATTCTTCCTTGTGGACTAACCATTGCAATGGTTTCATGTCCTGCCTCACAGTGATGTGTGAGGACACTGAGTTTGTTTCCAAACAGTGCCTGTTGGCACAGCAGGCCCACAGCTGGAGCACACAGCACCTGCAAACTGCAGCACACGTTCCTCAGAGAGCTGCTGGAGCTGTTCAGAACTCATGTACCATCAGAAACACTCTAACAACTCCTCCACCAGCTGTAAATGAAGAAGTGCCCCAGAGAACTGACAGCCCCACATGGGACAGGCCCCAGGAATGTGGCCTTCCCCTGGGCCCAGGTGCCCACACACCAGAGAGGAGCCAGGGACAGCCAGGAGGGCAGGTAACATGTCCAGGCTGTGCAGAGATGAACATGGAAAGCTTGCCCTGGCATACCTATCCCTCCCTCTCCACTTAACAAACAGGAGAGTGTCCTGCTGCTTCAGAGAGCCTTTTCCCACGGTGGGAAGGGAAAAGATCAACTGGGCTTTTAGCTAGCAGGTAACACGAGGACAGGGGCTGCAGGACTGAACTCAAGGTTCATTGCATTCCCTGCTAGTTCTGTGGATGTAAATTATTTACTTTACATTACTGCAACCCCACACACAAAAAATACTTTCAACTAGCTTTATCAACTGGATTCTAAACAAGGGCTTTCAACATTAACTTACTTTGTTCTTAAGTCCTCAGAATACTGGTGGCCAAAGCCCTTCTTTGCACTGGGTTGGAATAGCTCAGTCCAGGTTCTTTGTGTCTCTGTGAGGGACTGCATTCAGGCCATCCCACCAAAGGGAATGCAAGGAGGTTTGGATATGAGTCAGATGCAAGCCCAGCTCTGATCACAGAACTGGCTACAGACAAGCAAGATGAAGCACGCCTTGGCCTCGTACACAGGCAAGCTCCAGATGCAACTCAGGATTACCAGGCAAGTAGGAGATAGATAAGCAGTTCTGTCTGACAGAGGTTGTGACAGACCTGCTGATCCTGCTCCAGAGGTGCTTCAAACTCAACTCTCTGTCCTTCAGAGCACTTGGCAATCATTTTATTGACAGCTTTATCTCCCAGGTTTTTTCCAAGTAGGAAGTTGGGAAGGTGAGCTCCCAGAAGATGGATTAGAAACACATAAGGATTTGGGGCACACTCTTAGTCCATATTGACTGC
The DNA here is from genome assembly GCF_027477595.1 of Haemorhous mexicanus. Classification (NCBI taxonomy): domain Eukaryota; kingdom Metazoa; phylum Chordata; class Aves; order Passeriformes; family Fringillidae; genus Haemorhous; species Haemorhous mexicanus. The sequence continues at coordinate 837,688 of NC_082344.1, forward strand.
AAAGGCAAATAAAATCATAGACTAACAGCACTAAGTGGTCTGGTAAGGGTCATCTCTGAAGCAGATCCTGTTTCTCAGAGCAAGCTCTCAAGATTTCCACACAGTTTCTTGTCTTGTCTAGAAAAACTTGCCATTACCTTCCTCAGAAGTTTGCGTAAGTAAATCTTTCAGGTTTCAGCCTTGCATTAGTGCAACCAACAGTGACAAACCACACAAGCAATTAGAAAAGCCCTGAGGGAGAGATTAACAGCAGCTCACTCTGACTTGTTTGTCCTTGTGTAGCAGAAACATAAGAGAAAAAAAAACATTTTCCTTCTTTTTGCCCCAGAAGGGAATATGTGCACCAGCCTAGTTCCAGGAGTAGTCTTACTGTAACACATCTTCCTGCTGCCCTAACCTAGAGACAGATGCCATCTCTGCTGAGTTTGGCATCTGGAAAATCAGCAGCTATTGTGACAAGAGCCAAACACAGCCATCAACAGAAACCAAAGCCAAGTAACTGGCAGAACGAGTCAGCCCAAGAACATAACATGCACTGCAGATTCACCGCTTTCTTCAGTGGCAAAGGTGGGATGCAAAGGAGCTGCAAGGTCAGGTGCCCCAGAGGTGAACCACAAGAGAGCCCAGGCTGCTCTCTGGAAACACTAAGCCAGGACAGCTCACCTGGGCTCTCTCCTGCCCAAGGCCTACACACAATCCCTGAATATTTATGGCAGTTTTGCTGGAGACACGGCGGTTCAGCCAGCCAAATCATCCCACAACCTTTGGTCAGCCTTTTGATCCAGCCATTGTGCAATTCCCAAACAGCAAGCTTGCCCCATCAGCAAGATTGCAGGATAGAACTGGAAGAGAAGCAGTGTAACAGCAGATTCAAGGCAGAGATGAGGGATGACAGTCTGGAAATTGCATTGGAAGCAAGCCTGAGTGCATATGGAATGTCAGTGGTTCTTGAAAGCCTTACTTCCCTTGATGCAAGGTGAAGAAAGTTTAAACCATGGCTGTCATGCAGAAAGGTCTCAACTGGGATGCACATTTCACCACATGAACAGGCAAGCACATAGGGGAGTGAAGCCCCAGAGACTCTGGTTCACCTGGTACATTTCCAAAGGCTTTTGCATGCCAAGTTCACACACATGAGTTCCCTCTGACACAAAAGCACTGTATCCCAAATTAGCAGCAGGATAAAAGGAACTCTTGAAGAAAAAGGGAGTGATGGCTCTGCTGCCTGTGCGCTCTGGACAAAGCCCTGACACCCTTCCTTGGAAAGGGAGAAAGCAGCGTTGCCCAGGCCACACAGGAAAGTATCAGGAGTCAGGAACAAATCTCTCCTGCAGCACAATAAACTCCACTGCAGACCCATCCCTGGCTGAGTCCACAGGTAGTTTCTTTCCCATGGGGAGACTAAGAACGATGGACATGGGAAGAGAGAGAGAAGGGAGAGAGAAGGGAGAAGGGAGAAGGGAGAAGGGAGAAGGGAGAAGGGAGAAGGGAGAAGGGAGAAGGGAGAAGGGAGAAGGGAGAAGGGAGAAGGGAGAAGGGAGAAGGGAGAAGGGAGAAGGGAGAAGGGAGAAGGGAGAAGGGAGAAGGGAGAAGCTCTCCTTCCAGTTCCTGTGCTCTTGTCACCAGGGGAAAAACAATCCCCTAAGAAAGGGGATGGAGCTCAAGGCCAGATGGCTCAGAGTTTGGGGCAGCAGTAGAAAAAAAATCCTCCCAGGGAGACTGAACTGTGGAAAATCATCCCACAAATGACAGTTAGAGTGCAATTCCAAGCTTTTTCTACAAGTAGGTGAAAGAGACACTTCCTCTGACCACAGCAGAGAGCTAGCAGCCCAAAAGTCTTTCTGCAGACACCCTGCCACCCAGGGCTGCCTAACCCCAAGCTGCAGACAAGCTGAGCTCAACTCTGGAACTTGGGGTCAAGTCCAACAGATCTCCAAGACAGGAAGGTCTTCTTCCCTAACCTGAAATGTTATTTCAGAATCCTCTAGAAGGGCTGTTCTCCTTAAGGAACAAAACCCACAGAGCCTAAGGCTTAATGCTCTGTTCTTTTAATTCCATGTGAAGGCCAACACTGCTCTGTAGACAGCTCAAACTAACTAAGTGGTAGGGATTGCTGTGGCTACAGACTCAGCTGTCTACAGGATCCCTGTCAAGGATACATGTGGAATAACGTGAAAGACAGCAGCAAACTCATTCAATATTCAGGGTTTTAATAATTTACCTGGTTACGAACTTCTCTTCATTGATGAAAACAGAAGGCAGATGCTGTGCCTTCATAGTCACTTGCTTCATTTACTCAGAAGAGATGAATCTAAGCAAAAGGTGAAAAAAAAGTAAATGCATCCACTGCTGCTACTACACAAGATGGAATAGTAATCAAGCACAAAACTTGAGTTGGCTAAGTGACACAGGCTGGGACAGTCAAGCTCAGGGCTCACTACACCATATTTTGACTCCTTCATACTTAGCCTTAAAACCCAAGTATTTCCCACTCCTAATAAAAAAGCCATAAGCCATTCCCATCAAGTATATAACAGTTCTTTAAATCCCAAGCACTACATCTACCAGGACTTTCTCAAGCAGTTTTAGGACTCGCTCAACTCCAGGATTATGCTGGAGTTGCTAGCAGCCTGAGACAGCAGCCCAGGTTCTGGCCAGGATCCACGTGTCCACTGTGGCCAGGGCATGACCCAGGGACAGCAAAACACACTGTGACTCTGCCAAGCACCCTCATCCAGATTCCTAAAACTAGGCAAGGGAAGGAGTGGTGATGGTCAGCAGTGTCCTGCAGCACACCAAGAAAGCAAGTGGAATAGCAAAGAGAGAACAAGACAGTAATTTCAGGGAGGTAGCAATACAATTGACAGGGTTCCATGCTGGGATTGAGCCTGTTATGCAGGCAACGAGCCAGAGCCACGAGACTTCAACAATGCATTCCTCAATAAACTTAATTATGGAGTCTAGGCTCTTTCCTTCACCCTCAGGTACCAGAATAAAAGGAAGACTGAGGAGTTAACTGAACAAGTGGCATCACACAGGGCTGGGGAAAAAACCCTCAGAGAATCCCATGAAAAGCAGTAACATGTCCAAAGACTGCCCTGGAAGCTGATCATTCCACTTCCATTTCTCTTATTTGGGCATGATGACAGAGGAATTTGGCTCACAGCACTCGATGTCCACTGTCCCTTATGCCAGGGGATTGACTTGAATCTGATTTCAGACTGCATTGGACAGGGCCTGGTCAAAGATGCCTGCAAAGTAGTTGATTGTCTATAGTCCCCACAACAAGCAGCCTTCCAAAAACTGATTTAGGGAACATTCAACCTTGAGGAGGCCATGGCTGGGCAAAGAGTAAACACCTCACCTCTGTGCACTGTACTACTGAGCTGCTTTTTTACATGTCCCCTATTTTCCATAATCATAGATGAATAGCTTCTAAAAAACAACATATGTGGACAAATGAGAAGTTTTGCATGTAAAAACCATGATCTCCACCCTACAAAATATACAGGAAGATATTTCATAACCCCTAAAAGCAGGGTGCACAACCAAAGTGAGCTGTACCTGAGCAGCTGGTGTTTCCAGCAGCGCTCTATCAGGAGCTCACTGAGAGGAGCAGCACTCCCTTTGTCCTTTGGGTGACATCCATCAAGACAAAACCATACCTGCAAGCCAAACAAGCCCAGGGACTTCTGTACAGACACGAGTTTGTGTGTGAGGAATACACTGCTGTATACCACTGCTTGGGTTTTCCCTCTGAAATGACTTGAGTAACCACTGGCCACACCTTGAAATCTGATTTTATGGGATTTACTTAAGACCTCTAAGTGAAGCAGCTGCCTGTGTCAGTGTAATTTCAAGCCCTTTTTGCAAGATGCAGAGGAGTTTGTGTACTTTGGCACCTGAAGAACTGAACATACACCTCAGCTTCCTGACATCTGTCAGGAAACAACATGTTAAGAGCAGTGGATAGCCAAGTCACCTCTATTAACTGTAGAGCAGAGACACTGGAGAGCTCCAGCACTGCTCCACTGCTTGTGGCTGCACTCTTTTCTACACTATTTGGCCTTAAAATGATTCATCTGAAAGAAAAGGCTGATCTCTGCACATGGAGAGAAGTGACCTTCACACACACACAAAAGGGATGGACACTGTGTTTTCCTACACAGTGGATGGCTCCTAGTAAATTATTTGCCTTAAACACCCCAAACAGACTTTAAATCAGCCAGGTGCCATTAAAATGATGAAAATAAAGCTAACTGGAAGAGTGGGTGGTGATGGGGACAATTCTTCAGCAACACCTTTCTCTTTCTCTCCCTCACGGCCGCAATATCCAGGACAGAGCCTTCTCTCCTGTGGCTGGGGGAGAGGCACAGCTCTCACTGCTCTCCTCACTTACGTGGCCTGCTGTGCTTATCAGCCTTGCACCAAACACTTCCACACCACCAGCTCACCCCAGAGGTGAGCCTCTTCTCCCTGGACCCTTCCCAGGGGCACATTCTGGCTTATTTTTAGCCAAGACCTAAACCTGTGGGTGCCATGGCGCAGTGCCTTCCCCAGCACCAGTCCCTGACACAACAGATGCCAGGATGTTTGCACTGGCACTCCCTAAATCCACAAAGCTGCTTCATTTCCCATCACCTGCTGCTTTCCATGCCACTTCCCTGTAGTCCTTTTGAGGAAGCAAACAGAGGTGAAATGCCTTTTGCACTGCTCCCTTTGATTTGAACTAACCCAACCGTGCTGATTTTCCAGCCACTCCGACCATATCTGCCTGGGCCATTTATTCAGAGCCATCTCCTGAACTTACTTGGTATCACACAGGTGTCTTTACCATTATGGTAAACTGGACTAGAAGGGCAGAATTTGCTCAGAGAGGTTACACCTGGAAGTAGGATCTTGGCTGTACTAAACTGCTTGCCTAAGACCCAGCCAAGTAGAAACTTAATGCTTGGAGGAAGATTGACTGAAGCCTGAAATACGTAGTGAAGGAAAGAAAGGAAAGCAAAGGGAAAGTCAGGAGGACGTGAAAACTGGGGGAGCTGCAAACTGAGAGGAGGACTGCAACTATTGGAGGAGTCTAGGAAAAGCAAAGGGAAAACAGACCAGTGCACATTTCAAAGCTGCAAGAGCATCAACACGTCAGGGCACAAGACAAATCTCACAAAGGTAATGAACTGTACTTGTATGTAAGATTCATATCTTACCTGAAATGGGCTTCTTTTTTTCCCCAAAGAAAAAGTCCAAGTGTCAGTGCAGAGGCAGATATGAGGACTTGCTCCCTTTTATTCAGTACAGTGATATTTAAGTCATTTACTTAGGGGTTCAGACCAGGGACAGTAGAGGCCAGGAATGACAAAGCTGAAGTTGAGAGCAAATGGCTACACAGATTTTTAGACAAGGATAAAAAAAGGCAGCTGCAGCGGAGGACTGGAAGGAGAGGGACACCCAGGATGCAGAAGTGAGCCAAGAGGAGCAGCAAGGCAGCAGCTCAGTTTGTGTAAGAGCCTGGATGTGCTTTCTGGTGCATCCATATGTGAAGACAGGCCCGCAGAGTGCAGTGCCTCTGCCCCTGCTAGAGAAACTAAAACCCCAAAGCTCAGCAAAGAGCCCTAGGTATTGTAACTCAGTGCTCCCCAAAGCTCTTCCAAACCCACAGGAAGTCAGGATAGGGTGAACCTCTTCCATTTCTTTTACAGAAACCACAAGGCTCAGCTGCCTGTTAACTCAGCTATCCACTACACGCACGTAGGATATTTTGTACACAGGCACAACACCACTTCCAGCTGAGTCATCTTCTGAACTCACAAGTGGCTGGAATTTAGCAAATTTTTCAATCCAGATTGGTTTCTATAAAGATGAATTTAAGATTTGCTCAGATAGATAAACTCAGTATCAGCAGAATAATTTTACTAGTCACATACTCCAGTTATGGGACTTCACATTCCCTTTTTTTGTTCTTTTCCCTTGCATTAGATGTCCCTACCACCAAAGAAAAAGGTGGTAATTAAAACAAAGTACTTGTTCCGAACAACTGTGTTTTCCCCACTAAAAAAAAGGGCTTTGTTTTTTTCTCGGGCTCTCAGATTTCTTCACACCTTATTTTAATAATTAGCTGCTCAGTACAGAGCATTAAGAGCACTCCTTGAGTACAAATCACAGCATAAGCCCTCTGCTCAGGCAGGCTCGGAATGGGATTTGACAAAACCAGCAGTAAATTGGATTATGCGAATACGGCCCCTTGGCTTTCCCAGGCACAGCGCAGGACGCGCACACGCTCCCTGCCTCGGGCACTGCCAGCGGAGGGAGCGCGTACACATCCCTTGCACATCCCTCTCAAACGAATGTGCAAGGGATGTGTTACCCCATTTTAGGAGAAGTCACTTTGTGCCGCGGCCGAGCGGCACGGGCCGTTTGCAGCGGCCGCAAGGTCACCGATGTCGCTCCCCGAGCAGTCCCGGAGCGAATGAAGGGCACGGCGGGCTCCTGGCCGCGGGCACGCCGAGGAGCGCCGCTACCTGTGGCCGCCCGCCGCAGCCTCGGCCGGCTCTCACACGGCCTTTGGGAACTCCTGTCGAGCATTTCTCCTTCCCCCGGCACCCCGGTGCCCCGGAGGAGTGTGCCCGGAGCTCCGGGCGGCTGCAAGCGCCTCGCTTCCCCCAGAGCGCAGCAGAACAGAGCCAGCCGCCCTCGGCACTCACCTGGCCGGGCGATCCGAGCCGGAGAAGCCCAGCAGGAGTCTCACATGCCTTTCCCCGAGCCCCGAAAGGGGCATGGCAGCATGGCCAGCGCGGACAGCCGTCTCCGCTGCCGCTCGGGACCCTCCGGGCTGTTAATTGCTGTTTTGCTTAACAAACTGGGAATGCTGGAAGCCCAGGACACTCCCCGCACCTCAGTGCACGTCGGGAATATTTACCTACCACTTTCCTTTCTCCAAGCGCTGACAGGAGCCCGCCCTTAGTCACGGTTCCACCTCCAGGAGGCTCCGGTTAACGCTTTAATCGCTAACTTGACCAAGGGAGGCAACCTGCCCACCCACTGGAATCGTCTGGTGACAAGCCGTGAGACACCCTGTGCCCAAAGCACTTGCTAGGCTTTAGCCTCTTCTGCTTCCTAATCCATGGGATAAAGCATGCTTTCCCTCAGATACATGCCCATCCTCAGCGTTTGAGGGAATAACTGGTATGACCCATCAGATCATGCCCCACTGTGGATACACTGTAGATTTAGAACGTTATGACAAATTGTGACAGCACAGCTGGATCCCTTAACCCCACACAGTTCTTTTCGCTGAACTGTATATGAACATTTCTGGGCAAGAGCTGCATCTGTAAGAGGGAAAGCATGGCCTCTTCCTTTAATTGCTCAGCAGTAAATTGCATAAGCAGATGCTTAAGCTAGAAAAAAGAATTGAACCAAGACACACCTTCACCATTCATACTGTTTGCCCATCTGTTTCCAGCAAATAATTCATTCACCAGATCAACCCCAAAACCAGAAGTTATTGGGGCACAGAGAAGAGCATGAAAAACACGAAACCTGAATTTGCCTTCACGCCCATCTTATTGCACTGATTCACATCAAGTTCTTTTTGCTTTATATAATTTGGTGTTAGGGAGAGGCAGAACAGACTCAAATACTGAAATGTTTGATTCCTGATCTCATCCTATCCTATGGCATATTTCTGTCCAGAGGTGGACACGCTGCCAAACACACACCACAGCAAGCCCGGTGTTTGGGATTAAAGTTTGTGTTGCAGTTTCTGGCTTTGCACCTTGAAAATATTGACACAAGGATTTAATTGGTATTTACAACACTGAGAATCACTGAAAACAGGAGGGAAGCAGCACACAAGGTCTTTTAACTCAGCTCACAAGAGCATGGAAGCTCTGTGCTGGGGCTTGGAGCCTTGTGCCAAGCTCAGTCTCTGGAGCTGCTCCATCTCAGGTGGGTCAGTTTAGCACAAGCCCACACAGCTTCCCAACTGCTGTAAAACCAGAGGTTTGGTTTTTCCTCTCCCAGCTTCAGGTACTTGAGTGTGCTGCCTGGTGCTCTGGGATCAGAGAGCTGGAGCAGAGAGCAATAGCAGCCTGACCACTTCAAGTGTCTAACCCAAGAAAATGTCAAATACCTGTTTTTGACAGGTCTGCCACCCCGCTGGACACTCACACCGTGAAGCTGTTGGGCACCAGGAGGTACCCGGGTATTTTTATGACTGAAGACCACACCATTGGCTTACAATAGCAAAATGTGATGTTAACCCTCCCCTTCCCCCAAGGATAAGTCAGGCTTCATCCTGACCCCAAACTTTTCAACTTAAAAAGCAAACAAAACCTCAGGTTTCTAGAGATAGCTTTTTTTAGGTTTTTGGGGTTTTTTTTAAGTTTATCACCAAGTTTTAAAAACCCAATGCCTAAAGTACTTAGATTAATGCAAAGATGTCTCTGTAAGAAATTAATACCGTAAAGCAATGAAACCCATAATTGTAATGAAACCCTACAGTTCCCATTTCCAGTTACACCAGGTGTGTTGGTCCTTACCTTGGCCTGGGCAGTGTGGCTCTGCTTTGTTTCTAGATCTCTCTCTCTCACCCTTGAACTCTTCCTAGCACTGGGCAAGTTCTGACCTCATCTGAGTCACACAAAATTACCCGGTGAGTACTTGGGAAGGACTGGTCAGTGCAGGCTGGGAGCAGGTATGGGGAGGGGAAACAGGTCCTCAGGGCCACAGAGCAGGAACTACTTTACTGCCAGCTCCAAGAAACAGAAGGCTTTGATCCCTTTCATAAAAATTCAATCATCAATGCACAGAGACAATTATTTTTTCGTCTTTCATAATCAGCATAGTTTGCATGCCCTGGAAATCTATGAACAAGTCACAACTTGGTAATACTGTTTCACCTCTTGAGTGAAAGGGTAACAATCATTTCTTTAGAGCAGGCAGGGAATGTGATGATCCTGGAGTCTTTGCAGGCCGTGCTCCAGTTCTGCTCCTTGCATGATTAATAACTCAGTAATTTTAGGTTAATAAGTAATTGGAAGTTGGAGTTGAGCTACTTCATAACTTGGCCTCCAACCATTAACAAACACACTGCTGAAGATAGGAGAGAACCTCTAAGGGGAAAAACAGAGGTTCCTGTTCTATTTTTGTAGTAGACAATCACAGAAAGCAGGCTGCCATGGCAGCATCACACACACGTGCTGCACTTCAGTGGAAGGACTTGGATAAACACAAAGTATTCCTTTGTTTCAGAGTGGGAAGGAAAGCCCCTAATCCTGTTTGCAAACGCCTCTTTCTAGACAACTCATTAACTTCAAGGACGGAAAATTCTTCCAGGATTTTCTGAGCTAGCTACTCTAATGCAAAAGGAGAGCCTCATCTGAAAAGACCTGCATTTAACCCAAAAAACTAGTGATCAATTCTTTCATTCTCATTACAAACGCTACCAGAGAAGTGGCATGATCATAGGAACAAATCAAGGAATTAAAACCTGAATTTAGGCTGCAGAGGGCCTCCCACTCCTTAGCAAGATTATTTTCTGTCATCACAGCCAAGTGCCAACAGCAGTACTTGTGTGCCAGGACGTGTTCTGGAGCCACAACTGATAAGCACAGAAACCAGAAACTGGGTAACAGATACTAGCTCAGATACTGAAATACAGCACAGAAATGAAGAGCACACAAAGGCTAATGCACTGCCACAGGCCATAATCCCTCACACACACCATTCGGTGGATTTGAGGGCCACGAGATTTTAAGGAAGAGAAAGAAAGCAAAGCTGAAGTTGGCAGCAGCACACCCACTATGGTTTTAAATATCACATCAAGAGCTGGAGCTTACCAAACACTGACCTTTGCCTGCATGGAAAGCAGCTTGCAGGTCTCGCTGTTATCCTCAGGAGCCACTGCTGGATGGGCAGGTCTGACCTAAGCATCTGCAGCACCTTTAGTCATGCCTCGTGGCTGTCACTGCCTACCCACACCCATGAAGTCATCCATTTAATAGGACAGGACTTCATAGAGGTACACCCGGATTTTTACTGCCTGGAGCTACAAAGTATCCTAGAGGGCAGACCCAGAGGGGACTGCCCTGTCCCAAGGAGTGACACAGCTTGTCACTCCCACCAGAGCTCAGCCAGGAGTAAAATCACCGCCTCATCACACCCAGCCAGGACAGCACTTGAAAACTGTGACTTGGCCACACTCAGGGTTTTCAGATGTGCATTTTTCTGAAGTCCATAAAACATAATCTGTCCAATTTTTTTTTTCTGTAGGTCATGGTGTATCTGGATTTTTCTGTCTTCAAAATACAAAACCCTTGGTCTCCCGTACTTTTGACAGCTGCTATCACGGCCCTCCCAATCCCCACACAACAATCACCCACCAGTGCAATACAGGATCCTTTTATGCTCAGTCACTCCCCTGAAATGACCAGTTGAGGCCATGTGACTGTATCTCCTGACTCCCTTTTCCTATTTACAATTTTTTTTTTTTAATTTTTCCTTAAGGCAGGTGACTCATGATGTGGACTGTCTCCTATTTTCTATTTCTGTAAAAACTGTCTGTCCAGAACTCCCCTCAATTGAACAGTCACTTCCTAGACTTCTGGGGAGGATTCAGATCTTAATCCTGAACTGCAATTGTTACCATCATTCCTGGAAGGGCAGACTCACCTGCTACAGCTGAGACATCCTTCCAAAATAACCTCCAAGTTTTTCTGATACTTCCATTCAGATGAAGTATAAATATGCATTTTCACTGTGAAAGGTGTTACACATCAAAGCTCCTCCTGTACAGAGGAGGACAGTTTGTCCCTGCAGCAAAACACTCTGAACTAAGTGCCAGTGGTCCTTACATTTGTACCAATCAGTGCAATGAAAGGGTGAGAAACAGCTGTCTCTTGTTGCAGCTCTGCCTGAGCAGCAGGGAATCAGAGGCTGGTGGGCACCGGGGAATGGCGGCAGTGGCAGTGTGCCTGAGCAGCCCACGCTCCTGCCCTCGCAGCCCCTGTGCACTGCAGGCATTCCTCACCTCTCTGCAGGACACACAGCTCTGCTCTGTGTGCTGCTGAGCACACATCCAGCCACTGACACCTCAGATTGCCAGGAAGCTGTGAAACCAGCCACATCCGAGACCTAAAAAATGCCCCTGTAATGAATATTGGCTAGCAACAGCCCTGAAGCATTAGAAAAATTGTTCACGGAGAGAACTATGTATATCTGTGCATTAGAGATCTATACAGACAGCAGAGCAGATGATCCAGAAGCATCCATAGCACTTACTTATTATTTCAGTCTTGAAAACATGAGCCCAGAGGGCACTGGGGAGGAGAAAGTGCAAAGCAGAACAGATCAGGCTGACTCACTGGTGTTCTGCCCTGAGCTGGGTGCGTTGAGGGGACCATTGTGACTCCTCTCTGAGCAGGTTCATGCTCTGACACAGACACTCCTCGACTCAGCTCAGTCTTCTCACTGGAAATCACCCCTCAGACACTGCAGCTGCCTGCTCTGTGTCACTCCTGGCCTTCCATAATGCTGCTTTTCCCTTTCAGTATCAAATAACCCCTTGGAGCATCGTGCCGTTGAGCACATTTTACTGAGAATAAATTCATTTATATACTTACTGCATCAAATTCATGTCCTTCTCCCAAGTGTCTAATTGTATGGATCACATTTTTCTTCCCATTCGGATATTCAAGGCCCAAATTCTTCGGGTCCTAGAGCTTATGGTGGCATTTATAGGTCCCCTCCAGGGCAGAGGCGGTGGCATTTCAGCAGCAGTGGAGGAAACAATAGAGTCTCTAATCTGAAGGGCCAAACCCTCTTTCATGCTTGGCTCTCACATTTAGCAAACTATGCGAGGCTTTAGGGGAATTAAGGGGGCTAAACTCTGATTTGAGTGTTCAGGACATCTGAATGTCTTTCTGGAATAGAGGGGCTTTGGAAAAACGAATCCAGATGAGAGGGCCATGGAATGTGGTGGAGTATCAAACCACTATCTGATTTGGACTACAAGCTCTGCCTGTGCCTGTGCAAGGGCAATATAAACAAGTCAACAGATGTTTAGGAGATGCTGAAATTCTGGAAAGAATCTTTCCTGTGCAGTTTTTGGGAGGGTGTGTCTTCTAATTTGGAATTTGTTCCGTCTGAAACTGTCATTCTCAGCCCCACGGGCAAAACTTTGATTCCAGCCAGTACACATGTCCTTACAAGTGAAGAATCTGAGCACACTGGGAGTGCAGAGTCAGCCTCTGAGATGATGCTGCCCTAGCTTTTAAAAAGCACGCAGGAAACCACAGGATGCTGGCTGACAGAGCCCATCTCCAACAAGAGGATGGTCAGTCAGCTAAAAAGCTGCAGAGTGTCCGTAGGACTGTAACTGGAAGCTGTGCCCGCCCTGGTCTGTGCACAGAGTGCAGGTTCCAAGTGGCGCAGGAATGGACACGGTTTCAGGCATGAAATATTATGCCTAAGGTGTTGCAGAAACAGAAACTGCATTGAGCAGTAAATGTCAGCGGTAGCTTCCAGGTGAGAGCAAAACCTTCACGTACGAACACGGCTGGGGCGGTGTGAACTCGGTGTGCGTGACCCGGTCCGGACAGACAGACAGACAGACAGACAGACAGACAGACATTTTGGCTCAGCCGTCGGACTGTCTGTGCCACGGCCGGGCGAGGTGCCGTGCCGGACCGCGGACACGAGAGGGCGCTGCTCGCCCACGGATCGCTCCTGCCGGCCCTCCGGGATAAGCCTCGGTGTCCCCGGGAAAGGAGTGCTCCGAGCGTGGATGGACACGAGGGGGTGCTGCTCGCCCGCAGATAGCTCCTGCCGGTCCTCGGGGATAAGCCTCGGTGTTCCCGGGAAAAGAGTGCTCCGAGCGTGGATGGACACGAGGGGGTGCTGCTCGCCCGCGGATCGCGCTGCGGAGCGGTTCCGCTGCGCCTGGAGGGTGAGCCTCTGTGCTCCCGGGAGCAGCCTGTTCCGTATGTGGATAGCGCTGGCACGAGTGGGTGCTGCTCACCCGCCTGACGCTCCGGGGCTCCGGAGCGCTCCCGCTGTGCCCGCGGGATGTCAGTCTCGGTGTTCCCGGGAACAGTGTGTTCCGAGCCTGATGGACACGAGAGGGCGCTGCTCACCCGCCTGACGGGCTCCGGAGCTCTCCCGCTGTGCCCGCGGGGTGAGCCGCGGTGTTCCCTGGAGCAGCGTGCTCCGAGCGTGGCTAGCGCTGCCTCACAGCTCTGTCGTACACCCCCTCGCTCAAACACACACGGGGACAACTTGCCTTCCCAGCAAGCCCGCCCTAAGAAGCGCTGCTGTTGCATTTCCTTGCCCTGCGCTTTATGCAGCGAGCCGCGTCAGAACAGAGAAGGAAGGACAGACGTGCAGCTCTCTCCGCACGCTGCGTGGCACACGCTGAACACCCACACCAGTTTCCCTGCCAAAGGGCTGCCCCTCTAGGGTCTGGGGCTGCGGGAGTGGATGTGGAACTCAAAAAAGGGGTCCATCCCACCAGGGATACTGGTACATCTTCCTGCGCAAGAAATAAGGGCAGGAAAAGGGCATGGAGAATTCAGTTTTGGTTACTAAATCTACAGTGGGCAATGACAGGAAAGATAACTGGTCCTGGACAATACGGTACTACAGGCTCCTGCTTGGCTGAAGGTGTTAAAGCAGCACTTGAAAGAGAAATCCCAATATTCCTAGAAAAGCCAAATACTATTAAAGGAAAAAATCTGCACCAAAAGTGCTGAGTCCTGGACAAAACAAGAAATGGACATGGCCAGTGTAGCCTGTTCTGTCCTAAGGGCAGGATGCTGCTTCTGCCCTTGTTGTGAACGGGAAAATATCTTTTAGCTTGCAGATTTGTGAGTTCCTAGACAGGAAACCGTGTCTCCTCCCATCAAACACTGCAGTCACACAAACAGGGATCCTGTCAACTGGATCTAAAATGTTTGAGATACTGGTACTGGGAGGTGTACCAGCATTGGGTCACCTGCAGGAAGTGGAGGAACTGCTTTTTATCCCAGCTGCTGCTCTGCCTGTCTGTTGGAGGCTGTTTGCATTGGCCGCTGAATGGCACCTCGTTAAAAGTTGCAGGCTTCTGACTAGTTATGACCCATCAGGATAACCTCACAATTTCTGGGTTCAGGCTGATGTGTCTGAAACTGACGCAGCAAAATGTTTCAAGCACAAGCCTCAAAATAGATTAACACCACAACGCAGCCCTTGTCTTGAGGAGAAAAGGCCCAGCTGGGCAGTCAGCAGCTTGCTATTTCCTGGGTGGTTTGTGTGTGCACGCAGGGACTTGCTGCTGCAGGTTCCTTCCAGGGTAGCTTCAGAAATTAATCTGAGAATAAAACGTGAGTATCTCTTTGTCATCATTTCTGAAAGTCACGTGGGCATCAGTTTGCTGTATTTCTGGAAAACGCAACCCTCAAGAACACAGTTCATGTCCATGTTTGGACACTGTTGGGGCAGAACCCGAAAATCAATAGGAAAGCTTTTAAATGTGCAGTTCAACGCCTTTACAAGATGTAACCATTTTACTTTTGGTGTTTTTATACACGTCTCATGCATTTCACTGGCAACCCTTCTGGTGGTTATCAATGTGCCCTGCTACTGTCTTGTACCTTGTTCAAAAATAGAAGCCAGACCAGAATGTATGGGAAAATATTTAAGCTCATTGTGTGCGATGTCAGGAGGAACTACTTCTTCATTCTTTTTTGCTAGAGTAGAAAAAGCAATTTCCCAGGGAAAGAATGTGCAGTAGCTATTAATTGTAAAGAGCTGCCTCTACGTAACACCTCTTACTTGGGAGCATGAAGATATTTAGTCTAAAACTTCCCCATTAGTGACAGAAGTATTATTATTAAAACCCTAAAAAATAGTGAGATCCATGGACAAAGATTTTTCCAAACACTAACATGACTTTGAGCAATGCAGATTCAAATATACCTAGCTGACAAAAAGAAGAGAAGGCTCCCTCTGAAAATCACATCACACCCAGGCTTTCAGAAAGACCAAAAGTATTTGCAGCCAACAATTGGCCCAGGAAGCACACTAGGTCCTTTCTGCTACCACTGCCAAGGGACAGAAGGTCCAGCCTAGAGCAAGCACCTGTGATTTAAAATTGTTCAGTTTCTCACTGAGCAAGGAACCTCACGTAGGAAAGTAGTAAAGGCCTGTTTACATTGAGGCATGTATTCAAGACAAATAAAAAAAAATAATCAGAGATATGTGCCTGAAACTCAGCTGTCATTTAAAGATGGAAGGCCAGGAGATCCAGGAAAGGGTTTTCTGATGTGCTGTATCTTGAAGGAAAGCTTCTGTATTTTACCTTTGCTGTTTCAGAAATGATTAAGATTTGAGTTTTATTTCTGTTCAGAGGACTTAGGAAAAAGTCAGACATGCAGAAAGGTCACAGAAGGTATCACAAGCTGAAGCTTGTTTGCAGTCTGTAGCTGAAGGAGGTTGAAGGAGGAAAGTCCATTGAGTCTTTTCTTCCCTCAGTATTTCCAGCTAAATCCTTTCATGACCCCTCAAACTCCTCTAGCAATTTACCTTCATAGTCCTGGGTCCTCTCCATGCATCCCCTCTTGCCCACGGGCCCAGAGGCTCATTTAAGCTTGGGCTTTGGCAATTTTCCTGCTTTTGACCTTTTTTGGAGGAGTGCTTGTGTTGGGCTCAGCCTCAGCTTCGAGTTTGCCTGGCCATGGGCAGCACTGATCCGGGTGCCTGCCCTGTCTCTTGGTTTTCTGGCTTCACTGGGCCTTGCCTCATTGCCCTGAACTTTGCTGCTGATGTGGGCTCTTGGCTGGACCCAGAACTGCCAGGATCTCCTTGCTCAGGCTCTGTGGGAAGGAGCAGGGGCAGTGGGGTGCCTGCCCAGCCTGCTGGGTTTGCGTGCTTGGCTCCCCGTGCCTTAGGGAGCAGCTGGTCCTTCCTGGGCCCCAATATCCACCTGCCAGAACCTGCCCACTTGCTGCAAACTTGAGCATTGACTCCTGGTAGTATTTCCTGGGTGCCCTCTCACTGAAGGTACAAAATCAATTGAAAATAAATGTGGAAAAATTTAAATATTGTGATTTGTGTAACATTCTCGGTGGGTACCCTGCGATAGCACCCCCTTCTTAGTGGTGTCTGGCCATCTAATTCTTCATCCTGGACCTTTAGAAGTGAAATATTAAATGATCAGATGCTTATTATATTCACCTCTTTCACACCTTCTGAAAAAGAGCCATTAAGTCTTTGAAGCCAAAGAGTGGTGAAGGATGCCCACAAGAAAGGAATGCCTCACATGCCAACAGGAAGTCTTGACAGTGTTTTTCACGTTGGGGATCTTGTTAATCATGCAAAATGGGAGGAAAATTATCAGATTACAGAAGAGGAAAGTGGGACAGGGAAATCACCTCAGTGACTTCAGTGGGGTGAATAAGACCCTTGCAATCCCCAACAATGTGTTGGGACAAATAATGCAGAAGAGAAGAGAAATAAATCATGCAAATCCTTCATTAAAGGGCTGATACCTGTGTCAGCTTCAAGCAGGAAGTTCAGCTTTCAGGTGGTGTCTGTAACAGGCTACTAGGAAAACAAAATGGGCTGCGTTGAAACCAGTGTGTCACTGGAGGCTGAATTTCCTGGCTCCCAGGTGTGGAACGAAATGATAATCCACCTCAAATCCTTTATCTTGTGATAGTTTATTTGTTTATGAATTGTGTTGAGGGTGAAATATACTGCTTGAGTCCTTTCCCAAGGATTATAAGGCAGATGTGTCACAGAAACAAAGAAAGCAAGACACTACTTTCCTGAGTCACAATTTCTTTTTAAAGGGTTAAAGTGCCTGAAACATTAAAGATAAGATTATGTACCCATACTTTGTGTTGTTTCACACAAAACATACAGAAGAAAGTTGATGTTCCTTTCAAAGGTGTTCTAAATCCATGCTTCCAAGTATGCTTGGTAACTCCCAAACCCTACTTTTGAAAGAAAGAAAGCCCAGTACCACTTACATTGTCTGAGGTCTGTACTACTTGAGTTTGAGAATTGTGCTGATTCCTTATTCACGTAATCCATGGCAATCCTCTACTCTTGTTTTTAAAAATGCATATACATGCATATGAATTTCAAAATACTAATAATGAAGTTCTCAGGGCCACTAACTTTTCTCCATACTGTATATTTTAGTGTTTGTTTTTCTGAACCTCTAGAAATGATTCTGAAAGCCTCAGTAACTCAAACTCATCTGATAGACAGGCACCTTCAATCTGTGCAGCCATGTTTTTGTGTTGAGGAGAAGTCAGGCACAAAGAAATAAAACTTTGATCTTCAGCAGTGGTTAATTTGCCCTGGCAAGACTTTGAGGATGACAGTCTCATCTTTGATCAGGACTTGGCAAATCCTGGCTTAATCAACTATCCCAGAGCCACAAACCTCTGCTCCAAAGCCAAGAGCTGCACTGAAATCTCCGCAGTTCCAGGTTAACTCTTTAGGCACACGGCTGTCTTTTCCCTGAATCGATCCATCCTCCAAATCACATGCATGCAATAAATATCATTTACTTGCTGAATTTGTCTTGGGTAGTCCTTATAATGTTCTTTCACAACAGACTTGCCTAAAGCTGAAAATTCCTAATGGGTCCATGCAGTACAATGCATTGCAAGGACTGCATCCACTGCAGTGTCCTTCACAGGCACACTTGGAAAGCAAAATACTGAAATCTTTTTGATTATTGCTTTCCCAGATACCCAACGACTCCAAGTGTAATTAAAAATGTGAAAATCAGACCATTTATTCGATGGTAACACTTTAGATGTGAAAGGCCAGCCTTTCCTTGCCTGAGGAAAGTTAGCATTGCATTCCACACCAGAGAATAGGCACATCACAAAGTGATTTCATATCCTTGGGTTGAGCCTTAGGGAAAATTCCTGCTCCTGGCCAGGATGATGTCCGGCTCTCCTGAGAGAGGGACCACCACATCTCTTCCAAAATGCCACTGTCCTAGCGTGGGTGCCACCAGGGCAGAGGTGACGCCGCTCACAGGGCTCTCAGGATGACACTGCAGGACCAGGACATTGCAACATGATGCGGGGAGGATTTGATTGTCTTGCTGGAACTCATTACCAAGTTCCTGCCTCCAAGAACAGGAATGGCATGAAAATGCCCTTTGGATGTCCCAGCAATGAATCACTTTGAAATGGGTGATGGCTCACAGGTTTGAGGATAAGGCCCCAAAAACAGCAAAGATGCAATGTAGTGGCCTTTTGCAATTCCCCTGGGCAGCAGCTGCTCCTGTGCCTCCAGCCTGCTTGTTCTCCCTCTGTGCCATCACAGTCACATGCAGCAGCATGCTCCAGCTGCAGTGCTCCAGCTGGGAGAGAAGATGTGCACTGAAAGTCATCCCAGTATGGTCTGACTGCGTCCTGAGCAGCACTGAGTGCTTCATACCCTCGCTGGCTGCTGCTGAGATTCAGGGATCCAGCATGCTGTCAGAGATAGCCAGAACTTGTTTAATTTACACCCTCTGCTCCTAGCAGGAAGAGCAAACGTGACCCTACTTGTCATGAAATGACAGTTAGTATGGCCAATTATGTTAGTATGGCTAGTTCTGTGATAAAAATGGCATTATGCCTTGAAGTTCCATTGTGTTGTATAATTTAAATTCATGGTGCCTTGGTTCATAAAGGCTGTAGAGCCATTGCCACTGATCCTTCAGATATTTTCTGCCAGCTAATCCAGTGTCCCTGATGCTTCATGCAACGGATCACAGTAAATAATTTTCCAGGCAGTGCTATTACAATAAGACGCACAGTTTTGGGGAAGCCATTCAGATGTTTTTGTTTCTTTTCCTGTCCTGGCATCTTCTTTCCACCTTTGCAGTACAGCTTTTGCTCCACCTCCTCAGTTATTTCACCACTGGTGTCCTAGAGTCAGATTATAAAATGGATCCCCTCAAAAGAAGAAGAATCACACTAAAAGCAAAATGACCAGCCCTGAAATCAAGGAAACCTGTCTGTAATGACAAGCACCTCAGAAATCTCCGCCCGTCCTCTTCCCAGATCTCCAAGTCAGTCCCAAAAGTCCTCCACTGAAAATCCACAGTGACTGCATGTTAAGGAGAACCTCAATGCCTTTTTGGTTTAATCTGTTGAAAACATAGTAAAACAGCACAATAGCTGTAGATTGGGAACTGTCTTTCAGAGAAGAAAAAAAGACAAGCAAATAAAAGGAGGACTCCAAGGAACTCACAATGGTGTAACAGAACTTCCCTTAATGCTCTGCTTAAAGAGTAAAATGTGATTTTTGGTATCTTCAGAAGTGAGACAATTAGCTGTCTGAACTTCTGTCACTTGGGCTATGTTTCTTACTGTCAAAAAATAACACAAGTACTCAAAAAATGTGTTTAAAAATCAAATTGCTTTGCTCTTATGCGTTCTGCTCCAGACACATGATTTTCATCTGGAATTACTTTTGGTAAATGATTACCATTATGTTTGGCATTTCCTTTTGGAATAGGCTTTTTCCTTTGAAAAGGATAGGACATGCAGTGGCTTATACAGAATTGCAAGGATTACTTTCAGAGTGCTCTGGGATGAGTTCAGACCATGACACACAACTTTGTAAACTGGGATCACAAACCACCCAATCCAGAAAGTACATATGAAAAATTCTACTGTGACAGAAGGCTTTGGACAGGATCTGACTGTCCATCATGGCAAGATTGTTTACACCAGAGCAACAAAGAGTACAGCAGCTTTTTCATTCTGAGTGCTCATTTCGGGGCTTCGAAGGTCGATAAATGGAGCCTATCTTGAAAGCGGACATAAAAGACAAAAAATTTTAATGAGGCTGCACAAACCCTCCAGAACTCATTTTCTGCTGCCTGTCCAATTCTGTACCTTGAAACTGAAGCTTTATTACTTGAAGTTTATAATAAGAAGGGCTGCAAGCTGAAGTGTGATCTGTAGCTATTTCCCACACCTCGATAACGCACTTCAGGAACTTGTGTGAAAGGTGGACAGTGACGTTCAAGCCAACAAGTGAACATCCTGCTCATCTTGCAACATAAGCTGGAAGGAAATTGTTTTCAAACTTCAGTTAAGTAACTGTTCTTTGATCAAAACCACTGTCACATAGCTCTCACTAAAGTGCAAACCAAATCCTGATGTACCAATCAATAATTGTGCACTACCACTGCTACAGGCCTGGTAATTGCTGTTTAGGACACTTTTGCTGGAAAACTCTTTGTGTCCCAGCTGTAGGAGCTTCCCAGGCCTGCTATGCTCGTGCAGACTTTTGCCACTCTTCACACTTCATGTGCAATCAGCACCGAAGGTGCACTCCACACAGGAGTAGCAATAAAGCTCCTGTGCAGTAGGAGAAGAGTTGGAGCTCCCAAATGGCTCAAGTAGAACAGTAAAACTAGAATACTTGGGGAAAACCTTTTCAGGAGAGAGGCTTTAAAACCTCCTATAAGCCAAAAAGTAGATGAAGCATGAAGTCTAACCAAGAAGAACTGGTCCTAGGCATCTTGCATTTCATATTTACTCTCTGACAGTCTATGAGAAACTCTTCTGGAGGACATCTTACCAGCCAAGGAGTTTCTGTCCTCTAAAACTGCTGAAATAATGGGGGTTTTGCAGGAGAAACAGAAATGTCCTCTGAAGAAAATGTGTGATTGGTGGGATGAACCTTATGAAAGGCTGCCAGCTGGCATGCAGTCACACGTGCCACTTCAGAAGTGAAAATGATAAAGCAGTGGCTGGCATCAAAGCTCATGACTCCTAGCAGTTTCCAAGCTCTCTGGTGGTTATTGCACTTCAGAGGAATGGGGAAGGGATATGGTTTTCTGTAGGTGATTAAACATTCGGCTCCGTGCCTGTGCTCATAATGGATAGCTGCCTGATTAATTGTACTGGGCTTGGATACCTCAGCTGGTTGGACCTAACAAACAGGTATGGTCAGACCTCCGGGAAAAAGGTGCTGGGGAAAATCAAACTGCCTGCCTCAGGTTTATATCCGTGATCTACGTTAGATATTCAGATGTTCGCGTTTGGTATCGACCGCCGATGCTCTGTGTCACACAGGAATGCAGCTCTCCATGCTACACAAAAGTGGGTCAATTCCTGGCTTCTGATCACATTCCTTCCTCTAAGAGGAAATTAGCTCAGTGCTGAAAGTAGGAGAAGCAGTGACATACAAGAGTAATTTCCACATTTCATTGAATCCAAATGACAAGCACTTCTCCTCAAATGAAGAGGAGGATATGCCTTTAATGCAAAGAGAATCCAAGCCCAGAAAAACAAATGCCAATACTGAAGAGAGGGTAGGGTGGGAATGGCAGAAGGAGAGTAGAGCTTTTCAAAGTTCAGAACATGCCTTAGGAATTGCTAAAGGTATAAACACACTTGGAGTTCTAGCAGCGACTGTGCAAGCCACCTGAGATCTTGGCTGATGGTGGTTTGGTAAACATCAGGCCCAGAGACATAAGTCAGTCATGCAGAGATAGGATCTGCCTCTGATGAAGAAGATTGATCTGGGTGGGAAGTGATTACAAATCACTACCTCAAAATGTCCAGTCACTTTCTTCTGAGAAGTTATTTATTAGCTTCATCCTTTTCTCCCAAAGCAGCAGGGTGAATTACAAGTGCACTAGGAAGTTAGGTGCAGAGGAGATATGATTCAGTGTACAAATACCAAGATCGTTAGGCAGAGATTTACACTCCTGAATAATGGCAATTTAAATGTTAAGTTCACAAAATCCAAGATGCTTTATACAAATATAGTGTTGCTTTCCAAAAGTGCTGTAACTCTTCAGACAATCTACAGAGGCTTAAAACAATATGATTTCTGTCTATACCACTGGGCCTTTAAAAATCTTGAGAGCTACTTGTGAGTGCTTGGAAAAATCCAAGGTGCAAGTTCCTAAACTCTCCCTGTCACACAAGTATTCTGGTTTGCTGTTACATACCTGTGAGGAATGGGAGAAGGCAAACAGGTCATACCTGAAGCATTTGTTGGACCTGCTGCTACCTCATGACCAGTGTTACAAAATTCACTGGTGCTAAAGGAAATTCTCTGTGGCAGGAATTCCCAACAAATCAATACAATGTAAATTATTCCCTGGGGCTTTCCATTTCATATGGGAATGAAACAACACGAAATGAAGGAAAGAAGAGGAAAATCCAGTGACAAGAAAAATCAGACTTGATTTCCCTGTAAAACATTACCTTCCAGCACAGTGTTCCCAAGCAGGGAAAGTAGATGCTGGAATTTGAGGCCAATGCATCCTCTGTCTCCTCATAGCTGTTGTGCTTCACACCATCTCAGTGCCTCTGAGTTCAGGACCTTGTTCTCTTTGGATCAACATCCAGTGCTGAGGTGTGACTCCACTGATTTTAATTTATTCCCCATTTACACCAGAAGAGGGGTGATTGAAATTGCAATGCCCATGGAATGTACCATAAGGTTGCCAATTCTTCTTTGCTTAAATTCTTCAAAATACGATATCTTTGGAAAAGCTGTCATTATTTTATCCTTCCCTCCCAAGCAGGTAAACCGTAGAGCACAGGCTTCTCCTTTTGGGACAGCTGAAGGGATATAGGCTGGCAAAGAGGAGGCCAGGGGGTTAGGAAGAGAGCATAAGCAAGTGCTACTCCCAAGGATCTTCTCCAGTCCTTCCTCTATCCTCAGCTACTCTTCCTGCACAGTCCTGGAAGTCTTGGCTTTGTCACACTGAATCAAATATTTTTCTGAGTAACTCTTTTGTTCATGCATTGTAATAGGTTTTCAGTTACATATGATGATTAATGAAAAAAGGTATCTATCTCATAGGAAAGACAATCCATGCTGATACCATGTCTTGCAATACTGCAATACTGGAAAGTCCCTGAGTATTCCTACTGCAATTAGTTTTTTCCTTAAAATTAAACTGCTCTCTTTTGTTCCTTGAAAAAGTTGCTGACTAGCCTGAATACCCTGAAAGTGTTTCAGACAGCATCCTGTCCATTTCTTCTTTTTCATTTTTTTTGCCCCCCAATACTACTTCCCCTTTTGGAGATGATTTCATTTCCTATCCAGTTGCTGCATACATGGGGAAAACCCAGGAATACACAAGGACAGATATTTTCCATCAAACTCGATCAGTAAATGGCTTTTGTTGTATTGTGAATCTGCCAAAGGGCACAGAAAGGAAGAACTGCTGTGCTGGAGCCCTTCAAAGTGCTGAAAAATGTGAATCAAGTTCTGAGTAAACCACAAATGCTCTGCTGGAAGCTCAGGGAGTGCTGAAGCAAGGCTCAGCATCACCATCAGTGAATTTTGGATGTGCAGCTGCAAGCGTGGAGTGTTAAATGCATGGCACCAGGACCTAGAAGAGCCCACAGGATGAACACTGGGAAATCAACGTGGCTGACAGAAAATTCCGGAGAGAGAGAAAGAAGTGCTAGCAATGACTTTAGGTGTGTGATATGATTGTGTATTCCTGGAGCAGCTGCTTGTGCAGCAGGGACTCCACATGTGCCATGTGCTCTCGAGACAGAGCTCCAGGTGCCTCACCTGCCCCTGAACCAGAGATCTCATCAGCAGGGCAGGGGGAAAAAACCATTCACCAGCTGAGATGTTGCAACTGCGCTTCTCTGCAGCAAGAATCACGGGCTGCACGGAAAATACAGGAATAGGGATCATCATCTCCTGTGCTCTGAGGAAGTCGTGCTGTGGTCCAGCAGAGCTCTGCCTCTCAGCCTTGTTCTCAGAAGACTGTGCAATTTTATGACTAATTAATACTCATTTCTTAAACCACTCGCACAGTGACCTTTGTCACACCTGCCTAGTGTAGGACTGATTTGGCAAAGACCCTCCACTCCATACCCAGCACTTCTAAACATTAATAAATGCTACTTCCATTTTTTTAAATGAGGGCAAATATCAAACACAAGCAGTTTCAGGAAGTGAGGAGGCAGCCACACAAACTTCACTGACCCTCTCCTGAGATGGAGGGCTCAGCAAAACCAGCGGGGCTTGCAGAATTGCACAGTAACTAAAGAAAGGAGAATCAATGTTTTTGCGCAGGACTGATCACACATTGCAGAAGCTCATCAGAAGAGAGATAATAAAAGTGAATCTAATGGTTACAGTTCTAATTACAGCCCTTTGTTCTATATTTTTCATGTAAAAGTCATTCCGTGTCAAAGTGGCAAATTTAAAATCTTGTGGGGTTTGTTGATATCTAATAAGGAATAATAGCGGGAAAAGGCAGAGTTATGGCATTTGTAACTGTAATGAATTCCTTGTTTGGACCTCTCAAGTCAGCCAAGGAAAGGTTCACAGTAGAGACCATCTCACTGCTAAAACACAGATGAAACTAGATACCCCAACTGCCAGGAAAAATACCACAAAGATGTTGAAGTATTTTCCTAGAAAATAAGAAATTAAGAGGAAGAGTTTGCCTAAAGGAAATGTAAGGCAAAAGAGGACTACCCTTTCCTGTGGAACCTAACACTCTTTCAAAAAACCCCATCAGGTCACAGGGACTGACTCAGCTGCTCAGCAATTTTCAAATCATCTTTTACATGTTTGGATGTAAAATTCCAGGCATGAGGCATAATTACTAAAGATGATAGTGAGCAGTCATTGAGGGAAATGAGGACAGGGCACTGCAAGGATCCCCCCAGGGGAAAGAAATTCCTTACTATTCATGTGGGCATAAGGAAATGTAAATTTCTTGGGCACTCAAGTCAGAGAAGGGCAGGAGCACACAGAAAATTATCTGAGAAACTGCAGTGTTTTCACTTGGGTACCTCAGCCTCTCTCCTGCCCTTTGTTCTCTATAGTATAACTGATGTGGAAGCCCTGATCAGTGGAATTACTGAGTCCCATGCCTACTGTAGCACCCCCAGGTTGATCTGAGCTAATCCTGCATGTACCATTTTGCCATGTGATTTGGCCAGGGACTGTTGGACCAGTGTCAGAAGTTGACACAGGACAGCCTGCATTCCTGAGAGTCATACACTGCTGATAAGCATCGGTACCCAGAAATCTTATCACTTGGTAGCTGTTAAGGCTCCCTCTGCCAAGAAAGTGGAAGCTTCTCAATAGCTGTATTCATGACCCTTACGTGTATAAACACAAAAAGGTGTTTGTACAGCTGGAGGATATCAGATATCATTTATGACACCCATATTTAAGGCTTAGCAATGGCTCTCTTCAGTCAGAGTGTGTGTGAGCTAGATTCCAGCAGCTCTTAATTGACCCACCCCACGTCTCCAAAACAAGGTCCTTTTAGATTAATTGGAACTGCAGCTGCTCTCTTTGGCCCAAATCACAAAGTTTACAATAAAACATGTGACCTCTTCATTCAGAGTTCATCTCTTCTGACTTCTCTCTGTAATCACAGGAGAGAATTTATCTTTGTGGACTGAGAGTTTCTTGCAGGCCACTCCTGAGCACTCTGCTCCCTACCTCATAGCTTACAAGCCAAAGCACAGCCTCCAGAACAGGGCTCAGTTGTCCCACTGCTCCATATCAAGATTCGTTATGCTGTAATCATGATGTGGTCTCTGATAGACGTAAAACACCTAAGCCCTTTCTTTATGTTTGAGTAGAGACACACAGAGCCACAAACATCTGCTGTCTGGACCAAGAAAGCAGAAATGACATTTCCTTAAAACCAAACAGGCAGAAGGTTTTGCACAAAGAGGACGAAGGATAGAAGCTTCATTGCATACAGAGTCCAGAATGAATAACTTCTTACTTGGGATACAGAAAATAATTTGTGAAATTAAAGAGAAATAACAGTTTGTTGGAAATATTTGGGGGAAAAAATCCACACTCCTGAGGCCCTGCAATTCATCCTTCCATTTTCTCCTTGTATGCGGGCTAGAAGACTTTTCCATTGGGGCTCTAGCTTGCATTTCTGCAAAGAGCTTGCTGTGCATGGAAATAGAGTGTGAGGGGAAAATAAAAAGTCCAGAGTTAGGAACAAACAACCCAGTCTGTTGGACAGGACCACACTTGGTAAAAAGAGGCTAACCTGGAGACACCATAAAGGCCTACAGAAGTATGGAGCCAGTGGAAATCAGGGGTAGGGATCAATATCTACTTCTTGTTATCCTGTAAGAGAATCAGGAGGCAGCAAATGGAACCACAATCAGACTGCTAGGGATAAGCCTCAAAGACACTTAGTATTTCCTTACACATTCCTAGACACCTGCTGATTGCCATGGTTGAAGAGGACAACCCCTAGGCAGACCTCAGGTCAGACAAGCAAGGGCTGTGATGAGGGGTTTATCTGTTTATCTGTTAGCTAATCCAGCTGTATTTGCTGCCCACTGTAAAGTCACAGGCACACCAGGTAGGTGCTTAATTCCATGGTTTCTGGAATATCTACTGTACAGATCATGTGCTCTAAGGCAATTGATAAATTACAGGCAGTGATAGACATGGTAAGAGTAACTGGAATTCAGTCTGGCATATGTAAATCTCTGAGACCTTCATGATCAGTCAGAGAAAAATAACCCACATTCATTCATATTTGGCCCTGTGCTTTGTTCCTTTGACTTCCCCATTACCTGGCAGAGGAACAGTAATGGCAGTCCTTAACGTTTAACCCAAATAAGGCAAAGTTGTATTATTGTATTTGTCTCTACTGTTAAAAGAAATGGTTGAACACCTCAGACAATGTCTGAATAATCCTTCTTCATGATCCCATCTTCAGTTTTCTTTATTTTCATCATGATCAGAAGAAATCTTCTCTTTACAGGGTCAAATTTAAATTTGCAAAAGTGCCTCGCTTTATTTCAGAAGCAGAATCCTACAGCAGCTTTTTGAATTTTCCTTTGCCCAAATTCAAAGCAGCAATTAACTAAGAAGTTTTTGCTTCAGAAGAAGCAGTCATCCTCAAAAAACCAAAATCCACCTTAGGTTAGGCAAAGCAACTCATTGTATCATATTTACATATTCTGTGTGTTCTCAATGGTTCTACAGAGTCTCAGAGGTACTATTGCTTACTTCAGTGAAACTGGATTTGAATTCATCAAAAGAATACTGTAAATATTTCTGGTAAAGTTATCTCAGCATATAAAAATGTTTTTTTTAAATGTACATGAATATAAGGACATGGAGAGCTAGTATCTATAGTTCTAGAATTATTGTCTCCTACTTCTGTCATGTCTTACAACAGAAAAAAATAAAATTGAAGTTCAAAGACACAGAGATAGAAAATCCCAGAGCAAATGCCTTTGAGCTGTGGTAGAAAGTCACAAGGAGGACACAAGTAGAGACTAAAATTATTCCAAGAAATTACAAACTCTCTACAGACTCCACGCAGCTCAGTACAGGAAACTCTACATGTCTTTACTTCACCAAGTGCTTTCTATTAGTGAGAAGCAGTTCTGTGGTCACCAAGGGAAAGGGGCTTACCCACTCACCTGTGACTCAGTGCTCAGCAGCATCTCGCAGGTTCGGAGTTTCCCGGCTATGACCTCCCCCCGCGATGCCGGAGTGCCCCGGCTGGCCCCGGCGGGATATAAACACAGCCTGCCCCAGAGCACAGGCACTTGTCACCCTGGCATCTGCCAGAGCTCACTCCACCACAGAACCAGGCCCAGGCCACACGAGGAAGACGCTCTCTTGCATCATGACTGGCAAGGCTGTGGCTGCTGTGCTGATCCTGCTCCTGATCTCAGCCCTTGGAACACAAGGTAAAGAAACCTTTCCTCGAGCTCTGCTGCCTAATGGCCAGAGCAAATGCTGGTGGGGAGACACTGTGCTGTCTCACCAGTGCAGCAAAGGGCTCTCCTAATGCTGTCAGCAAAAAACCCCATGCTGTGCTTCCTGTGAAAATAGTGAACCACTCCACCGTCTTTGTTTTGCAGGTGAGCTGGTGCCACGCTCGGCCATCGAACTCCGGTGCCAGTGCATAAGCACCTATTCCAAGTTCATCCATCCCAAGTTCATCCAAAACGTGAACCTCACCCCCAGCGGACCTCACTGCAAGAATGTTGAAGTCATGTAAGTGTTTTGCAAAACCTTCCTGATTACTTAACAAGAAGGAAGCAGCTTTTGCTCTCGATAGGGTGCAAGTGTTCTGCGAGCCGTGAGAGGGGCCGGCAGAAGCAGCTGCTCAGAAAGCAGGACAGCAACATTCCTTGCTCCTACAGAGGATGTGCTGCGTGTTGGGAACTGTGTGCTGTTTTGCCAACATCTACTTTTTAAGCACATGGAATACTTTGACCTACATTTGCAGTCATCAGGCAGCAAATAAATTTCTAAAACTCTGAATTCCACTGGCTTGTGAAAATACATGGAGCCATACTGAGCAAGAGATAAAAACATACTTTTAAAGGGCTAGGTAAAAAAAATTATCACCCTCCTGCTCAAGTCAATGAAAAAAACTACCATTAGCATACAAATTGTTCCAGTTATTCTAGAACTTTTACTGTAAGTAACCAAGTTTCAGTGGACTGGTAGCTCCTCTGGACTGGGCAGTACAATTTCAGAATCAAGATGGCAAGGTTTAACTCTTCAGTGAAAGACTGACACAAATACCAAGCCAGTTGGGGGAAAAAAGCAGTTTTGAAGAGAGGGAGAGTCCTGCAGATGGTTAAATGCATCAAACAGATATGAGAAGATACTAAACCAGTGAAAAAATCCCTTTTTGTTAGGCTACAGCCTCAGTTTATATAGCTTAAAGAGGAACATGTCAGTGTATGCCTACAATGATGTTATTATGAGAGAAAGGTGACATTACCTTGGATTTCACTGAACAGCCCTTTTCCTTTCCTCTGTTGCAGAGCTACCCTGAGAGATGGCAGAGAAGTGTGCCTGGAGCCCACTGCTCCCTGGGTGAAGCTGATCATCAAGGCAATTCTGGACAAGTGAGTCATCTCTCCTCAATAGGCACAGCTTATTGAAAACCGGTATTTTAATTGAACTACCAAACACACACGGGTGTGAAGTGCTCTAAAATTCTGTCTCCTCGGGCAGTTATTACCTTTTGTGTTCACTAATTGTTGCAAACACCGTGATTGCTTTGAGCCTTAATTACAGCATTAGCCATTGAAGCCTCGCTGTGCCACACATCTCTGCGAAGGTTACCTTCCTCTCCCCTAAGGCAGAAGCATTTTGGAAACCCGCAGCACGAGTGCTCAGAGGATCCAGGCATTAACTGACTGGTTTTCTCACCTTGCAGGGGCAGAAAGCAGCAATCAGTTTTGCAAACTACTGGCGCATAGATAAGTGGGGGGAAAATCAGGCTCCACTTGTGAAGTGAAGCATCAAACTATGGAAATTCACTGCTGTTGAATCATTTTGGGAATGTTAGGACATACCAGTGTGTCCATTGGGTTCTGTCACAGCTTTTCAGGGTCTTGGGCACTGGAGCACAGAGTGGTGGATTTCAGCTGACACCAGCAAGTCTTACCTGTTGTATGGGTGATTTTTAATAGCTTCCTTTTCCATCTTCTTTTATTCTAGGCCCAACACCAAATCTGAGACAGTGTTCTAAAACAAAGAAGAAAAATGTTCTGACTCCTCCAGCTAGGCAAAAATAGGGAAGACACTCACCCAGCTTCTGACAGCTCACCTCCTCCTGCCTCCTACATTCACAATGGCACAGCATTTAGAATATGGATTCCCTGTTTTGTAGTTAGTTGACAACAATACTTTTAGTCTTCTACACTGGTCTCATTATGTAGGAAAGAAACCACTGCCACCTCAACAAGAAGGCTGGAAAAATGGCTTGTGAAGAGATCTGGAGATGATTCTGGAATAATTTTTGCTAAACACAGCTGGAACAGCATAGTGCATGCACTGCAGAGCTTTTACTCCATCCCTTTTTGCTAACAGTTTAGGAAAAGACCAGCAACAGTTTCTTCCCACCAAAGCATGGTCAAGTAACTTCAGCTGCAGCTGGGTCACTGCCACTCACAGCGGGCTACTGGCTGAAGAGGGGAGCTTCCAGAGTTAACACGTCTAAATTCTTGAACAACAGGTTTTGTGTCATAATTTTCAAGATATTATTTATTGTGAATGAGTGCTGTGAAGGTATAAACATATATTTTAATGCCATCTTTTGGCTAGAAAAAAAGCACTTTATTTATTTATAGAATAATATTTATTTATTTATTTACTTATTTATTTATTAAATCTTTTTTATGTTTACCTACCTAATAAATGCTTGTTGAAATGTTTTCACTTCAGTGTTGTTTGTTATTAATTTCCCTGCTGGAGCAGAGACCTGAAAAAAGAAGAAGCATTTTCTTTCAGTTTGTATCACATAAGGGGTTCCAAGAAGGACAAGGAGAGGATCTGAGTTGTGGGAGCCAGCAAATTAAAACAGCATATTGCTACCTCTCTAAAGTGTAGATAATGAGAGGAATTATGAAAGTTTTCTACTGTCTTCCTCTTTCCTGTCAGTGTTTCCAGAAGTCTAGATGATAAAATTCCCAGATAGCAATGACCAAATACTGGTTAGTCACAGAAATCACAAGGCCATAGCAGTGTGGTTCTCTGACAGCACAGCACCTGAGAACGTGGCAGTGAACAAGGGTTTTCATCAGCTTAAAGAAACAGGGAAATCTGATAAACAATAAGAAAGTCACTGAGCATCCTCCCTAACTCCAGTTAGGAGGGAGGACTACATCAGGTGAAATCCTAAGAAACAGAGCTCCAATTGTATGGCCTTATACCTACCTGTAGCAGAGCAATTTACAGAGGAATGTTGAAATTCAAGCAGCAAACACTCGTGAAGTGGGAAAGTTGAGCAAATATTTTGATATTTGTTTAGGTTTGGTCTTTTCCAACAAGAAGCCACTCCATATTCTGCACAATCCGCTCATGTTTGCTCATGGTGCAAAAGATAAAGGGAGGTTTTGGCAGTGTTTAAGCAAGTTCTTGTGCAAGAGGATAACTATTCTGACCACACTTTCCTCCCTGTCCCCATATTTGCCCCTGTCCCACTGCGCAGCATTGTACAGCCTGCTAGTCCTCAGAATGGAAAGAGTCAAGGTTTCTCAAGGAGACAGGCTTTGTTCAGACTTGTCTTACAAGTCTAAGCCTTCCTGTAAGTAATCCTGAGGGATTTTTATAAGATATCTTCTTTCAGAGATGTAATTTGCAGATAAGGATGTCGCAAGTATCAGCCAAGAATGGGGAGAGGTTGGGAAAGACCACTTGATCTGCACAGCCATTAAAGTCTGGGTGTGTTCTAAAGGACTGGCATCAGTTTTAGTGTAATGCAGATACACATAACCTTTGCCACCAGCAAAATCCCAGTCAGGTCACTGGGAGCTGAGCCACAGCTGAGAAAGGGCATTTCTCATCAGTTCTTCTGCCCAAAATGTCAGCAATGGCTGCACCTGTGGGACCCTGGGCAGAGCATCTGCACCTTCCTCCATAGGCTCATTGGTGAGACGCTGTTCTGAGGGTAAAAATGCCAACATATCACTTCTCTGTTCTGTGTGCAGTCACAGAATACCTTCCTTAGAAAAACAACAACCACTCTCATGTTTCCAAAAATGTGTTTCTGTGCTCTTGGAGACTGCTAAGTGAAGCACTGTGGCTCTTCTGACTTGGTGTCTACCTTCACCAGACTGGGCTGCTCTTCCTTGCCAGTAGAAGTCACTTGTAAGACGTGTTTATCTGCTGTCTTAAACACCTGTGATTATTCTAAATGCATGAGGTTAGAAAGAAAAACAAGCAACTTCCTAAGTGTTTATTTTTATGAAGTATCATTACAGCTCTTACTGCCAGATACTTTCTCCTTTCATATTATGAACAGATTAGAGTTTCAGAAGAGCTTAAGTGACTTTGGTGATGATGCCTCAGTCATTTTAAGCTCATCATTTCCTGCTTAATGACTAGAGAGACTTCTCAGTACAGAATAAAGCATCTAAATTCCTTTAGCCAAACTGAAAAAGACAAAATCCTTTCAGAGAGCAAGAGAAAGCAGTTGAGTCTTGTCTTCATAAAACACTGACTAAATAACTTCATCCGATTCACATCAAAATATAGGGTGGGAGATTGGGATGAAAAGTTCTTGTAATTATGCTGGGTAAATGTTTTTGCACAAGGCACTTAAGCTTGATGCAAAGAGCTAAACAGAAGTTCTATATTCACAGAGGAGGGGAAAAGTCTCTATTTTGGCTTGGAGAGATGTCTGGTAATGTTATATTCATTTCCAAGTGCAAGCCTAGCATTGTTGGCTAAAGCCAATAACCCGTGAAGAAGCAACCAGAAAGTGATGGATAACAGCAACAATTTAAAGAATAATTGAAAATATGTAGGGGCAAAAGCTAGGGAGGTTTGAAGTGTCACTGAATGGACTGCACAGAGGTTTGGGTTTCTTATGCAACACTCTCACGCGTTAGGAAACCTCCATGTGCAGAACCCACGTCCCAGCACTCAGGCTGCTGGGAGTGCACCTTTCAGCTATAAAACCTGATGGGAAACAGCACCAGAGCAGGACCTCTGTTAAGAAGAAAGCGTGCACAGCAATGGATGGCAAATCTGTTGCTGTCACTTTGATTCTCTACTTGGTCTCAATGGCAGGGTCAGAAGGTAAGAAAATTATTTCTTAAAAATCATGTAAACAATAATAAGTATTCACATGCAAATGCAAGTGGGCTTATGCTGTGTCCATGATGACTTTTTGCAAGAGAAGTGCATCCTCAGTAAACTGTCATTCAGAAGTAAAAAGGATCATTTGTACCTATTAGGATGCTGTGGATGTTTCCAGGTGTAAAATATGCTTCTGTCTGCAAATGAATTTATTCCTGTGCCACAATATATGGTTGTCTCTAGATCTTATTAAGTGCTTGAATTAAAACAGGCCCTTTTCCCCTAAATATGTCCATAAAGATCTTCTTTTACAAATGACGATTTTATCCTTTTTGCAATTTCATTCTTAGTAGGCAGGTTGATGACAGAGCAAGAATTATCCCGTTTGCAAGAAAGAATAAGGAATATGAGCAGATGATCATGGCAGACCCTTAGCAATCCAAGTTTGAATTCAAATGCACCTGCACATCAAACCTCCGAAAATGCAGCTGCTTGTTGTGCAGATGCAGTTACTTTTATCTCACCGTGCAGCAAACCAGAGTGTCTGAGGAACAAGAATGAGGCTGCAGGAGAGAATGCGGTTTGCTTCAGGGGAACAAATAAAGACGCTGTTCATGTACCCAGAGATAACAGAATTTTGTTCCACAGGTAAGGCCCTGGAGAAGACAGATCAAAGAGGCTCCCAATGCCAGTGCATAAGCACTCATTCCAAGTTCATCCCTCCCAAGACTATTCAGGATGTGAGATTAAGCCAAAGAGGACCTCACTGCAAACATGTGGAAATCATGTGAGCTCTTTTCCTAAACATCACCTTGCTTCCTACAGGAGGAACCAACCCAGCATTTCTCATCCTATTTACTCAAGTACTTTGAATGGCAGGATGTTTCCCTAGCAAAGCCTCAGAGACTTCCAGTATCAGAAATGAGGCTTTATGTCCAAAGGAACAAGCTAATTCCCTGCCAGTGTTACAAGCAGCTTCCATACAGTATTTTAATTCTTTTTCTGTCATCTTACTTATGAACAAATCAGAGGGGAGAATCAGATTCCCACAACACAGAGCACAGTTACTAACTTAGACATTGAAGAATCAATCAAAGACACAAACTTGATCCTCTTGACATGAATTAAAACAATTTCTTCGGCATGTGGCAAAGTTTGAAAGGCCCCAAGTTATTTCTTGTGCCAGAATTTCACACGGAGCATTTCCCTGTTTGAGAAGTGGGGAATTCAGATTACACTCCATGTGGGTACAAAATAAAAGATACAGTAAGTTTCATTTAAAACCACTCCTGTTACTAGTCACAGGAACCAGGGCGGAGCAGTCAGTAAACAGAAAGGCTCTGTCAGGCTTTTATGCTTTCACTATGGTTTCTTAAGCAAATAATGGTTGTACAATTACACCCTCTGTGCAGCACTGCCTGGCATCCCGTTCCACCTCACTAGGCATTGGTAATTTAAGCCAGGCTTGGTTAAAAAAAACTTTTCTAGATAATTATGTTCCTGAAAGATCTGCTAAAACATGGCCAGATAGAGAACTGAAACCAAATAGAAAATTCATTAGGCTCATTATAAGATTATAGCATAAACACCTGCACTGACATCATTCATAAAAACTCCCAAATATATAACACAAAACCAAACAGGTCCTTCACCTACTGGCTAAGAGAAGTTTGCAGCCATTGGCAGAAGTGTGAGGGACACACCTGGCCCTAACTCCTGCGCTCCTTCCTCGGCAGAGCTACGCTGAGAGATGGCAGGGAAGTGTGCGTGGAGCCCGCTGCGCCCTGGATCCCGCTCGCTGTGAAGGCTCTGCTGGCCAGGTGAGCTGTTCCCTTTCCTAGAACACCTGCATCTCAAACCTCATTTTAGAAGGCTACTTAAATTCTTGGCATGCAAATGATCACCCTCTTCAGGCATAGGTAATTCTTTCTATCAGTTCTCTCTAAAGCAATATTTCTACATGCCTGAGGAGTGGGAAGGTTTCCTTTGATATCTTCCTGGTGTGTTAAACCACCCAAAAGGCCATGGCTACGATGTACCTAAACCTCTGCTGACACCTCCAAAAATCAAGGTCCCAAAAACTCACTTCCTCTTTCTGGGTATAATTCAGACATACAGCTGGCATTTCCAAGACTTTCACTCCTGCAGACAGGGATGGTCAAATCCCTACTTTGCACACAGGCAGACAGAAGTTCTTTCTGTTGAACGAGTTAATGCAGGAACAGTTTTGATTTTTTATTTTGTTCTTTGCACAAATGTCATTTGGTGAGTACAGTAAAAATAAGTCATTAGTCACTTGTGAGCACTTATTGCTCTCCCTTAGCTTGTATTAATAGTGATTGTTTCTTTAATTAATTTCTGAATTCACTTTATACTTAATCTAATTACAGAGCCAGGGGCAATGTTGAGTCACCAGTCAAAGAAAAGTCAAGGAAGAATAAACCTTGGATTTCTGCAAGGATGTGAAATGAGAGAAAACATTGCTGCTGAGAATGCCATCATTTCTGATGACAATGCCCCCTCTGCTACATCACTACAGCTGATTGTTTTTCTTTCCCTAAGACGGTTGCTGATTCATGTCATTTTCTTCGCTGTCACTCTCTCTAAACTTCTGTCTGTGATAGATCAAGGAGCTCAAGGTTAATGAAAGTGTTTAAGTGTTGTAAGGATGAGAATAAACAAGATGAAGTTAGTTACCCTAAATGACCTGACTTAAACAGAAACAGAATGGATACGATTAGCAAACACACAAATAAACACATAATAAAGAAGCATCTGTGTAGCTTTGAAGGAAGTCATCTCTCACACACTTGATGCAGTTGTTTGAAGGTCTTGAAAACAAGACATGGATGTGGCAGGTGCAAAAAGTAGAGTCAAACTGCCTTTGTGAGATCCTTTCACAGCCCTCACTAAACATTGGAAATAATGAGGCAAAGAAACATGTCTTGGAAATGGATAAGTAACAGGTGAATACATAGAGATGAAGGGCAGAATGAAAAGACCAATTTTCATTGATGAAGGGACATCACCCATGGGTTCTTAAACCACCTTGTGTGGGGTCCTGTTGGGTTTGGCCGTCCCACACAGGATCTGGGAAAGTCATTTGCCATGAGCTGAAGTACTCTGGCGATGCTAAATGATGATGTGAAAACAAGGCTTATCTATAAAGAACTGCAGAAGGACCTTGGGAGAGTCACTGATTAGGCAACAAACTACCAGGTGAAATTCCCTGCAGGAAGTAGCCAAAGGGATTGACACAGGAAAAAAATTACAGAGCTCCTACAGAAGTAACACATTCTAGGCTGACCTTCAGCACACAGGAGAGAGATCTTGGGGTGATGCTGAGTGCATGTAGGAATACCAGATCAGGAATGAAGAGTGCTCATAAGTGACTAAATGGGGTTTCACTGGGTGTAAGGAAGGTGCAAGCAAGCATGGGCTGATACCTGAAATACCTCCTGTCTCATCAACAGTTCCAAGTCACTGTAAGCCTCGGGGTAAAGACAGGGAGCTCACAGCTTTCAGAAGGGAGCAGCTAAAAATAGAGACACTACATCACCCTTGTTACTTCTGTTTGTTGTGCTGCAGCTTCCACTCACAGACAGCAAGATGCAAGCAAAGAGACACACATACACATTTATACCAAGTGCAGTTTAGAAGTCATCTTTCCAAAGAAAAGAACACATTATTTACTTCAATATAACAGAAAATATTAGGCCAATTTTTTTCTCTTTTGTTAGTTCACAGATTAGTTTGAGTTGGAAGGGACCCAGAAGGATTATTAAGTCCAACTCTTAAGTGAAACTCCAATATGGGGATTGAACCTGTGACCCTGGCATTATGAGCACCATGCCCTGTGTGACACCCTTATAGACCACATTTTTTGTTATATAAAAGGGTTTATTTAAGGGTTATATAAGGGTTTATAAAAGCTTACATATTTATTCTGTGTTGTTCTTCCAGGGTCCAGGGGAATGTTTATAAGGCTAAACATTAATGTTGATGCATCAATTCCCATTGATTGATTGTTAATTTCTTTCTACAGTCAAAAAGATGTTTTGTCTTAGTGATTTGCTTCGCACTGTTTATGGCTGGCCATACAAATCTGATTTCTGAAGTAGAAAGTGCTGAAGTGCAGATTCTAGCAGCACTCATCAGACACACGCACATGGGTTATGGAGTGATGGAGGACTCAAAAACACCATGAGTGCCCTCTAGGGGGTCAGTTTTGTGAGCCCCAGGGTGGGTGGTGGGGTTTGAAGTTTGACCCCCAGGAGCCCCCTCACCGTAGCAGCTCTGGACTCAGGTGTGAATCCGTGAGCTGACTGAACACATCTGGTGTTCCTTCCTGCTGCCCCACCACCAGGCTTTGGTGAGCAGCAAGGTTTTACCTGTCCATCAGCTTGAGATCCATTGCATCATCAAATTCACATATGACAGCTGTTATACCAAACAGATCTCACTTATGAGAGTCAGAGATGAAGATGTGATGTGTATTATGGCCACTGACTGCCTCTAATTTAATCAGAAGTTCCTGGCACAAACTTCTTCAAACTCACCATGAGTTTCCTCCTGCCACTTCCAGTCTTACTTGCACAGTCAGAAAATGCCTCTGGCCCAGCTGATGTGAGTCAAATGCAAGATGAGCAATAACTGCAGCCTTATAGGGCAGGAAAAGCCCAGGTGCTGGTACTTAACAATTCTCTAGGTGGATTTAGTATCTCTTCTGTTCATACCAGGGAGATAAATTTTGTTTGTAGTAGGTATGTTTGTTAATATTTTCTAGTATTTTATGTTAACACTACAGGTGATACTAATGCATCCTTTTCTTATATAACTTTATGCCTTATATTTGTATTTTCAATGCATTTTCATGTTGAGCTGGAGCAAATTAGACATTTAATTTAATCCAAAATAATTCTTTACGTGAAAGCTACAATATAGAATTGAATCTTTTAAAGCAGATCTGAAATACATATCAAAAATGAATATGCAGAAACATACTGCTGTTTTTATAAATACATATATTAAAAAGCAAATCAACCTAAAAGCTGTACTGCTACTTTGTGATTCCAGAGGGATTCAGGAAAGTCCAGCACTTCCTGTGATCTAAGGCTACATAACCATCTGTATTTAAACCCTGAAGTTTGAAAAACCCCACAAGCTGACCTAAGCCTTTCTCCTTTTCCTTGCTATCACTTCCTCCTATAGCAATTCTGATGTCCAGCAGATGTTTTGCTTTTTACATGTCTGTTCCCTAACCTTTGCCTCATTGCAGATTTCCACAAGTGTTTGCACAACACTGGGCACAGCTTCTGAGCAGCAGAAGCGATTGTTTCCTAGCTCCTGTATTTGTCCCTTCAGCCCTCTGCAGCTCAAGTAGAATGTCAGCTGAGTGCCAAGGCCCTTGTGAGGAAAAGGAGGTGGTTTCAGAGGCCAGAGTGAGATTTTCCCTGGGTACAAGAGCAGCTGGAACAGAGGACACACAGGAGGCAGGAGCTGACAGACCGGCTGAACCCTCATTCCAGAAAAGCTTGGCCTCCTGGGCCTCTGGGTCTTGTGTGCACAACTTCTCAGGGGAGAGGGTGGAATTTGCCTAAAACAAGACAGACTCCTAATTTTCTCAGGGTAAATTTATCATCCCAGGAGATGGAGTATTCCTCTGGACTTGGAGCAACTCAAACTAGTGATGGACTGAAGATCAGCCTCAGTACATCTGAGTCCCCTTAGAGTGTCTCTTGTGTAGGGGCATCCTTTGCTACATGCAAAGATTAACGGGTCCCAGTCAAGATCCTAAAGATGCCCTTTTGACTTTTGTGCTTATTAGACAAGCTGATGAGTCACGACAAACCACTAGTTTCCATCCTGCAACATGGGGAACACAAGCTATATCCTGCCTTAGAACATAGGCACGGGAGGTATTTGCTTCCTTTTCAGCAGTCTTTCAGTAGTCAGACTGTTGTGTAAGCGTTGTTTTGTTCCCTGCCAGCGTGCTTTTTACAGGGTTTAGCACGGATGCTCTCTGCTCGCGGCAGTATCAGCTCGCCCAGTGACGCGATCCTTCCAAAGGAGCAGCAATTCTGTTTGCACAAGTCATCTCTGATGGCTGGCAGGGAAACGAGCTGCCACAATCCCATAATGGATTTGCAGTTGTCATGGCAAAAGCCTGGATGAGATCCTGGGCACAGCGCTGAAGGGATGTAGGGAGAGCTTGGGCAAAGCATGGCACTCCCAGAAACACAGCTTAGGAGTGCCTGGCCTGCGGGCTTGATCTCATGCCTCGACGTTTTCACGCCTCAGATTGTCTCTCTTACTCTCCCTTCACACAGCCCCAATGAAACTGCAACTTTGGTGGAAAAGTGCAGGGATTTCTATTCCATTACAAACATCCTGCTCTTTTAGACAGATACTCACTCTTAGTTCAGGGCAGGGCTCATCATAGGTGGAGCAGACTCTTGGCCTCACTTCTGCCCTGGGGATTTCTGCAGATCCGTTACTGCCGCACGCAGGAAATAGCTGCGCCTGGTGGTCAGGAGCACAAGCACTCACTGATTTCACTTGGGGATTTGAAGGGGAATTCTCTTTTATTTCCTCAGATATTACTAACATTTCAGCACACACCAAAATTATATAATAAGGCTGCAAGTAGTAACTAAAAAAAGTGTGATCTCTAATCAAATGTTAATTTAACCTCTGTGTGTGTCTACACATGTGGAGACACAGAGAGAGCTCAAAAGAAAAAAAAAACCAGCAGAACCTTCCAAGTAAACTGGTTAAAACTTGAACATCTGCAATCTGGCACCAGTGAAACCACACATTAATACAACACAGCACATACATCATAATAGAACACTAGCAATAAAATATGACCTTAAGTTCCTAGCAAAACCCTGTCCTGGTTCACACCTTCAGAGAAGTAAACGTATTTTTCATTGAAGTTCTCTGAGACACAGCTAAGGAGCTGCACCATCAGGAGTCAGTATCTTTTGCCAACTTAATACTCAATACTCACTAAGAGGCAGGAGAGACAAAGCTGCTGGATCTTTTCCTGGGACAGCTCACACAGCGATGGGAAACAAATGAATTTTTATCACAAAGTTCCTTTTATCAACTTAGTGATAAGTGGTACACAGGAAACTACAATAAATTATGGGCAAATCATTCCATTTTTACTGTAAATAAACTGCAATGCTTTACATGCTAAAGATGATTGAGTTTTTATGAAGTCCCCAGATTTGGGGAAAAGTACCTCATTCAATCCACAGATCCCAAAACCGCAAAGCTTTGAGTTTGAAGACAACAAGCAGCAAAATCATCATGTCAAAAGGATGGTGTTTTTACTGCACTGAAACAGAGGGATTTTTTCTAATCACACTCATTCCAGCTGGGTTTGAAAATATAGATCTTAACTCAAGAAAAAGTTCAGCATTTGACCCCATCCTCCCTTGGAATTGTCTCCCTTGCAGGGTATTAACCCCAGCCACAGCTGAGCATAAAAGCTCAGCATTCATACAACAAGGATCCCTAACAGAAAACTCTGCCATAGCTCTCACTCTTGTGTCCCTTTGCTTGGACCTAGAGCTGCTGTCACTGAAAAGATTTCAGAAAATACTTATTTAAAATGTCTGGAATTACAGATGAAACAAAATCAGTTGTGTTCAGCAGGTCATGCTGTTTAGTTTGTACATAAAGCTTCCTCTGTTTATCATCTATTGACATGTGTAACGTGAAAAGAACAGGCATGATTTTCAAATTCATTCAGAATTTTGTATCTGCTTCCTGCAGAAGGCTTTGAATACTGCAGCCTTTATTAGCCACAAAGAATTAGTGATGAATTTACTTTGAACCATGCCCGTTGAACAGACAAAGAAAATAATTAAATGAAAACCTTTGATGTCAAAATAATGCTGAGGTAAAATCATGACCCAGCAAAGAACTTCTGAGTAATTTCAGCACTGCCTGAATTCTACTCTGGTGGCTCATATCAGGTAAGCAGAAGCCGTGTCCATAAGTGGGAATAAGAAATTCAGTATATCAAGTATAGATCTGATACATCTACAAAGAACAGTTATAACCCTGAAGAAAATAATAATAAGTGACAACTTATTATTATTATATATTAATGTACTATATCATTATGATAACTGTAACTGAAACCATTCTAATGTTGTATTATTAAATAAGGATATGCTTTAGAAAAAGCACAAAATGTACAAGTCTACCAAAGTGATTGGAATGCGTGACTATCGTGGACATATTTTAATAAATTAATGCATTGAATTAATTGTATCTGCAGAATAATTCCTCGTCATCTAGGAAGAAGTTTCACAACAGTCATGTGACTCATATTTACTGCATCTGGGAAATTCCTCTAACGCAATCTCCATGCCAGCAGAGTACAGAGGCTGGGCACAAAACAGTATATAAGCAGGAATCAACAGTCCTCACACACAGCAGGCATCAACAATCCTTTGGGACTCCAGCTCACAGAACTAGACCTAAACAGGCCAGCGAGAAACTCCTGTCCAACCATGAACGGCAAACTCGTAGCTGTCCTGGCTCTTTTCCTGATCTCAGCAGCTGTGTCTCAAGGTAAGTAAAGCTTCCCAAAGTCCCCCTGGCTGCAGATTTGCCGAGGCATCAACTGAGATTCTTGTCCTTGCAGGGCAGCTTTCTATTTGTTTCACTAAATTAGTGTCCTTTGAGAGATTTTCAGTACCTCTCTTCAGTCAGGAATCTACCATGTAGACCTCAGACTGAAGAGTTACTGACATCTTGTGGGAAATATTTTAAGGATGCGACTTGCATTTGCTTTATTTCTGTTTCTACTGAAGTGTATGTGGCTAGAGGCAGGTTCTTCTGTGGCTAGAGACAGATTTTTGCTCTGGAGTGCTTTAATGTTTCTCTCCCTTCCCGCACAAATAACAGTTTATCATCTCATATTTGTTGCTTAGTGACCATGCCATCTCAAGCAAGTAGTACACAGTTGGAAAGGGAGAGCAAACAATTTGAACACAGAAACATGGGCAAACCTCCAAGTAATGAACAAATCTAGGGCTCTGTCTTCTGCAGAATGGCCAAGTTTTTTTATCCAGATATTAAAACAATGCCATTAACCATACCGTGTAATCAGTATGGTTAGTAACTGCAAAATATGTGGGCTCATTTTTAAAAGATTCATTAGTTTAGTTTCCAATGTATTGGGCATCCCTTCCCCTGAAATCTAAGCAACCCTCCCCACAAGATGAGGATTTAGGCAGCTGGGACAAATGCAGCGGTTTAACTGAGAATGTTGTTGCGATAGAGCAGCTGCACTTTATGTCTGATGCATGGACCATAGGAGCACCTGTCAAAGCCCAATGTGCCTTTTCTGCTCACAGGCAGGACCCTGGCAAGGATGGGAACAGAGCTCCGGTGCCAGTGCATAGCCACTCATTCCCGGTTCATTCCCCCGAAATCCATCCAGGATGTGAAGCTGACACAGAGCGGCCCCCACTGCAAGAACGTTGAAGTCATGTAAGTAGCTCTGCAAGAGGTTCCCACCCCTTCCCCTGCCCTGCTGCCACTGCTGCAGGGCTTTCAGGCTGCACCACAGTCAGCATGACGACCTCATGCAGCCAGACCTGGCTTTTATTTGGAGAGGGATGGTTTTAAGTGAAACACCCTGTTTTTCACCACCTCTGTGACCGCACATATTCCTGAACTGACCATTGTTCAGATGTCAGGAAACACATTAAATGTTTCAAGTAGTAGAATGTGAATTTCATGGACTTGTCAGCTCTTAGTGCATAAGGTAATGATGTAGTTTGAATCCTGCATTTATTAGGCAGGCAGACTCAAGGAGAAAAACTAAGTTCCAGTAGGCAGATTTAGGGAAACAATGAACCAGCCTAACCTGGTCTGAACAGCACAAAGGCAATGAAATGTTAAAATTCTTATTCTGCTCAAACAAACCTTTTCACCCCTGGAGGTTTCAATAATTGTGTAAGAAAGCTTTAGTAACATAAATACAAAACAAGTATTCGCATATAGAGGGAAAGATTTTTGGGAATGTGTGTCTGCTTTGAGAGCAGACACAGAGACTCACACAATTCTGGATGGTTCTGGTCTCTTCAGTTGTATAAAGCAAAACAGCCAAGTCTAACCTAGAGTAGCTAGGATGAATTTATACTATCTGATCTAAAAATGCAAGATTACATTCTGTGAGTAAAATTAAGCCGTGTAGTAGTTTCCTGACTTTTCTTTGTTCCATGTTTTGCAGAGCTACTCTGAAGAATGGCAAAGAGGTGTGCTTGGAGCCCACTGCCCCCTGGGTACAGCTGATTGTAAAGGCTATTTTGGCCAGGTAAGTCCCATTACCTTTCTGTCTGGGCAGCTGAGTGGCAAACCTCCCAGAAAAAGCCAGTTTGTAGGATTCCATAGCGATACTTCCCGTTCTTTCTTAATCAGATTTAAAGAACAGGGAAGCTTCCTGCTTAACTCTGGAATCAGTCATAGTTTTTCTAGCTGTGCTTCAGGGTCCTTGCTCAAGCTGGTGTGTCAGTACTAAACCTCTGACTACCAGCAACTCCGTCTGCAGGGAAGCGCAGAAATATTTTTCTCCCTTTGAAAAATAAGGCTTTAAAAAAAGTCATCTTTCTCTTACTTAGTTGCTATTTTTGAGCTAATGAGGTTCTTGCTGTGAGGAACTGCAGAAGCTCATGCTGCAGAGGTTTCCCAGCTGGACACCAGGCATGCACACAGTGGGATTTCAGCAGTTGCTTTCAAAACATCAACTTTATTCTCCCTGTGCTTCAAGATGGCACAAAGAATAGGAAAGAGACCCCGCATCCTAAACTGTTTGTGCAATGCTAGCCTGTGGTAACTTGAACCTTCTTTTAAATCATCCTCTTCCCTCCCCTCTTAACAGGGCCGAACAAAATTCTGACTCTCCTCTCTAAGAAACACCGAGACAGAAAAAATCTGGGAACTGCTTCTGCTCCTCTGTCACGAAAAATGTTTGAGAAAAGCGTCATTCAAGCAGTGCACCATCTTCCACATCCTGCATCAGTGTTATGATGTTAATGCTGGATGGTTTTATTTATTTACCTATTTATTTAACTGTGTGTATTTAAGGAAGTCTTTTGCCATGGTCAGTGCTGTCCATGGGACATGCTGCCCGGGCCACTGAAGGAAAAGTGGTTTGCTGAAGGAGATGGAGAACCCTTGGCAGCCACTTGAGCCAAACATGCAGTGAGGTGCAATGCACCTGCAGCACAGCTTATTCACACTAAGCCTGATCATTTTGCTATTTCACCAGCAAACTGATGAACCCTCCTGCTCCCCTGGAGCGCACCAGTATGTTGTGTTAACAACAGCTTCCTGAGCCACAGCCAGCCTGTGGCCAGACTGTGAACTGTAAGGTCTCACTTGAAAAACCTAACCTGTACAATGTGTAATACTCTGTTTGGTATTTATGGATTGTGATTTCTGTGGTATTTATAAATGTATTTATTGAGCAGTTTCTACGTAAGAAAGAAACCAGTTATAATTTATTTAATTTCTACCAGATTTTTCATTCCTGCTATCTGTTTCTGGAGAAATATTCACGATCTCATTACTCTGTACTAGATTGTATGTCTAATTAGCTACTTCATCAGCTGATGGAAAAAACGGCATTTTACATACCTAGAGTTTGATTATGAGAGTGTAATTATTCCTAAAAATGTACTATTAAAAGTTTTATATATTAAAAAAAACATTTGTTTTCTGCTTGATCTTTTAAATCTCCATTTGCTTTATTTGAATATTCTGCTTTATTTTTGCCAGCCTGATTTCTGGAACTGAAATGAATATTTTTAAGTCCGTGGTGCCATAACTCCCCCTGTTATGGTAGCCTGGCACTCCTGACTACATTAACACAGACTCTTAAGGTGGGCTAAGTGGCTCACTCTCCTCTCTTCAGGCTGTTCTCAATCTATGGGGACTGGTGGGCTCTATCTAGGGCAAGGCCCCTTCTTTTATTCCCTTGCAGATAAAAGAGTTTTACCCCCAGATGCCTAAACACCACTAAGTGTCCACTTCAGCTTCACAAAGGTAAATCTTTACTACAACAAAAGGCCACTATCTGACCATAGACAGGGCAATTTGACACCTTTACTTTGGGTACCCAAAGAGCAAGCACTTGACCTGGTGTGACAAGTGCTTCCTATACTGATCCCTGAAATGCACTGTGCTGAGCACATGACTTCTCCCTCTCTTAAAAACTTTCCAGAATCAGGGAATAAGAGAGAAAGGGCATAAGTTTAAAGACTGTTGTTTATAACTAGAGTGTAACTGTTTATTTGAGGGATG
Organism: Haemorhous mexicanus; assembly: GCF_027477595.1. Lineage (NCBI taxonomy): Eukaryota > Metazoa > Chordata > Aves > Passeriformes > Fringillidae > Haemorhous > Haemorhous mexicanus. Next base: position 882,571 of record NC_082344.1, read on the forward strand.
CAAACTCTTATTTCACTTTTATCTACAATCTAGATAGTAATAAAACAGCAGAGGGATTTTTGCTGGGTAACTTTTTGATCATAAAATAAGACAGCTGTCTCTGGCTTGTTTTTTCTTGAAGTCCCTTCTCAGTAAACTCAGGGTGGTCCTCTCCTTCACCATTGTTATTTTAGCATCAGCTAGAAGAGTTCTGCCACTTTGAACAACGTGCCCTGTGGCCCTCCAACTCTCAGGCCATGCAGAAGCCACGGGGGAGAAGTGCACACTTTGGAAACATGCAGAGCTGCAGTCAGTGTCTGTGGGGGTACACCTGTACGTCTGTGTTACACAGCAGGCAGCTGGCCAGCCGGTGATTAAGGGTCAGGACATTTGCACCACAGGAAAGGATGGACCCTGAGATTTCACTGCAGCTAACTACGTGCTCTTGTCCATCTCCTTCTTTTCCCAATCTCATTAAAGTTTCTGCTCCCCTCGGTCACTTCATTTAGCATCTAAACTGTCTTTCTACAAGACTGTCAGGAGGCCAGTCCACTTTACAGCTGCCGTGTGCATTCATCACCTCCCTTTCATTTCAGTGCCTTCCACATAATGAAATGCAGCAGAGGTGTCTGCATATCCTTTCTGTCCTTTGCTCTTGGCCCCTTACTTCACCGTTCCTTCAAACCACTTTTATTTCCTTGCACCAACAGGTTCATTTGGGGGGCAAGAGAAGTGGCAACTATCAACTGACCAAGCCGTGACCTCCGGTCATTTCCCTGTCCTCAAACTCCCCTTCCCGTGCCTGGTTGCTGGAGTTCTGCTCTTGTATGGACAACTACAATTTGTCCCTTTGAGCGTCTGTGGTTGCTCTCCTTGCAATAACGAAAGTATATTTCTCTCTAATGTATAAACACTGCAAACTATAGAGGAAGTTATTTGGAGAAATACTGGAAAGTCCCTGAAAAACACTTCCAACTCTTCCTTAGAAGTACAGGGAATGCAAACATGAATTTCTCGGACTCAATTTCTCTGTCTGTGTTGAATATTGGCTAACATAAATATAATGTTGGCTAACGTAAACATCCTGGTTTTGTGTTAGGTGACAAACATGCTTAACTTGCTTTTGATTATGGACTGCTTCCCATTCTAAAATGATTGCTTTTCTTCTGCTCTTATCACACAACAAGGGAAAATCCCATTTTCCCAGGAAAATTATGCCTAGGACAGACTTTATATTGCAGATTTGTTTCAGGAATTGATTCTTGTTTATAACAAGATATCATGAGCAACTCTACAGGAAATGGATCCTTTGGAAATTACACAAACTGCCATGGAGACTTTGGGGTCAGAAAATAGGCATTTTGTTTCTGTGTGCACAGGTGAAACTAGAATTTTGCCACCTATAAAAATAACCCTGATATCTCTGCTGTTGAAAAATGTCATGAAAATGAACTTTCATACTACCTGCAGTTGCATTACTTCTAGTGACAACGATTAGTGTCAGCCAGTGCAAAGACTACTTCACAATTCCAGTGGAATTCTGGAGAGGGAGATTCTGTGGAACAATCTGGAAGGTTATAGGTATAACCAGGCTCACTGATACTGGTTCCTCTGCCCTTTCATGAAACAGGCAGCAGTGTGACGTCTCTACAAGCTTCTGTGGGCAGATTTCAACATAGCTATGCTGAATAACTTTTCATCACTTAGAAATATCATTTATTTGAACAAGCATCAACTTCTGATACACGCAATTATCTTATTCCATGGAAGTTCAAATTCATGAGGAATGTGAACAACATTTTTTTGAAAGAAAAGGGTTGCACTAGGCTTCCCAGAACCCATCTCCACCGACTCAGCCAATGACGCTAGCAGAAAAGTGAGGTAAGACTGCACCTCCCAAAGTGCACATTGGCAACTCCAGTATCAGTCTGTTGATTTCTCCTATTCCGTGCTAGAGGACAGATGAACCGGGGGAAATTCTAATATTTTTACCTTTTACAGAAAACTTTTTCATACATAGTCACCTTACAAAAATCTGTGGAAATAAGAAGTCGTTAGGCATGTAGCTTGAGAGCATATTTGGACCCAGTTAATCAACTTACCTCCAAAGGAGCCTTCAGTTTTTGAAAAGGAGAGTTAGGCAGCTTTTCTGACTCAGCTAAATACAAAAGTAACTTTTAAGCATGAAGTAACATTCTTGCTGCACTCCTAAGATTGACGATTTCTAGCTTTTTCCTTGAAATAATTTTCCAGAATGATGAAAGCTTCATAGCTCATAAGAGAAGCAAATGAATAAGTCCACTCCCTTGGCCCTGATTCTTTTATTAAAGACATATATAACATGCTTGCACTGAAATAAGGAGACTTCCAAAACACTGACAATTCTTTTCCCCCTCTGTTTTCAAGGTCACACTTTTTACAAGTCTGCAGGCAGACGGGAGAATCAGAATTCAGCTGAATTGTGCTAAAGCCAAAATGCCAATAAAACTGCAAAAGCTTGAAATACCGTTTCTGTGTGAAGTGTGTCTAAAGCATCTGTGGCAGATTTCATGAAGAGTGAGACAGGACATGTGAATGAGAGCATGGACCACATGGACTTCTTTTTTACTTGATGCAGAACTTCTCGAAGGAATAAGAACGTGTGAGAATGTGTGTGGGGCAAAAGCACAGGCACAGAGGAAACAATTTCAGTGCAGTTAAAAGGCAAGGTTTCTAGCTGAAACCCAGTAGCTATTCACAGGCACTCAGAAAAGAACAGCCACCTGCCATAGCAGCAGATCATCATGAGCAACAGAAGAGTGACTCTTGTTCTCCCTTTGGTCAGGCTTTTGCAAAAGTAGAAAGCACAGGAGAAGCAAGATATACTAAGCCCAGAAAAGGACCAAAGAGCAGAACTTGGAAGACCCCCTGCATTCTATTGCTCTTACTGAAAAGTGAGAGTTTGTCCATGCAGGTGTCAGACCTTTATGTGAAAGTCACTCAATTCAAACAGTGAAGAGCAAGTGACTTGTCAAAAATCCCAACTCTTTGAAAGCTTTGTGTTTGACTTATCAATAGCCAGTAAAGGAATGCACAGCCACCCAGCTGCTTCACTGCTGAGCCAGACATTGCCAGCAGCAGACCAACAATAAAGCCAATAAATCTAGGTTTGCTGACTTACTGCATCCCTGCAGTCAAAAATTCCATCAGCTCCTCTTCTTCTGCTTTCTTCTCTGTTTGGTGCTTCACCTCTGAGAGCAAAGCCCACCATCCTGCAAAAGAGAAGCAATTGACGTAAGCACCGCTCAGCCTGAGCACAATGTCAACGAGGAGAGCCAAAGAAAACAGGCTCTGTTGTAGCTGCTTCATGTTGAACGCTGCAGCTTCACCCACTCCTCGTTACCACCAAGGAAAACCCGAGTGGTTTTTGCATACACAAATCTTTCACCGAGGTCAGCAGGAGACTCAGCTGAGGAAGGAACGTGGGAAAGAGCTGTCAATCCACCTGCACACACCTGACCTGTTGGCAGGCCAAATGCTGGAGTCATTGAGTCATTTCCATGTTAAAAAATTCTCACAATACTATTCCTGCTTGGAGGAAAGGAGGAGGGAGTGCATGCAATGTCTTCTGATACTAAAATGACCATTAAAAAAAGAAAAAAATGCATGAAAAGTACCCTGTACAGTTTGTTTCAAATGATGTGTACCAGGAATACAATCCAGGGCCATCCAGATGGAAAGGCTGCTGGCAGAACAGTGCTCCCCTAGAAAAATGTGGATTTGAACAAACCAAAAAAATCCTCACTAGAAAGCAATGATTTTGTAAAATTCAAGCACTAAGGGCAAAGTTCATCTAAATTAAACTAATCTTAGCTCACAGCAAAATAATATTTGGAGCTAAGTGAAATTATTCTTTTCAGTCAATGTCCTGATCAATTTCATTTTATGGGGACTTTCACTGTTTAGATGACAACCAAAGGTAAAAAAGCAGAATTTCAATTAAATCAAATGTGGCCCTTTTTCAGTAGCCTGTTTTCCATGGAATGCTCCAAGCTTGCATACTCTCCTGCCACCTCAGTATACTCCTGACAACAGCACAGACTAGCAATTTCAATTTCTTAGTTCTTAAGAAAGAAAAAATGCTTTGCTCAGGTTTTTTTTGCCACAGCTTTTAGCACAATGTCTTGGCATGGTCCAGTACTCTGCATGTATTGAAGAAATTTGGAGTCCCACTATCTGGATATTTAAAAAAAGGAAGGGAAAAAAGAAAGAAATATGAGATAATGGGGAAGAAAACCATTGACAGTAAACTCAGCAGTGATCACAATTACCAAAAATGTTATCAGTGTGTTTCCTCCAAACAGCTCCTTCTCTAAACACCTCCCTATAACAAGTTGAAAGGATACTTGTCCCTCTTGCTGCTTTGTAGGATATTTTGGATAATTCAGTAACAATTAAGAAAAATCATTGTATTATTTTCCTCCCTTCCAAAAAACAGCAGCCATTTTTTGCTGCCAGGAACAATCCCATTCATTTTGCTACAGAGTCCAAGTACACTGGAGACTGAGCCTGCACATGGCACCCAAAGGGCTGTAAGGAAGCATTCCCTGTGATGGCAGCTTCGGTGTCTCCTAGGGTGTAAGTCAAGTATGACTTCTTCATTTTTCCCTCATTGCAACACAAGCAATGAAAGTAACAGACAGGACTCAAGTCTGGGTGCCATGAGAGAAGACTTCAAAGATTTTGTGATTATTCCAAAGAGTGTTCCCATTTTCTTGTGGTCAGATGTCTCGTGTCACTGTTTTCCCAAGTGATGCCATCACTTTAACCAAAAGACCACAACTATTCAAAGCACACTCCCAAAAATTACTCAGCTCCACTGAGTCTGAAATCTGAAATTGCCTTAAGCCATGTTGGGGGACACGTTGATTTTGGGGCCCTGGACTGGGGTTTTTTTGGGGTGAATAGTTTACTCTTTAAGAGACTCGTATTTTCTTTACTTCCAGCTACCTGCAGATGGAACAAATTTTTATGTATTTATTTCCAAACAGCTCATTTCCAAGTTGACTGAAATCTTTGTTACGAAGTTCACACAGACCCAAAGACAAAAGCCTGCAGGCAATTTGCAGGATGAAGAGCATTTTCTGCTGCTGGTAAGGCCAAGAGGAGCTCTTTCTGCCTTTCAGAAGCTGTGATGACCTCGAAGGCTTATCAACTGAACAACTCTGTGGGGGTGGAAGGAGTCACACGGCTGGAATCTTTGTCCAGGATCATGCCTGCCACTAAAAAGCCGGGAGATTCTTATCCCTCAGCAGAAAGAGCAAATTACTTGAAGAGTTGGGTCCCAAACTCAAAATAAAGCCCCTCCTATCTCCTTGTATGTTTGGTGTAAAATACCAGAACCAGTGAATCCACCACCAGTCACTCACTTTTTGGGAATTGTTGTGTGTCCAGGAGTCCCACTTAGTAAGGTGACAGTGAAACCACAGTCTCTGCAGTCCCATCAGTGATCTCAGAAAAGGTCAGTTGGCACCTGAAACTGAAAAACAGAGAAATGATGGCCAAACACAGGGATTTCAGAGCCAACAGCTTCTATTTGCCAAGGTAATGCCTGAGTAATACAAACACATTCCTTTCAGCAATCAACAGTGTGTGTGTGTGTGTGTATGTTCACGCTCTGATTCCCAGCAGTGGGCATGGGTGAAAAACCTCTAACTCTGGGGAAGGGAAACAAAAAAAACCCCGAGGGCTCCTGAAGGTTAAAGTTAGGTGAAGATGCAGGGAGGCAGGCAGGAAGATACTGAGCATCATTTGCTATAGGTCATCATTTTAAATGTGAATTTTCCTATCTCAAAAGGTATTACAGAAATAAGCACACAACAATGTGTGACGTGTGCCATGGTGCAGCTGGCAAAATGGAGCTGGGATTCTCCATGACACGAGGTGAACACCAGGACACTTCCATCTCTTACATCTTCTGCTATTATTTTCAAGGGCATACGGACTGGAAACACTTCAAAACTCGAGAAACACACCGAGAAATTGAAGGAAATGAAATATCTGATAGACATAAAACTTATCTTGCACGAAACTGTAGCTTGAAATTTGCTTTCTGCCTCCAGCAAATATGTTTGTACTTCATGACAGAGCTGGATCCACAGGAGGAATCATAGGTGCTAGGGAGCAGCACCTCATCATAGCCAGGGAATACAATGGAACATACTGGTATAGGTAAAAAAGGTAACATAATGAACATGAGAGGATATCAGCAGTCCATACCCTCTGACTTTAGTCTGTACTAGGTAGCAGTGACTCAACATTTTACAGATCAGAACATAAATAATTCCTAATAAAAACCCTGGAGGAAATATGACTGCTCCTTCAGAGATTGGCCATGTTAAATGGTTTTTAGGCCATGATGAAAGTTCACCTTACACTTGTATCTGGGACACATCCTCCAAAGTAATTCTCGTGCACTTAGGAGAAGTCCTCACTTGTTGAAGTGAGACATCCCTTGTTTAATTGTCTTGTAGCTCTCCTGGGCCTGCTGCCAGTGAATGGCTCCCACTACAGGTGCCAAGCCAAATAAATACCTGCTGTGGAAAGGCACACAGCCAAAGTCTGAAACAAAGGAGCCAAATCACTTCCTGCATGTATGAATTAAGGACTGGATAATGTGAAAGCAACTGAGCCATGAGGTTTGTTGTCTTTATGCACTTATTCAGGGCCTGCCTGAGCTGGGACTGCTTCCTGTGTCCCAGTAACCCCGAGACCCAGGCTAAGGACACTGAGAGATTTCTCAGAATCACGGAATCCTGGTGTGTCTTCACACAGCAGCTTCTGCTAAAGAGCTGGGTGACTTGAATGGGAGCTTCAGTAAGGCAAATACAAACCTTGTGGTGAGTTCTGTCCCAGCTACACTGACACCATCCCTCACAATAACTAATTTAAACTTAATTCAAAATGACCTTCAAGGTCCCCCTCCAATCCAAGTCATTTCATGATTCCAGCTGTTCCACCTGCACTCAGTGCATGGCAAACTTATCTATAATGAAAGAGGGCAGTAGGCAGGGAAAAACTCAGCTTTCTGAAGTGATGCTGTCTGCTCCCTATCTTTTCTGTACTTGCTAAAGGCATTTTGCCAAAGGTGCTGAAGGGAAACAGGGCACAATTGAAGAGAGTCACTCCACAGCTCAGCCTTGTTGCTGCTGTCATCTGGACTGAAGAGACCTTATTGACATTCCCAGAGAAGGGAGCTAGAAGCAATCTGAAGTCTGCAGGTACAAAGCCTTGCTCAGGCAGATGGTCTTGCATGTTGAAATAGTCCCAGAGACATCCATTTCCCTTGTTCCAGGCCTGTTTGTGCAAGCCCTGACTCAGAGGACCAGGCTCTGTACCATCTGCTGCACTGCAGCATGTCCATGACCTGACTGCTGCTGCTCTTGGCACAGGGCTTTGAGGCAGAGCTGGCTGCAGAGTTTCACACATTGCTGCTCCATGGCTAAAAACAGCCTCACACTCCAGACCCTGGGAGACATCTGGAATTTCCTCAGCAGTAACCACTGTGGAATGAGTCTGATGGGTCAGTTCTTGTGAGCAGGCATGCAAGCATAAAGCCAAGTGCTGTCACGTAAGCTGTCCTTACTCATGTGTCCTGTCCGAGAGCAGTGTGTAATCTGGCTGACACGAGTGACGATGAGTGATCTGCTCCCCACATCACTCCGAGCTGGATCTGCCAACCATAACTGCAATGCCCCGAAGCAGAGTGTGCACCATCCTACCTGCTTGTTGCCTCAGTTTGCTGTGGCTGGGCAAATCCTTCTTCCTGCAAAGAACATGGCACTTCCTTGGGACAGCCGTACCGGGAACTCGCAGTCCCAGGCTTGTGTGGCTATAACCTGGAGGGAATGGTGATTCCACCTCCATGATCTCAAGGGATCTCAAGGGATCTCAGAGAAGGTTTCTGATTAGTGGCTGCACCTAAGCTGACCACGTAGCTTCCTTTTAAGACCAACCTAAAAGCCAGATGCTCCCAAGGATGTCTTACCAAGCTGCATCTGGAAAGGGGTCCAAATTAGTCATTAGATATTTCCTGATAACATGGGGCAATCACCATTTGCTTGTGACATACAATCTTCCTGCAGGGCTGATCTCCTGAGGGACAAAGCCAGCAGCTGTAGGAAGCAGCTGAGCTGCAGATGATTGAGCCCAGGAATGAGAGTCTTTGCTGCTATCTCCTTAATCCCTTTTTAGGACTGCTTTACACGCTGTATCTTATCTGTTTTGGATCCTGACTCGGTTTTGTTCTCAGACAGTACATCTAAACTGAGGCAATCAGGCAGATGGGGCAAGACATATGGCAGCCTGACCCTGGAACAAATTGATTTGCTGAACCCCACTCACGTTCACAAAAGTCTGTGCAAGAAAACAGATTTGCTAAAAAAAAAAAACCAAACCCAAAAAAATCCGAACCAAAAACCAAGACAAATAAAGTGCAACATTCTATTTTGTACTAAAACTCATTACAAAAGAAAGTGTGCTGAGCATAACTGATCTAAACCTATGTGTAAAAAAAATTTAGAAAACCTGCATCTCATTTGCATTGAAAGCTCATAGAAAACTGCTATTTTGCTTCTTTATAACTGAACTTAGCAAGATGCCTTGAGAGGAATGAAGAAAGAGAGTGACCGCTGTGTGCAAAGGCGTGGAACAGAAGGCTTTCAGTAGTGGAGTGTAGGTATGGAAATCTGAGGGAAAAAAAGATTTCCGGTTTCAAAATCAAGGTGAATGAAGGGGTGCTCAGGAGAGCAATGCCCACTGAGTAAGAGTGCGTGGTTGCACGCGGCTGGGCAGCAAGGCAAGCTCCAGAACCCAAATTCCCCTTTGGCTCAGCACCCTGCCCCCTGAAAGCCAACGGAGAGCGCCCACAAAAAGCCGCCGCTCCTTTGGGAGAATGGGGTCCCAGCAGACCCTGGGCGGTTCTCGGGACGGTGCAGTGCCAGGCTTCCCTCGCTCCCGGACCTGAAGGAGCCGCTGTGCCGGGAGCAGCCGCTCTTCTCTCTCCGCCCTGCTCCTTTAGCGGCACACACCCACTGGTGGAAAGGGGCCAACGGGGTACTGCCCCCCGGCTCCACTCCGGGAAATTCCCCGGCAGCTCCCGGTAGGGAATAAAAACAGGAGAGGGAAAGGGGGCCACCTCGCCGGCTCCTGCACCCTCTCCGTCGCCAGCACTAGCCATGAACCCGCACCTCCGCCTCCTCCTCCTCCTGGCCGCCGCCGCTCTTTGCCAGGGTAAGCGACCGAGCCGGGGTTATCATCCGTCCGCGGCCGGGCCTCGGCAGGGCTGCGAGGGGGGCCGAGCCCGTCCGGGGGCCGGGGGGTTTCGGGGGACCCCGGAGCCGAGGCTCAGAAGGCTCTTCTCCCCTGCCAGGCGCGCCGCTCGCCGGCGAGCTGCGCTGCCGCTGCGTGCGGACCGTGTCCGAGATGATCCCGCCGCGGCGCCTGGCCCGCCTGGAGTTCCTCGCCGAGGGACCGCACTGCGCTGTGCCCGAGGTCATGTAAGTGCCCGGCCCCGGCCTCGGCCCCGGCCAGCCGAACCGGCCCCGGCCTCACCCCCTCCCTGTCTCCCCCGCAGAGCCACGACGAAGCAGGGACAGATGATCTGCCTGGACCCCGTCGCTCCCTGGGTCAAGCTCCTGGTCACCAGGATCCTCCGCAGGTACCTGCCGGGCCAGCTGTGGCCAGCGCTTGGGGCCAGAATTACCTCTTGGAGGGGTTCAAACCCAAGAATAACGAGCCACATTCTGTTATTGATTCCTGTAGGGAAATCTGGTTAGTTACACCAAAAATGTGTCCAGAAAGTGGCTTCTTTGCTGGGGAAGAGACAACCCAGCAGATTGTCAGGGAGAGGATCCACAACAAATGCCTGATTAATTGCAAATCTAGCCTCAGTACATTCCGTCATCACCATCAGGCATCATTTCCACACCCTCTATGGGATTTATTATCTGGTCTATGCAAGAAAACTTACGGAAAATTTTCCTGACTGGCTTTATGATTTGAATTCTGCCTATTGCAGTTCACCCAACGCGCTGTGAGTGAGGGAAGGAACACCTCAGAATGAAGTTACCTGTTCGCCACAAGATCCCAGGAAACAGATGCTATGAGAACACAATAGCTCAACTCTCTAGTGCTGATGGGTTTGTAGATCAGGTGTTGCATGTTTCATTCTCTCTCCTATTTGTTATTGCCCAATCCTATGCATGGTTGTATTGACTGAGATAAAGTGATCGAATCATCTGATAAGACAGTGGAAGCTTTGCTGGACACCTCTCAGCAACCTTCTCAGAACTTGCTCCACCTTTGTGCAAACTCCTTCCTGCCAAATTCTGTTTGCCAGTATGTTCCTATAAAACAGCATGAATATCTGAAAAGAAGATGGGCCCATCCTGAAGATGATGAATGGATTGTGCCGATGTTTGGGGGTAACCCTTCCATCAGGAATAATGAGAGTGCTGGCTGTCACTTAACATTTCAGTGCCTGTCCAGGATTACACGGGAATAAAACCTGGTTCAGGCAAGAATGTTTTGCTGAATCTCTTTTTCTTACTCCAACTCTCCAGCCTCTAATGCAGAATACCTCGGACCCTTTTGCACAATGTAATGTCCAATGAAATCACAAATTTTGCCCCTGAAGTCTTTTTGCCCCTATTCAATACCTAGAAGGGTTTAATAATTTCTATGAAATTGTGGGGGTTTGTGCCATGACTGGTTTGGTTTTTAACCAGATAATGTTGAGGTTGGTTATTTGTTGGTTTTTAAATGAGTTTACATTACAAGATTTGGTATTTGTGCACAAGATGTAAAGGAACAGTAAATGTTCTGGAGAGACTTAGACATTTTTTGTCTACTTGTATGACATAGTGTCATAACTCATAAAGAATTACTAATTTTCATTATTCTGCTTTGGAAAATTGTATGCAAAGAGGTGGATTTCTCATGATAATGTAATGAAATATACGATGCAATAAAAATGTTTTCCTGTCGAAAAACATCCTGGGATTTGTGAATTCCATGTTAAATGGAGCTGTGTACCTGTGGGCTAGTGGGATGCAGGGAAGCAGCCACCTCTGTGTACCCAGGGATTCCTGGACACACCTGCAGATCAGTTCTCTCTGAAGTGTCAGGGGCACTTTGTGCCAAGCAAACGTGTTTCTATATTCAGAGGCACATTACTTAAACCCTCTGATGTGAAGCTGGTCTGAACTGCTGGTATGAAGAGAGATTAAGCCCAGGATGGATCTACTGAATCCAGGCACAGCCCTGCAATCTGCAGGAATTTCTACTCTTACTGTTCTTCAGCCCACCTGGAAGTGGGCTGTGTTTCAAGTTAAACGCACTCTGCTGGGTGGGAAGGAGTAACAGTGTTTGCTAAGGTAGGAAACAGTAAAAGTTTGCAACAGTAACTTTGTTTCCAGAAGAAAAATGGTTCAGGCCCCAGCTGTAGCAAGGATCTCTGGCACTTCTGAAAGCCAAGAATCCCCATGTTGGGATTCCTCAGCACATGTTTCTAGGACAAACCATCTCTTCTGTCACTAGGTACACGGTACTTGTTAGTGACAGACAAATCTACTGAAAAGAAATGAAATCCACAGGAAATCCGACAAAACCTTATCTGAAAGCACACCCACAGCCTGGCCTTGCTGACATGGGGGAGTCATGAGTGCTCTCCTGTGACACCTGAGGAAAGCTGGCTCATCCCCAGAACGTGTGACAGACAAATGAAGGTAATATGGAAATCTGTCTCCTTTACACACCCATGGGTAGGGAGTACGATAAGTTCTTCCGTTTCCTTGTGAATTTCCTTGTACATTTTTTTCCTTGTAAAAAAAATGGTCATTTTTTTTCTCCTGCCACTTAAGGGTGACCTGAGACTGTTGCTCCCTCTTCAGAACAATGAGAAAGTCCTGCCTGCACTGGCCACCTCTCAACAAGCTCCAGCGTGTCTGCACACATAATGGCTTTCCCCCTGGGACTGGTGTCTGTCTGAAATGACCACATTGCCCTGTCACACCATGTCTGCCTCAGGAGCAGCCCAGAGAGAGCTACATCCAGCTTCACTTTACCAGAGCAGCAGATATTTGCAAAATCCCAAGACAGATTTTTCACTCTCCCTGCCTAGTACACACCAAAGGCTGTGACTAAAACACTAACAATAACCAGATTTTTTCAGAAGCCGAAAGGTATAATTTACCAGCAGCAATAGAAGCCTATTGAATATGCTGTTTTTGAAAACCATGGCTCAGTAAAAACTTCTACAGTTCTTCCATTCTGTTCTCTGTCATATGTTTTTCTTCAGATGCAAGTTAATTGACTAAAACAGCAATGGGAATATCTTGTGCAACTCTGGATTTTCGCCTCCCACCCAATTTTCAGCAGGAAAGGACATTGCCCAAGAAAAAATGCTGGTAAAACAGGACACATCAAAAGCCTCCCAGGTTTTTAAAGTCCTCATGGGGCTCAGGAATTGTTATCATCTGTTCTTTGCAATTCTCAAGGTATTGAGCATGAATAAAGTTAATCTTCATAGCACCCTAAGGGATTCACAAAAGCTCCTGTACATAAGTCAGATGTACAAAGTCACAGTAAGCCTCTCATTGCACCTTAAAACCACGTTTAACGCTTGAAATTGTTTGGGTGTTTTGGTTTGGTTTGGGTTTCTGTTTTGTTTTGGTTGGTTGTTTGCTTTTGTTGTTTTGTTGTTTGTTTGTTTTCCCTCTGGAATTGAAAAGAGAGTTTGGTTTCCATGTAAAGTTCCAGCTCTGAGTAATTAGCTTACATTGTGCCAAATTGTAATGAACTTGATGAACTGAAAACGTTCATAAAATATTTGGAGGAATGACTGGGAAGTTGCTTCATTCTCCTAAGCTGCAGACCATGCTTTCTTGGAGAAAATAAACATGCTTACTCTACAAGGGTGCTCAAAAATTATGACTGTCAGCATTTGAATAACATGTCAGTCCTTTGTAAAGACCTGTCTAGGAAGGCACGAAAAGTCCTGGAAAAACATATTCCGTTTAACACCATAAATAGAGGAATACCTGCTTCTGCAAAAACCCAGCCAAACACCTTGCTCCGTGGTCCTGAGCTCACTATCCTCTTCCATACAGAAAGAGTACACCCAAAAGCTATCACCCTCCAAGACAGCAACAATTATTAAAGAGTTTGGGGGTTTTCACCACTACTATTTGACTAAAGTAGCTCAACACATTTCAAATGAAGGCACTACACCTAAAGGTGTTTCCACAGAAATAAAAAGCAAGTTCTTATGCCTTCTGCAGAAACGGCTTGGCACGAAAAATAAATAGGAGGCAGGTTTTCTTAAAGTTCCCCCACGGACTGGGGAGATTTACCTTAAGGATGAGCTTCTCCCGCCCTCAGCCCCTCAGCATCGCCGCCGCCTGGATCTCTCGGTGTGTCCCCAGGCGACTCCCCTTCCACCCGTGCGGTCCGGCCGACATGGCTGCGGCCACCTCAGGGCTCTTCTCCTAAGGCTCCGCGCCGCTGCTCCCGGCTGAGGGGCTGGCCAACCTTCCTTCGCCTTCCTCCCGGCGTCCCGGGCCGCCTGCAGCGCCAGCAGCGCCCCTCGCAGCGCCGCCAGCTTGGCGGTGCCCACCGGGGGGTTCTCCTCCTCGCTCCTTCCTCCTCACCCTCCTCACCCTCCCCGTCCCCCTCACGCTGAGGCGGGAAGCGCGCGGCGGGCGAAAAGGGCGGGAAACGCCTGAGGGGACGGCGAGGAGCATCGGATCGGGCCTTGGTGAGGCACCGAACGGGGCACAAAGGTTCTGGAACTGCTTTCAGAAGACACAAAAGTTCAGCAAGGGAAAGGTAGAGACTTTCAAATTTCAGGCACAAACTTTGTGCGTTTAAAAAAACCCCAAAACCAAAAAACCAATCAGATTCGAAGAGTCGGGAACTCTGTCGCTGTGGGACATTAATGCTACAGCGTGTCTAATTCCCCACGAAGAATATGGTAACATTGCGAAGATATAGAAGGGAATAACAACCAATACCAGCGTAATCTCTTTGGAGATTACACAATTTTCAAGACGCTTTGGAAAAATACACTTTCAATAAGTGTATTGAAGCCACGATCTTACAGAGGCTTATATAGATAAAATCGGCAATGCAACACTTTGCTGAACTTTTAATTTGAAAAGCACATTGAAAATTGTAACCTGACATAAAATTTCTGGGGCTTTTTTTAGTTATGTGACTGACACGGAGTGAAGTCAGTTTCTGGGGTTGCCTATAGATGAGTGTTATCCCAAATCTTTAAATCATCTGGTGAGTCGATCTATCAGAACCCAAGTCAGCTGAAGAACGGTTTGGCAAGTGACGAGAGGACAGACGTAAAAGGTATGAGGATTGCTGGGAACTTCAGTGTGGGACTGATTTGGTTTAAATTGATATAGACATCTTTTGTTGACTTCAGTAGCAGTGCTAATTTCATCTGCATACCCAAGTAAAAGCAACATAACGTGCTGGGTTTGTTTTGACAATTTCTTATCAGAAAAAAATAATTTTGATTTGTGATTTTCTTTTTTTTTTTTTCCCCTTTAATAGAATAAGCTTTAAGGTAAGAGCCACAGGAAGATCCCCTTATCACACAGAATTTATAATGTGTGGTTAGACTACACACTAGAATTCTTGGCAACATCTGTAATTCTTAATCATTCTTTCAGAATAACCCAAAAGACAAGTTAAACCAAATTAAGATATGTCAATCCAGTTTAAGAGAAGCTGAAAATCTCTGTTCTCTTGCCTAATGATGAAAAACAGTGGAAAAGTCTAAATAGCACACACTTCTGCAAATATCTGACAGAATTTGGAGACTGTCACTATATAGAAAGAATTGTTACTACTTCTAGTAGGAATAGTTATTATTATCTATCACTTATTTTGTAATACGGAAACTGCCATTTCAGATAAATCAGATTGCTTCTACTTGAAAACATGCATGAAAACTGGATCTAAACGATCCAGTAATATTTGTGAATGGCATTACAAATGTTTATCACTGTTTTTCCCGTTATTACTTTCTAAAATCATTACTTTTCTTCTGCCAATTTCACTGTTATTACCTTTTAAAGCAGTTCCAGAACCTTTGTGCCCCGTTCGGTGCCTCACCAAGGCCCGATCCGATGCTCCTCGCCGTCCCCTCAGGCGTTTCCCGCCCTTTTCGCCCGCCGCGCGCTTCCCGCCTCAGCGTGAGGGGGACGGGGAGGGTGAGGAGGGTGAGGAGGAAGGAGCGAGGAGGAGAACCCCCCGGTGGGCACCGCCAAGCTGGCGGCGCTGCGAGGGGCGCTGCTGGCGCTGCAGGCGGCCCGGGGCGCCGGGAGGAAGGCGAAGGAAGGTTGGCCAGCCCCTCAGCCGGGAGCAGCGGCGCGGAGCCTTAGGAGAAGAGCCCTGAGGTGGCCGCAGCCATGTCGGCCGGACCGCACAGGTGGCAGCGGTGTCTCAATCAAGCGACGAGGGGAAGGGCAGGGACAAGGAACAGGACCGGGTGAGATTCTGAGGGACGGGCGGTGCTGAGGGGCGGGGGGACAATGGGGTGTTTTTATCTAGGGTATAATTTGATATGAATAGTGTTTTAGAAAGGGCAAGCCATTAAAACGCAGCATGCGCACTGTCTGTGGAAGCACCTGAGCCACATTGCTTTTGGAAACATTTAATTCGTCAAAAACTTTGCCAGGATCATAGCCGAACATGAAGCCTCACTAAGTTGACACATATTTCCAGAGCTTTTCCCAACTTTATAAAGGAATTTTCCCGCTGTCAGTAGGCTGGCGAGGGTGCTGTTATTATTTTGGCATACTTTTTATACGCTATTTCAGATCTTGGTTTGTTTTCTCCTTCCTCTGTGCACAGACGATTTTTTACTATAAAATCAGCCATTGAAGGTGACAGAAGTCACCAATATGCAAGCTGCAAGCGGTTCCCTGAGGCTTCCCCCTCAGAAAAGCCGGGGGTGCGGGGAATAACTCGGAGGGGCAGCCGCGATGCCTGTCCGTGGCTCTCTGTGTCTGCCCACCCCAAATTGCCACGGGAACAGCAGCTGTCGGAAGCCAGCAAGCCCGTGCTTGGGGCATCGTTTGCGCGGCTCCTGCTGTCCCTGTCCCGCCGACAGGGGTGACCTGAGGCTCCAAATCCCCGTCACGCCGACCGCGCTCCGGCATCCGCCCTGCCCTGCCTCAGCTCCGCCCGTCCCTGAGCTCCGCCCGCCCTGGCCGCGATCCCGGGGCCGGCGGTGGCCCCGCCTGCCGTCGCTTGGTTGCGGCGCCGCTTCCGTCGGTGGGGACCGACCGAAATGGCGGCGGCCACCACAGCCTTGTCCCTCTCCTCCGCCTCCTCCTCGTCTGCCGCGCTGCTGCGCCCGGGTTGGGCGCCCCTGAGGCGGTGGCGAACCCTCGCTCGCAGCGCCAGCAGCTTCCCTCGCAGCGCCGCCAGGTACCTTGCGCCGATCGGAGCTTTTTCCTCGTCATTCTCCTCCTCCCTCCTTCTCGTCCTCCTCCTCATCCTCGTACCCCTCATGGCGCGGCGGGTCCAAGGGCGGGAAACGCCTGAGGGATCGGCGGGCTCGGGTCCCCCGCTAACGCCCTTCGGGGTGGATGCCCTCCGATCCCCGCTGAGTTCCGCGGTTCTTCCCGGGCTAACGGGGAAGAACCAGCGGGAGAGCGCAGGGCGAGCGGGCCGTGGCCCTGGCCTTGGTGATCCATCGGGGATTTAAGCGGTGCCCTTGGAATTGACGAAACTCTCGCAATGTGACCTTCCTGCCCCCTCCCTGAGGGGAATCTGCGAGTTTGCTTGCTCCTGGTACCTTAAAGAGCCTGTCAGGGGATTTATACAGAATTACTGTGTATATTCATTGTTTGTTGGCAAACAGGGCATGCTTGGTGCACTAGGGATCAGTGTCCTGACAATAATCACCCCTGTGTTTAATTTATTGCACTGTTTGCAAAGGGATTGTGGTGTTGGTTTTGCAGCACTGCAGCTCTGAGCTCTTGGCTGGGTGTGCATGGGAGGGTCTCTCTGAGCTCCTGCTTATGAACCTTTTCATTTACATGTAATTGTGTTAAGACCTGGCTGAAAGCTGACTACAGAGATTCAGCACATCTCAAGTGCCAATGCTGAGAGCACTATCTTTGTGATTTCAAGATTGAAAAGATGTGAGTGAGCTGGACAGCCATTGAAATAAGCATCTGACCCCTTGGATGTTCTGTGTATTGAGAATTGATTCTGCCAGTTTTGGGAGAAAGAGCTGTATTTCTGG
This sequence comes from Haemorhous mexicanus, assembly GCF_027477595.1. Lineage (NCBI taxonomy): Eukaryota > Metazoa > Chordata > Aves > Passeriformes > Fringillidae > Haemorhous > Haemorhous mexicanus. Next base: position 899,861 of record NC_082344.1, read on the forward strand.
ACCAGTGCCTATCCTGCTTCTGCGCCGCGTTGCTAGTAACTGTTTTTTCCAGTTCTGCAAAACGTCCATGTCCCTGCACCAATAATTTTCCAGAGGTTTTTAAGGGGCGTGGGACATGTCCTCTTGTGATGCTGGATGTGATCTCAGGCTTTTAGAGTACAAATTGATCTAAAATAACAGTGCAGATCTTGCTTTGTGTCATGGCCTGCAAGTCACCAGGTCCATGAACAAGAAGAATTTTCTGTGGTAAATCCATGCTGGGTTCCGAGTAAGAGCATCCCTGGGTGGGTGGGATAACCGTGGGACAGGATGGTGCAGTAACACATATTAAGTCTGTCATTTAACTTGGTCATGAAATCTGTCACAAATCTATCATTAAACCTGTCATTGACCAGTGCCTGGTCAATGTTTTTATGTGTGTAAAATTTACAATAATAATTATTCATGACTTTGTTTCAATGCCTTGAAGAGCCTGCTGCAGTGTTAGCTTTCTGTACAGGCAGTGATTTATTTGTTCATGCAGTTCTTGTGTGACATATCCATCAAAGGACTTATTTAGGTTCTAAACCTAAGAAGCATCAACAGATTTCAGTATTTGCTATTTTTATATTTTACAGAGGTGAGAAGCGCTATTTACCGACTCCCTTCCCATCAGCTAGGAAATAGGAGAAAGGTATCATTGAGGCTTGGACAAAAAATAGTGTAAATAGCGCTACGTCAAATCAATTTTTAGGGAAATTTGCAGAGGGAAGTGAGTAACTTTCCTTAAACCAGTAAAACCTAACGGTGTAAGAACACCCTCATATTTTATTCCTAACTGCAGGGGTTCATGTATGTTTACATGGCTGGCTGTGGGTGTTGGGAAGTGAGTTGTGGCTCCTCCGGTGAGCTCCTCTTCCAAGGGCACTGATGGCACATCCACGCTCTTCAGGTAACAGGGTGGATGTAGGCACACAGTTTGTGGTAATTGGGAGTGGAGCTGCTGAGCCTCATCCCTGACTAGCTACAGCTGTGAGCAGCAGGTGACCCTTGTTGAAGGTAAGGAGCCATGGAGTGCCAGGGGCACTGACCAATCACCACAGGGAGCAGAGGGCACACAGGTGCCGTGCATGAACCGTGAGGGTATAAAAGGTTGAAAAAGAAGGAGCAGACCCTTGCAGCTTTGTGAAGAGCTGTGGTGTTACTCTGTATGGGTGAATGCTTAAAGCCTTCTGAACTTGTGTAGTGGTACTTTGTGTGTTGTGGCCGTCTCAACTGTGACAAGTGGGAAAGCGCTTCTCTTCCCATGTAGATTTGTAGTGTGTTAATGTTTTTGAAGCAATGTTTAAAATACCACCACTTAAATCCAAACATTTGGCAGTGTTCCAAGTGGTAGATTACACACTTGAAGGTGTCTTCTTCCCAGTGCAATTTTAGCCCTAAATATTGTGTCTTTTTATCTTTATAGTGATGAAGCAACTGTTATCTCAGGGACGAAGCTGGCGCACCAGGTGTTGAAAGAAGTTCGGAGGGATGTGGAGTCGTGGATATCTGCTGGGAACCAGAGGCCTCACCTTGCTGTCATATTGGTAGGAGACAATTCAGCCAGTCACATCTATGTCAGGAACAAGATAAAGGCAGCTGCAGCTGTGGGTATGTCATACGAGTGTTCCTTTGGTGAGCTTTAAGGAGAAAAAAAATAAAGCAGGAGGGATCCCCTTAGTGTCTCAATTAAATTTTGCACTGGTTTCTTCCATGTTTTCTCTGATGGAACTAAGGAATTGCATAGATGTAGGAAGAAAGTATTTTTAATGTTATTTGAATGGGAGCTGTAAGTTTGGTTTTGCGTCTTAAAATAGTGTTTGGAAATGGTTCTTAAGACTCAGACAGATTTTTGGACTAAATAACTAAGCTCATCACTCTGTAGCCTTATTCTGATATGTCTTCTGTCTTTTGTTTTTATCAGGCATTTCTAGTGAGATCATACTGAGGCCTAAAGACATTTCACAGGAAGAGCTCTTGGATATGACAGCAAAACTCAACAAGGATTCCAGAGTTAGTGGTTTATTAGTTCAGCTACCTCTCCCAGGTGTGTGACATCTTGGTCCCACTCCTCCTATACTGTCCATGTAAGAGGAAAGAGTTTAACAGTTTTGTGCTGCAAGTGTACCTTAAGGCCAAAAGAAACTCCTGAAAGAGGACTGCATAATGGAGGGTTAGCTGAGGTGTATTTTTGTTGAATATGCAGTTAGTTTTAAAGAAAATAACAAATCCTGAGAATAATTGCATATGTAAAACTTGCCTTTTTTAATGATCTGTCACAGTGGTGTTTCAAGGCATTTAACATAATGTATCCAGTTTCATCTTCTTTAATTTTTGGGGTTGTTGCACTGGTTTGCCTTGAATCCCTGCTTTCATCCTCTATATCATGCAACATTATGATATGTAGCAGGTGCTGCTGTAGTCTTTCTCATAGTGATTCCAGGTTTTGCCTTAAACATTAAACATTTATGTTTTCGTTGTTGGCCCTAATGTTCCGGGTGGTGTTTGTGTGAAGGTCCTAAAAGCCTTAACTAAATTTTTAGGAGTTTTATTTACCTTCCCTTAATTTATAATAAAATCTCACTGAAATATCACCGGGAGGGTAGCAGGCCAAGTGGTATTTTTGCAGTGATAAAGCTTGCAGAGGAATAAAGAACTAAACTGAAATTTTTTTTATCTATAAACCCAGCCAAACTGGGAGTTATGGAGGAAAAAATGCTTTGGTTGTATTGTAATAAGCAGCAGTGCTCATGGTGAGGAGGGTTTGCACTTGGTGATACATGAAAGCTGCCCGATACGGGCTGTGTACTGAAATAAAATTGCCACAAGGTGGAAGTATAACACAAGTCTGGAGCCACGTCCTGGCCTTCAAGGTGGGAGCTGATGGAATGTGGATGGTTTCCTTTGGAGGAACATCTCTCCCAATGACAGAGGTTTGCAGCAGCAGGTGATGTAACTATCATCAGGTTTAATTGCAGCCATGAGAACTGCAGAAGGTGGAGCACCTGCAGCCTGGGGATGGGAATCATCCTGTCTGAAGCCTGTAGCAAAGGAAGCAGGCTCATACCCTGGACTCCCAGTGTTCCCCAAAAATGGGAGGTCTTGCTGGTGAGGGTAGTCAGGGGAATGGTGCGGGTACCACTCATAGAAATGCTTTTATGAGGAGGATATCAGGTCACTAAAGTCTGCTTTCATCAGTGCACAGTTCAGAGCTTTTGGTCTCAAAATGTAGGCAATTTGAACCTGGACAACATGAGGAAAGAAAAAAAGCCTGATGGTAATTCTAGCTGTGTCAGCTGAAATGTTTGATGCTTCTGCACTGAAATGCTTCAGTCCTTAAGTAAGGGTTAGTCCTAAAATTGGTTGGAGATTGCTCCCAAGAAGTGACACACCTGTCACAATAACTACATGAAGACTAATTAGCCTCCCTCCAACCTATCAGACAGGCATGACTGTTGCTTTTGTTAGGAAAAGCTTTACAGCAATTTAATCCATAGCAGCACTTTGTCAATATTGCAGTGTCTGTATAGTAAAGTAAAATGTGCAATGTCATGAGCTGGAAATATTCAGTAAGTGCTTTCCATGAGTTATAATGTAATTCTCTAACAACATAACTCAGATAAGTGATTTTTTTTTTTTCCTTGAAGGAACTTAATAAACAAAATGGCCAAAAGCTAAGTTAGCTCATTTTCCACATTTTATTTGACTTTTAGGAGAGAGACCAAGCCCAGAAGTTGTGAAAACTCCATCAGTGGAGGCTCCTTATTCCAGAATTGAGCTTGTTGTGTGGGCTTGGGGGCTTTTTGACAGTAAACCACACAAAGTGTAGCTTTTGTTTAACATTGGGTTAAAAAGGGAATCAGAAATAGCTCTGTTCTGTTGCACTGTTGTAAGATGGGGCAACTTAACTTTGAGGATTGTAGTCTTTGTCTCAGGAGAAGTTATTTTCTGTGCACCTTTTGAGTGCATTTCGTGTGATTTGTTTTCTACAGCTTTTCCTTTGTGTTGGTTTGAATTGCCTGGGAGAGGGCCACAAAATATGAATGTATTTGAGACAAAAAATGAAAAACCATGCAGTATTTTTTTCAAATGCTTTTGTGCTACACTATTATTTTCGATAGTACTCCCTTTTGAAGAGGAGTCTTTATTTTCCGTGTGCCAGCACCAGAGGCAGTTGTTGTGTTAATAGGAGCTTCTCTGTGGGCAAATGCTTGGCCAGTGGTGCCCAATGTGGTCCTGCAACTTCAGCTGAAAAAAGAGAGGAGTGCAGAGACTAACTTGGCCTGAAGAGTGGCTTGTAATGACAGCAAGCAATTTGGTATGGCTATCAGCTCATGTTCTATGAGACTGACAGTAAGATAATTAAGGAATTATTTTGTTCCTCTGGAAATTAAGGTGTGTGGGAGCTTCTTCTCTGGCTCACAGCTTACTTGTCCCCAGCGGTGCAGCTGCATTTCCTCCCACTACTGTAAACCCTGTTCTGGAATTCTGCAAATCAGTTTTGAATGTTGAAAATATCCATGTGAAGCACTATGGTTTTTTTGTTGTTTCCTTTATCATAATTGTGTCCGCTGTCTGGTTTTGGGAAGCTAAAGACTGTGGAGGAGGTGTTTTTCAGAGTAGAGTTCTGCTCATCCCAGGCGCAAGGCAAAGCATGGCTGCCAAGTTTGTGTTGGAAGAACAGCTAACTTGCCTAAGGGTAACAAGCTCTCTTTTGCAAAAGCCATTTAATAGGTTACTCCAAATTTCTTCCTTGGCTTTGTTTTCTTTAATTCCCAGGTTGACATAGAAAAAGGGTTATGGTTGCTTTCAGTCTCTGTGAGGCAAGTTTCAGTTCTGACAGACTTGTTCATCAATGTACTTAATATCTTAATTTCTGCAGTGTTTTCTCATTAGGATTCAAAAGTAAACTTGTTCTCATGATAAAATGGAGAAATAAACTGTAAATCATGGCAGCCTGGTTTAACTCTAGGGGTTTTCTAATTGGAAATCTTTTAACAGGAGATAACCATGCTTTTAGTTTTACAGCATGCTTATCTTTTAATTATCTAGTTCCTTTTAATGGAAAACCACAGAAACCTACTACATTAAAACATCCTGTTTATAGCTCTAAAATATTTTACTGGCAATGTCTGAATTTCCTTATTGATGCTTATTTTCCTTTATTTGGTTTTTTTAAATCTCCTGTAGTGCTCTGACTCAGACACTGGGACATCTTAGCACACGATTGCACAATTGTGTTCAGGTTGTGGCTAGAATGGGTCCTGGAAGGGATGCAAAAAGCAATTGCTGTGAGATGGAAATGATAAACCCCCAGCCTACTCGTCAGGGTTAGGGAAGGTACTTTTTTTCACTCTTAGTTGTGCTGGGGAGGAACAACCGAATTCCCAGGAGGTTAAGTAACAAACTGCTCCTTAACCCACAGAGGGTCAGTGGCTCTCTCCCTGTTTACCCAATTTGGGGGTGAGCTTGGCTTTCTCCCAGACAAAACCTTTCAACAGGCCTGGCTTATGCAGGCTGTGGGTCAGTCAGTGCCATTTTGAGGCTCTCAGCAGGCTGTGGGTCAGTAATTGAACACAGTTTGCTTTTTGGGTTAGTATGGGATGTTTTGTGGAGGTGTTCCTCTGGGGAGTTATCTATTCCAGGTTTACGCTTGGATTTGTAACTCTGCAGGGGGAGGTCTGGCAAACACATTTTTTTGTGATCAGTACTAATGTTTCTGCAGTATAAGCTTGAAGCAGTTTCAGAGCTGTCCTGTGTCTTTAGTGCATGTGAAAAATATTCAGTATGAGTACATATGAATATGAAATTAAGTGTGGGCAATGCCATCTAAGCCGTATTCAGTGTTTTAAGATCACAAATATCAAACAGTTTGGTGTATTCTTGGTTTTCCAATGAGGCAGGATATGTTTTGGTCCTACTGATTAACAGTTGACTAAAAAAGAGTGTTGTTGGAAAAGGAAAGACCTTCAAAGTTACTACAGCTTGAGATTTCCATCAGTTTGTTTAAAAATTACCTCCTGTATCCTCTGTGGCCTTAGAAACCAGGGAAATGCATATAACTGTTCCTCTGTGGTTTGCTGGGGTTTTTGAGCCACTTCGTGTTTAAGAATTATATGTTGCAGAAGTGGCTTCCTGAAATATTTCTTAGTTACTGTCCTCATTCTCAGCTGTGTACTGGGCTCTCATATTTTGACAGAATGTGCTGTATCAACACTGTGACAAATGCCTTAACCTAATCTTCAGTGAACTGTTTGGAAAGGTGAAGCTGCCTTTAAGGGGGAGTGCAGTTGGTTCGATCAAGAGCAGTAGTGGATGGCCCTGGCCAGGTCTGGGCTGTGGGATGATGCATTGATGGCCCCTGAGAAGGGAAGGAGCTGTAGCTGAGGGCTGTGTGTCTCCTAGGTCACATCGACGAGCGGACGGTGTGCAACGCCATCGCCCCTGAGAAGGATGTGGATGGGTTCCATATCATGAACATCGGGCGGCTGTGTCTCGATCAGCCTTCCATAATCCCCGCCACCGCTGCTGCCGTCTGGGAGATCATCAAACGGACAGGTGAGAGACTCTGCTCTCCTGGAGCTCCTCCTATCCTGGGAGGTGAACAAGGGATGAAATCAGATGTGACCTAGGAGGTCAGGGTTCTCTAAGTGCTTTGGGCTGATTGAAGAACAAGCACTTAGAGCATTAATCTGAACAAGGAGCTGCCAAGTAGACAGGCTCTTGTGCCATTAGCACAGCTATTATTTAAGTGTAGACAGTAGTATTTGCTGGAACACTTCAGTAACTTTCTGGATTTCACAGTTTTGCAGGAAATTTTCTGTGCTGTTGTTGTTCTATTTGTCAAATAGAAGATGAGGTGCATCAGTTCTTGTAGAGAAGGGGGAAAAGCAAGAACAAAAAATGGGAGCACTTAATTCAGTACTGGAAGGGGATAAAAAAATGCATGTGTTCAATAGTTGTAATTTTTTATTTAGATTGGACGTGTTCTTACTCGTAGACATAAGTGCTTCCCTTTTTGACTGGAGCAAGGAAATTAAGGCTTCTTAGTAAGGGTGATTCAGGTACCCCGAATGAGCTGTCAGTTTTCTTTCTCCGAGGTGAAAGCTGAAAGTTGTTTTCTAGATCCATCCCTCAAGTTCAGCCTTGTGAATTTCCAAGTCATGTTGATGTCAGCAGTCCACAACCGCAAATAATTGTGGTGTGTCGTGGGGATTGAGAAGAAAGGTTTAGATATATCAAAATACTGGAAATTAACTTGTTATTTCTTTTTTTTCCTGCAAGGAATACAAACATTTGGAAAAAATGTTCTTGTAGCCGGGAGATCCAAAAATGTTGGAATGCCTATTTCAATGCTTTTACATACTGATGGAGAGCACGAAAGGCCTGGAGGTAAGTCCAGGAATGTTGTCACAATGTTTCCATTTGTGGAGTCCTGAAAATAAGGCTGGCTAGAGGACTCAGATTAAAGAGAAACTTTTGACACTTGTGAACACTTGCAGCCAGACCAAGAAAATAAATTTGCTAACACATTTCCTGCCTTATTCTCAGGAGGGCAGTTTCTGGACTTGACTTTTTCTGGTGTTAAGTCATCACTTCCTCCTCCATTTGAAACAGCTACGATTTCAACTGGTCCTTGAGGGTAGTACTGGCAGTGAGGCCTTGAAGAGCTGCAGAGGCTCTGGTGATGGTTTTACAGTGTAGCTGTTTGTATGCCTTACCCTCGCGCTTGTTCAGCTGGGATTTTGTTGTCATACGTAGGTGAGCACACATGTATTTTTACATGCACACACACATTTATGTATGAATAAACGAGGTGTGGCATGACCCTTGAGTTGTGCTATGTCTGTGAGGTGTTGCTTATGAAAATCCCTGAACGACCAAGCGAGGAATTCTTCAGCGTGAGTACCGCGATAACTTGTTGGCCTGGGGGGTGTTTCTGCAGTGCAGTTTATATCCCCCTGGAAATGGAGTGCTGTGGTGGAAATCTTTTTAAGTAATTCGAATTACTGAAGCCTACGTGTGCTGCTGTAATTGTGCTGTAGAAATTAAAACAAATGTAATTCAGATAGAATGCTGCCCTTTTGCAACTTCATTTTGATGTTAGGAACTGCTGTGGTGGCGTGCACAAATGAGGTAAACGTGGACGTTTAATCCCAGGCCTGTTTAATTGGAGCAGAGTGAAATCTGTTATTATTATACTAAAACACTAAAAGCTTTATACTAATCATAGAGTTGGTTTTTCCATTCAGCCTCTGTGGGAAAGTTGCTATGTGGAACTTCTCTGTGCCTGGATTGTAATTACCATTGGTGCATAGTTCTGGTCTCATCCTCATTCCCACGGAAATTAGTGGCATTTTTGCCATTTGCTGCAATTATTGGGTGACATTTGTTATTGGCAGTGCAGCTGATGTTTGAAGTAGGCTTGGTGGAACACAAGGTCATGTTAGGAGCTACTTACAAGTTTTCCACCTGGAAATGAGGAGACCTAGTGACCTGTGATGCTTTCAGCAGCTTGTTGCAAAACCCTCAGCAGCTGCATGGGCACTTTTTAGCTGTAACTAAATACTCTTTGCAGCTTCCAGCTTTTGAGTGGATTGGATCCACAACTCAGTTTGTCTTGTATCCTGGGTTTCTAGTTCCTGTTTGACTGTCTGGTAGTGCAGTTTGTTTTGGGGGGCCAGTCCCTGAGATTTTTGTGGTGCTTCATGGTCTTCTCCTAATGTTTTGGTTCCGGGCATGTCAAAAACTTCCCTTGAAAGCCTGCTTGCTGGCATTGCCAATGCTTCTAAGTATGTCTTACATGTGGTGTAGGGACAGAAGAATGGTCAGTTAGGCCCTTGCTGACACTGGAGCCTAGATACAGAAAGAGGTAACTCACTGAAGTTCTCTTTGCCTAATCTGAAGGAACGGATTAATTTCTCAGGTAGCAGACTGGAAAACTCTAATACTGAGTGTTGGCACACAGAATAAAGCAGCTGGCAATGAGAAAACGAAGGAACACGTACTTCTCTGATCATGAGCTGGGATTGTCTAAGTGCTGTGGACATGATGCGAGTACTTCTGTATTGGTGTGATCTGGTGGAGTTGGACTGCCTGACTCTCAGATGGGGCTCTCCCTGAAGATCTGCTTCAGCTTCTGCACTTGAGTTCAATTTCTGCTTCTGCTGTGAGCAGCAAGAGATTGGCCTGGATGGCACATGGAAAGAAATGGAGACCAGGCCATCGTTTCAGTTTTCTTTGTTTTTTGACCTCAGCAGGATAGGGACCAGAGAAGACCTGCAGTGAGATGCTAAAAAAACCCTCAGGTTATCAGTCATGAAAGAGTTTTTTCATCATCTGGGCTGATTTGATTAAATTTTTCTAGATTGAGAAATCATGCAGGGGGTGGGTGTATATGGTACTACTCTTCCTTTTTTTGTTGTGCATTTTGTTGGTTTTCTTTCTAGATTATGAACAAAAATTAAAAGTTGGGGACTGTCATAATTTGTGACGTTTCATATGTAGATACACTCATGTCCTCCAGGTGGCAATGTCTGATCAGATGGAAAAGCTATGAGAACCCTTTCCAAAATAAATAATGTTCTGTGTAGGCAGGTCAAGAGATTATCTGTTTTGTAAGGTAGGGAATTGGCTTTGGAGTATGATGTCGGATCTTAATTGTTAAATATATTCCTATTCTTTCAGCAGAAGTAGCAGTATAAAAATAGTTATTTATTTTCTGTTTGGGCATGATCACAAATCAATGGAAAAACCTCCCCTTTCTGAGGTGTCTGTAAGCTTCTGGGTTGCTATTTTCAAGGTAGGGGTACTTCCCCCCCTTGTTTTCTCCTTTCCTTTTTGGTAGTGAAAGCGATTACATGGTTTCAGGAGCTGACTACAGACACATTCCTCAGTAAAATCTTAGAAGCAAGTGAGCGCCTCTTTTTTTCCCTCAGAGATAACCTTGTAACTTTGGATTGTATCCATTGGTTTTTCTCAACCTTTATGCTGAGTAATGGTTGTGATTTTGGGCAAGACGTACTTCTTTTGCTTAAAGCACATGTTGGAGGATTATTTTTTTAGCCTGTACTTTTCTGTTTTCATTATCTGCAAATGTTTTCATCTGCTTGTCTTTGGGGAGGTGATGTGTACTGTGGAGCCTGAAGAAGAGGGATTAAAAAAAGAGGGAGAGAGCAGTGAAGCCAGGGCACAGAAAGGTTGAAGATGAGATGCCTGAGACAGTTAATAAGATGAGAGGCACAGATGAGACCAGTCAGACACATTGCAAAGGAAGCTGATGTGATGGTAATGTCTGAGGAGACAAAGGATTTTAGTTCAATTGCAAGTAACATGGCCTGGGTGTCTGAGTGGAAGGCAGAGATGGGGTACATAACACCTGAGTGCCGTGCGGTACAAATAATTGCGGAGAGGGTTCAAAGGACTCGTCTTGGAGAGCTGCTCTTTTTGCTGCTTGCTTGGGCAGCCTTTGAGGGAGTACCACACCTGCTGTTGGATGCACTAGGAGGCTTCAGACCCTTTCCCCGTGACTGCTCATGTTGTGGCCTCTCCTCTGTATCTCCATCAAACAGCATAAGGGTTTTTCATGTCTTAGCAGGAGAGTTCATTCTGCAGGGGCAGAAGGGATGTGTGCTTCTTGGGCTTCTGCTGGTGGTCTTGTATTGAAGCTTTTGTGTGTGGCCAACAGCTGAGTCTTGTGGCACCCTCTACACACTGGGCTTGAGAAAACAGACACTGGGTTCTGTGCTGGGTTTGCTTTGTGGAGTTCCACTGAATGTAACGAAGCTATGGAGGGTTTTCCCTTCCCATGGAAGGGAGTTGAGTCCACAGAATGTAAATGAATTAATCCTGGGAGAATTTTTAATAACAAATGTTTTTTCATATGTGTGAGCAGCAAGTGTTGTGACTGTTCTGCCTATGCTGATTTAAAAGTCACATCCCAAGACATATCTGATCATCTGTTCTGTTGGTAATGTACCAATAATGTGCCTGAAGGTAAATTCTGGGCTTTTTATGGCATCCTTTATCTGACAATAATGGTTTTTCTCTTCTGTTTCAGGTGATGCTACAGTGACCATTACTCACAGATACACCCCGAAAGAGCAGCTCAAGATCCATACACAGCTTGCTGACATAGTAATAGTTGCTGCAGGTAATACTGCTTGGTGTTAATGCTCCAATTGCAGCGTTGCAAACCTAAGAAGAGGGCTTTGCAGTCTGTGTCTGTGGCACTGGCTGTTTCACATTTCCCTGAATAATCAGTACTCACCGAGGATGTTGCAGTGGGTAGGATTTCTCACTGTAGGAAGGGCAAGTGATTTGGCTCCTTGTTCTTGCCCTTCACATTTGCAGACTCATAAACTGGTTCTCATCACATGCGACACCTTTCCCTTAGGGAGACTTCGGAGTGAACTCAAGATTGGGAACCAGTCTGTGCACCGTTTATACAGGTGTAATTATGTAAATTAAAACCTTCTCTGTGCCATGGAAAAATCATGAGTCATTTAAATTTTGACAGGAGGATTTCTTTACATCAGCTGCAGCCTACATTCATAAAACCACGGTATCATTCTCCCGCTGTTAGAATTAAGGCCGACCTTGCCAAATTAACTGGAGGTTTGGATGCCCTATGTTAGTAATGGCTGGTGTTTTTTCTCTTTTGCCATTATCGTGTCAAGAGAAAGACAATGCTGACTGCCTAGAGAAAGGGGACTGAAAGATCAGTGTCTGTACTCTTAAAGCAATGTTAACTGAAATACTTGGAGTTTAACTAATCTATCCCAAGGAAACAAGCAGAACTCTGCTTCTAAGCAGCCTTTGTTATTTGTTTACAGGTAATACATATAGAAATACCAATTAATTTTTAAAAATCGAGTGATCCAACTTAGTATAACCTTGGTGAAATTCTGAGTCCCTTTGTGGCTCAGGGATATCATCCTTCTTTTGTACCTCTTTGTAGGACTACAAGAGGATTGTGTCTTTCCTCTGCTCTGCTTCCTTTCCCCCTCTTTCTCATCCTCAATACCCAAGACTTGATGTATTTTCTAGTTGAAGATGGACAGGTACCTGTCTAAAGCTTGTCACTTCCTGTTGAAGTGAGATGCCCTTTCCTTCAGGGTTTGACTTCACTGCCTCTTTACTAAGGCAGGCCAGGATCAAGAAACAACTTATTTGTCCGACATCTAATTGTTCAACTGTGGGCCTGACCAGAATTCACCACTGTGAATAAAAGACAGCAATGGTATGCTAACTGGAAATAAACCAGTAACTTTTCATCCAATTTCACTGCTTCCAGTTTAATCATTTCTTCTGATTTCTGTGCTGAACATGGTTTGTCATTGTGCTTGGAGTTAAATGGTCCAGTAACCATTTAGCCATGTTTACCTTTCCCATTATTTTCCTTGTATGATTTGTAACAGGAGCGTGATACAACGCTCATTACACAACTTGAGATATACTTGGAATGATGAAAAAACCCAGGGCTAGGTTGTGCAAACAGCACACAGCCCTGCCCCGGTGTATTGCTCTGGGGAAAGTTGTGTTTTACAAAGGTGGATTCACTCCAAGCTTCCATTTGTTACATGAGAACTGTGTGCATTTTACCTCTGGGATCACACACTCCCCGGAAATGGGTGATCTGTTCAGTGAGTGTTACCTTTCTTGCAACTTGTGCCTTGCCAGGTTGGAACAGCTGCTTTTACAGGCCACTGCAGAGGATGTGCAAATGGAAAAGAGCTTTTTTTGCATGTGCCTTCATGGAAGACCAAGGTTCCTTTTCCTGTGTGTGACTTTTACTAGAGCCATCTGCCTCCTGATTGGTGACTTGTTGCAGTGAGTCCCTTCTGATCTGGTGCTCCACCTCTGAGTGCTTTCCTGTTCACTTGCATTCATACTTTTGGGAGCACTTCAGATCAGGTGCTTCTTTTCTCTATTACTCCTGAATGTGAGAAGGATTGGCTCTGTGTGCTGTCTCTCATTTGCCCCCAGGCTTAGGGCACCAATTTTCCTGATTATTTGGATTGCAACTATCTATGCAATTTATTCCCTTCTTCTTGTTCCTACTTGACTCCTTGAATCTTGACTCCTTGAATTTTAAGTTCCAACAGTGCTGCTCTGTCCAGCCTACCCCTCCCTAAAATCTCTTTCAATACCCCACAGCTTTTGAGTTTCTCTGTAAGGCATTGCTTGCTGTTAAGCACACCTGACACTTTGTATGTCACTGGAGGGGTTACCCCTCTTGGCCTGCAATCCCTGCCTGTACAGGCATCCCATGCAGTCTGTTCATTTTGCTATCAGCCCAGCCCCATGGCAGTAAGTGCAGCTTTACCCAGCGGCGCTCCTAGAGCCACCTCAGCACAGGCAGGGCTGTGATGGAAGCAGCAGCACTCTTGAACCAGCCAGCTTTCTGCTCCTGCTGTCTGGGAATTCCAGCCTGCTGAGAGAAACAGGGCTCATCTGCCTGCTACCTTTGGAGAGGGGATAAAGAGGAAAAGTAGTGACTGTGCCAAATGCCAGATGAACTTCTGCTTGGACTGCTTGCTGTGTCCCTCAGGACATGATCTGTGGCCTTCTTGTGTAGGAAGTGCTGGTTGATCAGACCCTTTATGCTGGTAGGCTTCCTTGGAAATGCACAATTCTTGCACCTAAACTCAGATTAGGTAGGGCCTTGTTTTTCCTTTGTTTGAAATGTCATTAATCATTTTCTGCAGAAATTGCCAGTGAAAGGTTTTTCCATTTTCTTCAGTCAGTGCATTTTAGGAAAACCTACCCCAATGTTTATCCCTTCCTACTCGGTATGTAAAGTAGGCTTAAGTAGCTAGATATGCTCCTTTGGTTTGGGGGTTAGTTCATTTGTTGCTATTAGGTATTTGGCTTACTCTCAAACCATGTTACAAAGCGTGTAACTGTGCAGCTTCCATTAATATGCTTCCAGCCCTATCACACACAGATCATTTACCCCCATAAGGCTGAGGCATTATCCAATTACCAGCCAGGTTGCCATGGATTACATCAGAGGGGGATGAAGGAGATGCAGTCAGATGTTATCATTCGGGCTAGGAAAGAGTTTGAGGAGTTTGAGATCTTGGCTTGCTCAACATGAGAAGCAGAGTTTCAAGCGGGTGTCTTATAGGGGGGTGAGAAATGGAGAGCAAGGAGTGCCCTGGTACTGTCTGTATCCAAGTGACTGTGTCTCAGTGCTCCAGCACTGCACATGGAGCCAGAGCATTTTACACCAGCGCTTCCCTCCAAAATACTGCAGTTTCAACCCGTATGGATTTGGTTTCTTTTCCTTTTTGCCTTCTCCCCACCGGAGAGAAAGCTGCTTTGGTGGGGAGGGGTGAGTTCAGACTCCCTTTTTGGAGGTACTCTAACGTTCCTCTCAGAACAAAAAGGTGATGGAGTTGCTCAAGAAGCAAGGTGAGTTGTAATATTTAGTTTGGAAATTTCCGCTACTGAAAGCTGGAGGTTGCATGGTAGGGAAGTAATTCTTGACAGGAGTCACAGGGCCATGGTTGTGTTTCATTAGCTAGACTTTGAGGTGACCTTTTAGGTTTTCTGGGTCCTGACTGAAGCACATATTCATGATGAGTATCAAGAAGCTTCACATTTAAATGTGCTGGAGAAATAAGGCACGTGTGAAAAAGCTGTGGTGGCTTTTGGTGCCTGTTTGAGCCGGAATTTCTTAATAGCAAAAAATTCCTACTCCAGGACACCCCAGAGATGAAGCCCACAAGATGTGCAATGCCCAGGCTGGGCCTCCCAGGTCAAGGGCGGAGGTCTCCCAAATTGTTGTCAAGAGCAAGACATGGTGTGTTGTCCCTGTGGAAGATCAGAGTGGTCTGCTGGGATTACTGTAACAGTTCAAATTGCTTACTGGTTGAGTGTGTTTGTTGACCCCAAACCAATCCCATGGCACAACTTCTGGTGGGATGTTTTTTTGTGGTTTTTTTTTCTCCTTTCTCAAGTAGTAGTAACAAACTGTGTGCAATGGAGAAATGGTTGTGTTCAGTGTGGGGTGTATCAAGAAACATTCAACGTTGTAGAATTCTGTTTTGTGCATGCAGAGCTGTGCATGCACACCCCTTGATATCACTCAAAAGCGATAACCTCAGGTTACCTGGCCAGGGTAATGAAATGTGTTTATGGTTCCAGGTATCCCCAAGTTGATTACAGCCGATATGGTCAAAGAAGGTGCAGCTGTGATTGATGTAGGCATCAACCATATCCATGATCCTCTTACAGGAAAAACCAAATTAGTTGGGGATGTGGACTTTGAAGGTCAGTGAAACACTCTTCATATAAATCTGTTGTATAAATATATTGAAGTTCATAGGATTCACTCATGATAGATTTTTGGACTAGGCAGTGTCTCAAATGAGACCATGTTTTCAGGAATGTTTTGTAACTTATTTACTTAAATAAGAACACGGGTATCTGCTATTAAAAATGGGTGTTACTTAGGAGATCAAGTGCTATGCTACTTTTAATTACAGGCACCAGCAAACTCTAAGAGATACAGATGAGCTCTTCTGGCAGTGGTGTAGAAGGTGCTTGTGTCCAGTTCCTTTAATCTTTTGTGTTTGTGACATGTTTGAAAAGTCATCAATGGAAACAATGTCTGCTCTTTCTCAAGCATAGGGTCTCCTGCTGTTCATAGCAACTGTTATTAAACCATAGCTTCTCAAAGCCTCCTTTTGTGCTCTTCCTCTACACTTGTCTGTGAAAATGTTAACTTGGCTGTAGAAATACCCTTTATGCTAAGTTGAATGAGGGTTCATCTCAAAGTGTTTAATATCTTGGTCCAGGCAAGCGTAGCAGATAAAAATTGTTGTTACATTGATCTTTTTATGTTTAACTTGTTGCAGAGCAAGTTCACAATGTAACTGCTCTGGAGGAGCTCCAGACAGGAATAGCAGGATGGTTGCACCTATTGGCAGTGTTGAGTGTGGGAAGCTTAGGCAGCATTTACCCGCATTATTAATGGTTCTCAACAGTTCCTTGTTTTGATAAGTATGAAAATCACCCACAGGTTTTTTTTCACAGTTATTAACATCTTGGCTGGCATAATGTTTCAAAGCCTAATTATATTCAGAATGGTTTGAGCCAGCTGTGTGTATTTCTAATTACATCACTCCCTTAAGTTCCCTGCTGCTTTTATTCATCATGCCTGTTACCTGTCTGTTAAAGTCTGTGAAATTAGCTGCATGAGTGTAGCTGAGCGACTGTCTTGGAATGTGTTGGGAAATGTGCAACTGGATGTGTGAAACAGAGCTCCAGGAAAACAAATCTTTCGGAGGACAGCTTGAAATTTTTTTTTTTCTTTTTCTGCCTGGATTTGTGGTATCACAAATAAAAGGTTCTATTTTCTGTTTTCAGAGCTGAACTAAAGTACAGAGAATTTCCAGGTGTTTGGTTAGCTTTAGCAGGTAGGGGAGTACAGAAGCTGTAACTTTGAGAAAGGTGAACCTGCATCCTTCTTGTTTGTTTCTCCTCAAACACGGGACCTTGTGTCTGCAATAAAGGTGTAGATTCAGTGGCAGGAGTGATTCAGAGTTTCAGCAATGCACTGTATCTGTCTCATCATGTCTGCTGTGGGTTGTTCTTGAGATTTCACCTGGGGGGAGGGAAGATCCAAAAAAGAGGGAGGAACTTGAGCTTGGATTATGCCACTGGAGTTACAAGTAGCATTTCTCTGTGCATTGCCAAAGGGAAGTTGTTGTTGGTTCATTGGTATCGGTGAAAGTTTCACTAAATCTTTAACAACAACAAAAAACATCCCAGTGTATACAGTTCTGAAGACTAGCAAGTAAACCACCCTTGGCAAGTACTTGATCTGGCAGTTAGGAAGTGGAACAAGCCTGCATGTTTGTGTAGCAAATAACTTTATCCTTTTCCCCTCTTTGATCACTTGGCTGAATCTATATTTAAGCCGGAATGAAAATGGTTTTTGCAGATTGAAGCCAGGCACGTAAATGGCTGGCTTGACATGTGGCACCTGTGTAGCATCACACAGCCCACCAGTATCTTTTGTCTCTTCATCCACTTCTTTAGGAGAAAAATCCAGCTGTGGAGAGAGAGGGGTTTAAGTGTGCAATCAGAGTTCAAATTGCATTTACAAAAATAGATGCAAATGTCTTCCTTCACTAGGTCATCTGGCTGAAACATTGCTGTAGTGGAAATTAATTTTATTAGGTGGATGGAAGGTGTTGTGATTCAGTTGCTTATCTTGCTGGATCCCATCTTCTAATCTCTGCGAGCTAAGTGAGGGAGCAGAGGTTATTTGTATCTCTTTAACAACAAAAGAATGCATCTCAACTCTGCTTATTTGTGTCTTTCGTTGTTAAATTCAGCGTACAAATTTGTGAAAATAACAGAATGCCTTTAGTAAGCAGTATTTGTGATTTCCCATTTCTCCACATGTCCTCTTTTTGACACTCCAAACTGCATCCACATCAGAAACCAGTAATGGCTTGGTCTGGAGTGGTTGACTGTGCAGTTCCAAGGTATCTAAAAGAGCAAGACAGGAGAACACTGTGCATGTGGAGGTCAGCTGCCAAGCACTGAGATACCCAGCCTGGTACTGCAGGGATATATTCAACTGTTTGTGCAGCTCTCCGTGTAAAACCACCACAGCACGTGGCGAGTCCCTGTTCATGTTCAGAGTTCTGCACTCTCGGGAGTGGCTGTCCTGCCTTCTGGAAGCCTCATGAGGAAGAGTGAAGTGCTAGGAAGGAGGAGAAGCAGTGGCATCCCTGTGTGATCCCCGGTGCCATTTCAGCTGGTTTGGGGCAGCCGGTTTCAGCGGCAGAAAGGGAGATGTGTTTCTCTGAGCCGTGTAGTGCACGTGTGGGTGTGCTCGGCCCTGTTTTATACGCTTTTGTTGGCACAACTGTAATGCCAAGGGAGGAACATTTAGCTGAAACAGCTCTTTTGGGTGGAGCATCATTTCCAGGAGTAACTGGTAGAGCAGGGTAGTAACACGCCGCAGTAGTAGCTCACCTTTGCAAGTGGAACTGGAAATACCAATGGAAGCAAGGTTGCTTGTATTTCTTTACGATTCCTTCCAGATTTTTGACAAACAGCAGTGCTGATTGTTGAATTTTCATTAGATGCCTATGTAGAAAAGAAATCCTTTTTGTGAGATATTTGTTAGGTGACATAGTTGTGGTATGAGTGGCTTCACACATGAGAACTGTTCTTTCTGACTGGACAGTGTGAAAGAGATTGTGGAGAATTGGTGCCACCATGAGCCGGAAGGGATTCCCAGTGCTGAAGAGCAGAAGAGAGCCCCAACAACTGATTGTGGTCCAAGGTGATGGGCCTATATTATGCTTTTTCTCTGACTGCGGTTGCCCACCACAATCTTCAAATCTAATTAATTAGTGGAAGTGGTGATCCTTCAGCTGTGCCTGGGCAGCAGTGTGCAGGAAGCCTGGCCTCTGTGACAGCCGCTGCATCTCTTGCTGTTTGCTGCCTCTCCGCGTTCGTTGTGATACCTGCCTGGCTATAGGCTGCTCCTCACTCCTTGAGTCCTTTCCAAATTAGCTCCCTGTGCAGCTTTCCCAAACAGCAGTCACGAAAACAGAATGTGGATGTTCCAGGTGTTTTTGCTGTAGCCCTAGTGAATTCCTTGGTCAGTTTATTTCAAAGAGCTGGCTTTTATTTTGCTGTGAAGAAGGGCCCAGTCTGTGTGATCACGTTGCCATATTGCTGCCCTGCAGACCTTATTGCCTGTTCATTGCCTGTTGTGCTCCATGACTGCAAGGAATGAATCACAAGGTTGGTGTTAGGCTGTGACTGAAGCCAGAAGGCTGCTGCCTAACTGGGGTCAGTGAGCTGCTGCGTGGCCAGTCAAGATTGTCCTGCACAGAAGAGGGTGTTGTTCAGGGGTGTTACTGATACACACGCTGTTTGAATTACAGCACTGCACCAAAATTCCTTTGTATTGCAGTTAAAATAGCTGCGATATGAGGAGCAAGGATGAGAAAAAGGAGGAACTCTGAGAAGTGGGGTAGATGCTTGCTGCTTGGTATCCCGCAGTGCAAAGTGAGAAGAATCCCCGAATGTGTGGGGCAGAAGATGGGATATCTAGTGTGGCAGCTGAGCACGTTGTTTCACACTTGGGTAGCGCTGCAGGGATGCAGCAATCTGGTGTATCTTTACAGGGACTTGTAAAGCCATATGGAAACAGTGCTTAGGCAGGAATTACTCTGCATCACTTAATGCAGATGCACAAGACTGCCTTCAGGTTGAGACTTGCCATTGGTTTGTGTGATTAACCCTATTAGGTGTGTGATGTCCTCAGCTTTAAAGGAACCTAGGAATGAAGGGCTGTCTCCAAAGCAGTGGATCCTGTTTTTCAAGGAAACAATCTACATTTCATTTCTTCTGAAGAATCAAAGGAAGATTTCAAGGTTCTACAGGAGCTGCAAAATAGCAGCTCCTCCCCCATAGGCATCTAATTTGCATTTTCCAGATTGTCAGGGGAAGGTCTGAGAGACCAGTACCCATCTGGAGAAAGCAGGAGGAGAGCTGTGGACTAAGTTACTTCATTCCTGAGAAGCAGAAGCAGGACCTGATGGAACGGACAGCACAGCACCTCGCCTGCCTACATGAGATCAGTCACACATTGACAGGGTGTCCGAGAACTGTGCTTTGGCCTATTTCACATGACCAGGAAAGTCTATTGATGTTTTTGAGGCCAGGCTATCTTCCCCCTTTGGTCACTGGCATTCATCTTGGAAAATTGCACTCACCATATCTGTGTTTACTCTTACCAATGGGAACTTATCAGATGGTGATTTCCCCAGCACAGACGCCTGCTGTGTGTTCAAGACTCTGGATCAGCTTTTGTGCATAAGCTATCTGGGTGGTTTTATGCTAACTGACAAGAAATTTGGCTTCTACCATGCTTAGCCACAGGGATTTCCATAATGGTAGAATATGGGCAGAGGAATTCCCCAACAACTTGGGAAAGCAGTGCACTGTGTGTTTCCTGCTGGGTAGGGTTACTAACACCACAGGCAATGCGGGCTGTACCTGACAGTGACCTGACAGGCACTGGAAGGCTTTCTTGAGGAAATCTATGGAAAGGCATGGTCTGGTTGTGGGCTGTCCTCCTTGTAGGCAAGGTGGGAGTAGTTTGAATAACACCACAAAAAGGAGGTAGGTAACATTGCCATGGAAACAAATATATTTCAGTTTGAAGTGCCTACAGTATTTTCTGTGTGAATGGCTGTGTTTTCTTCACATGTGGGTACATTTCAGTAGTTATGACACTAATCTGACAATTCATAGTAACTGTATTAAATCTAGGCACCGTTTTGAAGTGGTAGGTACTTCAAAATAATATGACTATTGAAAAGGTTAATTGTTTGTGTTTCAGAATATTGAGAAACAATTGTCATATGACATCTGAATTAATTTGTTGAATTTTACATCTGAAGAAAAACCGCGTTGTACCCTGACTTCCTTTCCATGTATTTTAGCAGTATATCTGGTGGTGCCAGTCAGCAGGATAATTAAAACCCTCCTGGTTGTATTTACCAGCTCTCCTCAATGAGGGTTGATCTTTAGTTCGGTGAGGTATTTGCTGTTAACTTTGCAAATGCTCTCGTGAGTTTCCTGCCATGGGAGAGGTTCAGACAGCATTTTATGAATTTATGTCTGGCTCCTCAAATCTAGTGAATCTCATTTCCCAAAACCCCCAATGTCCAATTTTTCAAATTCTTTTGTAATATTTTTTTTTGAGGCCTCCTTATTCCTGACAGGTAAGCACCATGTAGATTCCAGAGACTGAAGAAAAATACACTTAAAGCAGTAGCAAGCAACAAACAATCCTGTTTGTTCCAAAGCCTAGTTTTCAGTCTCTTAATCTCTTCTCATAGCCAGGCAGAGTCTGCTCTGTAGGGACTTCAGTGGAATTGAATGTGTTTGTGTCACTTGTGCTTGCTCAGTCGTCTCCTCTGTGTATGCCTTTGAAAAGGCAAAGCTTCTGTAAGTGGGGAATGATTTACCAAGAAGTTATTACTAAGCAAGCCAAAAAAAGCTCCAAACTAACAAACAAAAAAACCTCTCATGGAGGTGCCCTTAAAAAACCCTGACTCTCAGTATTAACGAGGTGAGTCCCTACAAAGTTGAGCAGAATTCCTTTGCAGACAGCCTGTAATTCTGATCAATGGCATTTTGTGCAGTAGGTAAGAAGATCAAGCCAGGGTTTATTGCTGTGTTATATAATTTCCTCATACAAACACCTTAATTTAAATGCACTTAAGGTGTATACTGAATTTGAGTAGTCTAACATGGCTAATGGTTGGACCTAATTCATCAGTAAGATTTTCCTTTGTGGTACTTTGGGAGGACCTGCCCCTTTGCATCCTGGTTTAATCTAGGCACCCTAGTGAAAACAATCTAAAAAAGAATTCTTTTCTGGAGGAACTGGGTGTTTATGGCTGAAATTGCTGTGGGAATTTTGCAAGTAGAATTGTATTTTTTCTTGAAGTGAACTCCTTTGTTGCTTCTAGTGTGAAGCAGAAAAACAAATGAAACAGAATTGTACTCTCTCCCTCTCCATTTTTATATTTCTTTCTATGATCTCAGAGTGTCTTTATAGCTTGTGTTGTAGGAGAACAGATTATGGGACAGAGGGAATGGGGCTGTGGCTGAGCCTCATCCCTAATGGGTGCAGCTGTGTAAAACAGGTGAACATGGTTGAAGGGAAATGAGCACGGAATGCTGAGGTGCTTTGACCAATCACAGAAGAGTACAAGGCCCCACAGGTGGCATGCATGTGAGAAGCCAGGTAGAAAAGGTTGTAGTGGGGAACCAAAAAGTGCTGAGGCTTGAAACCATTCATGGTGTCAGCTATGTGTCCTCTGTCACGTGGGGAGCAGAGGCTGACTAGGTGACTTAGCTGCTGGTGCTGTGCTGTCAATGGCAGTAGTGCCAGCAGCCTCCTGCTCTGTGTGTTGCTCCTCAGGAACACAGAGCTGGGGGGTGTCACCTCCTTACCCACTGAATGGCATCCCCAGCTTCCATAGCTCTCCTGGATATTGCTGGTGTGGTGTCCCAGCTGACAGATGGGGGTGATGTACATCCGTGCTGCTCTCCTGGGCCTGTCCTGACCTCGTGTCACACAGATGTTCCTGGGACAGCTGGTCAGCTGCGTCACATGTGTGAATGTTTTCCCTTACCATAAGAGTTCCTTGGGATTAGCCTTCCATCTGTCGGAGTGCGGGCTGTGTGAGTGCCTGTGCTGCCGTGGGGAAAGGGCAAGGTGCTGCAGGTAGATCAGCTGAACAGGTTGTGCAGCCTTGGCCCAGAACTAGCCCTGGGTGATGCATTCAGATTAGGAGAAGTACCTTGCAGCCCCGGTGCTGGCCACATTCCATCTCTGCCCTGGCTGCACTAAAGCTTCTGCCTTGGCTGGTCCCTTCCCAGCAGTACCTGCCAGTCACAGCCCTTGATGCATATGTGGGGAAAAAAGGTTTGGAAGCGTTCTTATTCAATGCCTTTTTCTCTTTTCTCTTAGAAGTGAAGAAGAAGGCTGCCTTTATCACTCCGGTGCCGGGAGGGGTAGGACCTATGACTGTTGCAATGCTTCTGAAGAACACACTCCTGGTTGCTAAAAAGCTCATTTACTAGAGCAAATGGGTTACCTTGGAAGAAGAATCTGAGTTGTTCTATTTATTGATACACAAAACACTTATTTTTTACTGTAAATATATTTATTTCTACATTGTATTTATTTTTTCATGTCAGGTATGTTAAATCTGATGGTTTATAAGATGTTCAGATACTTTGTCTTACCTCCTACTGACTTATTGTGAGCAAAATCGACTTGGAGAATGCAGCCTACACAGGTATGTTGGTGGTGGTGGCCAATTATGTGTTTGAGACTGAAGAATGAAGTGTAAATTACAACTTTACCTATGTATTGGGGCAGTTGTCAAGGTCTTGTAAACACCTGGGACCTGTTCAAACAACATAAAAACTAAGACATGCTAGCTATCTTTCAAATACATGGTTTGGGTTCTGAGGTCACTAAGCACTCTGGATGTAGTTCAGGGTCTTTAAATACATTTTTTGAACAAATAGACCCAGCAGTGGCCAGGCATAATGTTGACATGAATGCAGTTGTTCAGTAAATGTTTTGAGAGAGTCAAATAAGCTTGAACACTGGTGAAATTCTGACTTGAAGCAGCTGCAAGAGGTAAGCATGAATAAGTAGCTAGAATTGAGACTGCAGTTAATTTTTTTCCATGTCTGGGCAAATTGCTTTGGTGCTTAATAATGCCATCTCACAAAAACCTCCCAAACCTGACTGGCTGATTGGGCTGAATTTGATTGAAATGGAATGGAATGGAATGAAATTGATTGGAATTGAGTGGAACGTAGTTAAAACTACTCTACACGTACCACATATGTAGTGTGGCAGGAGATCAAGAGGAGGAGAAAACCAAAGCTTTATCCCTCATGAAATATTTGTGTTGAACTTTAAGCCATTTAATTATTCTCTTATTTTTCAAAACTGCTTCAAGAGGGCTTTTTTTAGTCAACGTTGTAAGCCTTGGCTTCAATGGCCACAGTACTTTGCTGGCTAGAGAAGAGCATATGGGATGAGTATGCTTCTATTCCCCAAGCTGTTTCCTGGAGGGATCTGTAACAGCTACTGCTGGGATGCCAGTTCAGCTGAGTGTGTGCACGGGTGACATTCCCACTGAAGGCAGTTGCAGACAGTTTGGACTGCTACGTGTTTTTATCTGAGTCAGGATTATTAGTTTATTTTCATCTGGAGCCATAGGTGTTTGGTACTGGGCTATAGTGAACTTGGAAGGGGAAGGAAAAAGACTGTGGATAAGTTCTCTTGCTGTTAAGGGAAAAATGCCCTTACTGTGATAAAGAAGTCAAGGTGGAGCATCATTTCCGTGCTGACTGTTCTTGTGATGGATTTTGAGTTTCCTTTAGCACGGTGTTAGCAGAAGTTTGACAGGATTATTACTAAATATACGGTGCCAATGATGCAGACGCTTGCTTGTCTTTTTAAATGCAGGTGGTAATATAAATTTATGTGGTAATGTAAGTGTTAGGAGGATGAAGGTACCTATGGAGACTGTACTTGGACTCATCAACCCATGACTGAAAGATGGAATAAAACTTGTTCGCTCTTACCTTGGTCTTGCTGGAGGGTGTTGATGTGGTTTGGGGCATGGCCGTGCTCTTCCTTTGTTTATTGCGTGTTGCGCAGTCATTGCTGTGTCCATCTGTTTGCACTGCTGTTTGTTTTCTCTGGTTTAACTCTGATCATCTCTGTGATTTTTGGCAGAGTAACCACGTAAGGCAGTGTGCTTGTGTTCCTTGAGCAAGCCTGCCTGTGTCATGCCCTCCAAGCAGCTCATTGTGCGTGGCAAGCCTTTTCCCTTTATCCTGCGCTGGCTGGGTTAGCATTACAGCCCAGCCTGTGAGGCGCGGGCTTGGCTCCGCCGCATGCTGTCTGCAGAGTTGCTGGAGGCGTCCACGAGAGTGATCTCTGCTGGGAGAAGGAACGTCCAGAGGCAAGGGCCCATGAGACAACGCAGAAAGCACGCTGGTGTGCCCGACCTGGTCAAGGTTTGTCCAAGGCCAAATGCCCTAGGGCAGACGGAGCGCGGCCTTGCCCACTGCAGCCTTGTCCCAGGCCTACCGCACCCCTTGTGCCGCCTCATGACAAAGCCTGCCCTCGGATTCAGGCCAGATTAAACTGCCATTGTGCAGCTGAGTGTTGAAAGCAAGGCTCACCAACCTCATCCCTGCTTGGGACTGATAGCAGAGGTTATCCGGGTAGGCATAAACACTCCTGTCCGTCCAGGGAGTGTGCAAGTCGCACTCAATCAGTATGCAGGCATGCAGTAATTCGGGATAGCAAAGGAAGGGAAAAGCCTCCTGGAATGCAGTCCATGAGCAGCAAAAGGCATAATTAAAATATGCATAACTAGCTTGTTTTTTTTTCCCTTAACACGTGAAGTGGTTAGATGTAATCCTACAGATCACTGAGGAGAATGCCTTGGAGAGGGAGGACATGAGCCCATTGGAGTTAGCAGGGCAGTTATTAAAAGACTTTGGGTTTTAAAATCTGAAAACTGGGAAATGTTTTTGTCGCTTGGAGCTCACAGTTGAGTGAGAGTTGTTGCTGAGGTGAACCGTGTAGCTCTCCTTTGGTCAGTCAGGTTGTTGATGTCTTGGTGTGTTACTGAACCGGGATTTTCCAATGAACTGCTCTAGTCTGGGCACATCAGTACCTTTCAGAGAGACCAGTCCTACTTGTTCCAAGCTGCCTGTGACCAAGGAAGCTGGACAGTGTTTGGAGCTGTGGAGAGTGGGTTAGTACGAGAAGAACGTTTGGCAGGTCTGTTCTAGAGACCCTGCAAACACCGTGTAACAAGCATGAGTGTTGGCATTAATCACAGTCACTTCTTGGAGAGGCCGAGATGGGCTTTGCTGGCAGAAGTGAAGGGGTTTTCTGCTGTAGGAGGCAACAGCTTACCTGCTCTTTCAGTCTGTGTTTTGTCACTGCTTGTACCTGGCCAGGTCTGGACTTGTGCCCCGCAGCTCTAGCCAGCAGTCCTGGGCCTGGCACCGGCCAGTGGGCTACCTGGCTTCCCGGGCTGTGCCCAGCCTCGCTGAATGGAAAGTGATTAGCACAGCCCTCAGGCTTGCAGGGCCTGGGATCAAAGGCCTGCCGCTGATGAAGAACACCATCCATTATCTTTGTGCCTGATCACTTCCTAATCTTGGCACTAGCTGTTCCCGCAGTGCAGTTCCTCTTCTGGATGGCAGGGACTGAGAGACAGGGAGGACCAGGGGAGGAATATCAGCAGAGCAGGGACAGGTCTCTGCACTTGAACTCCAGTGTAGCATCCTGAGGGTGAATATCCTGCTGGAAGTAATACGAGACCTACATTGTGAAGAGAAGGAAACACCACCTTTTCTTGTTGTGTTTTGTTTGGCTTGCCTTTGTTTGGCTGTTTTCTTGTTCTTGTGCACTGTCAGATTCTGGGTCTCGCTCTAAAACTGCACCTTTATGCCCACAGGTAATAGGAAACCAGGGTTTCAAAAGAAAACCTGATGCCATTGCTAGATAATAGCAGTTTCCTAAATAAATGTGTGGTTGCCCTGGGGGTTAGGTTGTTACCAGATGCACCTTTTCTTGATTGGTGAGAACAGGAGATGACGCTTCCTGGCGTATAAGTGCAAGAGAAAACACGGGAGCACAGATAAGCAGAGCAAGCAAGCCACCTGGAAAGAAGACCTGAGAAGGTGTTAAAGCAGCTGCCTGCCATGGCATTTGGAATGCTAATCTATATTTTGCTGAAAGGTAGGTTTGGAAGAAGCTTTTCTGTGTTGTGAGGTGCCAGGGTTTGTTAAACAGAAACAAAGCCTTTCTCCTTCTGAACTAGGCGGTGGGGTGGGGTGGTAGGCGTGCAGAGACGTAGGAAGCAGAGCTGCTTTAGCCATTTGAAACCTGGATGAAATTTTAACTGATGGGGTGTAATTAAGTAGCTTACTTGCAAAGAGTCTTAAACTGGTAAATAGGTGTAAGGTTGTACTATGTGACATGTATCTATGCTGTAAATTGTGCAAGATGATAGACTGGAAAATAGGATGGATTTGTATTTTGGGAAACTTGCAAGGCATCGTTTGTTGTCCCACAATCGTAATGACGCTGTGTCAAAAGGAAGTTGGAGGCGAGGGTGTTTTAAATGAATTGTATTACTGCCTTCTCTGGGGTTTGTTTGAAGTGCATCTTGTATGAAGTGAACCTTGAATAGATATACTGAGCTTTTCTGTTCCAGTAAGCATCTATTTGCATTACACAGCAATGGGGGCACTGAGTGAAGAGTCAGCTATTACTGCTTCATCCCTCAGCACTGACTTACGGAATAATTGGACAAAAAACAACGCTGAAGGTATTTGTTTTTGTTCTGTTTGTCTCTGTTAATATGTCAATTAGGGGGAAAAAACCCAACCAACAAACCAAAACATTACCAAAATCTGTGATGCTAGCTGCTGTGATGCTCTGTCCCTTGGACACTGTGGGATTTGTGAGACGAGCTGATTTCTTCATGGAGCCTTCAAAGCCTCTCCGGAGTAAGGGCTGCCACCCAGCTGGGCTAGGCTCAGCAATGAGCAGCTGAAGGATCATTTGACTCAAGTTCAGTCTGATGCCAGTTTCTGTTACTTTCACCTGGTGCTTGGTTTCTGTCTGTCCTCAGCACACACCTCAGTGCGCAGAGGTGAGAATCAACAGGCACAACTTCGAGCGATGCCTGTCGTGAGTTGTTACTCAGTAGTTTCTGGTTTTGTTGCAGTTTTGGTTTTGGCTGTCTGGGCTTTCACAGCCCTCCTCGGAGTGCTGGCTCTCTCCCTTCTTCCTTTGTTTCCTGACTGAAATGTGAACTCAGGCTCTTTTACCTGCCAACCTCTGAGAGCAGAGCTGTGTTTATCCTGCCAGCTGCATTCTTGATGTTAGCTGAGATGCTGGTGATGTCATTGCTTTCGGAGAGCTGTGCCATCTGGGAATGAGGTTTTGGCAGGTCAGTAAAGGAGGAGAGGAATCCAACTGCAATACTACTTAGTGTCTCTGTACTTGGAAAGGCGTATAAGCCTGCATACAAGTAATCTTCTGTCAATTCTAAGTGGTCACAGGATCTCTTCCAAGCCTTTTTTAGTAGATCCATAAGTTTTTTATTATTTTCTCATAACAAGTCCAGCTGTTTTGTTTTCATTTCTGATCTCTCGTAGTGGCAGTGTTATATATACATTGATTCATACACATGCTCTATGTGTGGGCTCCTTACATGTATACACATAAAATGTGTATACACACACTTGTATGCATGTGAAGTCGGTCAGGTGTTGATTTTTGACCGCAGTACTTTGTTTTATCAGTGCAGCACTGTGGTCTGGTTTGGTTAGTCAGTGACACGATTCTTGCAGAGCTGCATACAGGAGGATAATGAAGTGGAAATACCTTGTGGCTCGTTAAGTGCCCTGTTAGTGTTGTTTCTAGAAAGCAGGAGCAGTAGGTCATGTTTCAACAAAGAGGAGGCTTATTTACAGGGTCACAGCCATGTCTGCAGTAGTCTGTGAACCTTTGTGGCAGCTGGACCTGTGGTAGTCAACTGGACACCAGCGTTTTCCTTTGAGACTTCCATTCAAAGGTAGAATCAAATTCACGAACATTCAAGCACACGTTTACACAAGGAGTTAAAATTATCTTTTGGTGGACCTCTTACGAAGCCAGTGAAAAGTTAATAAACAGCCTTTTCTGAAAGACAATTGAAAAGAAATTCTTAAAAACATACCAGAGAAACACTCTGAATCTCTCCAGTTTCCTGATACCTTCTATTCCTGTGCACTCCTGAGTTTGTGGTAAGATTTACTTGCCAGGGTTCAGTCACACTGGGTTCTAAGAACATGAATTCCTGGTTCAGTATCACTGGAGAAACTGGCGGTTTCTTGTGGGATTCAAGCCCTCTGGGGACTGAGGGGCTGTTTGTGGAAAACCATGTGTTTCTGCTCAATCTCTTTGCCTGCTATTTCCAATGCAGGATCTGATCCTATCTCCCCCTTTATGTTGCATTGGCTTTACTTGTCACCAGTGCTGGGGCCGGGGAATTTTGGGTGCAGCGATTAGCTGAGAGGCAGAAAGGTCATGGAGAGGAGCTGGGAGCTGGCATGGCATGGCCTTCATGGCAAAATGGGCAGCTAGGGGTAGGGAAAGTCATTGGTTGCACTGGGAAAAACATGGCATCTCTTGCCACCAGCTGGTTCCATGCAGCCTGTAAAGGAGGCCCTGGAGCTGGGACTGAGCCCTTCTTGCCTCCTCTTTCCCACTGCCTTTCCTCCGTGATGCACCATACTTGTAGACTGAGCTGTCATGGTCTTACTGGCTGGCTCCTTTTGTTGCCAGTCTGTTAGTTTTGGCAAGCCCAGGCTTCCAAGTACCTGTAACCCTGATTTCATGTCAGATCTTGCCAGGTGTATCTATATGAATGACTCAGTTGCAGGCAGCTGTCAAGTGCTTACATGGCATGTTTCTCTCTCCTCACGTGACATGAAAGGGCACATGGACCTGTTTATTCAACAGCTTGTTTAGTGTCTAGGCGGGCAGTATGATAGGAATTAACATAATGCTCTGGGGCAGGCTAGGAAATCATCCTTTTTGTTTTTGAGACTCATTCTTTCAGAGGTAATTTGTACTTTTGCAATGTCAAAATAATTAGCACATGGAATTTTTGTGTGTAGACTTAATAGCTGATCTTACCCACCAAGCTGTTCCTCCTGACGGGACAAAGGAATGTGCTGGTTTGTCTCAAGTGCTTTCTAGGCAGGACCTGGGTTTCTAATGACGCCGGCACTCAGGGAAGGGGCGCCTGTGCCTGCGCAAAGGCAGGTTTCCTGCGGATGGCGATAGGGGGAAGTCTGCCACCTTTCGGCAGAGGTGGTGTGAGCCAGGCGGGATTTTGGGATGTGGCAATCCATCTGGTTAAAGTTGGGGTAGAGGTGGCTGGGGATTTTGTGCCTCTGGGGGGTGAGTTTGTACCTATTTTCTTTCTTCCCCTCGTGGAAGAGATGGAAATGAAAAACTAAACCTGTGCAATAGACACCTTCTCAGGGCCTAGCAGGAGAGTGGTGCTTTGGGCTGTGGGAAATGCTGCCTGAGGTCTCCCATTGAAGGGTATTTTCAGTGATTTTCTAGTGCACTTTGTGCTGAAATGGCGATTCAAAACAGTTGGTGCCCAAGTGCTTGAGGAGGCTCCTGGGAAAAGTGTGCATGTGCCATTGCCTGGTTTTTGAAACTCTTCCCTGCAGAGCTTAGGTAGCTGTTCTGCAGATACTTTAGACCTAACCAGAGTGGGCTTTTGTGAGTCCCTGTCGCCCTGGATCTCCTTGGCATGCTGAGCCCTGCACCTCTGCTGGCCACATGCTTTCCATTGTGCTTTCCTCATCAGAGAACAGCATGCAGTTCTCCTGTGCTGCCAGTAAGGTCATCCATTTCTTGTCCCAAAATCTGTCTTTTCCTCATGGGAACTGCCCTTTTTTAACTTCTTCCTGAAGTCTGTCCCTCCGAGGCCTGGTCCTTTGCTGACTGTGCTCTTAGCTAACAAGTCTGTCTCCAGAGGTTTTTTCAGCAGCCTTCCCAGAGGCAGCCACAAAGAGCCAGAGCTGGATGCTAGAGCTCCTATTTAGCCAGCACCAACTTCCTCCCTTGCATTGTGCTTCTAGGCCCTGCAGTGTGAAGAGAAACTTGTGGGTAACTTCTCTGTGGAAGGAGAGGTGCCCTTTTCTCAGCCATTAGAAGGTCATTCTAAAACAAGATTTGCTTCTCCCACCTCTCTAGCTTTTCTCAGGAAGTGCAGTAAGCCAGCATGTTATTTTTTCAAGCAGACCTGAACTGTCACTTATTCCAAGTCTCATGCTTAGCTGGGAGTCTGGTTACTCTGTCAGATTTGAGAGACCTTGTTCTCAAAGGAATGGTTTGATCTGAGTGTCAGTGGTAGCATCAGGCCTTTTGGGTGTCCAAACCACATGGTTCACAGCTCAAGTTGAGAGCTGCTCTACCAAGAGCAGCTGTTTGCCATTGCTTGTCACCTCAGATAAAGCTGCAGAGAGGAGGAAGGAAAAAAACCCCAAAATTCATCAGGAGAGCACACAAAGGAGGCTCCTGCTGTTAAATGGCTCAGACTGGAATTTGGTTGGGAATTTAGGGGGTTGGTGCTGTTAATCCTGAAAAGTGTGTGATGGGATCACAAGTTGCCCTAAAGGAGGCTCGAGGCTTGTGTGCGTGGCAATGGTTCCATGATAGTACCATCTCCAGACCTTGATTCAGCACTTAGTCAGGAAGGGTTTTGCTTGCCTACCTTTGTTGAGTCACCTTTGTTGGGCAGACCTTGTCACCTTGCTGCAAGATGTTATTTTTCTTGTGGTCATAACTGAAAGCTGCTGTTGACATGCCCTCTGTTAGGAAATCACCTTCAGCTGTCACTGGAGGCAGTCCCCTGAAATAGCAAGTCATTTCTTGGACACTGCACCCCATCAGTGATTTCTGGAACTGGGTAGAGAGACCAGTTGGAACAGATGCCTGCAGTGATGGCAAAGCTTTGGAGCTTTCTCCTCACCTGCTGTGCCCCTGTTCCTGTGACTTCTTTATTCCCATTTGAACCACCATGAACAGGGGAATAAGGTAGCATTTTCTGTGTGAGAAGTGTGCTTGCTGACCCGGTGGTAGAGAATTCAGCACAAGTTCTAACATTGCTGGCCATGGACTGTGCTTTTGCACAGCAGAAACCATCCAGGCAGTCTTGGCAGCTTAAAACTGTCATGGCACACTCAGCTACCACTGAACCATGGAGAAGGGAGGGAAGAGTCCCACCATTCATCCTCACCCATGGCTGCAGAGCTGGCAGGCAGGAGCACTAGAAGTGCAATAGTTTGTCTTGGGACAAGGAAAAGAAAAAATGAACTATAAATTGAATCGAGACTGGGAAGGATACAGAAATAATGCAGTGCTCTCCTTGTGACCTAAACCCCTGTTATTGCTGGGGTAGTTTTTCTGATTGGATTGCAGATTGGATAGTGCTGGTGTTGCCCCATGTTAATATCTTATAGTCATTTCTGTGCATGTTCCTCCAGAGCAGATGATTTATTTACAGTTAGTGCTTTCTCCAAGCTGTGCTGGAGTGTCTGGGAAGCTTGCTCAGTTCAGTGCTGACTGAACCAGCTCAGGGGACACCACACAGTAAAATGACATACAGAGTGTTTGCTGCACAGTGTCTATTCTGCTCCAGGTGTGAAAATACATTCAAACAATGTTTTGTCCTAAAAGTAACATGGCTTTGTTCTGTTTCACAGTAGATTATACCGAGCAGCCAAAGCTCTTGAAGCTGATGCAGACCTGCCTTGAGGAGCACCACAGCTATTGTATCAATGGGCTCTGCGCCTTCCACAGCGAACTGAGGAAGCCCATATGCAAGTAAGGAATGCTTTCTGTTATATCCTTCTTCAAAAATGGCACTGGCTTTGATTCTCTGTGTGCTGCATGTGCAGCTTCACAGTGTCTGTCAGATATTTGCAGGATTATGCTTTGTCACAGACCTGAGTGCTGTGGCGCCTCAGGACTGCTAACAAGGCTGCAGTGTTGTGCTAGTGTAAAACCAAGGAAGGGAGAGGGGGAGTTCCCAGCTTTGTAGGTCATTGCCACAGTGCCAACTCCAATCACAGCTGGTATTGGAGTAAGCAGTAGAGGAATCAATAGATGTTCAAGTGAGTATTAAGAAGGGAACAGCAGCTTCCAAAATATCAGCTCCAACTGCCTTACTCCATAGCTGCCTACCAATCAGAACCTTACAGTTCTCTAGGATGCTTAGTGGGCAGCCTTGGCCTCTGGAGACAGTACAGCAGCTGAGGATCAGCAGAGCACAATGCTCTTGGTCCACACCCTGCACAACCAGGGGATGTTTAGACTGCGTTGCTGCTGTGACTGCAGGGTACTCAAGCTAGCTTTAACCTAGATAAACTGGGACAACTGGTAGTCTTGGTGGAGGGAAGAGGTTCTGAGTGAGCACCAGGTTCAGCCCCTCTTGGTTGAGACTTGTTGTGATCTGTTTGAAGCTGCTGAAAACTAATGTATGCTCAAAATAGAAAGCAAAACAAGCTCTGAATGATTTTTGCATGATGTGTATTTATTTTGTAGGTGCCTCGCAGGTTATAATGGAGAGAGGTGTGAACATTTAACACTAAATTCATATGCACATAACTCTTATGAGCGCTACATTGCTGTGGGCATTGGGATAGGAATACTGACCAGCGGAATACTCGCCATCATCTACTGCTATGTAAGAAAGAGGTATGGGAAATCTGGAACCTTCTGATTACCTTGATCTGAATTTCAGTGGGCAGAGTTTAAGGGGCGCTGGGATTGTGATTTTGCCTGCTACTCATCTGTGGTGAGATCTTAAAGGAACTAACACTCTATACCTCTGATTTCTGGTGTGGCCAGTGGTGCAGTTGTCTGAACCGTGGGGCTCCTCTGGGCTGCCTGAGTTAGGGGGCTAGATTTTGGTTCTGTGCAGTTTCAGGTTTGGCTGATGCAAATCACGTGCCGGTGTCTGCTTTAGATGCAGGAAACTGCAGTCCCCCTACAAGGTGTGTGTGGGTGAGACGGCGTTGTGAGGCCCTGGCGCTGGAACACTCACCGGTTTGCCTGCTGAGGAGGAGGGCCCCCCGCGCCGTGGGACGGGCACCCCGGCCTCGCCGAGGAGATGAGCTCCAGGGAGCGGCACAGCAGCGCGCCAAGGCAGCCCCGCAGCACCCACAGCTCTGTGTGTGGTTGAAGAAAGAATTCCTCTCTTGGGTGAGGGTGGATGGTCCCCAGGTCCAAGCAGCTGAGGACACTGGCAGGCCTCTGGGCACTGCCCTGTGCCTGGTGTCGGCCGTGGGGAGGACTGGTTGGTTTTAGCTGTTTTCAGTCATTTCAAGCACTCGTACAGTGTTCTGCTTTGGTCTTTTGTGTGTTTTGTTTGGTTTTGCTTTCCTTTTTTTTTACTCCTCTGGAGGATAAGCGCCGCCTCCCTCAGAGTGGAGCTGTGTTCTGGACATCGTGCACTGACCACTGACCATTTGGGTTTTGATTTTGTTGTCTGCTGGCTGTGTGTGTGGATCAACAGACCTCTCCCAACCCAATGGTTTTACCCTTGGTGTGATGCCAAGTATGGGCTTGTGGTGCCATAAAGGACAACAAATGCTTTGGACTGAGGAAAATGTCTGGTTCTCAAAACCATCCTTTAATTAGAATACAGACAGTAGGCAATTCCTGAAAATGAGACCATGGCACCTCCGGGCATGGCATGTTCTTATTGTTTTCATAAGCAAAGCAACCAGACACCTTTCTCAAAATGGATTATGGAGTGTGCTTGTGACCAAGAACTCTCCTCTTCCCAAACATCCTGCAGCAGCTCCTTAGTTCCATGGAATTTCAGGCAGAACATTGCCTTGCTGCACCCAGATTTCTGCACAAGACTTGAATTGCCGGAGAAGATGCAATTTTGTTATGAAACGTCACTACAGTTTTTCCCAGGAAACAGACTTTCTCTATTCCATTTGCACAGTATGGGGACAATGTGACCACTCAAATAAGAAAGAAATTATTTTAGGGCTTCAGTTCCACCCTGGACTAACAGATTGCATATTGGATGCTTGGTTCCATTCATCTTAACTACAAAGAATTGGGAAGGTACAAAAATTTCGTTCAAGGAAAAGGGAAGAAAATTGGTTCTGAAGATGATGGCACTAACTGGGATGTCTCACTGACAGCTGGAGTGTTTGCCAGTGCTGATGTGACTAGAGATGGCTCTCAGATTTGCATTTCAGCTGTTGCACATTGTAGACTCATCTGCTGTGCTCAGCCATCTTCCAGAGAAAGGCAATTGGTACTTTGAGGTCTTTTGGAGTAATATTGGCTCCTACATTCAGGTGCCCCGCTGAAAGCTCAGTTTCTTGGTTGAGTTAATTTTGACAGCAAGGATGCATGTTGTTTGTTGAAAAAACTGTATTTCTGAGTCTGTGGTGACAATGCTGAAATGTGTCCGAAAGGGCAAAGGTGCATGTGGCACTTCAATGGTGTGAAGTTCAGGGGGCTTCCCATGGGGACATCCTGATCAGTAGCTGAGCCATCGTGGCTCTGTGATAGCAGTAAATAAAACAGCACATCACACATGCTTGGAATCCTGTGTAACACAGGGGGCGAGCAGCACATGCACACACAAAAAGGATTGCTGGAGAGCAGTGGATGGCACCACTCTCTGCACGCTGACACCAGTGTTTTCATCCCTCAGACTTTGTGTCTTCATCTCCAGTCAAACCTTCAAATCTTTGCACTGCTAGCTTTTTTCCATTCTTTTGACCTTTTCTTAGGTTCCACTGCTGGCTAACTTGTGCTCTTGACTATCTTCAAGTCAGCTTTCAGTAGTGGCCCTATCATTTTCTGTCACACATATGTGGTGAGAGGGCAGTTAGGTATAAATGACAGTCTGCACATGCTCACAAATGAAAAACATCTTCACCCATCTCACATGGAAATGGAAGATGTGCGTGTCATTAGGAAAACACAGGTGAGAGATCCTGCTCGCTGGTCTTGGGAGAAAATGGTGGAGCTGAATACCCAAAGGATGAAAAGCCTTAGGGTTTCTGTCACGTGAGTGAATCTTCCTCTCCCCGGCGAGCTGTCTGGTGTGCTCACACTGCTGGTCTTGGATTCACTTCCCAAGGACCAGCCTGTCTTGGAGCAGACACACACCCTACACAACTGGCTCAGGGGGTCTGTGCACTTGTCACACAAGTTCTAAGGGCATGAGTTGGAACATCTGGACTTGACCTAGCCCAAGGAGAACTGTTGGACAGAGATGCATTGTGTTTGCATGTCCTCTTACTGATGTTTTTTACACCCTTTGCATACCAGAGGCCAAGCAGGTGCCCTGCAGGATTTGCAAGTGCCTTTTCAGTGGTATTTACTCATGGCAGTGAGCCATTCTGTACCTGCAGCAGCATACACTGACTTGATGTTTTCAAGTTTGGTGACACGTAAGTGAAAAGGGAGGTCTGCTTAGGAGCCACAATTTAGCAGAAGACTACATAGTGAAATATGTTTTTCTAGCTGGCTTTCAGGCTCAAGGTGGCTGTGGAAGTGAGAGTTGGATGGTATTTTTTTTGCCAGTGGAAGAAAAAGTGGGGAGAGGAGCACCAGGTAAGCCTGTGCTATGCAAAATGAAACTTGGTGTCAGGACAGCATGAGAATAAAATAGAATGAAGAAGATGGGAAGAAGGCAAGGCAGGAAGGAAAAGAAGTTGGTTGCTTTATTTTAGTTCTCTTTTTCCAAGTGGAGTCACAGCTTCCAGCGCAGGGTTCCCACCACCTGGGTGCTGTGTGCCTACCCTGCAGAAGCACAGCCTCAGAGCAGGCTCCAGCTGTGTGTGAGGCATGGCTTGCATGACTGATTCACGGTGCAGTTGGGCTGAGGCAGTCTGCATGGCCTCAGATTGCTTCAGGGAGTCAGCCCTGCTGAGCCCTTCCTTGATAAGTGACAGATGCTGCCAGCCTGGAATGGAGTGTTGCTGCTTACGGTGCTGAATTTCCTGCAGAACTGGCCTGTCAGAGGATCAGGATCATCTTTCCTAGCTCATTTATCAGGCTCAGACTCTTTCTGTAGTGGCATAATTAAGAGAGTCATAAGCTTCTCCTTCCCTTTCCAGCTGCATGTGCCAAAAACTGTCATTTCAAGAGGAGCCTCTGTGTTTGTGTGACTTTGAGGCAGGGCTGCCTCAGCTGTGGGAGGCAGCAGCTCAGCAAGGGCAAGCCAGAGACCTCAAAGACCAGGATCTTCCTTTCTGAAGGACAGGGCACTTGCCCTGTGAATGATCCAGGCTGGTGGAACCACCCTGGCTTTTCCTGCAGCACATCTCTCAAGCTGGGTTGCCCTTAAGCCACCCAGCCCTAAACCTGCTCCACTGGCATGTGCTGCCACTGTGCTGGTGTGCTGGGCTGCCCCTGGAACGTCTTCCCTGAATTCAACTCCCGTTTTCTGCTCAGCTCTGTGGGTGGCTGGCAGTTTGCCTGGTCCCAGCAAGGTCTCTTGCAAACAGTGAGATGCAAGCCTGGCACAAGATGGCTTTAAAGACACTTGATTTGGCTTTGGAGGGAAGTGTGGGGACTGGATTGATGCTCTGAGTGCACAGTGTCCCTGTCCCACCTGGGGCACACTGTTGGCTGGCACGCAGGTAAGAGACAGTTTTTCCTTGGAGGTTTTCTGTTCTTCCTAGTAACCCACAGTGTATTTAGATAATGACACACCAGGTTTCTTCTCCACCCCACTTACAGTACAAGTACAAATCTGGTTTGTGCTGCTGCAGCAGCGCAGTCCTGCCTTGTGCTTGTGTACTAAGAACTAGCTGTGGAACTGGTCACTTTCTAGTGACTCTCAACTTCGTGCAGAAAAAAGAAACCAAAAAAGACCCCCAAAAACAGCTCACCCCGACTCTCCCAACCACCTCCAGCAAAACCCCAAAACTCGAACCCAAAAAATAATATTCTTCTCAGCAAGATTTTAGACCTTTATAGTTCTGTACACCTGTTATGTTTTGTTTCATTTCTGGTCCATGAAATACATGGTAGTGTCCCACACGGAGAAGGTTAATTTGGTAATGCAATTGAGTTCATAATTAAGTTCAGAATAACTCCTGTCACCCCTGGAGGTTGCAGTTCTTAATGGATTGCCTTTAGACCATCCCTAGGAAGCAAGGCTTTAAGAATGATGTTCTGTGGAGAAGTAAAGCAAAGAGGGATTAAACCCACATGATGGAGAGATGCCAGACTTCAAACCTTTTTAAAAAGTAGATCCTTCTTCGGTGAGTTCTTTTCAGAACTGGTGCTTGGGTAGACCAGTAACACAGTAAGTGTTGAGAGAGGGGAAAAATGGCTCAGATTTGGTAACACGTGAGTGTGATGGCAAACAGCAAGAGTTTCTGTTTGAGTATTCATTTCAGTTCTCTCTTGTGTGATATGAGTGGAGATTTACTGTTTGTTTTAACTTTTAGAGCTATCCTGACAAGTATTGTGGCAAAGCATAAGTGTTTGAGAGCAGACCATTTGCTTGATAAATAATCTGAAGGATTCAGGTTCAGTCAGAGCTGGGTTCAGTCAGCTCCAGCCTTGTTCTAGGCAGGGTCTGCATAGCCCTGCTGATCTCAGTGAGTGCTGGCACGGAGCCTAGTGCTGGCTGCTCCGTGATCTGTGTGTCACAGAGCTCTGGTGTGGCTGCTCTTACCTGTCCTGAGCCTTGCTCGGAGCAGGGAAACGCCTGTAGAGGTCCCTATTGTACTGCAAATGCAGGAAACCGCTCGGGTCTCCTCCTTTCTGACCCAGTTGAGGAACAAACGAAAAAAAAGTGCAGGTACTCATTAAAATCTCAGTGTAAGTAGCCGTTAATTATCATGACAGCAATAAAATCTTGTACTATGACTAGACTTGGGGCTGCTCCTACTCTCGCTGAACTGAGTGGAAGCGAGAGCAGGTTCTGTGAGCAGCAGACCTGGGTGAACTGCAGGAGGTGTGCCGGAGAGGGAACTGTTCACTGGGCTGCTTTGGGAGCTCTGCTATTCCAGGCCCTTTGCCTCTTGGCTGTGCCCATGGGAAGAGCTCCCTCTCTGTGGCTGCCAGGGTTGGGAGCTGGGGCACAGGCTGGGTTTGGTTGGGAGCAGGGTTTGACTTGGTATGAAGCCCATGGCCTGTGGGCAAGCAAACCTCTAAATGAGAGGTTGCTCAAGTCAAATTAAAATTGTAATTCCATTTTTCATAAGTATAAACATAAAAACAGCCCATGAGACACAGTTTCAACAGACAAATTGGTTAAAAGAGCTTTAAATGCTTATTCTCTGGAGCAGTTTGGGATGGCATGAACTTGGTAGTCGAGGCATGTCTTGCATAGCCATTCTGAATTTTCCATTTGATGGTTTGGGGTTGTGGAATAAGGGCCACTTGCGAATGGTCACATGCCTTAGCTCTGGGCTCAGTTTTCTAATTCATAAAAACGTTAAAGGTATCCAAAGGTGAGGTTTGGATTTCATGTGTAAGACTGAGTCACTTAAATGCTAATTTCTAATCAAAACTTCTTGCTGAATTTGTCTGGTGAATATTGGCAAGGAAGTTTCCTCGTATAGATTCCCTAGCAGCATTTCTTTGTGAAGGTATGTTGGCCTTTAATAAGGAGAAACACAGTTTACTGCATTCGCAATACCTGATATTCAAATGCCAACTGTGTTTCCTGGCCGGGACTGACCAAAATGTGCATGGCAGCATTGTCCCTGGCTGATGGGAGCCAGGCTGATGGAGAAGCCAGCCTGAGGTGCCCAGCGTGGGGCAGCTTCCTAGGCAGAGCCCTAGGAAGGCTTCCAGCCTGTGAGCCCAGAGCTGGGTGTCCCCCCCTGCTGCCTCAGGCCTGACTTGCTCCTGGAAGCCCAGTTTTGGAGCACTATTGCTGTGTGCCAGTTTAGCTGCCATCACCTGCAGCTTCCCAAGCCAAGGGCAGCATTACAATTCACTTACAGCATGGGCCCTGGCACTCTAAATCTGTTATGCCCTTTGCCTTTTTTTTAATTGTTATTCAGGTTTTTTTGTTGGGGGGGGCACAGGGAATGCAAGAACCCTTCCTTTCTCCTCCTTGTCCAAGGCTGTTGTGCAGAGAGGCCTCTGCAGAGCTCCCTCTGGCAAACAGCACAGCCAGGCTCGAGCCACGAGAGGACAGGGCCGAACTTTGCAGGAATGTCTGAGTAACTTGAGCAAAGCGGATTTGTTTGGCACCATTTCAGTAGGTAAGGCCATGTCTGTGTCCCATTGCTAGGGCAAATGCCGCGATGGATGGAATGTTACTGACTCGTGCCGGCCGTTCGGCAGAGCCCGGCAGCGGCTTTGGCCGGGAGCGCTGTTCCTGGAGCTGCCTTAGTAGATGCCAACGGCGAATTCCAAGGCCGTGCGGCAGCAGCTGGGCCTCGCAGGGAGCTGTGGCAGCCTCACCACAGGGAGGACCCGAGCGCTTCCCCTGAGCGCATCCCTGGGCTGCCGCCCCTGGGCGGGGGAAGCAGGGCGGGGTGAGTCAGTGACACGGGCTGGGAGGGGGACCTTCGGTTACAGGCCGTGCCAGAACATGCAAGATGTGGCTGAGAATTTTGTGCTTTTCCTCACCTTTTTAAATGGCTAGGGCATTGCATGTTCACAGGCTTTTCTTGGAGGGATGCTCTTCAGGCAGGCAAACTCAAGGCTTCCAACTGGCCTTGTCTTTGTGGCTTTTGGGAACTCAGCATCTCAGGTGACAAGTTTTTGGGTGTAAGTCTTATAGTTCTGACACGGTACTGTGGTAGCTTAATCTGCCTTGTGTCTCAGGATGGGTGACTGCTGCAGTGCCCTTTCAGGCTGCTCCGGTTTGCCAGAGCAAACCGATGCCCTGAAACACGGGCAGGGCTCCCGAGGAGCTGAAAGAGGAAATGCTCCTGCCCTTTCCCCTTGTTAATGCTTCTCTTGACTTCTTTGGTGGCATGTTCACGACGTGTCTTGTGCAAATAGATATGAAAGTTCTCCCTCAGGAACTTCTCAGCCATCTCCTGAGTTCCTTTCTCCATCACCAACGACGTTTTCCATCAAGATTACAGCTGGAAAAAAATGTTCTCTATGGGCTAGGTGCTCCCCTGTGCGTGAAAAGTGTGTGCAGGAGCCAAGAAACACCCGGAGTTTCTTCCTGATTGTTCCCAGGAAGAATGGAGAGTGACGCAGGGGGAGGGCACGACCTTCCACCAAGACACACACTCCAAGACCTGCACAGAAGTGTCCGTGACCTCAGCACAACAGTGAGGAATTTGGGGTGCTCTGACCCAGTTGGGTGCCCCCCTGCCTTCTTCCCTGACCTCTTCCTTCTGGCCCAGCAGAGTTCCTTTCATCCTTCTGGCCTGCCTGAAAGCGGTGCCTCCCAGGCAGGGGCAGGTGCCCTCGTGTAATTCAGGTGCCACATCCAAACTGCAGCCTGAAAGGACTTCAAAAGGGTTTTTAAGATGATTCCAAGTAAGGGTTAGTTTAATTCTTTTTTAAACCATTAAGCATTTGTGAAATGTACTGGTGGAAGGTCTCCACTGAAGGCTTTTCAAGACAATTAATCATGAAGTAGGGCTCTGTGATTTTCCCAGTCAGCTCTGGCCTAACTCCAAGCCCTGCTGCAGGCTGTAATAAAGCTTCTGTTGCCTTCAGAGGGTGCAGAGTCAGGCTACTTGCACTGCCTTCAGTCCATGGGTATTGAGGTGTTTATGGCTTTTGAGTGCTGTGGGATTCTTGAAAATTCCTATTTGTTTGTGCTGGTTTCTTGAGTGAGAAGCACCGTGGTAATCAAGAAGAACAAGGTGAGAGATACAAGCCCAGGTGACAACAGTAAGACAACAGTAACAGCATGTACTTGAAATGCTACTTGAAAGTTAAAAACCCTGGGTGGAGGAGGAAATTCAGGGGCACTTGGCCCCGGTGTGTGTGTGTGTACATAGGCACATTTTGGGTGAAGCCTGTTGCAGTCCTGGGCTGCCCCGGGTTTGTGGGGACTGTGCCTTGTCCATAATTTCAGTGAATTGAAGCGAGACTGCTTCTGTCAATACAAGTAGTTCTGTGTATGTGCATTGAAAGAAAACACTGCACAGATGGCAGACGAGTTCCCTTTGTCTTCCAAACCTTGGAATACATTTGTTTAGTATTGTGCATTGCTTCATTATTTGCACATCCTTCCTTCAGCGCTTAAGCTGTCTGCTGAATTCCTATTACGCCAAAGGATATTTTCTGTGATCAGTGTCCAGGTGACATGGAAAAACACAGTCAAATATTGACAGAAATGCCCTGTGTCTGATAAAAAATCTCAGACTTTAACGTGCATACCATGCCTTGTGCTGATGAAGAGCTGAGGCTCTGCCCTAGATATCAGGTTCTTTTGTAATGTTGAACAGCAAGTTTGTCTTTATTTCTCATAAAAATAATCTTTGTTGACCCAGAGCTTGGGTTCATGCAGATCAGTACATGGGCAGAAAGCCCTGCAGAAAATGTTCCATTATCCTTTAGAGAACTCAGGGAAACCTAAAGCCCACCACTGTGGGGGAGAGTTGGACCCCCTGTGCCCTGTGGAGGGTTTGGAGTGGGGGGCTCTGCCCTGGCACAGGGGCAGGTCTGTATGCAAAAGGTGCAGATCAGGGCCTGCTTAGTCTTCTTATTCTGCACCAGAGCTTTTGTCCTTTCCACACAGACATTCCCCTGGGGTCTAGGGTCCTGTGCAGAATGCAAAAATGATCATTGATAGAAATTTCAATTAATGTAAATAAGACAAATTACAGTTGCATAGCATTTAATGCAAGTCACTGCCTGAGAAGTCCAAGCAGAGGTTTCCACGTGTCACCAAGAGTGAGATGGTGCAAAAGCAGCTCGATCTGCTTCAGGTGGCCTGTTCGTTCAGAGGCTGGAGCTTGAACGTGGCTCCTGTCTCCTGTAAAGCAACAAGCTAGCTGGGTGCCAGGCAGGAGCAAACACTGATTTAGCCTGTGCTAAGAGTGAGCAAAGGGAATAGCACGGATTGCAGGGCTGAGCCTGCCATGCACGGGGTCTGATGTGTCCCGGGGGAAGGAGGCCCGGGGGACAGCAGTCATGGCATGGGAATATTATAACCTGATTTTCATTTTTTTGGTTAGAAATCAGTGGTTTTCCACTCTTAAATCTCTCTCTGTGG
This sequence comes from Haemorhous mexicanus, assembly GCF_027477595.1. NCBI lineage: Eukaryota > Metazoa > Chordata > Aves > Passeriformes > Fringillidae > Haemorhous > Haemorhous mexicanus. The sequence goes on from NC_082344.1 coordinate 942,214, forward strand.
TCACATTTAAATTTCCCATCTCCTGCAGTACCTATCAGGACTGCAGCATCAGGAACAGGAGCCTGGGAGCCAGCAGCCCTGCTCTGGCTCAGCATCCACAGAGGAAGTGATCCCTGTAAAGAGCAGGAGCAGGAGCGCAGAGACAGAGGTACGAGTCCCTGCCTCTGCACATGTTCAATAAGTTGCAGGCCCTGTGCTTGCCTCCTTGCTGCGATGGCACAAATATGCAAATAGCTACGAGGATGCCACAGGGCTGGAAGTGTTACAGCCTTTGGAGGTAGTTCAGAGATGCTGGGGTATGGTAAACCAGCTCTTAGTCCATACGTAACACTTTGCATCTGTAGGTGGAAAAGCAGTATTGCTCCCAGCGTGACCTCTGGGGGAAGCAGACCATGTTTCAGTAGCCAGCTGGAATTGTCCAGCTGAAGCTATCCAAAGCCTCCCTCGGCCTGTCACGCTGCAGAGGAAGCAGAGCCTTCTCTGCCTCTGCTTTGCCTCCTTCAGCCCTGCCGTCCATAAACAACTGGGGGGAGTTTCGGGTGTTACTAATTTTAATAAAGTGGTTTTAGGAATGTTTTGCCTCTCCAGAGCTTTCATAACATGGAGTAATAGAGGCTTTTGGCAGGAGCAGTAAAGCAAATTGCTCCCACCCTCCCTTAGCATGCGGTAAGCTGTGTGTGTCCCAGCAGCCACGTGACTGAAAGTCGGATCACGGCGCAGCACCTGGGAAGCTGGGAATGCCTCTGTGTGAAACACGCAGGCTCCCTGTCCTGCACAGAAGCACCAGCCTCTCCTCTCCCACGCTCGCTGGGCCCATGACCTCTGCCAACTCGTGCACTTCTCTGGAACTGCTTATTTTGGAGATGATGGGGAGTGTTCTGTTGCTGGGGATGCACATCCTTGCACCATGTTTTACTCTAAGCCTTAATTTTCTTTGCTTTTGAGGGCTTGCATCAGACTGTCAGGCACTATTGAGCAGAGACATTTGTGTTTATCTGCCTACCCGGTAAGGGAAAGGTAAGCAATCTTTATGCTTCAAGTGCCTCTCATATCTCCCCAAGGGCATTTAGTTATCTGGCTCCTTGGCTGTAGGTACACTTGTAGTGGGTGTAAGTTACAGCTTCCTCCTGCTCTATCTGCAAAGCAATCTGGATCCCAGCTGAGTTCATAGTGCAGTATGCAGTGATATACCCTAGAACAAGTGGGGTCAGGACTTGACATTGCTTCCTTTGCCCCTTGTTTTAAATAAAACAAGTTCCTGATGATTTCCTTTCCAGCAAACGTCTATTGCAGGTGCGGCTGTGGCTGTTCCGGTGTTGCTAATGATGGGTTAGAGGGCTGTAACACAGACCTGACACTTCTAGGTGACAGTAGGGATGACACCAGAGCAGTCTGTACCACTCACAGGAGCAGAGGAGAAGAAAACAGTGTCCTGTCTGGGAAGGTTTTGGGAGCACCCCTGAGGTTATGCTGACAATCAGACTGAAATGAGACTGGTTTTAGTTTTTTCTTGCTTGTGAAGAGCATGAGAGTCTTGTCCTTTTAGCCAAAGTCTGGGCAGAGTAGCTGAATGCTTTGCTGGCATCTGACCTGATGCTACCATGGTTGTAGCCTGGAGTTACAGATCTTCCAGGCCCTTGTTTTTGGAGCCAGGGATGTCCTGTCAGACTACTTGGCATCAGCCCGCTCCCCGTAGTGGGTTGTTCACATGTGAATGGGCCGTGACTCAACTCGGTTCTTCTACACCGAGAGTTCTTAGTGTTGCTCTTCTGTTTTCTTCCAAGCTGGAGCTTCCCTCGGCATGAAAGCAATTCCTCCATCCCTCAGAGCTGGCTACCTAGTTCATCAAATGCGAGCCAACCAGGAGAGGTGTGCCTTGCTTTTAAAAAAAGTATTTAGCTGACAGGGAACTTTGAGCTTCTCTCTAGCTCTGCTAGGAGGTTCTATCTTGAGGTGCATTACCAAAACAAAAGAGTTAGGTGTTATGACTTCTTTTTGAAAGCTATCTTTGGATTTACTGCAGAAAATTTGGAGATTACAGACAGGTATTTAATTATTGACCATCAAAAAAGCCCCTTTTGCAGCACTTAAGAAACTCACAAGAAAATTTATGTCTCTCTCCGTGTGTCATTTTCTTAGTTTAGCTGGAATGGATTGTTTATATGAAAGAGAAAAAAACCCTACCTCTAGGTAAGATGTAGCAACAAGCGTTCCATCAGTGTAATTCCCTTCCCTTCTCTACCTGAGTGAGAACCACACAGCATCAGCTTCTGGGAAATAATGCCAACAGCAATGTATCATTCCTCTGACTTAAAATTCCTCAGAAAAAGCTCTCCAAGTGCACCAGCTCTACAGCTTGTGGAAGCCACGAAGTAGAAGTCTTGGTATGTACCACCAGAGGCGCTGCGTGGTCAGCAGGGCTTGTGCAACACTGCCAGTGAAGCCACAGGGGAGAGAGGCAGACTCGCTGCAGACGGGCATGCATCAAGGCGGTCAAGTGCAGCTGAGGGGCTTCTGACAGGATATTTACAACTGGGTGATATCCTGTTTATGGGAGCCATGTAAACAATCGAAGGCAGTTGCCCAGAGGCTCTGCTGTTACTCAGATGTGCGTAAAAGACAGTTCTGACACAAGCAGTGCAGCGGGCTCTCCGATGGTGTGGCACGGCAATCAGAGCTGCTGCGCTGTAATTAAAGATGTGCAGCGCATTGCATAAGGGGCAGCCTGAGATGCTGGGAAAGGGCTTGCAGGGAGACCTCTGGTTTAGTTTAGTTAACCTGTGTGCCCTTTAAAGTGGCTGGTTTGAAAAGATGGGTAATCAGCTCTGTGTACTGTAGCTCTTCCTGGAAAGCTCTCTCCTGGTTCGCTAAGGGGGATGTTATGGGAACAAAACGGGGAAGGGTTGAGGAGTCAGAATGGAGACATAAGAGCAGAGCTGTGTTCTGAACAGGCTCTCAGGTCTGGCGTGTTTCACCTAAGACAGATCTTCTCCTGTGCTGGCTTAGTGGGCTTCAGGCTCATGTCAGGCTGTTGGTGTGCTGGGTTTGGAGGTTTGGACAGGGAAGCTTAATCTGGGTGTGGAGCTGGAAAGTGAGTGTGTGATGCTTGAGGGGGTGACCTTGGCTGTAGGCACGCTGCAAATCAGGGTCCAAAAGTGTCTCATCCTGAGCATCTGATGTGCAGCCTCATGAAAAAGGGGTTCTCAGGGATATCTGTTGAAAATCCTGTAGAGGAGCTATTGTTGTTCGTAAGTTTAATGAGGTTCAGAGACCAAATTTGGGGTTGGCGGCCTTGACTAATTCATCCTTGTTCCCTAGCCCTTAATTTCCTCTATGAAGCACACAGATCCTGGCTGCAGGAGGATCGATCAAGAGCTGCCAGCCATAGCTCAGTGCTGTTGTTAATTTAATAGCATTGCTGATCTAATGGAGCCCAGCCCTGGCGTTCGTCCTGTCCCACTTGATTTACACGCATGCGCTCCCAGTGTCATAAAGGAAATCTCCTGCCTCTCTTAAATAACACTAAGCTGCAGGAACGAGGATGAGGGGGTGGATGTGTAGATACCGCATGGAGGAGTTATGTGGGAAGTGGCCCAGTCAGCCACCTGGCCACTGCTGCCTCCCCCCCAGGACATCCAGTTGCAGATTCCTGCCTTGTCCCATCTCCTACTTGCACCTCAAATGACCAGCACCGTCTGTACCCGTGGATGGAGAGATGGACCAGTTCCCTGGGGCTTGGGCCTTCACCTCCTCTTGGCCCTTGGGCAAACCCAGAGTGCCTTGCTGAGAGAGCAGAGAAACATGCAGGCACTGAACACCTTTTATTTTGCTTTTTAGTGTGGGAGAAATCCAGATTGCACTCTTGAGATAGGTTAGGGAACAGTCAGCTCTGACCAGACAACTGGGGTCTGTCTTCTTTCCTGGTAGCTGACAACAGCCTGACCTGCATAAATGGGAGGAAAAATCAGCCTTGTAGGCAGATTGTTTCCACCTGTGCAGGAGCTCTCCCTGCCCTTCTCAGCCCCACAGAGGCCTACAGTGGCTTCCAGTCAGTACCCAGTTGGCTAATCCATTTCTTCTGTGTGTAACCTAGGAACAGTATCCAGGGAGACTCAGATACTTGAGGTGATGTTCAGATCATTGATGGGAGGAGACGGTGACTAGAAGATTATTTCACATCGTCTTGGTCATTCCCAAACCAAACCCCAGAAGTTTCCACATACCATGTGACTCATGGGCTCTCAAGAGTTGGTGGTACTGAATTCACTGGAGATCAAAGAATATGGGTTTTATAGCAGGTTGGGCCCAGTCACGGAAGACACCGAATGGAAATGTGTTGTTGGGTGTTGAAACGTCAAAGTATTCCTGATCAGCTTCTTTCCCTTCTACCTGCATCTGCCTGCAGGCAGAGAGCATAATATCCACCCTGGCTCCCAGCTGATGTGAGCTGCAGGGATCATTTTTCCTGGAGTTGTAGGAGAGCTTCACTGGGGGCCACAGTGTCCTAGTTTGAAACATGACTACAGCGATGAATGGGGCACCTGTGTTTATGGGCGCCCTGGGGCAGACTGTCTCATCACCTCTGCATGACAACAGCCAGCACAATAAAGGCCTGATCCTCACAGCCTTTTTTTCCTACTCTTTTTTTTTTTTTTTTGGTCACTTCAGTAATAGTAATGATTAATAGTAATTATCAGAACAGTAGTGGGAGTGTCCCATAATGCTAGTGGATGGGGGAATTCCACTAAGTGCATCTGCTACAGTGCTTAGTGCTGGTTACCAGGCCAAACAAATACACTGGAGACCTGTGGCTCTTTCCTAGATTTGGTTTCTGGAACGTGTGCTGGCTGAGCTGGTTTCAGGTGGATTGCTGTTTACTCCATCATCCCTAATGACACATTCCTCCTGCCCAGGGTGCCCCAGCTCCCGTGTTCATGGTTGGCATGCAGGTGACAGTCACTGCTGTGCTGCAGCCAAAACATGGAGTCTGTGGACAGCTGAAGTGCCACTGGTGGAGCAGGGCCTGGGGTGAGTCACAGTTCAGTGCTGCTTTGGGTTCAGCAGGCCCAGCACAGGCAGGGAAACAGCCCGCTAGTCAGCCCTTCCTCTGCTCATATATGCTTGAGGTACAAGAGCAAAATATTTATCAAGGGCCAAAATAAACTTGCCAAAGGGACTGAAGCCAATGCAGCTGAGGCCTGTGACAGCCAGGATTCCCAGATGGAGCAGTGAAGAGTCAGGGGCTCTACTGATGGGGTGTGTGCAGCACATATTGCTCGGGCTTTGGCGCAGGCCTTAGAGGCTGGTGCTGTGCTTCAGCAGGTCTGTGCTTCTCACTGACAGTGTCTTCCTCTTGCCTTCCCCATGCTGGCACCAGCTGTCCCGATGGGAGGTGCAGGAGAGGCGTGGAAGGTCGAGATGGAGAGCCTACAGCCAGGAGAGACTGCTGTGCAGAAAACCTGAGAGCAGCTGGTGAGTTCCCTGTCACAGTGGGTTTGCCATCATTTCATTGTGCTGAGGGGGGTGTCCCTCTCTGGGCAGAGCCATCGCGTGCGTGAGCCATACGGCCATCCACCGGGGGCATGCTGCCATGTAGGAATTTCACTTCTGCTGCCCACTGATCAGGGGCACAAATGGTGCACCCAGAGAAGGCAATCTTCATCTTTGCATGTGTTCTGCCTCTCAGTGGTTAGTCCTTGTCCCTGGAGAATGAGAAATTCTGTGGAAGAGATGACTTGATAAACTCAAAAGAGCTGCTGTTGGACAGAACAGCACACAGGACTGATGGGTCAGGGGCTGGTGTTCTCCCAGCTTGTTTGTAACCTACTGCATGCTGTGGGGAAATCTCCTTTGTTTCAAGCTTTCTTCTTCTATTTTTCTGTTCTATGTAATTGTTCTAAACAGCTCCCCCAAAACAAAGAGAAACAATTAATAGATATAGGGACAGTGATATGGGGGGGACTTGGCTTGATACTACTCTCAGCAAAGGCATGGGTTTGTTTGGCACCAAGTAAAGGCAGAAACTGTGGAAAGACTCCACAAATGAGAAAGGCTTCAACCCCTCAGAGGCCAAGAAATCACTCAGCATGGAGCACTGAGCTGTAATTAGGAAAGGGAAATCACCAGCTGAGCATTAAGGAGTTCTTGCTGCCCGTGAGATGTGTTGAGCCATTCAGGATTTGCCCAGGGGAGAGTAATGGCAAAGTCATACAAGCCAGGAGAATGAAGTTTTAAAAACTGCCCTTTAGGGAGGAGTGCAGCATGAGCTGGAAGACCTGTCTCCCTTTTCAATGCCACCCTCTGAGATGGATGAGAATTAGCTGCTTGGGGTTTTTTTTCTTTCTTTTTTCAATTGCTGGTTAATGCTGACCCAAGAAGTTGGCAAAGAAGTCAGGGAATTTGGAGAATTATTCTTTATTTTTAATAGCACAACATCTATGTTGTCCAGTAACTTTGACCTCATGCTGTGTTTACAGGAAGAGGTATCGGCCACTCTCAGCCCTGGGTGCAGAATGTGAACTCTCATAGTTTATAGGAGAGAGTGGTTGTTTAATTCATCCCTTGCATTCATGGCAAATTTGAAACTGACCTTTAAACGGAGTAATTTGGCTCAATGTATTTCTCTACTCCATTTCCTCCTGCCTGTTGCGTCTACGTATTCCAGTTAAAAATACTTTCCCTTCTTAGGGCATTTGTCCTGAGGGCACGTTCCCATGAGTCTCAAGATTTTTACCATTTACGATTTTCACAAAATCATGGAATCTTTTAGGTTGGAAAGGCCCTCTACGATCACTGAGTCCAACCATTCTCCCCAGCACTGCAAAGCCCACTGCTGAAGTGTGATTCCAATGGCCTTTTATATCCCTTTTGGAACTTAATATTAGTCTTGTGTAGTTCAAATGAAAGTGCAGTCTTTTATATCCACTTGCCTTTTATATCCCTTTTGGAACTTAATATTAGTCTTGTGTAGTTCAAATGAAAGTGCAGTCACAAGTAAGGTGCATTCCAATTGATGTCTGACCTTTGGAGAGTATTTCTCCAGCATCTCTGATTTTGTGCAATGAAAGCTTGCTGTATGTAAGTCTGCTTGCTGATGTACTGATGTGTGCACTCATGCTGTTTGAAAAATTCTGGATGATTCTCCCAAGAATTTACAAAATTGCTGCTCCTTGTTACTTTGTGTGTAACAGTGGGGAGCGCATCTGTGCAAGGCTAGGAATTATTTTCTTTCCATTGCAAAAACACTTTCTAGCAAGAAAAGATGTTGATTTTGCACATTTGTCTTGTTTTCAGGAGGTGAAACCAATGCAGATCCATGCCCACAGCATGGATCTGCATTGCACCAATGCATAAAAGTGGGTGCAAGCCTTACAGGAAGCAGCTGAAGTAAGTGGTACAGACACTCAGTATGGTTTTAGGCATGTAAAAACACACAGATCAAGTGTTTGTATTCATTGCTGTGAACACATGCATTCTTCTACAGCGAGTCCCCGTGAGGAAAACAGACACCACAGAAAAATATACATTTAAGCTGTTTTTTCCTCTTTAAATCAAAAAGGGCATGTTGTTCATAGAAAGTGCTGCGCCCCATCGCTGATGGGTACACTGACAGACAAGGCTCAGTCCGTACCTGTGCGATAATCACGGCTGTGAATCTGCTGCTCTGCCCCAGAGGGGGAGGTGAATGCTTGAGACGTTGCAAGGACTGAGGCAAGCTGAAGCAAGGACTTCAGCTGAGCCTCTGTACTTTGTAGAGAGAGATTTTCTTTAAAGGTGGTTATTAAGGCAGTGCAAGGTAATAAAAGCAAGCATCTCTGTCGCACAAGTTCTTGAGGTAGTTCCTCATATCCTTGTTACACTTTGGAAAGAAAAAAAATCCCGGAATGCCAAAGCATCTGGGGGGCTCCTCACTGGTGGGGTGCCGAGGGGCACAGATCCCTGGGTGCCTTGCCCTGGGCGGGCCGGTTCACCCCGGCTGGAATCGGGGCCAGCAGCGGCGATGCACCCGTGATGCTCTGTTGCCCAACCAGCGCTGCCTGCCAGCATTGCACAGACTTGTCGCTCCTACCGGCACCTGTGGGATGCAACGAGCCTGCCTTACAATGTCCCCATTGATGCTGCAAGGCCTCTTGGAAAACTGGCTCGTAAGGTGTGTGCCAGCCTTACCCCAGGAGGCATCCTCCACGTGGAGGAGGGGATGGTGAAAGCCGCACGCGGGGATGCCGGATGCGAAATCAGGCCCTGTGAAACAAAGCACATTACAGAAAGGTGGAACAAAGATGTGTCTGTGATACTTGTTTTCCACACATTCAGATCTGAAAGAGGAAATTCCAATGAATTGCTCCAATTGTGTCAGCGTTACTTGGTATCTGGCTACCGGTACAGGACTATAATTAAATGTTGCCCTTCAGAGGATAAATCATGCAGGAATTTAAGGGTAAAATTAATTATAAAGTGGAAGTTCTTCGGTGATGCTGCTTTTTAAGGCATCTGTAAGCCCACACACAGAAACAGGTTGCTAATAATTGTGATTCCTTCCTTTACTCATTATGATCCCTGAAAGAGCAGACAATAAAATCCTTAATAAGGGGGATCAGCACAAATTAAGGAAGCAACAAAAACAGTCATGCAGCATCAAAAAAGACACCATCTGCATGGCATGACTAATTAGAGGGGAAGAAAAGGGGACTTAGAAAAAGATTCCAGCTGTATCATGTCCCACTTGCTGTGGAGGGCATCCTTCTAAGTGCTACTTTCACAGTGATCTTTATTACTTTATCTTGCCAACTCTCATACCACTTAGGTAATTAATAAGTGGTGCTGACGCACTCTTCTGTAGCAACATGCTGCCTTTTTTCACTTCAGCATCTCCATGCCACTGTAGACCTAAGAAAATGCTCCGAAAGTAAGAAGTATCATTTTTAAGTACCAGATCTATTGCAGCCCCCCTGAATGAATGTCTTCACTCCTTAGAACTGCATTCTGAACACGGAGTTGTGATATGTGGAATTCTGCAGTATCCAGTATATCTGGATTCTGCAGTATCTGCAGTATATCTTCTACAGTGACCTCTCTTCAATATCAGTATCAATAACTGCTTATAAAACAGAGAAACTAGGGACACTTGAGTCATCAGCTGGTGCAGTGCAGCTCAGTGTCAGTTCTCAGGTTCCCTTCACTGTGAGATAGGCTTATCAGCGCCACAATAAACTGGGTATCGATGTGCCTTTATGGAGAGCGGTAAGGCAGGGAAAGAGGATTTCTCCTTTAAAAGGAAAAGGAGTAAATCGTCATTTCCCTGACCAGCTTGTTGAGATGAAACACGCTTCATGTTTTAGGCAAATGTGTGCAGTAGGGATTTGGTGGGTGGGATCCCTCGCTCATCCGATGGTGGGATGTAACTGCTGAACGAGGTCTTGCCTAATACAGCGTCAGAGTGCGTGGGTTTCAACAGGATGCTAGAAAGGAATTTTTTAAAAGTAACTGTTGGCTGTTTTTTCAAGGACCTTATAACTGATAGAGGTGTTGCTTCCAGGAACTGCCTGCACTACTGGGCCGTGGTGAGGCCAGGGGCTGGAGGGGTAACATAGCATACACACCCCCTGAGCTCAAGACTGTTGTGCCCAGGTGCCAGGTGAGGTGCTGGCATTCCTGGTGCCTGTGCTGTAAGTTAATGAGCCATTTCTGCCCCTAGCTTGGGGGCTCCCTGGCAGCTGCACATGTGTGCTGAGGGTCACTTCAGAAATGCCAGGAGATAGGAGATTAGGCCAGCAAGTTTCCAGCTGCCCACCCTGGGGTGTTTCCCAAACCTTGGTTTAGGCACAGGTGGTGTTCATGGCAATGCAGTGGCCCAATGGTCCCTTGTGTGCTGGCAGGGGCTACCTGGGCAGCTGGCTCCGGGTCCACTGGTCGTGCCATTGTGCATCGCACGGATGGATGCTTTGAGGGCAAGCAGAGACAGCGGTCCCGAGGCTGTGCCGTAGGCATCCGCAGGCCTGGGAAGTCCCGGGCATCAGTGCATGGGCTAGACTGCTCAGAGGGCTCGGGTAATTTTACGGCCCCAAGTACTATTTGCAGTGCTACTTGCTGGAACCAGGGGCACCTAATGTACCTGCGCACCAGCCGACGGCGGGAGGGGGCAGAGCTGCCCCCTGCTCCGGGCGAAGGGCCGGGACTAGCCGGGCCGGGGGTGCTGTCCCTGCCAGCCGTCGGGGCATGGCCCGCGGGCAGAGCAGGGGGCGGCCCGGCCCGGGGTGGCCGGGGGCAGCGGGGCAGGAAGCGCGGGGGCCGAGGCGAGCCGCTGCCCCCGGCCGGGCGGGCCGAGTGTCACCGCCCGGGCCCCGCCTCTCCGCGGCACATAAAAGTGCGGCCGGCCGGCCGAACGATTGCACAGCGCTGCGCTGCTCCTGCCGCCGCCGCCTCCCTTCCTGCCGCCTCCTCTGCTCCCCGGGGACCGAGGGCGATGGACGCCGGCTGCCTGTGGGCCCGCAGCCTGCTGCTCTTCCTCGGTAAGCGGCGATGTCCCCGTTCCCGCGGGCAAGGGCTGGGAGGGCATCGGGGGCTGCGTCCTGGGGCAGGGGCATTCTTTGGCTGCTGGGAAATCTGCGTCAGAGCATTAAGGTTCAGGTTGCTTTCAGGTGAGGCTGATGGGTTGCTCTCTGAGATGAAGTCCCGGGCGCTGACAGGTGTACCCGGGTGGATTGTGAGCTGAGGAGTGGAGCACACTGAACACTCTGTGGCGTGTTCTTATAGGATGTTTTGTTGCTTGTGCGATGCCCAGGTGTGCGACACTCTTTCCCTTCTCCCCAGCTCTGCTCTCAGTGCAGTCTGTCTCTTTCTCCTTGACCTGTCCTGTTTGTAGCCCGGTCGTGCTGCCGTCGCCCAGGCCATGCTCTGGGCGAACTCAGTGGGTGAATCCTCACAGCAGCAGAGACTTCCTGATCGTAACAAAACAGGTGGTGGCCTCCTTCTGCTTGCCACTTCTCCACCTCCTCGCTGGGAGTGTGTTACTCCATTGTATGACATAAGCTACCTGAAAGTCTCAAGTGAACACGTGTATCCTTAGAGCATCAAGAGTCCTGGGGCCTGGGTGTGCTGTGATGCAAGAGCTGATCCTTGTCACACACCTCCATGGAGTGCTGGCAGTGATAGGTGGCGACTGCTGAGAGCTGACCCTGTTGGGCAACTTGAGCTCTGTGGGCAGCAGGTCCTGAGACCTGGCACACTCACGCCTTGCTTTAATGACAAAGCATGTTCTCACACTCACAATGTTGGGCTCGAGGTCAGAGTTGATGGACAAACTCAGTTCCCCAGACTTCTCTTTTGGAACAGATGTTTTCCTCACCTTCTGAGCCCACTGCAGTATGAGTTTGTGTCTTTCATCTTAGCCAAGTATTTCCATAACAGCTGGTGGAGCAGCCGCTGCACAGCATCTCACTTGCCAGGACAGCAGGCTGAACGTCTTGTAGTCTGTGAGTCAGCCATGCTTTGCACAAAAATGACACTGGTAGGAACAGGTATGTCTTCATGGATCTGTATATGAATTTCTTTGTTTCCGGGGCAGGCACAACATCTAATAGTAAGGGATGGGTTAGTCATAGCTAGGTGGCATCATAACAAGTGCTATGAGCACTTTACTGCCTTCCCCTCCCAGGGCAGGAGTGTAAGCAGAACTTGGTGCTTCTGGGAAGACTGTCACTGGTGTTAGGCCAGACTGGAGGAGGTTCCCTGCTGAATGGCTGAAGCCTTACTGAAGTGACAGTCTCCTTGCCAGGTTCATATCCTGGCTATTGTGGGCTTGGAGACAGCAGCAAGGGAATGGTGAGTTAGAGATGTCACTCACTCCTGAGGGGACACGGTGCTGTGCCAGCCACATGCGGATGTGGTGGTGATGGGGACGAGCCGGGGCCCTGCCTTTTCTGGGAGCTGCTGCAGGAGCCTTGGCACCTTGTGCTCCCTGTCACGCCCACTCAGTGGGGAAGGCAGGCTTTGGACCTCAGGATGCATCGGACAGTTCCAGGACCCACTGTCATTGTGTTTTCCCGTGTCAGATTCTGCTGGCTCTCAGCAAATTGGCTCAGCATAAAAACTGCTGCGTCTGAGGATGGGGCAAATGTTAGTGGCCGATGTGTCTGGCTGGAAGTCATAAGGGATTGCTGCTTTGTGGCATAGGGACCTCAGCCCCCACGCAGGGGGTGGGAAGCAGTGTGGCCGAGGCACAGGGGCAGCACGTGAGTGAGATCAGTGGTGCGTAGGTCTCCAGAGGGGTGGAAGCACTCCTGGGATGATGGGGTGCACATAACTGCATTATCTCTGCCCAAGGGTCAGTCCTGGCACAATGCTGAAGATGATCCTGTGGGCCTGGAGCAGTTTTGGAGCACCAGTCTTCCCATGACAGACTGGTGTTTCCAGGGCTGCCTTAGAGCTGCTGTGACCGGATCCTGGACATCCACAGCCGTGAGTCTGCGGTTCTGGAATTAAACAGCCGTGGTAGGGATGCTCACAAAGCCAGTGAGCATGGCTAACTTCCGTGTTCCCTACTTGGTTTGCCCAAAGAAGACAGAAGACAGTTAAGACATTCCCTGGATGTCCAAAACCAGGTGATAGGGATGCACCTTGATCTGTCTTTGCAGTTAAAATGGGCTGAGATCCTTCAGGTGTGTGTCACCTGGGCACCTCTGCTTTGGAAGTGCAACCCACAGGGAGGGTGTAGGTGCTGCTGCTGTGGCAGAGAGACCACGGAGATGCCAAATGGGAGGTGGCACCATTCAGGTGAATTGGCACGGGACTGGCAATCTGGGTGGCAGACAAAGCCAACTCAAGTAATGATTGAGCTCTCAGAAATTTGACAGTTCCCCTAGTGTAAATCCTTCACAGAGCACTCCTCAGCTGAGTGTATCTTGCCTGTGCATCCTTCATCCTTAGCAGTCATCCTGCCACTGGAAACTACAGCTGGCTCACAGTGGGCAAACTGGTGATTAAGCCTTGCAGGTCATCTCTGATGGAGGCTGCAGGAAGCAAAGGCAGCTGGTCACTGGCCCTCATTTTCCTTTCTTCCCTCATGGAAGGACGAGTAAGCAGCATTATTCCTGTTCCAGTAAGTGCTGTCAGTGTGAACCTTGCAGGAATACCTGTGAATCTAGATGGGATTATGATGTAGGAATACAACATGTAGCCCTCACATAACTGCAAGACACAGATGAAAATCCACCACCTCATTACTCTTATCTTGTACCCTGTGTTTGCTTAATGAACAGTGAAGGAATAAAAATATAACCTCTCCCAGGTGCTGTGTTTAGTATGCATCATCTGATAAATATCCTGGGAAAGGCTCTCCTCTGCCAGTGCTGTGTGCGGATCCCTTATCCTCCCAGTGATGTCAGAGGGGAAATATGTGCATGGGGGAAAGGGCAAAACAGAGCAGTGCAGAACAGGAAGAACTTTGCCCAAAAGCTGCAAATACTGCTGGGTGTCAGCAAATATCCACACCTGCAGTCCAGCCTTACCGGCCCTGGGAGCCTGCAGTCAGGTGGAGGAGGCACCTGCGCATGGCTGGGACTGGGAAAGCCCTTGGGCAGTGTTGGAGGAGGAGGGGGTTATTTTTAATTTGTCCCCCATAGATGTCTGAGTTGTGGGCTTTACCTGGAAAGCCATGCTTCCTTCTGGAGCCAAGAGGAGAGCTGACCTGTCTCTTCTCTGTGCCTTTTGGTTGGAGTTTTCTCACATGCGAAAGCTGGGTTCTGCTAACTGGGAACTCCAGCTTAAAAAGCAGCTGCTCGGGTTATGCCCAGGCCAAGGAAGTGTGCAAACTGTGACACAAATGTGTAGGCTGCATGAGATCCTCAGCTGGCTTAATCCATCTGCTTAACAAGTGGGTATCTGGGATACCTCTGGCAGGTTTAGCCTTGACTTTTGTTAATTTCTGTCCTTAATTCTTTCTGAGACATGATCTGTCCTTAGTGGGACACTGCTGTCTATTCCACAGCTCCTCCCTTCCAAGGGAGCAGCTTAGTCCGTGGAGCACTCCTGAAATGTCTCCCTAGTTCCTGGGAAGAAGAACTGACCTGGCAAATCTTTTTCCAGCATCTTTTGGGACCCCAGGTCCCTGGGCTGCCTGTCTGAGAGCTGGTGGCCTCTCCTTTCACACACTTGAACTTATGTTTTAGCAACTCCGATGGGCCTCACAGAAATGTTAAACTGCTGTTGCTGAGGCAATCTACATGAGCACACTGCTGCTTAAAAAAAAAATCCCACCCTGAAAGTAAACTTGCATGTCCTGCCCCATTGGAGGGAAAGGCAGGTCCTGCTGAGTCACGCCAATAGGCACAGGAGTCTCCAGCTGGTACAGGTGTTGGCATCATGGATCTGTTGCTCTGGCTCTGGGGAACCTGGGCTTTGTTCTTTCTTCTAGAGCTTGGTGGAAATCTGGTTTATTAGTTTTGCAGAGGGAGGTTAGAAGGAGGAATGATGTTTTTAAAAATGCAAACACAGGAAGAAGCCCTGTCCCTCTTAGATATTACTGCTAGTTTTGTGTGTAGCTGGCATGAAGGATAAAGGAAGCCTACTGATCACCCAGAAGTAGATGAGCTGCCGGAAATCCATAAATTACCACTACTAGATTTAACCCTGAGATGTAATGACACTTTCTAATAACTGGAGTTGAATTAGAACGATCGGGAAATTATGGAGGCACACTCCCTCCATTAGACATGCATGACCTGACAGGTTAATAGAGGCAAACAGCCCAAAGACACAAATTACAGACTTCCGTGGAATGGGGCTGATGACTAAGCAGTTCATGAGCAGGTTAATTTGTGACCACAGCAGGAGTTTTAGCCAGGTGGATTTCATGGCCAGCTGGAGCAGACATTCCCTAGTCCTCATGGACTAGCTTGAAACTACAGGCACCTGTGCTGGCTTTCCAGTCCTGCTTGCAAATGTTCATTTAGCTAGTGGAACAGCTGAAAGCTGTGCCTCTTTCTTCTGGTGTTCTGCTAGGGAGCAAGTGGCCCAGGGTCCCCAGAGTGGTCAGTAACCTCTCCAAGCCCGTGGGCGGATGGGGAGCGTTTGGTATCTCGTGTTAGCGGCTTTGCAAGCGGGCCTTTCAGCAAGGAGCTGCCAAAGGAGTGGGTGTCAGGGCAGGAACTGTCCAGCCCTTCAGCTGCCTCCAGCGAGGAGAGGGCTGAGCAAGCTCTTTTCTGGTAAAGAGCAGCTTTTGTGTTAAGCCTACCTGGAGCAGTCCTTGGTCTCTCAAGCCAATGGTGGGGTGCTGAGCCTGGCTCAGCACTGACCTGGTGTGCTGAGTCACCAGCTGCACTGACTTGCAGATTCCTAGGAAATTCTCTTCCTGTGGGCTGTTGTGAGTCAAGGATATCTTTATTTTGATCAGCAAAAGGACTCCTCCTGTGATAAGTGGCTAGACTGTCATGCCTAATTGTGGAAGCCTGGCTATTTCCCTTGCACAGGTGCCATGCCAGACCAGTCAGAAACCTAACATAATCATCAAATGGCCTAATTCCTGCCTCTCCCCGTAATCTCTCCAAGCCTGTTCCTGCCCAGTTTCACTCAGAGTGTGGGCAAGAGGTGGTCACAGACACCAGGTTTCTGTTGAATCTTTTGGTTCTGCATTTTAAGTTTGTATTTCAGAGATGTTTCTTTGGGCTGCTGTATATAATGTAGGCAGCACATCACTCAGACCTGTATTTTTTCAGCTTTCAACTTCGGGTCTTTCCTACCATGATGAGAAGCTTCTGTTCTTCTTGCATTAATTACTACAGCAGCTTAAACAGTTAACTCAAGATGCATCTAGTTTTGACTGCTGTTTTTATTCTCTTATAGGTTACCTATTGCAAGCAGTGCTGGGCACGACAGTGATCCCGTTATGTGGGCCTGGTGAAATGGAGAACTGCACAACAGCGCTCAGTAAGTACTGCACAGCTCTCTGTAAATAACAGCTCTTTGGGTCCCATCTTCCTTGGGCTGGCAGCCTCACTGAGGTGCCCTTGGGAACCATTTTTCTCTGAGCAGCACTGCCCACATCCTGAGGCGCTAATGAAATATCTTTGCAGTCCAGACAGAGAACAGCCCACGTGTGGCCCAGGTTGGGATAACGAGATGCAAGCCCGAAATGAAGGACTACTGCTTCCATGGGCAGTGTGTGTACATCGTGGACTTGGATGAGCACTACTGCAGGTATGGACAGGCCCCACTCATCCTGCAGCTCTCCCTGGGGTGGGCTTGGAGGTGAACTTTGCTCTGGCTGCCGTTGACACTCAGCTGAAACACCAATCCAGCCAAGTATTAAATGCTCACAAGAAAGTGAAGATGAGCACCATGTCTGTAATGCTCAGCTGCATTTAAAGAAGTGTTAAGAACATGTGCTGCCTCCAGTGATCTCTGTGAGAGTCTCAGACGCCTGAAATTTGTGACCAACCCAGCTTAGACTTGGGACATTCTGTCTGATGTGCTTCCCTGTCCATCTGTAGTTATACTAGTATGAGATCCAGAGCTCAGGCACAGCACCGAGGTGTCTCTCCTTTGATCCAACCTACAAAATCAAGACACTTTAGGCATTTTTAAGGGTATTGCTTGTTTACCTGAAGAATTTGCAGCCATCTCTAGGGCCACGTGGGCTTGAGTTCCATCAGTTTAAGTGTCTGGTCCCTGAGGAAACAGCAGGCCAGCAGCATGGGATGCTCTGTGAGCTGCTGAGGTGTAACCCCGGTGCCACGTGTCTGACTGTGCCTCTGTCCCCCTCAGGTGTGACGTGGGCTTCTCCGGGGTGCGGTGCGTGCACTCGGAGCTGGTGCGGCAGCCCCTCAGCAAGGAGTACGTGGCGCTGACCGTCATCGTGGTGCTGCTCTTCCTCGCTGCCCTCTCCCTCGCCAGCTACTACATCTGCAGAAGGTGAGACTCGTGCTCCTGGTGGCCCGGGCGGCCGAGGCAGCTGGGGGTGGCAGGCACCCTCTGAGCAGCCCAGTAGCCTGGAGCAGCTCGCTCCCCGGGCAGTTCTGTACACAGAGCGCTCAGCTGCGCCTGAAGCGCTCAGGACGGGCGGCGTGCTGGCAGCCAGGCACGGCCCAGGCTGCAGGCCAGGCAGCAGCACTCCCAGTGCCCGCTCACCCCCACTCTGGGGCTCTGGGGGCTGGTTCCTGTGTGTTGAGATCAAGGAGAGAGCAGGCAGGGAATACGAAAAGTCCCGTTCTTTCATTGGTAATGCCATTCCCTCAGGCATCAGGGGCTGGAGAGCAGCTGGATTTCTATCAGCTGATTTGCTGATCTGGTCGGTTACTGTGGTGAGTGTGATATCATGAGCACTGCCTTGTCAGCTTTACCGTGGGGGGCAGTACTCTTCTCCATGAGCAGATCCAAAGCAGCAGGAATCATTCTCCAGCTTAAAAACTAATGGTAAGCATTTGTCAGAGAGCTGAGGAGGTGGAACAACTCCAGAGGAAGAGCTCAGCTTCCCAGATCTGGTAGGCAGCTAGATGGTAACCAGCAGGATTTCTCAAAGACAAGCCTAGTACCCGCAGGAAGACTTTAATGCAGATGTGGAATTGTCAGTCAAGAGTCGAGAAAGGAGACAGCATTCAAGTCATGTCAGATCTGGAAATGAGCACAGACAGAGAGAGCCCAGCTGCTAGAGATTTAAAACAAATGTGAGGAGCTTGTACAGCTTTTTTTTTTCCTTCTTTCCTTTGCCCCCCACTCCCCCTCACTCCCCAAAAGCAGCTGGCTTTCCAGAACTGACATTTCTCTCTCTTCCGCTCCAGGTACCGCAGCAAGAGGAGACAAACAAACGCCAGTGAATACAAGGAAGTTGGTGCCCTATAGGAGAAGCTGTGGCTTCCTGCAGTGTTCAGTTCATCTGGATGGACTCAGCGGCTACACGTCTATTTAAATGTTATTTTTGTTAATAATATTTACAATATTTATAACCTTTAAAAAATTTCAATCGTTTGGTGATTCAATAAGCATAGGTCAAGCCTTTTATTTTCAGTGTTTTATTTTTTTATTAAATAATATTTCCTAAAGGGAATCCCACCTAGGTGGTTCTTTGGGATAGAGATATATTTTTATAAAAACTCGTCTTCTTGCTCTGGAGAGAAGAATTTTATATTTATTCTTGTGAATATACTCAAAGCAATTGTATTCCTTGAAATAAAACTTCTAGACAAAGTCAAAATGTAGATGGAGTTACCTCCAGCTGTCTGTCTGTCAGTGGGAATGTTCCCCAGGGCTCAGTCCTGGGACCAGTCCTGTTCCGAATCTTCCTCAACAAATCCTCGTGAAAGGAAAGACGCTGAGAGCCTGGAGCATATCAAGAGAAGGGAGGTGGGGAAGGGTCTGGAGCACACATCTGGTGAAGGGCAGCTGAAGGAGCTGGGGGAGCTCAGGCTGGAGAAAAGGAGGCTCTGGAGGGAGCCTTCTGTCTCTCCACAACTCCCTGACAGCCAGGGTGGGTCAGGGGATTTGTTTCCCGGGAACAGGGACAGGACAAAAGAAAACAGCCTCAGGCTGTGCCTGGGGAGGTTTAGATTGGATATTTGGGAGAATTTCTTCACTCTAAGAGCTGTCCAGCCCTGGCAGAGGCTGCGCAGCGCAGTGGTGGAGGCCCCATCCCTGGAGAGGTTTAACAGAGGCGTTGATGTGCACTTGAGGAGATGGGTTATTGGTGGGTTTGGCAGTGCTGGATTAATGCTTGGACCCTATGATCTCAGAGTGAAACCCGGCATGGCTTGACTGAGCAGTGTCTTTGAGGCCTCAGCAGTTATTCTAGGAGAGAGAAACCACAGTGCTATCAATAAGTGTATCAATGCACCTTAGTTCCAATGGATAGTCTTGACTGGCACAAGTGGAGGGAGTCTCAGAGGGCAGCTCCTAGTGCAGCATATCCGACATGGACTGCATGACAGCAGCAGGGATCTTGTCTCATCCATACCCTTAGGAAGGTTGTGCTGGTTGTAGTTTGGATTTCAGCAGGGAGGCAGCAGCACAAGCTCATGAGCCTCTGCAGCTGAGCACACTAACTGGTGGCAGCTCAGGATGTGAGTGTAGCTGCAACAGGACGCCTGCTTTGGAACCAGCACAAGTCCTCCCCACAGAGTTTCTGCCACAGCATCCATTGTACAGCTTGGAGCAGGCAAGGAAAATTTTTGAGTTTGGCCATAAAGACCTTGTTGGCCTAAAATAATGATAAAGTAGCCTGCTGAGGTTTAGCTGAACCCCAGGTGTTGGCTCCCTGTGAACAGGAAGGATTCTTGCAGCACCTGAATCATCCCTGCTAATCCCATCCCTTCTCACACTTTCAGAAGATGTGAGAAAAAGCCCAACCTTTACGTCACTCCCGGTCACTCCCAGACACCCGGGCAGGCTGCGTTGGTGGGTGTGAGATGGGTGATCCCTTGGCTTGTGCAACAGTGGGTTATCCTGTGGGGATTATGCTCGCCCTGCTGGGTCTGTGCAGGTAGCCCGTGGCTACCTTCTGCCACCTCCTGAGGTGACCTAAGTGCTCACTGTTGGCAGTGCTAGAGGCCTGTCTTGGCCCAGCCTTCAGTCCAGGTCAGTCAGTGGCTGAGATGAGTTTGGTTGGTGCAAAGTTTTCCCTGCTCCTTCTGGACGCTCAGCATTGAACTAGAAGAGGATTGCTGGTCATTCCCAGTTAACTGGGTTAACTCACAGGGTTCTCATTAGCTGCTCTTCAGCTTTTCACTTCCTCTCTCCTTCTCCTGTAATCCGGTTGTGACACAGGAACCTGTTCTGCTGGCTAACTGGTGACAGCTAATGGCAATTCCAGCCACAGCCTCGTTGTTACACAGCCTTTCCCAGTGGGAAGATGCGGTAAAAATCGATTCTTGGAGCCTCCTTCCATTCTTGCTGTGACCCAGTTAGGATATGTGGTGACACATCTTTATTTCCCCCTCAGGCTTCCCTGCCTGCCTGTGAACTACTCTGGCCTGTCCCTGTTTATCCTCCAGAAACTTTTCCTGGACTCCTGGAGAGGCTCAGCCCAGAGGCCTGGCCCCCAAACACTGACCTTTTTGTTCCTCTGCTCCGCTTGGCAGGAGAATCCCAGAAGGGGACCTGAGCAGCCCCTGGAGCTGCAGATCAAACCCACACACCCCTGGCTGCTCTTGCAGAAGGTTACAGCTGCAGTAAGAACAGCAGCCTGGGCTTTATCGTGCCTTACACTTTGGGTCACGCACATCTAACAGGAGCAGTCCACTTCCAGGCCTGTGCAGGATTTGTTTGGAGTTTTTTATCTGTCCTGACTTTTAGCTGACTGTCCTGATCTGGCTTGGGCTTTCTCCACCTATCCTGTTGCTCATCTGACTCCCAGCCCACAGCAGCCCTTCCAGCACCTGTGTTTTTCTCACTCCTGCACATGATTGGGAAACTGCAGAACTTAGGGCCACATACCAGCCTGCCACCTCAACAGCTTGTGCTGGCTGGACGGAGATTGCCGGTCCAGCAACCGCGCAGCCGGGTCCTGGGGACACACCCCAAGTAATTTGCCTCTGAGAATGAACCTCCCTCATTCTTTCCATGGTTTCTGCTGGCACCGCCTCTGTCCCTCTGGTGCAGCTCTTCCTCACCTGCACCACCCACTGTCAGAGTCACCTTTGGCTGCCTCTTTCCTGCGGTGAGAGCACCCGTGGTGTGTCTCCCGGGTGGCCCTGCCAAAGCCTTCCTGACACAATGGCCTTGCCTGCTGCTTGAGTATTACAGGCCAGGCCTGTTTTTCCCTGCCCGTGACAAACTGCTTCACAGCAGAGGGAGTGTGGGAGGGGGGAAAGGGACCAGAGGCTGGTGCTGGAGAAACCCACCTGATGACCTGTCAGCATACAGGTGGGTGACAGGTGGCCATCAGCCTGTCCTCAGGGCCACCAGCAAGTCACTGTGCAAGATTTCTGCCCGGGACACTTGTGCTGGCAGCTCTCTGGAGGACCGAGCAGCCACAGCTCCCATAGCTGCAGGGGCGCTCCGTTTGACATCTCCCATTGTTTTCAAACCTGTCTCATCCCAGATTTGCCCTCTCGGTAACCCTGCCCTGGGATTCCTGCCCACAGGTCTGTATGTTTTATCTGAAACTCATTCCAGCCTCTTGGGATTCAGGCAAAGGCCAGCTGATGCTTGTTTTCAGGCCTGGGGCTGTCTGACCTAGAAAGCAACAGCAGCAACTCCTTCCTGGAGTGTCCTGTGGAAGGACTGAGCTGGTGTGAAGGCTCACTGTAAACCCTCCAAAATGCTCTGGCTTTGTGCAGACGTCACTGGTGTTGCTTCCCCTGGTCACCACATGGCTGACTTGTTTTAAGAGGGCATTAGAAGAAAGACCTTTTGAAAAGCAGCCACCAACCGCAGAACTGCAAAGAGATCAGAGTGTGAGTCCTCACAGCAACGTAAGCCATCCACCACCTCATCGCTTCTTGAGGGACAAACGCTTGCGGTGCCTGTGCCGTGCCCAGGCACCAGAGGCGGGACTGCCACTGGCACGGCGTCTCTGGCTGCCCGAGCGCTCCAAAGCCCCCCCGGCAGGGCACTGTGCCGCTGCAGCCCACGGGGCGGAGCTGTGCTCAGCTCCAGAGCCGAGCCTGCTGCCTCAAGGGCTGCTGCCCTGGCGTGCCTGGCCGGCTTGGGCAATCCCCGCAGCGGCTCTCCTGGGAGTGCGTCAGCCGCGGAGCTCAGGAAGCCTCGCTGACTGTCCCGCTTACATCACACAGGCGGAGGGCGCTTGGACAACTGGTCCTTGTCCCCGCTGAGGCAAGCCCCGGATTGCACAGCGCATCTGGCACCTCATCCCGGGGCTGCTCGTGAGAAGGGCAGCCACGGAGCTCAGGGAGGAGAGAGGAGCTTAAGTGGGCTGGGAAGACTCACGGGTCATGTACTCATCGCATATCTGACCTGGGTCAGTGGCAGTCATCCTTTGTGTCTGCGCTGAGGAAAGGATGGGTGGATAGACCCATGAACGGACGGAAGAAGGGAAGAAAGGACGGACGTAAGGAAGGATAGATGGAAGGTGTTTCATCAGTAAATGTAGAACTTTAGTCTTGCACAAATAGACATCATTATTTTAATAAAGCCAGTGCCAAACCTAAATTACCCCAACACTCCCATGATATAATCCCATCCTATATGATTAAAAGATTTCACAGCAAACTTGGAGATTAAGAGAACTGATCAAAAAATATTGAGAAATCTCTGTGCCCTACCCTGGTGCATGCCAGTCTGATCCTTCTGACCCAGTCACCAGAGGGCTTCAGCCTCTCGATAGGAAAATCCAGCTGGAAATTAGGAGATGAGATACAGTAGTGAACAGGTACCAGGCACAATTTGGAACCACCGTTTGTCCATGGACATTTGTTCCCAATGGTCCTGTGACAGTGGCTCTTTCTGGTCTGGTTTGTTGGGCTGGTTATTGATGCCCTTAATTATAATGGGAAGCTGGGAAAGTTGGAAAAGCCACATGAAGAGGAAGAGAAGTCAATTCAGCTGCCTCTCCCCGAGCTGCTGGCATTTGTGCGGTACAGGGAAATGGAGGTTAATTTTAGGAGAGAAAACTGGCTGATGGGAGTGGATATCCATCTGGAAACACAAAACAACAGGAATAAGCCTTCAGGTCACTGCTGAGAGGGGGCCGATGGAAACCTGACTGAGGAGTTGTGATAAGAGGACAGATAATCAGAGAATAGAGTTTCGGTGAGAGCAAGAAAGGATGGTGAGGGTTTTGACAGCAAAAAGGATACAGAAGCCAAGTCTGGAGGAACCAGGACTCAGTACCTCACAAAATCAGAGCAGTTGCGACCTCCCAAACACATGGAGCTCACTGGGGGTCAGCTCACCCAGCCCCTGGGAACGCCCACCAGGAGGAGAGGAGCATTTAAAGATGGAAGGGCAAATATCAGAAATCAGACCTGTAATCAGACTCAGGGTTGTTTCTTCTCCCAGCACATTCACCTGTTTATTTAGATTTCCTTTCTGCTGTGATAACTGAGCTTGGGTATTTCATTCCAGCTGCTTCATCACTGGTCAAAGCTTGTTGGAATTTTTTCCAACTCACCCAGGTTGTTTTGTTCCAGTGATTTCGTATCAAACAGACGAGAAAAAATATCTGTCCATCAGCTGGTATTCCTGACAGGTTCGGCGGCCCGCGACATTCCTAGAGCTGCTTTCGTTCCCATCTAGTGGCCACCTGGAAGATTACACTCCCGGATCCCCAGGTCTTGGCGGGAGCGCCATCCCCCGCTGGCAGCCGTGGGGCTCGGGCATCGGGACGGAGGGTGGGAGCACAGCCTCCCTGCCTTGTTTATGGCAAGCCATGGGGAGTTAGCTGGGAAATTTCCTGGAGAAAAGCAGTGGTTTATGCTCATCCTAAAAAAGGCGCAGAACGTTCTGAGTTTCAAAAATATCAGGAATTCTGATATTTTTGTGTGCATCCGAAAAAATGGAAATTTTGGCTCTCAGCATTTTCTAAATGCAAAATTTGGAGCACCACCACCCCAACATGGATAAAATAATCATGTTTTTGGAATAATGCCCTGTTTTGGATTAGAAATGAAAGCTGGAAAACCACACTTCCCAAAGGGGCAGATGCATGGCCTTGGTCAGTCCTGATCTTAAATGCAGAGTTTCTTTGGAAAGTTGTCACCTGTCCTTGGAGCGATTAATCACTAATGCAAGACTCAGTTTCCTGGCATTTATGGCAAAGTTTTCCTATCTTTGCAAACCAAAGGTGAGCATCAGCTGTCTCAGAGCTGTGCAGCCACCGAGAGCATTTGTCAGCCTCATCCCTCACTTCTGCAGGAGCCCTGAGCTCAGCCTGCCTTTGGCAGAGGCTGGAAGCCATGCCAAGCTCTGTGACGGATTTTGTTCACCCCACAGCGGCCCTTCCTGCAAATTCATCACCTTCCAAACGAGCTGCTCAGGCTCAGTCTGAGAATGCGAGAGTCACCACCGTGCCCTGCCAGGCTTTGGGCAGGGAGCTCAGCCAGCCCTGACGCACTGAGCCCACCGATGGACACCCGGCATCTCGGACTGCCACGGCGCTCAGCTGCCACTCGTGGTGGCAAGGAAATGCAGCTTGTGTCTCTCCTGGCACAGGTTTCAGCCCAGCTCAGAGAAGGCTGGCCCCTGGCCTCCCCTCTCTGGTGCTTTGCCTGTCTGTCTCCCTTGCACATTTCAGTCCCTGGTACAGCGTGGAGTCACCACTTCCAGCAGCAGAGCTCAGGGGCTGGGGAGGGGCTGCCTTTGTGCCCCGCTTGCCACACCAGAGGTCTGGGATGGCCCGGGGGGACCGGCTGGTCTGGCAGTGCCGCAGAGCGCAGCACCAGTGAGGTGGGTGCAGCCCACAGGCACAGTCCTTTGGGCTGAAAAACCTCCGAGAGCCAGCACTGGCCTCTGGGAAGGGCTGCAGGGATACCCCCAGGGCTGTGGGCACAGGCATCCTGGGAGGACCCTGTGCTCAGCAGTGCGGCTGGGACAGAGCCACCGTGAAAATCCTTTTTGGGGTGGCATTTTAAGGCTGAGCACGAGGCCGCTTTTTGCAGGCCAAGAGGGCCCCCAGCAGCCTCAGCTCTCCTCCTCTCAGTTTCTTCCAAACCAAAGTGTTTATTTACTTCCTCTGTGGCTTCATGTGTAGTGCCTAACACCTGTGAGATTAAGAATTTGGCATTCGCAGGGGTCAGGATAATTAAAATGTGATTCTTATGTTGTCACTGTAGGACCACTTCTGAATTTTCATACAGCCTTAAGTATTTTTTTCAGTTCAGCTCCTTTTAAGTGTTTTTTATTTTATTTGCCACCACTCTGCTAATGGGAGGGGGAAATGGCTGTCTGGCTGCAATGCTTATTTCATGCATATTAAGATGAAACATCTTTAAATTCTAAAATAATTTAACTGTAGTCAAACACCATTGAATTTTCTTCCTCTTTTTACACAGAAACTCGTTAGTCCCAGGCAACTTGAGCTCTCAGCCCTGCACTCGCCACCTCCAGGTTTCTCCCTCCCTGCTGAAGCAGACCTCTGCTCCCGCTGGAACATGCTGGGTGAAGCCTACAAGGAGAAGAGCCGTGCAGACACGGGTACAGTGCTGATGTTGAGAGGCATTTTAGGAGTGGTGGGCCCCCGTGTCAGCAAAGCACAGCTCTGAGAGTGGGATATGTGAGTGCACCTCAAGCAGAGACTGGGCTCTGCTCCAGAGGGGCAGAACGTGCCTCCCCGCAGTCGGGCTTGGGCGGACCCAAACATGCCAGAATGGCATCGTGGCGTGCCAATGTAACCTGGGCCCTGTCCAAGGCCTTCAAGAACAGGGTTTTTCCTACATGAAGGCAAACCCACCTATAGGAGGAAATGAGCCCGTGCCTAGGAAACCTCCTTGGCAGCAGGAGTGTGCAATCTTTATGCAAATGAGCCCTTACTCACGCGGTGTCTCAGCAGACCCGTCCTGGGAACACGCCGGCCCCACGCTGCCAGGACACACGTGACACACCGGCCAGGGGGGCACCAGGTGACGCGCAGGGAAGGGGGGACACAGGTGAGACACGGGCAAGGGGGGACACCAGGTGACACGTGGAGAAGGGGGACACCAGGTGCTCTCCCTGCTCAGGTTCCGCTGACAGATGGAAGCAGCTTCCAAAGCCCTCGCTGAGCCCGTGTTCAGCACGCCGACATGAACGCTCCTGCTGCCAGGACTGGCTGATCCAGCAGCACCTTCCTCGTCTGCCACGTTTCAGGCCCCTCTGCTGGCACCCCGGTGCGGTTCAAGGCAGCTGGAGTCACGAGGGCACAGCACTGGCAGTCAAAGGCAGGCACCAGCAGCAAACAATGGGATTTCCAAGGGAGCATAACTAACATGCCTGTGAAATGGGGTGTTCTCCTGAGCTTCTTTGCTTGCTCACGGCCTGTGAAAACATCAAAATCCAGAGTGATCTACGTAATCCTTGTTGTGCGTAGGAAGCCTTGCCTGGGCTTTGTGCTAGGGAAAAAACTTAGCTATGGCAAAGGTGAGAGGAAAGGAGTTGCTAATTGCTGTAGGCTTCTCCTGTGATTCATTCTTTCTCCACATACCAAATGACTTCAAATAGGTGAAGACAATTCACCTGATGCACCCGGTGGGAAGGCACTAGGAAGATCTCAAAGCAAAAAAGCTAAGACAGAAGCTGCACCTCCAGGAGAAAATTCCCAAACAATCCTCACATGTTCTTTATTTCTCTGCTGCTCTGGACACAATTGGAAATAATGTGCAAGACGGGGGGAAAACATCACACTCTCTGTCACGTGCTCCCAGTCCTTATGTGAGGTTGCATTCCCCAAAACAGGCAGTACTCTATAATTTGCTCACAGGATCTGTGCTCTCAAATGAGCTGTGATAGACATCTCCCAGGTGACTTCATACCCCAAGGTGAGGAAGGGGAGATAACAAACTCTGCCAGAATGCCTGCTGCAGCTCCCATCGGCACCAACACGCTTTAGGTCAGCCAGGCTTCCATGGCCAAGACCCTTAAAGGTAGGCTCGGATTGTTGCCATTCCATCTATGCCATCATACAGTGGCAGTTTGCTTTGGGGAGGCTTCTCTTTAATTTGAAGGTTTCTGCTCAGGCTCTTTTTCAGTCTCTAAGACACTAGGGCAAAACCACCTCTATTTCCCCAAGCATAGGCATCATTTTTCCAGCAGCCACCCTGCCCACATAACTACACTTGGTCTCCAAGGCAGTGCATCCTGGGATTGAGCTGGGAGATCTCCAAACTCAACGAACAGTCATCACACAGCTTCTGCTACCTTGAGCACGCTTCACATTTTAACTTTTCTTTTTTTTCTTCTCTTTAGAATGAGGACCTCTTGAGCCCTTCCAGAATGCTCCAGTGGCTCCATACACCTTTGGGAAGTGATGAGCTGGGTGCTCTCCTCTACCAGGCACTGTTCTGGTCTACAGTATGGAGATGTTAGAGAGATGACTGGATGATTTTGCTTGTCTAACAATGGTGTGGTAAGCTGAATATGTAAAATAATGTGCATTGCAGGTGGAGCACTATCATTCTGAAGGCGAAGGGCTGCAGTTATGTTGCCAGGTGATGACTGTCCGGCACTGGCTACAGCAGCTCCTTTGTGTCCTTAGAGATTCCTATCTAAAGCATCTTCCCCCTTCTGTCCAGGGGTGTCAGCAGGGTGGCTTTGCACTGGGGTACCGCTGGGGAGCCTGGCTTGGGCTGCACGTGGGGATAGCCACGAGCCTGCCCTCTTCGGAGAGTCCTGGGAGAACTTCCTGTGAATTGCCCCAGGGAAACAGAAGAAAGGGCAGCAATTTTCAGTGCAGCGTGGCAGGACGTGGTATTTCAGAGAAGAAGACTGTTAGCTGAGGGGCAGCTCCCCATTCTAGTGTAAATCCAGTATTGCTTCACCCACATCCTGGCTTCAGGCCCTTAAAATTACTGCTGGGGTCAGGCTGTGCCCCCGAGCATTTGCAGGCTGAGCCATTGCACAAAAACGAGTGGGTGAGTGCTGGAGGATGTGCTTGGTCAAAGGAGAGCTGTTCAGTGCATGCCGTGTGAAACACAGAGCAGCTGAAGCCCAGGAGATTGTGCTAACAGCAGACAGCCTCCCAAAAGTGTTCCTAGCAGGTGACAGGATAGCTGTCCTGGGCAGGCTTGCAGCACATTACCCCATCCCTGATGCAAAACCACGCCGGGCATGTCCTGCTGAGCTCTGCCCAGTGCCAGTGAGAGGCAGCGACTGGAGCCACAGCATGGCACAGGGCATTTTGCAAATGATCAGGCTGTGCTCCCCACTGCCTGCCTTTCAGGAAAGCCTGTGGAAAGCAAGTGTAAAGCCCCACTGTTGTCTTTTGGTAGCATCACACTCCTTAGTGCTGCTGCGTGTTTCATCAGATTTAGCAGGGGTGCTCTGGGTCCCTGGAGTTGATGTTGTCTGAGAAGGTACCCCTTAGATTTTCAGGAGGCACCTGAAAAAGGTACCATTCTTCCATTTGTATTGATATAAGTGACAGAAATTTCCACAAAATCTTGTCATCACGGGGCCAGCAGATTCTGTTCTTTTTGTTTCTTCTCCTTAGATGTGCTCCAAAAGACATGCTCAAATGTGAAGGAAAATACAGAGCACTGGGCAGACTTTGCTGGGAGAAGAGTGCATAAATTCTTCCCTTTCTGGACATGTTTTGCTCAGGCAACCCCTGCTTCAGTCAGGTCTCCAGGAAAGGAGGGGAGCACAGGGAGAAGTCACCATCTTGGGAAAATGAGTCCTTGCCGAGGGCTTTCTCAGCAGGCAGGCACAGCCACCTCAATGCCTGCATATCTCAGAGGCCAACAAATTCCACCAATATCCAGAAAGGCAATATCCAGGCCTTTCCCTCCCTTCCTCCCCAACACCTTGGCTATTCACTTGCATGCTCTTTATTACAGCAATCTGGATTTACATCAGCAGGAACCAGAGTCACACATGCCTCACTTGAAAGCTCCCTCCCTGCCTGTGAGGGAGCTGCTGATAGCAGCAGATAGTGGTGTCTGCAGCTCACAAGTGAAGTGAAAGTCTGGTGAGCTGCCCAGACAGACACCACTCTGGTTTGAGTCATTACCCTTTTCCACCTGTTCTCAGCTGGATGGATGAGAAAGGATAACTCATGTTCAAACATCAGGTCAGCTCTGCCCGCCCCTGCAAAATAAACATTTGATGTCAGTGAAGAACATTATTGGGATGGTATTTCAGGTACTTCCTTTCCCTTCACGCATTTCTAGGGGGTTTTATCAAAAGTAAAGAGAGTGAATAAGATCCCAGCAGGCACTCAGACTCTCCTGGAAGCAGTGATGTCCTCGTGCCAAGGACAAGGCCCAGCAGCTGTCAGCATGGGTGGCACTGCTCCTGCACAAGTCCATGCCTATGCCCCGGATCATCACGGCACAGCTGGGAAGTGATGGCTGTGTGCTGGCACCCCCTGTTCCACAAACAAGGACAGGGATCCGAGGGACAAAGAGATATCACCACCAATGTCACCTGCACTGGGTGCTGCTGGGTGCCGTCTGAGCCCAGTCTGTGCTGAAGGTTTTCAAAATGATGGTCAAGGCCCAGGGAGGACTGGCCAGGCTCCTGAGCCCATCTCGTCTCACTTCACTGCCAGCCTGTGGAAAACCAGGTCTGGCTCAGGGCAGGTGCCAAGAGCTGTGCCCGAGCGTGCAGCCCCTGCACAGGTTCCTTGCTCATCTGTAAGCTGCAGCCATTTGGGCTCACCAGCCTTTGGGGCAGCCCCTTGTCCCCTGGGACCAGCCCCATGGAACAGCCAGAGGACTCTCTGAGCAGCAGCTCCAGCCGGTGTCCTGCCGGAGAACCCCGGGTGCTGCCGGGAGGGAGCGGTGGCTCAGTAGGTGGCACTCTGCATCCACAGGGAACCAGCACCTTCCCAAAGGGGAGCCCTGCCCTTGCAGCCCCAGCAACTCGCCCCCAGGCCCCGCTGCAGTGGGGCAGCCCAGGGGGCTGAGCCTCACAGCCCCCCTCAGGCTTCTCCTCCTTGCATCACGCCTGGGGATACCCTCTGGAAGTTCATCCTGGGGATAGAATCCAAATGTCCTTCCAGCCCTGGAAGAGCAGCGGCCAGGCTTAGTGCCTTTTCCCTCACAGCACACAGAAAAGCTGGGGCTTGTGTCAGATCCCACCCAGAATGTCCTGAAATGTGTGGACTCTGCAGGGTGTTCTCTCCAAGAAATAGCCAAGCAGGCTTGGCCAGGAGGCTGCCGTTTGGGAAGAGCTCCCCTGATGTCCTACCAGAACATCTCCGTGACTAACTGGGTGCCCATCACCATCTTGCTGCACTTTCTGGACTCTGAGAGTTGTGCTGGTTGATGCCAGGCTGCCCCTTCCTCTTCAGGGTCACAGGGAGGGCTAGCAGGAGGCAGTTGATGAAATGACCAATTCAAAGCATGGCAAGCCAAATTCCTCGCTGCTGGCGGTCGGTGAGATGGAGCTATCAGCTGGAGACTGGAGAAGAGAGGGAACACGGTGAGTCAGCTGTTGGATATGCAGTGTTTGGTCTCTAAACAGTGCAGGTAACACGGGCAATTGCACTTGGGACATGCAACCTTTCCCCCCCACTAAGCCTCTTCCTATTGCTCAGCAGTTTGCCGAGTGCAGCAAACGGGACAGGAGTGCTTGGTGCTCAGTATATTTCTCAGACTGGACTTAAAAAAATTTAAATGTTTCCAGTAAATCTCTGATTTTAAAAATGGGAGAAATATTTTGTTTTAACAGCTGAAGAAAAGAAAATTTGTGGGGGAAGCTGTGGTGGCTGTCTGAGGAAGCCAGCCTTGAACACAGCAGCAGGGAGGAAGAGAGGGAGGATTCCTGGCTGGCAAACCTTGCTTTGGCCGTTCTCAAATCACCAACCCCATGTTTCAGCAGAAGACACCCCAAAGCCCAAAGTCTCTGCCTCTGGAGAACCTCCCCTCACAAGCAAACGGTCTCTGTGAACTCCAGACACCGAGACTTATGGAGGTCTTGTGGGAAGGGAACTCCAGTCCAAGGGGGAAAGGAGCCCTGCAAAGCCCCTGGCTATCCCCCAAATAGCCCAGGAGCTGCTTGTTGACTGCCTGCAGAGCTCTCTGATGTGGGGTTGCGGTGATGAGCAGGATTTGCCTTTTCTGTCTCTCTGAGGACAGGCAGCGAAGGGGAAACACAACAAAACGCCCAGAAATAAAGCTGTCAGCTCATGCCAGCTGTTTCAGACAGTTTCAAGTGCACAAAAGGGCTGTCGAAGGTTTGCTGGAGCTATCTGTGTCAGCATAACATCTAAGTGACTGATTCAGCATCTTCTTTTCCAGACCTCTTGGGCATTGCCTCTCGGGATTGGCAGGACCTGGCAAAAACACCGGGAGCTGCATATCATGTGTGCCCGTGGAAGAAGGGAGAAGGTTCAGTGACTGAACCACTTGGATCCCTGCCACCTCGAGCAAAGGCTCCATCAGTTTCCTGAGACATGCTGTCCTCTCTCAGTTAAAAGGTCCAGTGGAGCATTGCCAGCAGCTGCCCTCCTAGCCTGCTGTGCCCTGGGACCGGAGCAGGGGGATACCAGTTCCTTCATCATCAACCCTCTGGGCTTCTCTGGGTTCTCATGCTGTCCCAGTTCTCCTCTCAAAGCAGCAGCTCCCTCTACAAGTGCCTGAAAGGAGGTCACAGTGATGTGGAGCACCTGGTGTCTTCTGCTGTGCCTGCAGTGAGAGTACTAGAGGAAATGGCTTTAAGAGGAGGCAAGGGAGACTCGGATTAGATACTAGAAAAATGGTTTTTTGCTGTTTGGGTGCTCAGGCACTGGAATAGGTTGCCCAGGGATGTGGTGGACTCACCATCCCTGCCAGTGTTCAAGAAGCATCTGGATCTGGCGCTGGGCAATGTGGTTCAGTGGTTTAGGGGGTTACAGTGGCAGTGCTGCGTGGACGGGTGGATCGGTGGTCTTACAGGTCTCTTCCGACCGTGGTATTTCTGGGGTTCTTCAACAGGACTGTTTCCCGCTTCTTCGCACAGCAGCCCGGAGAGGTGGCCGTGCGGAGGTGCCCTCCGGGAATTCTCCGGGGCAGCTGAGTCGCAGTGCCCCCGAGGAGCACATTTGTCCCTGCCCGGTGAGTGCCACCGCTTACTCAGCCCTTACTCATCCCCACTCAGTGAGACGCAACCAGCGAGGCGGGGCGGGCTGGGTGGGGAGGGGGGGGATGACCGGGTTTATCGCTGGAAACACTGCTCCAGGAGATGCGGAGAGAGCAAGGAGCAGACAGGTGCGCCCGTGTGCTCCCGACTCGGGATCCAGGTTGCCCAGGGAAGCTATGGGTGCCCGATCCCTACAGGCGTTCAAGGCCAGGCTGGTTGGACGGGGCTTGGAGCAACCTGGTCTTTGTCCATGGCAGGGGGTGGAATGAAGTGGTATTTAATGCCCCTTGCAACAAAAAAACATTGGGAGCCTATCAGTCTGGGACTCCGTCATTCTGTGATTCTGGGATTCCAGGATGCCGCCGTATCCTATCCGCCCCGCCCCTCTGACGCCGCTCCACGCCCGCCCCTCAGCTCCAGCCGCCCATAAAGTGGGCGGCGGCGGCAGGCGGCTCCTCATGGAGCGCTGCGCGCCGCCGGCACCTGTTGTGCTACGGCGACTTCTTTGCCCCGTTCTCTCTGTGTCTCTGTCGCCACCCGCCCCGCCCCGGGACGGACGATGCGGGCCGTGGTGCTGATGGCCGCTCTGGCCGTGCTGGCAGGTGCGTGAGGGACGGGGCGGGATCGGGACCGGGACCGGGACTCGGCGGAGCCCGCGCTCGCGCCTGAGGGGGGGCTCGCGCCTGAGGGGGGGCTCGCGCCTGAGGAGGGGCTCGCGCCTGAGGAGGGGCTCGCGCCTGAGGAGGGGCTCGCGCCTGAGGGGGGGCTCGCGCCTGAGGGGGGGCTCGCTCCTGAGGGGGGGCTCGCTCCTGAGGGGGGGCTCGCGCCTGAGGGGGGGCTCGCTCCTGAGGGGGGGCTCGCGCCTGAGGGGGGGCTCGCGCCTGAGGGCAGCCCGCGCGCCGCGGCCGTGGGCGGGAAAGCGCTGAGGCGCGTGAGGGACCCTGAGGCGCGTGAGGGACCCTGAGGCGAGTGAGGGACCCTGAGGCGAGTCGGGGACTCCGCGCTCGGTGGCGACCCTTCTGCCCCCCGCTCACGGTGCCCTTTCCCCTCGCTCAAAGCGAACCGTGCGGCCGCCGGGTCCTCGGCCAACGCCACGGAGCCGCAGCGGCATGAGGAGCGGGAGCCCGCGAGCCGTGAGGGTGAGCCCGTGCCCGGTCCTGACTACGAGGAGGATGAGGAGGAGTACGAGGAGGCGCCGCCCGTTCACCAGTACATCGTGGACGACTTGATCCGAGGTGAGTCGGCGGCGCTGGGATCTTGCCGCTTGCGAGTCCCAACTTACGCCTTTTCTTTCTTGTAAACGCTGCTGTGCTTTGCTCGTGGAGTTTGGAGCAAAAACGTGCTTGTGCTTGAAGCTGCCGCCTTAGAAATAGCTGTCGGGGTGGAAACCTAGCGTGAATGTGCTCAGGGTGTGTGGAAGCTGCAGGCCAGCCGGTAGC
Organism: Haemorhous mexicanus; assembly: GCF_027477595.1. NCBI lineage: Eukaryota > Metazoa > Chordata > Aves > Passeriformes > Fringillidae > Haemorhous > Haemorhous mexicanus. The sequence continues at coordinate 975,291 of NC_082344.1, forward strand.
TTGCTGCGTGTAGCTTTATTTCCTGATAAACCTCACAGGAGGGCTGTGGTCAGGTGGCGACCATCTGCTTAGTGTAGAAGTATCAGTGGAGATTTGGGTGCTGTTTGGCCCTACAGGTTTGTTTTACGTCAAGCTGTCTGTCTTGCTGCGAGAATTTTTCTGGGTAATTTCTGATGGTGACTTATTTGGGTTGGAGTCAACTGAAGTTTTCATGGGAAAGCAGACACTTAAATCCCTTAAGTGGCCACAGGAAAGTTTGTTAAGCATCTTTAGGCCAATCCTTCACTGTCAGTAGCTGTGTGTATTTATTGTAATTTGCCTGCTTGCTGAGCTGTGAGGAGATCTGAGCAGTCCGCCTTACTGTGGGAATGGAAGCACTTCGTTGGTTCTGGGCTGAGTGTAGTTGCAGTACTAGCCAGGTATCTACAAGTGATTTGAACCTCAGTAGGTGTGAGTAGGCTGGTCCTGTTGCCTCTGGGGTGGATCTGACTACTGATTTTCCTGCAGAAGCACCTCTGAGACTTGAATGTGACTAAAGGACCTTTTAAAATAAGTGGGACTGTGCTCAGTGTGGTCACTTGAGGGAACTGGTGGACTTGTGCTCAAGTTCCCTGTGAAGATCTCTGGGCGAAACGCGCCTGTCAGTGTTGTCGAGCAGTTTAGCCTGTCAAACTACTGGCTTGGTGACTGAAGTGCTGTCTTAACTGCACAGAAACCAGACTTGTTACCTAAGGTGGTTGGTTTGTAGACCAGCTCTTCTGCTTGGCGTGAGGTTTATCTGTGGATAAAGCTTGAAGCTGTTATGATTCAGCTGCGGATGGCTTTCCTGGCCGTGCAGCCTGCAGACAGGGACACAGAGATCGAGCTGACAAGCTGAGCTTGGGAGAGGGAGGAAGGGAAGCGGCCTCAATTATGAAAGCACAAACCTAAAGATCCAGTCAGGCGGGAGAGAACAGGGGCTCTCTCCTTTGTCAGGAGCGAGCTCGCACTTCCAGGCACAGGAAACCTTGCTGCAGGAGCTGTGTACCTCGTTTACATATTAATATAGCTCATACGGTTTTAATCAGACTTCTGGTTGCTGAAGGCATTTTTGCTTTTAAGTAACTTCAAGCCAGGCTTGTTCCTCTAGAAGTGAAAATGATCAGCTGTCTAGACAACAGTGAGCTACACCTTGTTTCTTTGAATGGGCTCTCAGCACTAGAAATACAGGGTTAGGAAGTAGTTAGATCCAGTTGTGCCCTATTGTGGTGGTTGCCTGTACACACAGAGCTGTGGGTGAAATATTAATCACCCAGAAATGATTTTCATTAGGTCTTCAGAGCACAAGAGCAAAACTGGAGCTTGTTGTAAATAGCTCTGCTGTTTCCTGGGCCCTATTTAAATCCCCCGGGTAACTGTTACTGCTGAGCAGCAGTGTTGCACTGCCAGGGCCGGTTTAGCGCCAGCAGTGCAGGGGGCGGGTTTTTGCTGTGCCGAGTTAGTCCAAATTATTGAACCTGGATTGCTGTAGGGGGCAGCTCTGGAGCTTCTGACCCTCAGTCAGTGGCTGGTTTGTTCTCCTCAGCGAAAGGAACGTGATTACCCTTGCCTAAATCCAAGGGCTGGTAAGTCACCAGGATTTTAAACCACCCTCTTCTAGAGGTTTTTCTTAATTGAGATAATGAGGGGCAGCAGTAAGCGGCAGAGTAAATAGTCTGACTGTCACGGACTCTGGCCTTCACTCCTTCCCTGTGCTCAGCATCCCTCACAAAGCTCGAGAACTGGAAAGGAGCTCTCTCCTTCTGAAGACAGCACTGCGGGTTGTTGAGCAGAAACGAGCGTGCCAACCGGGATAGCAAGCTGCTTTGCCTCGGCAAGTGCCCAGGACTATCTAGCAAGTTACAGTGCCTTTCATCACTGATGCAAATGGAGAGTTTAGAGACGTGGAGCTGTTAGCCTTGTACCTGAGCCCATATAAAACTAGAGGATGGCTTGGCTCAGCATGATCTCGCTATTCTTTACAGGCCTTTGCTTGAAACTGCTATTGCTCTCAAGTGTCTTATGCTACGAAATGCTGCAGTCCTGCATCTCTGCTGCTCTTCATCTTTGGTGGCTCTTGGCTCATCTGCTTCTACTGCCTCTGGTCTTGCATGGCACGGGACTTACGCGTAGCAGCGTTGTGCTTCAATGAGCTGCTGAGCTTGCTGCCTTTGTGCTGGGTGGGACATGCCCAGCAGCATTCTCACTTGCATCCTGTGCTTCCTGGTCACAGATTCTCCTGCTGTGCTGGTCCTCCTGGCTCTCATCCAATTCTTCAATTCAATTTTCTCAGGATTGTGCTTTCTAGCACTTTTATACCAAGTCATCGTGTCCTTTTTGCAGTTGAACCTGTGGTTAAACCCAAGCCAGCCAAGAGGGGGGGAGAGAAGAATGCTGGCAAATCAAGAAGGAAGAAAAACAGAGGGAAAAACAAGAAGAAAGGGACTCCCTGTGAAATGGAATTCAAAAACTTTTGCATCCATGGAGAATGCGTATACCTAGAACATCTCCAAATGGTGACCTGCAAGTAAGTTACTTGTAGCTTGTGAGTTAGGTGTCATTGCCATGAGCCAGTGGCATCTGAGGGCTCAGAGGAAAAATCAGGTATCGACTTGGTATAGGTCCATCTCCTGCAGTATTTTGACTGAGAATCCTTCTGCCATGTAAATTAAGTGATGATGGAATCTGAGATGCATAACAAGCCGCTGAACTCATCAGTTGGTCATAAACTCAAACCAAAAGAATGAAAAGGCGTGTCTTTCTGGAACATCACACCCAAACTAATCTCGACTTGTTGAAATGCTGACAAACCTTGTGCTAGAGCAGTGACTGCATTTCACGAACCTGCTCTGAAGTGAGCACCTTAACATTCATGGGAAACTCGGAAGATGTCTAAGTCAGGTCTGAGTATGTGTGGGTGTCCTTGGCTCCAGACAGCACAAGAGCTGATAAGAACTTGTGTTAATATTTACTTGCAGGTGTCATCAGGATTTTTTTGGTGAGCGCTGTGGTGAACAGTTCATGAAGACTCAAAGGAAGAATGATGTGGCAGACTACTCAAAGACTGTGCTGGTAGTGGTAGCTGTGCTGCTCTCGAGCATCAGCTTCATTACTGTACTTATCATTGTGATAGTGCAGTAAGTATTCCCCTCTTTGGTGTCTGTCTTCCTGAAGCGTGAGCGGGGCCTGTGCCCAATAACCCCAGAATGTGCATGGCTCATCTGAGTTACCTTTGTGAAAAGCAGCTGGAAAGGATGAGTTCTTAGCCCAGCTTGGATATGTCTGGAGGGTAGAAGCAAGGCCTGTGACCCTTATATTGTAAACCAAGAGCCTTTCTGCTCTTGCTACAGCCAGGCTAGTTAGAGTGCTGCAGAACAACAGCAGGAAGCCCAGGAGGAACATTAATGCTGACGCAGGACTGCCTTCCCTAATCCTGGTGGAGGAACCTGCAAGCAGCAATGTGATAGCCTCATGCATGGCTGTTAGCTAACAGCTGCATGCACAGGTGGAGGGTAGGAAATGGTGCTCTGAGGGTCCATTTGTAAATGGACCTTGCTGGGCTTAAATGCCTGCACTTGGAGGGGAGGCAAATGCTGGTGGTCCCAAATTCTGCTTGCTGTTAAAAGGAAGGGAGCACTATTTCAGCTGGACCAGCTCCTGCAGTTCAGTGTGGTGGGTTGTCAGAACCTGGAGTCCTGGTGTGAATAAATTCAAAGAGCTTTTCTGAGTACCTGTTTCAAACCATATAACAAACTGAATATTGAAACAGTCCTGCGGTTCTGTCACTGCAGCTCCAGCAGTGTAGGGCTTGGGATATTATAGTAACTCCAAGGTTCAGTCTAATTTTAGATCTTGTTGAAGCACATCATCTGAATTGGGTACGTGCTGTACCTTTCCTGCAATTCAGGAAACAAGGTACGCTTTGTCATTTCAGTGTTGCTTCATATTTAACTCTGAACTGGAGGAATGCTGCGATGAACACTTGTTCTCTGAACACTGCCTCATTCCTTGCTGCTAGGAGAGATAACCAGTTCTGTAGTGCTCTAAGAGCAAACGATTATTGGTAGTTTATAAAGTGTATTTGCTTCGTGTTCTGAACTCTGACAAGGTGGCTGCGTGCTAATCTGTACCCTCAACCAGAGAAGCTGCTTGGAGTAGTCACTAAAAAGCACTGGAGAAATTGGGGGGAAATCAGTAAGGGGCTTCCTTATTATGTATTCAAGGGACGGGGACTAGATTTGAAGCCTGCAGGGCTCTGCCATGGAGAGGAGGAAGACAGTGTGGTCTCTGCAGTTATAAGCTCAAGCCGCTAGGAAATCTGTCCCCCAGGAAGTCTGCTGGAGCTTTGCTCAGTCCCAAAAATAGCCTCTGTTCGTCTTGCTCCCTCATCCGGTTTAAGCCAAGAAGCTCTATCTCTGTGAGGCACCAGTGTTGACATCTAGTCCAGGGGTTCCTTGATTTTATCAGCAGATACTGCTTGATGCTGAAGGCTTAAAAACTGTCTTGCTTGAAACTCCCTGGTGCCAAGGAGTTGCTTGAGGATTCACACAACATGAGTCCAAATGCTGCAGAGGATGGGGAAGCTGGTGACAACCAGATGTGCATCAGGGTTCAAAATTATCTCTAACATGCCATAATTCCACAGGGTCAGGAAAAAGTGTCCTCAGTATGAAGAGAAAGAAGAAAGGAAAAAACTCCGACAAGAAAACAGAAATGGCAATGTTGGTGTGTAAATGGGGAGAAAGCAGGTATGAATGCTGACTTCAAACACCTCTCAGTCCTTCCAGGCTGTATGGGCATTGCATGCTTGTTTTGCAAAGCTAGTGTTTGCTTTTTGTGCTCCAAGTGCCTTGAAACACATAGGTTACATGTGAGCAGCTGGCTTGGTTTTCTGGTTGCTCAAAACTACCTTGAGTTGTACAAGTTGTTCAACAGCTCAGTTAAGTTTCTGGCTGTGTTAAAGACCAAGTGAGGATGGGAAGCTGTACTGAGATAAGTGGAGCTATGAGGAGGAAGTCTTGAATATCTGCTCAGAGGCAGGTGTAGTGCAGGAAACAGTGGTAGGCTTCAGTCATGGAAGATGGTGCCACGGCATCATCACCTCTTAGAAGAAAAAATACTGAGCATTTTTCAAATCTTTGCTGCAAGGAGAGTTTCAGTAAGTTTCTGGTGCTCAGAAGCTGTGGACCAAAAGGAAGCTGCGAGTTCTGTGAGCACCACAGATGGCCTCTCAGTCAAGGTTCATACTGTCACAGCAACTGAGGCCCAAAGCTCCTTGGCATATGTGGATTGCCTCTGGGAGTGATCTAGTGGATTTTACTGAGCAGGCAAGTTGGTCTTTTCTGAGGCCAGGTGTAATTAACAGCAGACTCAAGGACCATTACTGGAAAGGAGTTACACAAGCTGAGGAGGAAGCCATCCAAGATAGTCCTGCAAAATTCCAGCAAACCTGCAAAGTTTTGCTTTGCCACATGTCAGCTATAGATATTTTCTAGCTTTGTCCAGTGAAAATTGGAGGGTTTTGCTCAAAGCTTACTTGAAGCTGAAGGGCATCTGGAAGTGTCCTCAGGTGTGCACATCCTTAAGGTAGCTGCTTCGCTCGGTGCTTTGCCTTGGTGCTAGCACAGGGTGCTTGTGTCTCGGCTGGTGATTAATGCGCCTGGTCTGCCTGTTACAGAGCAATTCTGAAGTGGCCACTGCCAAGCTGCGGGGTACCTCTGGCTACCTGACACATCCACCTGGACACTGTGGGCTGGAGCTGTTGCCTCTAAGCCCTCATTCATCAAGAGAGAGGCTGCTGCAAGGAGATGTCAACAGGCCACTTGCTGCTGAATGACTTGCTGAGGACGCCAGTTATCACTGCATCTTGACACAACTATGTGGAAGGAGCCAGGGCTCCTTGGGGGACTGTACCTGTTGTCAAGACCTGCTGGAGACTCCTGCTACTTAGCCTTCTCTCTCTGTGCTAGAGCTCCAGTCTCGGCTGTTGTGTGGATGGACTTTGTTCTCTTAGCAAGTCTTCTTTGGCAGCTCTAACTCTAAGGGGGAAAACCTGTTGCTGCTTTCAGGACTGGATGGAAGGGAGGAAAATCCCTTCCTTCCCTCTACGCAAGCGAGAAAGGGGAAGAGGTTGGGATGGCTTCTGTCCCTGGACCTCAGTGGATGAAAAACCTAATTCTGTTGTCACTGTGCTTCCTGTCCATATTGGCTTCCAAGAGCTTCGTCTGTACTTGTGACTTGCAGGGCATTGGTGACAGATCTTTGAACACTACACCTGGTACTGTGTGCGTGGAGGTAATCCCTCCGAGTTCCGTGGGACTCGTGGTGTGAGTGGAGCTATCCATTTGCGTGTGTGCTGGCCTGAGTTAACATTAGTCTCCTCAGGATGCTGACACTGTGGATGCAAGACCTGAAGCTTTGCATGTCAAGGACAAGATCCGTGCTCCAACCAACTGATAAGGCTGGACCCGTGTCTTCATAGTACAAAGCTACTTCTGTTAAACAGATACTTGTTGCTGCTTTAAGCAGTGCTTAAATATAAAAGACTTCACATCAGATCTCATCAGCTTAACTTGACTAAGAACCTTTTCCTTTGAAGAAATTAATTCAAGCACTGATGCTTTGCAAGCAGTGGTCTCTTGTGCTCTACCTTCAGGTGTGAAGAACTCATCTTACCTCAGTCTTTTCTGAGCCAGCTGTCCTTGCTTTCTTAACTGTCCATGCAGTCTTGAGCACAGAATATTATTTCAGTTTCTTCTTGGAAGAGTGATTGTGTTCTGTATAAACAGAGCAGAATTCTTCTGGTAGCAGAGAAACAGCATTGAGTGTCAAGTTGTATCTGTAAATGTGTAAACATTTATTATTGTATTTAATATTTAATGTTTCCAAAACAAACTTATTTATTTTATAATTAAACTTTTTACATAACCTAATCATGGTAAGATTTTTTTCTTGCTCTCAGGAGTACATGTAAACACTTGAAATTAGAGCTTGGTTTCTCCTCAAAGCAAGAATTTCAACACTTGGGAGCATAAAGTACTGCTGTGAAGAACTGCCGTGTGTCAGGCATGGGCTTGGTGCTCTTACAAGAGTGCACACTGTTTGTAAATAAAATGTACAAATGCAAGTACCTGTTTGGGTAAGAAATCCATTTCATTCAGCTACGAGGAATCTTCTAGTTCCTGAATTAGGGCGAGGCTAAGTCAGCTGTCTCCGTGGCAGCAGAACTTCAAACTGAGGTTTGAGCAGGTGTAGCCCTTTGCACTTGAGTCAAGGGTTGGAGTATTGAGTGGCAAGAGGCTCTCATCTCTGTGCAGTCAGAGAGAATTCGGACAGCAGCCTGAAACCTGGTCTTAAAGAAATGAGGGAAAGCAGCATAGCCTCAGGCCAGTTCCTGCCAAAGCAGAAAGGGAGCCTTGGCCTCCGCTGTCCGCTTGGAATTTGTTCTCTTCCTTGGTATTTATTAGTCCAACTATGTATTCATGTTCCCTCTCAGCACTAGTAGCAGTGAGCTGGGGTATAAGTTCAGAGTTGCCCTAAAAAAGAAGTTCGAAGGACGAGAGTTTGGCTTTATACTGTTAAAAAGATGGGGATGGAGAAGATTGTTTTAAGACCTATTTTTCATAATCTTCAAGAGGTGTTGATGGCTGGGACTTAACTGGAAGCAGAGCTGAAGGAAAACCCCAGCCATCAGTTGTAATTAGGATGCAGGCTGTGTATCCAGTGTAGGACTGGAGCTCAGTCCTGCCTGGAGTTGCTAAGATGGCTTGGCCTCCTGAGTTGGCCAGGGAGTTCTCAGGCTCTGAGAGCAGCCTGTATGGTATGAGCCGAGGTACAGGTAAGGTATTGCAACACCTCTTCGGAAGATTGCAAGACTTCATTCCAGGGAACTTGCTTCATTACCAAAGTAAACAGCATTTCTCCAAGTGGCTTTTCCACAGACATTTGCTATTAGAGCTCTGGCAAGAAAAGCTGTTTCTGTCAGTCATGCCAAGATTTTTTTTGCTTTGGAGTAAACAAGCTTGATCTTGGTGGTAACCAAGCCATGGCCTAGTGAGACTGGGGATGGATTATACCTCCTTTTTAAGAGCCATTAGACTCTTTTCCAACTCTTTTCCAGAAACTTTTCTCTCCTTAGTTTGCATCTTGGGGAAATGCAATTACTTCTTAGGCTAAACCAACACTAGTGTGGTAAACAGAGCTGTTCTCCCTCTTTCCTCCCCAGCTTCTAAGCCTGACAGGAGTGAAGCTACCAGTCTAAGTTGTAGATTCCATCTGTTGTGTGCTTTTAATACCCTGATTACTGAGTGGGCTGCAAAGTATTTTCTGAAAATAAGGAGCTGGGAACTGGAGAGGCAACAGTGGAGGGCAGACTTCATAGAAGACTTTGTCCTCCCTAAGGATTTAGGTTACAGCTGGGTTTTCTGAGAGGCTGTGCAGCCGCCAGCTCTACTGCATAGTTCTTGTTTGTGCTTTGCTCTTGGTCAGTCACATCCAGCACTGCTGTAGCTCTTGCTAGCAGGGCTTTGCTGTGCCTGAGAGATGGTGCAGTCTCATGCAGGGCAGGGAGCTGCCACTGTTCCCTGTGGTGGCTTGTTGAGCGCTCGGGACTGTTTGCTGTGTTTGGGAAACTTAAGTGCAGGGAACCGAGGGCAAATCTCACTGTCCATGAATGGCATAGGTAATTATAAATCCGGAACTGATGGATGTAAGAAAGTAAAAATTCCCTTCATTATGCCTTAATCAATTACAAGTTCTGGCAAGCAATTATGTGTTTTTTCTACCATGGCCCTGGCTAATGACAGCCTGCTCCAAGCTTCTGAACAGAAGTGTGATGCGCAAGCACCATCTAGACCTGCAGTGTCCAGTGGGTTGGTTGCTTAAAAGATCCCACAATAGATGGGTGGGGCTGTGTGTCTGGAAGTCTCTTGCTGTCCAAGGATGCTGTGCTTGTGTGACAAGAAAATCTGATTTGCTGCGAGGCAAGGGCAAAGATAATTTTTACCGATGATCCTGCACAGCCAGGTCTGCTCTTCAGGATGTACATTGTCTGGCTTTTGACCTTCTCTCCTCACCATGGAGTTACCTCATCTCACTGAGCATGCCTGGATTTCTGGTCACACGTCTTATTAATAAGTTATGCCTCCAGATTTTTCTTGGCCTTCCAGTGCCAGTGCTACTTGGAGAGGAGCACATCTGTGTCCTTCTCACTTGCAGCTGCTTCAGGGAGGACCTGAGGGAGGAGTCTGATGTGCTTGCACAATTTTCTGCACACAGGGCTGATTTGGCAAGGTATTTTTGATATCCAGATCAGTATCCAGGGATAATGTGATGGTCATGCCTTCTTGGGCAATTCTTTTGTCTCTTGTGAACATTTTGTTCTCTGTGACTATTGTAGAAAGAACGATAGCTCATCATGGTGTTATCTATTGTGCACTTAATGGAGCTTTTGAGCGTTTGCAGTTGTCTGTGCCCGGGGAGCTTCCTGTCTGCTTCTGGGCTTGGCTTCCCTCCTCCTGCCCACCTCCCAGTATGCCCCTTTTCCCTCAGAGCAGTCGCAGATGTTAGTCTGAACTTCAGAAGTTTTCCTCAGTAAATTCAGATGTACATGGACATCTGTAAGGGCAGCAGTTTGTACTGTCAGCGATCCCGGGTAGCTGTGCAGCGGTTTGCTTCACCCACATTTGAGTTGTTTGATGGCATTTCCAAAAATGGTGTAATGGTTTGAGCCCTTACAAGACTTGGGGTGTTTTTGTAGCAATATACTTACCTAGCACTACTGATACTTGAGTAAACTCCCTGAGCAAGCAGGCCTGAAAGCAAGGCTGTCAGCTGGGACGGATGCTTGTCTGTCTTTGGAGGGGGTTTCTTGGTGCACTAACAGTGTGTTCTGCTTCAGAGAGCAATGCTGCGCTCACCTGGCTCTTGAGGCATTCTTGGAGAGGGAGGCATGGCTGCGTGCCCTTGGTGACTGCTGAATGCACGGAGTGAGCATGTGCAAGGAGCAAGGGCTGCTTTTTGCTGTCACTGTTGGACTGTTCACATGGGACACAGCAGTGGACAGAAGGGTCAGACAATCCTTAGTAAGCAAACCTAGCTTCTGTCTCATTTTGTGAGTGGAGATGTGCATACCTATCGTTCCTCTGCTGGTTACACCTTTCCTGAGCCAGTAATCCTCGTTTGCTGCAGGTCTGGCTTTGTCTATGACTCGGGAGTCACTCAGCTGAGGCAGCTACACCTGTGAGTGGCAGAGGGAAACAGCTATTGTTTGCTTTCTCTAGAGGCCCACAGCCAAGGAAGCAGCATTTGTGCCTTCTTCAGCCAAAGAAGACCTCTGAGGTAGCACATTTTAAGTCCAAAGTAGAGAAAATATTTCAAAATGCATTTTCCTAGTAAGAACTGTCAGTGCATCTTTTTTGAGAAAGAACCAGTTTTCATTTATAGGCTTTTTGTGTCATTAAGATATATCTTTGCATATGGTTCAGAAAAATAGCCAAATTTTTGACTGAAATAATGCAGTCTGTTCTCTTTGCATCTTGGGACAAGAAGAAAAGCTAAATAATCTGGGAGTCTGATCTAATCCAGCATTTCCAATATGTCTTAACCTAGATGTGGTTCCCTCATTCCAGCACCACGCGCCCGAGGTCAGAGAACACTGTCATCGCTTCTAACAGCATTTGGGTCCCTGCTTTTTGTTGCTTTGTTCCAGACCTTGGCAAATAGCTCCCTTCTTTGGGTGTGCTTTATCCTTACACTGCTGCAGTGATTTTGTATTTGGGCATCAGACGGCAGTCGGAGGCTGGATTGGTTTGTGGGTGGTGCTGGAAACCTGCTGCTCTTCCAGAGGATAGAAAAGTGCTGCTGATGTTGTGCCATTAGTTACATTCTTTTTGCTTAGGAAAGGAAATATTTTCAGCACTGCAGGTAACCAGTTAAAAAAAAAAAGTGGAAACAGAAATTACTTTTATAAGTTTAAAGTGAGGAATATATTTTTAAATGTCTCTATTAGACCATCCACAGCTTGTGTCAGTGCAGGGTCACAGCATCTCAGCAAAATCTCAGGCCAATGTCTTGTCAGGTCTCCCTTCCTCTCCTTGCACCCCTGCTGGGATGACAGTGTGAATTGTTGGTGGTTGAACAGGGGCTGAACCTGGTAGCTGTCCCAGGTTTTACCCATAAAACTGCCCTTTGCTTGCATTGTTTGCCCTCACGCTTCTAAGTAGTGTCATTTATGTTCGGAAATTATTGGAGGTGCACACAGCAAATGCAGATGAAGAGTTTCAAACGAAACTTGTAAGTGTAATTGGGGTAGGTGGAGAGTTAGTGTGGCTCCCATTGATACTTGTCTGCATGGCTTTCAGACCATATCTGGCTCCTTGCAGTTAAAAGGCACTTCCCTGTCTCATGCCTGGGGATGATTACTGTTGGGGATGAAAGGCAGACACCTCCTGGGTGGAGCAGAGCACAGCAAAACCAAACCAGGGCTTAGGGCAACAAACGTTCTGTCAGGTCTCGGTCCCCCTCATTTATGATGAAAGCTGTTCAAAGACATGCACAGTAGTGACGTGTGTCAGTCCTGTGAGATGTTCCAGGGAAGCATGTTGCCTGGTAAAGACAGCCGTGGTTGGGATTTCAGCTGGAAAGAGCGTGAGGTGGAAGGATAGAGTAGCGGGGTTGAGCAAAGTGGGCCCGAATAAGGACACTTCTCTCGTAGGATAGGTGTAGCAAGGAATACTAAGGCATATTGATGTCTAGTAAGGAATGACCCCTGTGCTAAGTGCACATCCTAGTGCCAGTGCATAGCAGTTCCAGGGCCTTTGGCAGGCTCAGCAGGAAGCCTCTCTTCCCTTTCTGCACCAGGGGAGAGCCTAGAGGGAAAACTGATACAGTGCTGTGTGCTGTGTCAGGGATCAAGCCAGAAACCATTCACAGACCTTTGGGAAGGTTGCCCTAGCAAGAGTTGGAAGAAAAAGATCCTCTTAGCTTGGCTGCGCTCTTATTTTTCTCGGTCACACTTACAGTCTTATAAGGTTATGGGGCATCAGGTAGGAAAGATACGGTGCTGTTAGCTATGTAGCCATGCCTTTACAAGATAAAGTTAAGATTTGAAAGAAGACATGATGTCCACAGACAAAAATGCTCATCGGTTTTTCAAACCTCTAATTAGGTGCATGGAAATTGCTGTTGTAGGTGCAGGCTTGGTGACAGTACCTGCAAAAAGATAGCTGGTGGAATTTTGTATTTGGGAAGGTCTTTCTGCAGATGTGAGGGGATTTCTGCTTATAGTGGAACATGGGCAATGACTGATTTTATGCTTGGTCATTGGTTTTCTATTTAAAAAAAAAGAAAAAAGAACATTAGCACTTCTCGTCTGTTCTATGTCCACCCCAGCACTGCAGACTGGAATTGAACTGGTTTTTCTCTGGGCTGACACGATTTACATAAGAAATCGCTTACTGCAATGCTGATGAGCAAGCAGTGCAAGACTCAACAATGCGTGTCTGTTAGCAAAACTGTCACAGGAGAAGCTGGTACAGGTACAGTGGTGGTGGGGTGCTTGGTCATCATCAGCCCTATCTCACCTGGGTCCTAGGAGCATCAGCCTGGGTTTTGTCATGGGAACTCAAGGAAAACAGCATGTTCTGAGGATGCCATCTTTTTGCTGGGCTTTGAAAAATTGTGCTTTAAGACATGACTAAAGCGTTTCATAATTCTTTTTGTTGAGGTGATCTTGGCTTGTGCCAAAAGGACCTTTCATTCAGAAGGAATCCATAGGTAACTGAGATCTTGTTGGTGCCTCGAGAATATTGTTTGAACACGTGGCTTGAATTTGCATCTTTCTCTCTGCTAAAACCTTGTTTCTTGTTTTATCTGGTTCTGAGTGTACTTAAACAGTGTTCACTGTTAGGCTGTTTGATCTTCAGGACGTGTTTCAGTCCCTGCTCTGTCGCAGAGCATGTGACATAAAGCTGTTACGCACTGAATCCTGAGTGGGAGTAGGGTGAGTGTTGCCGCTGAAATAACTCTGTGCTTTTCCGTCTCACGCCAGTGTTGCACAAGAGTCTCCAAAAGAATCCCACTCAGACATCCCAAGTGATTGCACTACGGTTCAACACTATGATTCAACAGCCATGGCCTTGCTGGTGCTGGGAGATGCTCCACAGAATGGTAAACTCACAGCAGAGCAAGGCAGCTAGTGCTTTCTTGGGAGGAGCCGATTAATAACAACCTGATCTTCATCAAGTGTTCCCACCTTTAATGAAGGTGGAAAGCCTCTTGTCCCCTCGCTCAAATTTCATCACAGCCATCCCTTGGGCTCAGCGTGCAAGCCAGTCTGGAGGGAGCTCTTTGGAAAGCAGCCAGCTGGTCCGCCAGGAGATTGGATCCAGTTGCATCAGCATGGGAGCAGGAATGCTCCCAGGGCTGGCGGGACCTGTCCTAACTGGTTTTCCAAAGCTCCTCCCACAAGAGCTCCTGCAAGGACATCCACTTACCTCACCAAAACCTGGGTGATCTGACCATCGTGAAAGTAGAGCAGCTGTTACCTGGCAAAAGCAGAGAAGGTTAACCTTTCCCTGGGCTCCCAAGTTGAGGACAGCATGAAGTGATAAGTGAAACAGTGCAAAAGTGCTGTCGAGCCATACTGCCTTAACTGTAGGACTATCACAGACTAGCATCTATCAAAACAAGGATGAGCCAGGCCCTTGTTTAGTAGAAGATTAGATCAATTGGTCTGTGATGATTAACAGCTGATGCTGCAGATAATTTTATGGAAAGCACTCCAGCCTTTCAGAAGGGCTGTCTCGAACCGACTGCTTTGTGCAGGGTTATCAGTGCTCGTGACTTTACTGTGAACCTTTCTATCAGCCATGGTGCCTCAGTGAGGAAACAGTTGTAGATTTTGGTCTTTTATATGAACAGTGTTTTGGTGTGAAGCTTTGTGGGAGCTTGAAGTTTCAGGGTTTTTTTACTTGTACTCGTGCACATCAGGTCTGAGTGTGTACAGTTGCCTGGTACTGTGAGGCACTCCCTTCAGGCACTAGTCCCTGGAGATGCTTATTTACACAAAGGACTGGCTTCTGGCGTGGAGGCATGGCCTGGGAGCCTGAGGTTTCACGTACTTCTTCAGAGCAAGGGCATTTATGGCCCCTAGGACCAGTAGGGATGGAGGCGATGTAGTTCAGTGTATGACCTAAATATTACTATAAAGACTTTAGAAAATAGCAAGACTTAACTTTTTTCCTCTCCTAACTTTGAGTCAGTGTCATGGCTTGGGAGGTCTGTCTGCCAGCTGTAGCATGGCTTAAGCTGGGAACCAGAGATCATGAGTGAGAAGTCAGCAGCAGCAGTTTCCATCTCTCTTCCAGACAGCATGGGAGCAGGATATGGGCTGACATTCCAGCCCAGCTGATATCTTGTGCTCTGAAGGAAGTAGGACAGGCAGCAGACAAACCCTCAGGCCTGTTTATGAAATATTCCTGTACAGTAGCTCCCCAAGTGAAGTGCAGGGAGACTCACAGTTACCAGGGAAGAGGGGAGCCGGAAGCAGGGCTTGAGGGGAGGCTGTTAACTAAAGCCACGACCTATGCAAAAAGAAGCCTGACAATTCCTTGTTCACCCCCCTACCTCACTAATGACTGCTGGAAAAGCTCTCTCCAATGCAAAGCATCTGGGATGACTTTGTAGCACAGAGAACAGTGATTAAACAGATGGTATCACCCACGAGCACAGCTGAGCGTGGCTTGTACATGTCTTGGGGAGAAACAGGATATGCCACACAAGAGAGTGCTTTGCATTGGCTTGCTGTGCCCACACACCTTCTGCGTGACCTGGTGTGGCGTGTCTGCCTGGCAGCCCTCAGCCACAGCACCGGGCTCACAAGGCTCGCTGCAGCACAGAGGCCTGGCCAGTGCCGCTGGGGGCACCGAGCACTGGGGTCCTGGCCATGAAAGATGCCCTGGAGGTGGTTTTTGATCTGCTGCTCTGCTGGGAAGGTTTCAGCCTGCTTAGCGTGTAGCCTCCTGGTACCTCCTGTTCTTCCTTGCTGTCTCTCTCTGTGGGCACCGTGTGTGTGAATAACTGATCCCCCTCAATACTTGTGCCCTGTGTTTCCTAAGGAACCCTGACCTTCTGCTTTCCCTTCCCTCAGAAGCTGAGATTGGTGATGGTTCACACTTTTAATCATTCTTTTTCTCAGCACCCCTGTCAGATCTATGAAATGTGCTATGCTCTCCCAGAGAACCAGTGCAGCTGAGTGTGGAATTCATCCCTGGCACAAAGACCTGACACTTGCAGGATATCCTGTGAGCCTCAGCTCTGTTTGCACGTTTCTAACTGCTGTGATTAGTTTGTGGCCATTGAGAGTCCTGTTAGTGTAACAGCACTGCTCTCTATGTCCTGGCTCAACTGCAGTGGGATGATGATGCCCCTCCAGGACCTCTTTACTGTCTCCTTCAGGATAGTGCTCTCTAAGCTTTTCATGGCTTCTTATCCAAAGCTGTGTGCTCTTGGCTGTTGTGGTGAGGGATGTTTGGCTGGAAGTCCCAGCAAGGTATAGGCAGTGTCTTGCAGTGTCTGAGGCATTACTTCTCCCTGTGGAGCCTTTCTTGGAGAGGTTGAGCAACCAAGACCTGCAGCAGGAGTGCTTTGTGACCTCGTTTCAAAGCTGTAGGAAACCAGCAGCAGGGCCACGACCATTGCCTCGTGCTTCTGTCAGCCCGCACAGCTCCGTGGTGCTCATGGAGTGCATGAACCAGCGCTAGTCTGTCCCCTCTAAGCAGTATTAGGCTGGTCAACTATTGAGCCTTAAAGGTTTTTCCAACAGAAAATACTAGGAGTACAGGAGTTAGTCTGGAGATTTCACCTTGTTCTGCACAGCCTCCCAGAAAGGTTTCTATCTTCCTTTGGCCAGGTGAGAGGCAAATTCTCCATTAGTGACATGCCTTCAATACAGAACTGTTTCTTCTCCACCTCCCAGCAGACGAGGTGTGAGCTGCAGTGTACAAAGGAGGCACTGAGCCAGGCTTGGGAAGCCCTCCCTGTTCACATTGTCTTCCTGATGCAATCCTTCCTCCCAGTGCTCCTGCAACCAGAGTGGGGCTGCCTGCTAGTCTGAGCTGTATTCTTTAGAAAGGCCCAGCTGCCAGAGTTCAGCCCCCAGAAGAGAGAGCCTAGGTGAAGGTCTCAGTCAGCTCTCCTGCAGCCCTGTGGGATTTTTGGTGAGTCACTGGAAAATGGGAGGTCAAGAGAATTTGCTCTGAGAAATGCCATGCAGTCATCTATTCCTAGCCTACTGCTGTGGGTTTGTTTCTCTCTGTGCTACCAGGACAATGTGTTGAGGCTCTGCAACTGGTTCTCACCCATCCACTATTTCAGGATCTAGGTGTATCTACTTAGTAGCAAAAATTTATATAGGTTAATTCCCACACTCCCAATGAATGAATCATTAAGGGAACAAAGACAGGTGCCTCCTTTAAAGTATCACTGCCACCTGCATTATGAACATACGCCCAGGTTTTCCTGTATGTATTTAACCCCTTATCAGAGCAACTAAGTGACAGTCAGCTCTGGCACTGGCTGCACCTTGTCATGGATGGCCAGGAGGAAACCTGTTCTTGCGCTTGGAAGTGATGTGCAAAATGCAAAAGAAAGCTGGAAAAAACCCTCAAACACCCATGTAGAGAGGTTGAGTATGAAACTATACCTGGCTAGAGCTATGTCCCACCTCCTGAATGCTTTCCAGACATACTGAGGAGGAGGAGGGGTACCCTGCATCTGCTTAGCATCTGGTGAAACTGAGCTGGAAAAGTGTGCCTCCCACTAGGAAAGCCTGAAAGCCTCCTTGATAGTACTTGCAGGGGTGTAGCTGATGGTCCAAGCCAAAGGATGCAGTAGCTTCCCAGTAGAGCAAATTGCTTCCTCCTGGATGCAAGTAAGAACAGCATCCCTTTCAGCTGAGAGCTGCATTTTGGCTCGAGCTGCAAGGGGGAGGAAGGGGACTGCTCTATCTCCTGTGTGTTTTTCCCACTTGGTTGGGTTGTCAGTGTACAGTCTGAAAGAGGTGTGCCCCAAGGATTCCAAAGGAGATAAGCCACTGAACTATATTAGCACATGAAAGAAAAAACGGTGGGAGCTTCCAAAGGATGGCAAAGGTTCAAAACTTGCTCACAGAAGCACATAGTTGTGGATGATTACTGCAGCACACTCCTCCAGCCGGAGGCGTGGCGACGTAGCAGGAGATGAGAACGGAGCACAAAGTGATTAATGCCAGTGCCATTCTTAGTAAGGAGTCCTATTTTTAGTACGGATTGGCTTGGAATATGCATGGCTTTCAAATCAAAGAGCCACTGAAAGGGGAGCTCCAGAAAAGGGCACGGGCTGCAAAGATCAGAGTACAGGTGATCCTGAGACACACAATGGCAGATGCTACATGGCGTAGGCCCTTTGGTCCAGTGCTCTGTACTGGTGCTGTGCCATTCCCCTTCCTTCCAGGCCCCATTAGGGGTGGGATCCTGGGGCTTCTCTTTTGTCCTCTGCACTCTGCAATCCAGTAAAATACTGTGCTTCTAAGGGACTCCAGCACTCAAATGAGAGCCCCATAGATGAAACAGGTACTGTCTCTCACAGTGACTCAGAAACTGATAGTTTGGCTGATGGTTTGTATGAGTGTTACAGACATGGCTGTGATTTCTGAAAAACTAGTGCCCAGACTCACCTGTAGGACATCTAGAAATCCTGGGCAAATATCCAGAGCCCTCAAATTCTGCGTGGACGCCATTTTGCAGCAGAAGAGGAGGAACAAACTGTGGAAAGCCTGGGAATCAGCAGCACCTACTAGCGCTAGCTGCTCTCTTTCACTTTGCTCAGTTAACCTAGAAGTGACTTTCCCTCCTCTGCCTTTCATAGTCCTTTAGCATAAATAACAAAAAAAAATTTCTTTTCACTGTCATATTGAAGCATGTCTGAGATCCAAGAGACCTTTCAGCATGGCCTTTGCTGCAAGAGCAGCTGTTTGGATGTTGAAGGTAGAGGGATTTCAGAGGTGGTTGGGTACCACTCTAGAAAGTCTGTGGTGGAGAGGGAAGGGCTTGGGGTCTTCTTGTTTGGTTTTCTCTTTGCTGTACAATATTAGAGGTACCATTTGGGTTTTCTCTTCTTTTCTAATTTTGGGACACGGCACAAAATTAGAAGTGGCAGCCGCAAGGCCTGTAGTGAGCAGAGGCAGCGTGCTGTGCTGCTCAGGGTTAGCAGCAAGGACCCCAAGTGACCTCCCTGCTGTCAGCGCACGCGGCTGCGGGAGACAGCGAAGTTCACGTGAGAAGGTTCAGGTGTGTGCACCAATGGGTGTGATCTGAAGGCCTCTGTGTTTGCTTTGGAGCGTAATGTTTGCGTTGTTTGTCTTTGATTATGATTAGCACATAATCTCACATGGGGAGACTGCAGGGGAAATTCTGCCCTAGGATCAGCAGTGAGGGTTATTGGTAAAGTACCTGGCTTTAGTCAAGTACCAGTGGCTGCTGGTCTGACTGTGATTATGGGTGAGAGAGGTTTTGGGGAGCGTGCTGCTTTTCTTTCATCTGATCACAACGGCTGTCTAGCACATCTGTGAAGTTAGTCCAGGGTAAAAGGAATGTTGCAGTAAGGTCCAATTTCAGTCTTTTCAATACAAAATCTTGTAATTATTTTTTAAATGATCAGGTTTTAAATTTTGTTATTTTTCATTTCCTCTAAAATGAAAAAAAAAATCACAGAGTTATTTGTTTTGAATGAAAGATAACATTTTGTTTGACTTGGAGTTTTGTGTTTGGGAGTGTTTTCACTTGGTTGAGGTCGCAAGAGAATAACTGCTGTGAGGTGAGAGTTCTCCAGGCTGCCCAGTGGGGACAGGGCACCAAGTATGTGTACACAGCTACCTGCCTGCTTGTCCTCTCTGCTCTGCACATTAATGAAGATATCTTTGTTTGCAGTGAGGTGACTTAGGTGCCTGGCTTTGTCCTTGCTGCTTACCCACCCAAACACACCTCAAAGTACAACGCAAGTGACTATAAATAGTTTGGGATCCTTGAAGGCAAAATACAGGTGCAGTGTAACCGCATCGTTTGGTCCAAGTTTCAGGGACGACAGCAGGAGTCCTACTGAAATCTACACTTGGTTTTCCAAAGCCAGGAACACACCCTGAAGTCACTAACTGTGGTGTTTCCCCATTGACCTCCACAGGGCAGAGTTGGGCCCATGCTGAAGACTTCTGAAAATGCTGCTCTGCAGCTGTGGGTCTGGTGCCATCACCTCCTGTGAACTCACCCATGTCTCAGCACTGTAAGAGACAGCAAGATCTGGCAGCTCTGCTCGCCTCCAGTGTAAGTGCTTAACAGACACCCACTGGGGAACAAGTATACAGCGTAGCTGCAGAAGGGGCCCGTGCTCTTACTAACAAATATTGGCAACATTTCATGAAGTTCTTGTTCTCTGTTGGGGATACGGGGAAATACAAGTAGATAACTGCACTCACATTTGGGTTTACCTGGGCACTTTGCAGCCTACTGCATCCTGATGTTTGTTTGTTCTTTGTTTCCCCTGTGGTTGTGTCTGTGTGCAAATCCCTGGGGTTTTTAAGATGTACTCCAGGAATGTGGTGAGTGAGAGGACCAAGCCTGGCTCGGAGGACCAAAGTAGTTTGTAATGAGCTCTTGGTTTCAGCAGGAGACAGTGAGGACCTGCCATGAGTCTGGGTGTGGAGGAAATATAACAAGATTCTGAGCCAGGGCTTGGTGCCACTGAAAAGCGGGGAAAGCAGAAGTAGAGTTGGCATGGTCTTGGTGAAGCCACCTGACAAGTACCTCTGAGGTGGAGCAAAAACAAGCTCTGAAAGGCCAGCCCACAGAAAAGGAGTAAGGTAGTGGAGAGGTGGAGACAACAGAGATGGGCAAAGTTCGGAATGATGCCTCTGCCTGCCAGTGCAAGGCTGCTCTTGTGCAGCCCAGAAGTTGGGCTTTTGTGCTGGCTTGAACTTAGGAAGTGGAAGGAGAAGGTGTTGTGTTTTCTGCACAAGCAAGCTCCACCAGTACATGCCAAAGCATTCCGTTTATGCTGGACTAACCTGAACGTGTCAGTGGTGCTGAGGTGCTGCCTGGCCTTCCTCTGCTCTAAGGGTTAAACTGTGCAGCCAGGCTGTTTTTGAGAGTGCTGCAAACAGACAGCTGTGAGTGGTCTGAATGTCCTGCAAGAAGGAGATCAAAGGCTCTCTGTAGCCCAGCTACAGGTTGAAATAAGGCCTTGGTCCCGGTCAAGCAAAACCATTTGATAGGGCTCAAACTAACCCCAAACAAATATTCTGGGAACATGAGCATATTGTGAGGCAGTGAAGCAGTTGTTTCACTTCCTTTCCTTTTCTCCCTCCCTTGTCTATTTGCAAAAGAAGGTCTTACTCAGAAGAAAGGAATGAGGAAAGTGTAAGCCATGATCTCCTAATATTAATGACAGGGCTCATCCTATAGAAAGACTCATGCTTTTCCATTGGAGAGCTTATGTGGGGCTTGGAAGAATAAGCTGAGTTAGTAATTGGGGCTGGGGCTAGGCAAAGAATGAGCTGTGAGACCCCCAGCCCCCTTCCACATGAATGGGAAGAACCCAAAACTTTTCCTAAGTTATTGAAACATGTTGTGAAATGAGAGGCCGTTCGGAGCGTGGGTGATGGAGCAGGCAGGCCGTGGAATCCTGTTTTAATGCAAGTCTGTGTACAGGAATTTGGCTCCCTGGGACCTACCTGAGCCATGCAGGTAGGTACACTTTGCTGAAGTTACTTGCAAGTAACATGTGGGTTTTGTTGCTGTTTTACTTTCCCAAGCCCAGTAGATTCTGCGTTGGGCAAGAACTCTGCAGTTGTCCAGGTTTTGGGCTATTTTCTGTTTCTGAATCTGAAATCCGTCTGCAAGAGATTTGCTTGCAGTAGCACCTCTGTATCTCAGGATGCCTGCATGCAGTCTCCCTCACGTGTCTGCAGACAGGACTTGTCTGTGTCACAGGCTGAACCCGGGGATGGAAAGGCCCTGTGTGCCCCGTAACAGCATGGATACTTTCCTGCCCTGTCACGGCGCTGCTTGTCTGCCAAGATGCTGGCCTTGCTTACAGAGCATGAGCAGGGAGGTGTGTGGGGACTGGCTGGCCTCACCCCTCCAGAACAGCCCCCAGGAGCCTGGCAGAGCTGTTTCTAGCTCCAGTGAACAAAGTCAGGAACAGGTCCCTGGGTTCCTTTATCCTGTCTCTACTGAGATATTTCAGGCATGCATGATATAATGACAGTGTGCTGCAGCCCAAGGTGTGGTGGAAAATCTGGTTAAGCACGCTGGCTGAGCTGCTCCGTGGATCCTCGGCTGGGACATGCTGTAAGGCACAGCTCAGCACTGTTAGCACAGGAAAGGCAAGAGCTGCTCCTCTCTCACTTCAGCCTGAAGAAACCACATTTTTCCATTTTGATTTTTCCATCAGCTCTTGCATCACTGTGTAAGTGCTTGCCTTTGTGTTTGTGTTTCTAGCTGTTTGGTGCTATTTCATATTTTTACCAAGATCATCTCTTGAAGGCCCATTTATACAGATCCACTTGTCTCCTTCAGATGCAGCTTTTGGAGGCAAGTCATTCTCTCTCAACTGCACTACCTCTCTAGGCTCAGACTGCTGTGTCTGACTTACCCCACCCTGTCACACTTCAGTGCAAGTCAATATTAAGCCAGGTTTTCCCACAGCAGTACATTGCTTGCTTCCTTGCTATGCTCTCTGACCCAAGGCACCTGACCACAGCAGTCATAAGGTCCCCAAAATCCCATGTTCCCATGCTGTACCTTGCAGAGGGATTGGCAGGGCACAGTCAGAAGTATTGCCCTCTCAGGTGTGTTAGCGATGATGGAGTTCAGAGAGGGGATTGAGGACTTGCTATTTTATTCCATTAAAGCCAAGTCCAGCAGGGAAATCCAGTGGCTTAGTTTGCTCTGTTGGGTAAAAGTTCAGAAAGGGAAAAAACCTGTTTTCTTTTCCCAAACTCATCAGTTTGTGATTTTTGTGGAAGAATTACTTGTAGATCTGCAGAAACTGCATTTGCAGTGACAGCGTGACAGCTGCTAAAACTTAAGGATTTTCCATTTATAACCACTAAGAATTTCTGAACAAAGGAGAATAAGTGAAACAGAGAGAAGCTGGACGTTACAGCCTTCAGTGCTGTGCAGTCTGACCTGGCGACTCTGATGTTTCTTTTCATAATGGCTGCAAGTGCAGCGTGGTTTGGTGTTTGATTTGGGCCAGGGAGCGAGGCCAGCTGTGCCAGACACGCACCTGCCCCCTTTCCTGCTGCCTGCCCTCTGCTGTCTGGCAGCTAGGGGCCTATTCCCGGAGGGCATGGCGGGGGCGCATGGCATCCCCGCAGACAGGGCTGAGTGGGGAGATCAGAGCCACTCAGATAAAGATCACAGATAGAGCTGACTCCAGTAACTTCCTTAGGCTTCTTCTAAGGACTGCTGGGTCTCTGTGGCTAGGTGTTTTTGGGATGCTCCACCATCTGGGAGTGAGAAATCCAAGCATCCTCTCCCTTGGGACTTGGAAGGAGTGCTTCTTGTTCGTGCTTGTGATTTTCCATGCACAAAAACCTTCTGGAGGAGGGGAAGCACAACTGCCAGGCCCACTGGCTGGCATGGGTTTTATTATTCCTTTCAGCTTCCTCGTTTCCTCAGTTTCTTTGCCTGCAAAATGAGATTAATCATCTTTGTCCTGTAAGTTCTTTCCTGGAAGAGGAAAAGGATGAGAGTGCAGAGAGGCATTGGTGCTGGAGTAACACACCTGGTGTGCAGCAAGGATGCAGTTACTCCCAGAGGCTGTGCTGGGACACAGGAGTAGATTCCCTGTGCTGGTTTCATATCCATACCCTAAGAACCACCCTTTTTTCTCTGTTGCCCTAGGAAGACTCTCTCCCCCTCTGTAAACACAGCTAAGTGCTTGCACGGGGAGAATGGCCCATATCAGCATTCCTTACTGTGTGATCTTTCTTTAGATTGGCCTTAATATTTCTTTACCTTTGTCTTCTTGAGAACTCGGGGCTCTTTCCACCTGGGCACTGTAAAGAGCAGTTCATGCTCTTTACTCTCGCTTGTCTTTACTTAAGCCACCAGAGGCAACGCTTGCATGGGTGACAGGAAAAGGGAAATCCAGTACCCAAGCCAGCAAAGGAGGCTTGGAGGAAGACAAATACCTCCACTTGCTGTAGTACTGAATGCACACAGGCTGATCTGCGTTAGGGCAGCATTACCTGGTACTGGGAATCAGATGTTGTTTGCATTCTCCTTGGCAGGTGGAGCACACCAAAGGCAAGCCTCAGGAAACCCTGTTTCAATCGAAGGGCTTTGGCTCAGGCCTGACTGCAGCATGTGACAGGGACTTAGAGCAGGAAAGGCCACGGCCAGCTGTGCTGTGCACCGCCCAAGGTTTGCCAGTACTTGTACCTGGGCAGAGGTTTCTGCTAATGTGAGCAGCAGGGAGGTGATTAGTGGTACCAGCCTCTGGCTAGAGTCAAGTAGAGCAAAACCCCAGGGTCTTCATATGGGTTGTATGCAAACAGGGACATTTTCCTTAGCTCAGGTATTTGGAGCTAGGAATGTGCTTTTAAATCACCCACTCAACAGACAGCAATTCAGCAACTTCAGCTATAAAAACTTGATTGAGAACTCTGAAGCTGTGGTATAACTCTTAGAAATTTGCTTGTGTGATGATTACAGGAGTGGCCATACTGATGGTCATGTGCTCCTGTGTATTCTGTTCTGGAAGTCACAATTCTCTCTTCATGACAACCATTTCCATAGCACTACAGAAATGCGAGCTCCTAGATTCATGTTAAAAGGGAAGGGCATGAACATGCAGGCTTTTTACAACAAATCCTGTGAAACAAGCCCTCTGAGCAACCACTGGTAGAGCAGACACGCAGAAGGGTGGTTTCACATCCAGGAGCTGCAGTCATAGCGTAGGAGCAGATAAATTCTGATCTATTGAGATAGATTTTCAGATCTGTTGAGGCCTTTTGTGGCTCTGCCAAGCCAGATCATTGAAGTTACTCTCTAACCACATACTCGTATCCTAGTGCTGATGATCTAGGTGTTTCAGGCATGGGAGTTGTTCAGAAAAATATCTCATTTTGGGTGGGTTTCTTTTAGTCAAAGTTTCATTGAGGGAAGGAACAATTTATAGGTGACTCCGTCTCACTTAACTCAAACAATGCCCAGGTACAAAGGGAAGACCCACGTGCCGCTTGTGACAAGAATTTCATTGGGTTACTTGCAGATGGCCAGGCACAGGAACTATTCTCTTGTTTAATTCTAAATTTTGGGTCACTCATTCCTCTTTGTAATCTTTACTAGGTGTAGCAAACATCATAAAATCACGGAATGGTTTCAGTTGGAAGGGGCCTTGAAGACCATCCAGTTCCAATTCCCTGCCATGGACAGCGACACTTCCTCTTGCCCTTTCACTCCATGCTTTCATCCAAAGTCCCTTTTCTCCTCTTTTGGAGCCCTTTTAGGTGCTGGAAGGTTTCCCTGCGGACTTAAATCCTGTATCACTAGGAGGGATAGTTATTAAAATCAATAATTGGATTATTATAGCCTCAACAACATGAATTATACTTGTGCATGGAACACCAGTGTCATATTTACATACAAATGAATTTGTGTTGTTTATATTGTGTTGTTATTTACTGTGAGCAGTGATAATTGCTAGGCTGGGCTGAAGCTGTGTGGGTCATTTTGAGCCTGGATTCTGGAGGAGGTGAGCCTGCACGAGTGTATTATCTCTCATCATTTATCAGTCTCCTCTTAATAACTTTTGAAGGCATTGACTAATTTCATCTACATTTGACACAGGGGCAGAGGTTTTTGTGGTGGGGAGATTAAGGGACAAAGGACAGAGGTACTTGGTGAGCTAGAACTCATTAATTCCTCTGCTCAAATAACAGCTTGTTTGGAATTAACCTCAGGAAATGCTCTTTCACTGGGCCTAAACCTTCCTGCAGTTATGTGGTGATTATCACAACATTTTACTGAAATCCCAGGAATATTTCTGTTTCAACTTGCTGGACAGGGATGTTTGTGTTTACCTTCTAAAACATGTTATCAATTACATGTTTTTTAAATTTGGAGAAGCCAAGTCAGATCAAAATTGATGATCTGCTTCAGAGAGGAGAGTTATGAGAGTTGTGCTCTGAGGTATTAGAGGAGGAACATCAGGAAGGACTTGAAGTCTGGTCTTCAGGACAGTGCAGCCGCACAAACTCAGTTTTGTCTTTAGAAACTGCTGATGCTGAATGCTGTTTGTAGTTAGACAGAACTTGTATGGGCCCCATCCCTCCAGATCAAATGCAATATTCCTCTTTGCCAGTTTGGAAGGAGGAGGTATTCCCAGAGTGGTGCTGCAGAGCTGCTCCCTGCAGTGGCTGTTGTGGCTGAGCTGCAGGATGGTGCCATCCAGGCCCTGCCCTCCCAGGCGTGGAACCAGCCCTTCCCAAGGCTGGGACCTTGGCATGGACATGAGATGCCTCTGGATGTGAGTAGAGTAGCCAGAATGCAACACTTCATGTGCAATAAATGACTTGTTTCTGTGGCTCAAGGCTTCCAATAGCTTGCAGCCCCAAGGAGGAGGTTCAGATCACATTGCAGAGCAGTTTCTCATCTCAGGACCATGCAGTTGTCCCTGGCCAGTACCATGACAGCAGGCAATCAGGTCTCTAGACCTTTTCCCTTTCTGTAGCTCTATAAATTCCCAAATAACTATGCCAACACTGTGACACTCATGAAGTGGAAACTGAACAGAAATAATGTGAAGTACTTGCTTTTGGATGCCAGTGACACATTTGGAATAATTTCATGAAGTTCCTATGTGAAGTCCAGTTAGTGTTGGTCACTGCACAAATATCAGGTGTGTATCTGCAGGGGCTAAGGCCGGGATTTAACTTCACGTGGCAGGAGCAATCCACTCTGGAGAGAGCACTGCTCACAAAGTGACAGAGTCACCACATCCTCCTGTGGGAGCAGCAGAGGCAGTTATGCTCCGATGCTGCTTGTGCACAACTGCTCTCAAGGCAGGAGGGAAGTGAAACTTTTCCTGTGATCCCACTGCGGATGAAGAGGGATCTACATGGTCGCTGCTTGCAAGCTTGTGGCCTTTCATTTCTCACTCAAGTCCGTGTAGGCTCTTTTCTCCCACTGGATGTGGAAACTGTAATCCTTCTGTAGAATCCTTTACCTCTGTGTCTGTTGATGGGTCAGATAAATAAGATAGTTTTGAGCAGAATAACTGTAGTGAACAAGGCAACATCTCTAACAAAAACACTTCTTTCAAGAAAACTTTTGTGCACACACCTGACACAGGGCCGAATTGGTTTGTTAGAAAGCTCATGACGGTGCACTAAGTAGTTCAAATTGATTTTGTTCTTTCAAATTCAGAACATAAACTCACTTTGCACTCTTTCTTTATAGCTGAGTGTCCTTGTCTCAGTTTCCAGTATAACAAGAAGTGTTCCTAGATAGAAATAGCAGAAGACCAGAAAAGATTAAAAATGAGGCCAAATTACATAAGGGGAAGAAAGCAAAAGAGGGGAAAACAATAATAAAAAAAAAAAGAAGCTTATTTTCTTTACATAAAAATATTTCAATGAAGTGCTTTTCCCCAACACTAATGTGCTCTCCATGATGTGAGGCTGAAGGAGGGAAGATGCATTTTACAGGTAAAAATTATGTAAAATAGTGATTATTTATTATCTTGCTGCTGCTGTTTTTGTGAGCTTCTCAAAGAGGAGATTTGAATGGGGACCTGTAACTAAATGAAATGCTCCCAGAAGTGAGCCTTTGCCTTGTACTTCTCATCAGCCTAATTCCAAGGAGTGTGAAGTCTGTTATTTGACATTGCCTCGAAGGCAAAGTTTTATGCCAAATTTGAAATAAAAGACTGTGATCTATATTTCCTCCTTTTCATTAGGAACAGGGAATGTGCAAATGAAACAGACCTTCCTGTTTCCAATCTTCCAGCAAGTGCACGTTTCAGTTTGTCTTCCTCTTCCATTGCGAGAGGGGGGAAAAAAAAAGAGATGCACTTGAAAAAAGATGGATCCTTGCCTTCATATTATGTCTGCAAGAAACATGTCTGGACATGACAGGATCTTAGCAAGGGCTTTGATTCACAAGTGGGAGCACTGTGTATTGGGACAGCTGTTGTTATTCCTGCCCGAGCTCCCAGCTCCAGCCCTCAGAGGATCCCGCCTCTGCTGCAGGGGTGTCTCGGTCGGTCACAGAGCAGCTGAACTGCCACAGGTTATAGCCAGACAGGTTAAAATAGCACCCTGCTGGTTTCACCGACCTTACAGTGTGACCAGAGGCACAGGACCTTCATTAGTGTCAGATCTGCAGCTCATGAATATCCCCCTCAGACTTCCAGTAGACACAGCTATTCCAGTTACAGCAGGTGAGTATCTGGTGCTGGTGGCCCACCTGCGACAGCTACCATGAGGAACTATGCAGAAATAAGTTGGTGTAACCCATAGTGGAAGATGAGATTGTAAGAGAGTCAGTGTTCTCAGCTGTCTGCTTCTTCCCCACTGTTGAAGGCACACCATGGTGCTAGGCCTTTATTTTAGAGGTGGGTTACCAATTGTAGTTCTCCTGGGTAGGGGCCAAGTGCTTGGACACTCAAGGTCTAAGCTGAGCTGCCTGGTTTTTGGAGTGCACAGAGACAGAAACATGAAGCATAATGGAGAGGGGGCCAGCCTTGCAAGAGCAAAGCAGCCCCAGATGTGACCAGGCCACAGAAGCAATGGGGATCTCTTTACAGTGTCCTGCAGCAGCAGAGGATCAGCAGGGGCTCTTAGTACTTTCAGGAGGAACCACAACTGATGTGCTGCCTCTTGGTTTTATTTTCTCTTTCAGCCATCCATTGACACAATCCTGAGCTCCTGAGGTTATGTGGCCAAGCCCTCTGGGGTCCCTGCCAGGCTCTGGCCTTGGTGGCCAGTCAAGTATCACCTTGCCGTGGGTCCCACTGCAGCGTGTCCCACAGTGCTCCTGTCCTCCCCAGTGCCCTGGGGCAGGCATGCCAGGGGCTGCCAGGCCAGGGTACCTGCTGCTGCCTCGTGCCCATCCCAAACTCCAGTGGGATGTCTGGGCTGCCCAGCCAGCTCCCCGTCAGGCCGTGCATTTCGGTGCAGCCATCAGCAGTAGCATGGCTAATAGGCTGCTGTTTAAATGGCTGTAATTAGGCTTCAAAGTAACCATTATGATGAAAGGGGGAAATCTCACATTCCTCTCCACTCTATCATTTCAGGGTGTCTGGCAGCACCCCAGAAAGACAAAAGTGCATCACTTGATACCACCAGAGCTACCCGTTTGCAAGGAACATCTCACCTTTGCTTTAGGAAGACCCTTTTTTCCAGGAAAAAAAATGCATTCATTTGTGAACTCGGTACTCTATTTTCTCCATTCCTGTGGGTTTTTATCTACCCCATATGTAAGCACTTTGCAAATATTTGGCTGGAAATTACGAGAGATAAGACAGGTCTGCCCTTGCTGCAGCAGGCAAGCGCCTAGCAAGCAGAATAGGAACTGCAGGGATACATTTCAGCTTATTGTATCCTAGAATGAGTACGGTGTTTACTGAGAGACTGTCTCTTCTCTTTGCTGATTGATCCACTACAATTTGTATTCAAATATCTGAAATGCTGGCATTTGTTTCTTGCACTGCTCCTCTTTGTCCCACTCTCCATGTTTCAGATATTCTGGGTTGTGCAGGAGGAATGATAAAGGTGATGCTTCTGGTGTCAAATGCCAGCATGGGCTCAGCGCTATCTTTTTCTGGAAAAGGACCTCTCCCTTAGTGAGCCTGGGAGGAGAGCAGGTTGGGGAGTCCTAAGTGCAGTCCTCTGCCCTGTGCTGTTTGTTCCATCTCCATTTTGGAGCATATTAGCAGTTTCCATCGTCCTCCTAATTCCACTGCCATAAAACATCCTTCTTACTCATGAAGCAGAATACCTAGATCCACCTTCTTGCCTCCTGGCTAATTACTGTCATTATCTGGCTAGACAAACTTGTCATGAGATTAGAATCTCCTCACAAAACAGGGTCATCTCAGGAAGTTCTTGCTATCCGGTTTTGTGTAAATCAGTCACCTCTGCAGCTAAACAGCAGCTTGGATTGTTGAGAATTCACACGCTCCCAGGAGGGGAGCAGAGGAGCATTTCCACACAGGAGATGGTTCAAAAGAAGCTGGGCGTTCCTACTGACATCAGTGGGGCAAAGCCTACGCCCACTCTGTTGCACCTGCTCGAGGAGTTATCCTTTAAAGACACTGCAAAGAACTAACCACTTGCAGTAATTTCATTGCCTGGATGGATCACTGCTGTAATAAAGTTGTTATATTCTACTTAGTGTGTCCTTCACCCCTCTGCGTTGGCAGTTCACCTCACCTTAACTCCGCAGCAAGCCTCAACATGGACAGAGTCCAGGAAGAAGCCACAAACCAGCCTGGTCATCTTCTTGTGTTTTTTAAGGCTTCAGGAAATTCCACCTGAAGATGCCAAACTAAAATAGATTCAACTCCCCGTTTAAAACAGAAACTGAGCTTAGTGCTGTAGGCACTGCATGGTTTGCCCTCAGCTCTGCGGGGCTTTTCTGCAGAGGCTCTCGGGGCTGGCTGTTTCCACGCCTGGGGAATGTAGGTCTCCTTGTGCTTAGGCAACTGGAGAGCCAAGCACCTCTTACCCAATGCCCTTCCTGCGTAGGAGAGCCCAGCAGCAATCCTTGCTCCCATAAACCTCCGGTGACTTCACTTTGCACACTAGCCCACATGGGGCCTGCCGTGCCAGGGAGCGCTGTGTCACCAATGCACCAAATAACTGTACTGCATTTTAACAGGCCTGTGGCAGCAAGGAAACCTGTGTTAGCCCAGCAGTGCTCCAAAACGGAAACGTGTGCAGTTAGAGGAACAGAGGTGACTGTAACCCTGGCTACAGTTAAACAAAACACTCCCTTCCTCAGCTATTGTAGCAACCTAAATTGCAGGTGGGTCTGGCTGGCTGTAGGCCTGTGATGCTCCAGTGATTCTCATTCTCCAGTGAGAAACACACAGCTGTACTGGAAAAGGCTGCTCTGAGCCAGCCTTCAATGTAAGTTCTCTCATTTTCCATGT
The DNA here is from genome assembly GCF_027477595.1 of Haemorhous mexicanus. NCBI lineage: Eukaryota > Metazoa > Chordata > Aves > Passeriformes > Fringillidae > Haemorhous > Haemorhous mexicanus. The sequence goes on from NC_082344.1 coordinate 1,005,507, forward strand.
GAGTGTGTCTTGAGGCCTTGCTGCAATCCACTCTTCAAATGGTACCCTGCAGACTAAACCAATGAGACAGTTCTTGAGCTTTTCTGAGCCCTCCACCCCTGTGATACCTGTGTATTTGGCAAGTCTTGTTGAAAAACTCAGAGATGCTGGTCCACGTAGTGCAGACTAAACTGAGGCTGGTAACACACTAAGCTTAAAACCAAACCTGTTTCTTCCTTTCATTGTCCGAGTTTGCTGCGTTTCTGCAGGACCAGTGCAAGGCTGTGCAGATGGACATTCAGAAAAGGGCTGAGTGCACACGTTCTTAGTGAGGAACCCTCAACAATTCTGGTTCTTTCCTTTGCACAGCGGGGCAGGAGAGCAGCCAGATCCTCAGGGCAGCAATAATCCTAATCCTTCCTCTTCCTACAGTATCCTGCTTCACTTACGCACTGTTGTCCCATTTCAACAGATATTGAAGCTGGGATGCTGCAGACAATAGTGTTCTCCTCTGATTCATCCTTGGATCAGGCCCTGTCCTGTGTAGGAAAGAAGGCAAAAACACAGTTTTATCTGTGTGTGTAATGAGTCTGTTTCATAATACATTCACACAGGACAGCCAAATGAGGGCTGTACAGACATGCTATTTCCAAAGGGTACCCAAATAAATGAAACTTTCTCTTTGCTCTTTAAGGGCCCTATTTGGACAGATTTGTGAACTAGCCAGCTCTGGGGTGAGTCTAGGATATGCTTGGCAGTCTGTACATCTTGGGAATGAACACTGTGGGGGAGGGTGCTTGTGTCAGACTGCTGAGCCATTCCTCATATAGTCACACCTTTGTCTAGCAGTGCTGTGAATTGTCCCAGGGGAACAGAACTGGACACTAGTCAAAGGATGTGGCAGGATCAATTTGGTCAGCCCTAGAAAAGGCTTCTTCCAAAGCACTGGTTCTTAAGTCTAGTCTGTGTGCCTGGATCATATCAGCTGTAGCAGATGTTCCTCTGGGTTAATCTCAGTCAATACCACTTTTTCATATTCCAGTTACGGGTCTCCAACGCACTACCAAGTGTGCTGGTACTGCCAATAGGGAACAACACGTTCTAGGCAACAGGATTGGTGGTGGCTGCAAGGCTTGCTAGTCAGCCCTCAAGAAAATGTCCTTGGTGAGGTGCAGACTGAGGCCTGAGCTGCCTCTTGTTCCTGCTGAGAACATGTTTATCTGCAGACTGGTAAGGCAGTGGGAGCCACATCTCCTTCTCTCCTGTGGGAGTGCTTCTGCTTTGGTGTCATCTGCTGTGTGAGATTTGAGAGAGGCTCCGGGTCACTCCCCAGGGTAACTTGTAAGAACAAGCTGTGCCATGTTCCCTCAAACCAGGGCCACGTGCATCTGAAGTGTTACCCTCAGCTCAGCTCAGTATTGGTGGAGAGGAACAGTTAGACTGGGAGACAGTCCCCTAAGGAGCGGGTTGGTCCTATCCTGTAGTGAGCAGGGGCTGTGCTGGCTGTGCTGCTCCTGGCAGCTCTGTTGGACTCTGGAGGCAGAGAGGTAAAATAGATCACTAGGCACCTAGGGGGAAGGGCAGCTCCAGCAGAAGAGTCTGAGGGGAGAGAAAAGGACCCAGTTTACAGCCCATTGATCTGGGCACCTGCCTGAGATAAAGCACTGCTTCCAAGTCTTGTTCTGCTGGTTTTGGGTCTCAAGTGTTTCATCTCTCCCAGAGCCACCTCTCAGTGTCATGGAGTTGCTGACCTCCCAGGCTGCGGTGCCCTTCCTGTGTGTGACCTCCAGCTCTCTGTTGGTGCAGTGATACCATCAGAGGGGCGAGGGTTTCAGTGCTGGCTTCTGCAGCGTGTTGCAACTCCCAGCACCTGTGCGCTCTCAGGGCAGCAAGGGCAGCTATTTCATCCTGACAGGGAGGGAGAGGCCCTCCAACAGTGCACCCAGGGAATGGTTAAACAGAGATTTGGGATCTCTGCATAGCCATGAGGGGAGACAAAACCTTGAACTTTAATCTCCCATGGTGCTTTAGACTTCTGCTAGCAACATCTCTTATTCCCTCTGATGTAGCTTAGGATGGTGAAGGAGGTAGATAGAGTAAGTGCCTGGTGCTCCAAGATGCTTCAAAGTGGCCTTTGTCAGAAACCTCTGACCTGTCCAGCGGTTTCCATATTCTCTGTGTTGTATCTCAGGATCCACACAACTCTGTGACCATTTGGGAAATCTGGCAGAGCATAAACAAAATATATTGAGATACATAGTAACCAAAAACACCTGTCAGATCAACGTGTAGGTTTTGCATTGAATATGTAGAATAAATTAGACATCAAACTTGTGGTGCACAGTACCCAGGTTATCAGTGAAGCTTCCTAGATATCCGTAATAATCTTGGCTGTGACATAGCAATTAAGAGAAAAAGAGATCTGGCATTACTTCATGTATGCTTGTTTGTGCAGAAGTCTCTACTTGCCTTCTAGTGAAAACAAGCAGTTTCTTTTGTTTGCACACCTCACATTTTGTGGATAAATGAATCATTTTAGGGTTTGCTTGTTTTGTTCAGCAAATGCAAAGTAAAAGCACTCTCTATTTCCCTCCTACCTTTCTGGCTAAGCAGGCTTATGCTCACCTGGGAGCCACGAGACCCTGACAGGAAGGTTGCACCCTTCAGCTGCCTTTGCTCCTTCTCCGAGGGATCGCTGCCTTCTGCCAGGACCTTTTAGATTCGTGCTGGGAAGCAGCGCCCCGGCACAGCCGGCCTGGTACTGCATGCCCTGCTTTTCTTGCTTGCCCTCGGCTCTGAAGGACCTGCATCCCCGCAGAGAAACCTCTGCGCGTGTTTTCTCTCCTGCCAGCGCGACCTCCTTGCCGCAGTAGTGAAGTGACTGAGCCGTGCTGAGTGCTGCAGGGCTGCAGTGCCCGCGGTTGCCCTCGTGGCCACGGCACAAGCCCCTTGTGAATGTGCTCGTGGTTTTGTCCTTCAGCAGCTGAGGGAAACGGCATCGAGTCCGCTCCTCTCGCTGATGAGGCTTCTCTGCTGCATCGAGCTGTTCGAGCGGGACAAGCATTGCAGGTCCTTCACAAAGCTCCTGTGTCTGATTTCTGGCAGACAGCTCTTCCCTCTCTCCCATTTCTCTTTCTGCTGTGGTAAAGAACAGCTTTGCTTTCCAGCACCGCCTCAGACAAAACACTTGAGGGTCTTAGAAGGTTTTCTTGGTTTTGGCATGCTAGTTCCTTGTCCTCTCTGGAGGATTTAGAGTTTTGCCCTGGGCAAGCAATCTCCCTGTGCCCTTTCCTCCCTCTCTTATCACCTCCTAAAGCCGGGCCCATCTCTGCAAACCCACGGGACAGCGATAGGGAGCAAGGGATGGAGAAGAGTTAATGTCACTGACGTAAAACCAAAGTGTCTTTCAGTGTTTATTTAGTATTTCACAAACTATAAACCGCTCTGTGGGGGTGCTGGAAACAGAGATAAATTAGTAACTTAACAAAGATCCTTGTTGGTTTTGGTGGGTCTGTGAGAGCCCTCTTCCGCACAGGAAGCCGTGTTGCCACACAGCAGATAGCAGCTCTCCCCTGGGCTGAACATGGTCTCTTGTGTACCATGGATCATTTTTGGTAATGACCTCTTCAGTGCAGACACAGTGGTCAAATGTTTACTAGTTTATAGATCCAGAACCAAGCACATTCCAATGACACGGTCGCATGCCTTTCTAGTGATCTGCAGTACTTGAAATCCAAGATTCAGTGATACATTAGGTGAAAAATAAAGAAGGATCCAAGGAACAAAGGAAAACTTGCAACCCTTAGGAAACCCCTTTCTGGGGCTGAGCCCACCTGTTTGGGACTGTGTATTCTCTCTATTTGTTGTCAATCCATGGTCCTGCCAAGCTTTCTGGTACCTGGAAACCTGTTTTCTGGAGAAAAACATCTGATCACCTCCTAAAACCTCATTGTTAACTCCTAACTATAGTGAAATGCAGTTGCAGCCTATGGCTGAAAGGCAAAGAAAAGGAGCCATCTCCTCAAGCCCAGGACTAACACAGAAAACTTCTGTGGCCCAGAAGATGGTGTATAGGTTTGAGAAAGGAAAATAATTAGGAAAAAAGAGAAAACAGAAACAATAGCATTACATTCACATCAGTTACGTCCTCTAGACTTTGACGATCTGTCTTTGAATTCTTTCAGGTAGTTTTGGAACCAGTTTATACTTTTGACTTTCACTTTGGACAGTGGCAATCAGTTCCACAGGAAAATGGTGGGCAAAAAAGGTGAAAACATGCTGGCTCCAGTGACCTCCTTCAGGCAGCAGCCTCAGAACACATCACTGGGTGAAACAGCTCTTCCATTTCACACCTGCAGTCTCATAAGTACAGTTATTTTTTGCCTACTTCTTGTATTACAGGACAAACTGAAAAATCATTCCCTCTTCACATTCTTTGCTTCACTGCAGATCCCCAGCATGTTTCCTTTCAGTTGCTTCTTTTCAAGTGAAAGGGGCCTCATCTCTCCTGCTGCTACAGCCATTTAAAATTCCATAGTTCTGAAGGGAAAAAAGAGCAATGGGATGGGTAAGACTGCAAGTGGATTCAAGATAGTACCCCATTATCAAAGTACATTGTGGCACAACTGGGTTTTCTTAATACCTTCTATTATCCTCCTGGCCTTTTGGGCCTCTGCAGGACACTGTGGAGGAGGAGGGAGACTTATGCTGCACCCAGGCTACACAGTTCCAGGGAGGTCTTTGGGGTTTACTGCCACAGTCTGATGAAACTGTAAAGGAAGCTTTGGCAGCTTGGAGAACAGCAGTGTCTAAGGGCAGAGAGAATTCTGTTCTAGGAAGACATTTGGGTGAGATTCACAAAAGGGAGGAGTTAAAAACTGAATGAAGCCTCTTTGGTTTGGGCTAAGGTAGGGGCTGAACACAAGAGCTTGAATGGGAATCCAAAGCTCAAGAGTACCTCGGGCTCCTCCAGAGGCCTTGAGTAAAAGCTGCCGTCCCAAATTGTCCTGTCTAGACTATTGCTGCCAGAGCACAGCTTGGGCCAAAGAGTAAGGAGCCAGGAGTCTCAAATCACAAGTTACATTTGCATTTCTTTGCTTGTAAATGAAGAGTATTTGATAGGAAATTTCTAGGACAACAAGCACAGCTGTCTTACAGCACAGTGTAACTAAACCCTCATACTCAGAAATCACGAGCAGAGCCCTCAAAAAACTCTTAGGCTTGGTATAAACTTGATATAACATGGTATCTTAGAATAAATATTTTGCACTGCATTTATTTGCTAATCATCCTTCAGAATTCAGGGGTCAAGCAGTTCAGTATCTTTCTGAAACCCTGTGGGCTACCAAGGTATTTCCTTTATCTTTTTTTCTTTCCTTAAAATGAGAAGTGGTAGTCTCATATAATTGCTGGAGTTGCAGCTGTAAGAGGGAAGAATTGCACTAAGAGCGCTGTCACCCTGTCACCATAGCCAGTGACCCTGCAGACTGATTTCTCTAAGTGCTGGACTAGGCCCCTCTTCATCCTTCTGGGAAACACAATCCTCTTTCCCATTTTGTTTCATGACACTTCTCTTTTGTGTCTGAAGCCTGTGTTTTCCACCCACCCCTGAAGCTGGTGACAGGCTCAGCCTGAGATGTGGGGAGCAGCAGTAGGCTCCAAGCAGGTAAGCAGGCACCCCAGTGCATGTTCACTAGCTGTCTTCTCTGGCACGAGGATGGATCCTTTCCTAAGGGCATCCCTTGAGGCTGCCACATGGATGTACTTTAACCCAGTGTCATTCCTGTCATTATGATACAGCCCTTCCACCCAATACCCAGGGCAAGCATGTGTCTGTCCAGGGCTCCTTCTCTGGAGCAAATGAAGCTGGGGCTCCACCTCCATCCCAGGGAGATGTCACCCTGGGGGAAGGACAGCTGAAGCTACCCTGGTCATTCAGACAGCTGTCCTGCTGTTCCTGACCCCTCCCCAGCCCCACAGCATGAGGAGTTTGTTTCCAGTTCCTCTCTGTAGCAGAGGGACTTTGAGGAGCACGAGGTGGGATGTGTTCTGTTGTCACACATGCTCAGCACCCTCTGCACATGGGCAGAGTGAGAAACTCAGAAAAAACAAAGGGCCTGAGGCTGGTTTCTCTGCAGACAGACAGACCTGCCCTCTTGCAGAACAAGACTCTTCTCCCTGTCCTCTCAGTCAAACCCGAGCTTCCTCACTCAGCTCAAACTTTCCTTTGTACAGTCAGAGTGACCTCTCACCCGGGGCTTGCCTGCCCAATTTGTAAGCCCTTTAATAATGGTAATCCTTTATCCTACTTTGCACATCAAAACACATGCAGGCTCCTCCCAAACAAGAGAACTTGGCAGATGAGCCGTGGGTAAAAAGCCCAGTAATTTATACAAATTATGCTGTTCAAAGGTGTCATTTCTCTTTCTCCTTAGCAGAAGGAAAAGATTTCTTCCCATCCAAATGTTGCAGAAGCAGTGTTTATAATTCATCATTGCAGTATTAAGTTTATCTAGGCACAAGACCACTCTGCTGTGGAGGTACCATGTACTGTGAGTGCAGCTGGCAAAGCCTCAGTGTGTCCCAGAGCCTCTCCAAGACCAGGGCCTGGAGAGGGGGTCTGGGTCAACTTTTCCCTTGCTGCAGCCTTGCTGTGGTTGTCTGCAGTGCTTCATGGCCCTTTGTAAGTGCTGTGTTTTGTTGCTCTCTAAAGGGAGCTCGTGCCTCCTGTGATTATGGAGCATCTCACGGAAGAAGTCTCCAATCTGAGGATTATCTAAGTGTCTGTGGCAAATTCTTCAGGGAGAAAATGAAATCATTGTGCTGTGTTCCAGCTTCTCTTAGAGGTGATGGCTTCTGGTACCGTTGTGGAGGGGGGCGGTGAGCTTGTACACTTTGCATGAGGCACAAATAATGTTTCTGAGAGCTCCTTCACTCCTGGGAGCAGAGGAGGAGCAGGCAGAGCAGGCAGTGGATGTGCTGTACCCTGGCCAGGACGGGGAAGGATTGTCACTGCAAACACGTGGGCCCTACTGCTCCGTCCATTGACACAGCTCGTCACTGCCACAGAGAAGCTGCTGGCATCTTTTAGCACTATGGAAATTCTGGTGTTAATGAATTCAGCAGCTTCCTCTTGAAAACCTTTATTGGGTGATTTTCACACTGCCCCCACAGAGCCCTGTTCCTTGAAGTCAATGGGAGATCTGGGTGTGGTGAAAAGTCAAGATCAGACCTGTAAATCAGATGATAAAGAGAAGTGAATCAGTAGGAAATGCTTTTGGAGAGCCACATATTCCTCTCCTGTCAATTAAAAGTGCAGGGAATGGCCCAGGAAGAGCTTCCCTCTGACACATAAGGGACTGGATTTCAGCAGCATAATGTTCTAATGGGGCTTTCTGGTAGGCTGGGGACATAAAAGCACATTTGTGCCAAATACATTGTCCAGGCCAGCTAATAAAATCAATTTCTGAGGAAGGATATACAAATCTGTGTGGTTCTTCCCAGGATTCATTGAGATGGCTTGTGCAGTCTTCACATATCCTGTGGCAGAGCCCAGTCCCTGGCAAGTTGATGTGCTGTGTGCTGTGGCCCAAAAATGTTTGATGTGGCAGTACAGGCTCAGCTCTAGGGAACATATTCTGCTGGGTCCAAATCTCTTAGGTACTCTGAAAGCCTCCCTTATTCACTGACTCCTCCTGAAACATCTGTGGCAGCTCACTGAAATTATGTGCCACTTCTGGCCTCTTGGTTGCTGAGTTTATTTAATTAATGTTATTCCAACTTTCTTCCTGTCTTTCTTCTTCCTTCATTGTTTCATAAGCCAGTGGTACCTAGCCTTCTGTGGGTCATAAGTCATCAAAAGGTTGCCTCTGACATCATTGCAAATAAAATAAAAATGCATTAAAACAAGCCTGTGCATGTGGAGAGCCCAAATGGAGAGACAGAAAGGGCAAAGGAACGTGCCAGCTTTCAGTGCTGGCAGCTCCTGGTGCCACGCTGAGGTGAGCTGTGCTGGCACGGGGTGACCCTCGGGCCTGGTCCCCAGAGGATGAGGTGGGCTTCCACAAAAACAGACTGGAAAATGCAGTTGCCAGTGCTGGACATCACCACTCCCATTGTCTGTGCTCATGACATTTCCTGAGGTACTCCCTTGCCCCTGCACCATGGCTCTGCTTCTGCCACCACCCCATCCTGGCACTTTCTGTGCTTCTGGGGCAGCGTAGGGAGCTGGGTGCCTTTTCCTGAGCTGTTTTGTCCTGTTGCTTCCATCTCGAACAACAGCAGAGCTAATAAAAGAACTTTTGAGTGCTCTGCAGATGGAACATGTCATACTGGGAAAATCAATCCACAGATCTGCTCTTTGATGGAATCTAGCTGCAGGCAGATGCTTTCATGTGAAGCAGCATCTTCCCAGACAGATTATTTCCTTGCTCACATTGTGTACAGACGTGCAACTCCTGGCATAAGCAGCTTTGCGCTGCAGCACTTTTCTAAACACAGCTAGAGTTCCTTTCTCATGCAGGCCCTTCCCTTTGGGGGTGTTTTGGAACGGCCCAGAGAGAAACAGGCTGGCAGTGCATCTGACTAGGTAAATGTAGGCCCAGGAATAACAAGTGGCAATGCAGCAGGGGATCCCAGGAGAGCTACAGGCCCTCTCCAGCCAGCCTCAGCACACTGCACAAATATCTGGCACGTCCAGTTGCTCAGAAGAAAAGGCAGGAAGTTGGTCTGTCAGCATTTCCATCTCATTTCCTCAACATTTTTAAAGAGGGAAAAAATAGTACAGCCACCTCCATTGCAAGGAGCAAAATTATAAGGATCAGCTGGGAGCTCTCTTCAGACGCTGTGCAGGAATGGTCTGGAGTTCTCAGCAGATGAGACACACAGTGAAACATGTTTTGATACTTTGTTCTATTACTCAGTATTGCTTTTGTACCTGGAAACAGCATGAAACTCCCAACAGGCCGAGTGTCCCACATGGCAAACTCCAAAGAACCTCCATAAACAGAGAAAAGGCTCCCTTTATCCATACACTTCTCATATTGCACACTGAAACCACAACCCAACCTGTGAACTTGTTATGTTGTTACTTGTTACATTTTTACATGTGGGGCAGGTGTTTCTTTTTAGTGAAATTGAGTTTGGTGTCCAACAGCTGGAACTAGAAACAGTAAATTGCCACCTAATCTAACCTTGCGTGACTCAGGTACATTCTTCCAGGTCTGTTTGGTTTTTATCTCAATGTCAATTATTGACTGCTAACAGCTTTCCACAAGGCACCTTCCAACCAGGTCCAGGGTGAGCACAGGAAAACTTTGAGACCTGAGCTGACACAACCTCTTGGAGCACCTCCCCATCTCTTCTGCTTTCGTAACCCCCTCTTTTCCACCCATAGCTGTCCTAAACAACCCTGGTGGCAGTATGAGAAGTCATGTATTTACATGGAAAAGCAACACTGGAATAGTGCCAGTGTGTTCTGCCTTTGGTAGGAAAAGCAAGTGGATTTTGTCCTTTAAAAAAATAAAAAGTAATTTATTTTTTAACTTTTGTGCCCTATTTTTACACTTCATCACATGTTTTTCCCTCTCCTTTGCAACCCTCAGGCTCAGAAGCTGGCTTCCATCAGGAGGGGCCCCTGTGCCTTTGCTGAGCTCTGGCTCTGCTACACATCATGCCTGAGAAGGATGGCTAAAGAAGGACAGGCACGGTGAAATGTCACTCAAAGCAGTTCATTCAGCCATCCCCGGATTTCCCTGTAAGTCTTGCTAAAATTTACTATTTGGCAATTCTGGTTGTGGGGCACAGCACTATCTATCTATCTATCTATCTATCTATCTATCTATCTATCTATCTATCTATCTATCTAATAGTCTGTTCAGTTTTTCTATCCAGCACTTCAGTGACTTCCTCATAGCAGATTGGTCTCTTATTTGTTCTGCTGTTCATTCTTCCAAAGTGCAGAAAGGTCATTCTGCCTCAGATCTTGGAGTTAATGGCAGACAAAAGGAAGTGGGTGTGAAGTAGCTTATATGTACACTGTGAAAAGCTTGTGCCCTTTCTATTTATAGCCCTGCTTGAACTTTCATTCATTTAGTTGCTATTTTGGTATGGCAAACATTCCATCTCCTGGGGAAAGTACGTTAGCAGTGCACGTGAGCAGGAGGGAAAACACATTGGTCATGCAGGCAAATATTGAAAGGCCTGGAAACCAGTGCCATTCCCAGAAAGCATATAGAACCAAAGTGATACTGGAGGGAAGCTCTCTCATTCAGCTGACAGGCACAGCTGTGCTTTGAGGTAAACCCAGACCTTTTAATGACCTTGTGTCTTTTATTCCATTTCAAATCGAAGGAATTGGCGATGTATCTCTTCTCAGTGGCAGAGGTTTGATAAAAGGAACACCCTTGATCATTAATCCCCTGCTCTGCTTTCTGGGTAGAGAGCTGGCTGATGAACACTAAAAAACCTCAGTGGGGCTTTCTAGTGCTGGCCAAGGGAGTTTCCTTAGCTGGTCAGTGTCTCACATCTGTCTGTTACAGAAATGTTTTGTTCTCACCTCCTTTTCTCTTTTTTATCTAATATGAGTTGTACCCACCAGTACAGACTTTGTGCACTAAGTCAAATGAAGCCCTTTGTGGATTTCACTGACGTTGACCTGCTGAGTGGGGAAACAGTCTGGCCACTGGCTTCAATTAAAGCAAACTGATGAAAGAAAATTCTGGGCATGGCCAGGTGTAGCCTATACTTTGAGATCTTCCATGAGGCACATGTCCAAGGAGGCAGAAGGAATGTTCATTATGAATTGGGAGTGCTTGGTGCGACAGCCTTCTTGTGGAAGGCTGTTAATAGTCAACAATGGACATTGAGATAAAAACCAATAAATATGTGTGTTGATACCTAGTCCTAGGATACCTATCCTATCCTGTTGATACCAGCCTAGTCCTGATGGACACTGAGGCCACAGATGAAAATGGTATTTACTTCAAACTGTTAGGGGTTTAACAAAAAAAGAAGTTGGATACACTCAGTGGTTTTGAGCCAGAGGAGCTGCTTGCCATTTAGTACAGGGAGGGTATCCCAGTTATTCCATGGGACAGAATGGGTGTGCTCAGTTCCTATGACCACTGGAAACAGTGAAGCCACGAGTCTCATTTTGAAGAAAATGGAGAACCCGTTACTTTGACTGCCCTCTAATTGCAGGTGAGTTTATCTGAGGAGGTGGAAGCTCTTCCAGTAGATGAAATAATAGAAGAGAATTTCCTTAATCCTTCTCTGAATTTGGTTTGCAGAAGCAAATAATTTTGCAAGCTGTTTGTTCAACAGGCATGGTGCTTTCCCTCTGTTCTGGGGTTAAGATCTGAGGGCAGCGGCAAGCACTGAGGAGAGTCCTGTGACTATGAAGGAAGATGTGTGTATTGATACTGACATCTCTTCTGGCTTGAGTAATCCTGGACGTGGGGCGAGGTCATCCACACTTTCATGTGCTAGCCAGCAAGTTGGATTCTCACACCCTTATCTGTTATACTGGCTAAGGCGTCGCTCTGTTTTCTCTCCTATCTGCATAACCAGGTGTTGAGCAACTGGAGCGTCATTCCAGAAATTCTGACTGCCTTGGGTGTGTGCTCCTTGCAGGAATAACTTCTGGGAATCACTTTGGAGGGCCAAACAATATGGTTTTCAACAATTATGTTACTGTACAGTGTGAATTTAAATGAATTCCATGATTTACCAAGCACCATCCCTCTATTGCAGAGTAGCAGACTCCTCTGCCTGCTGTTTCAGGGGGTGATCCAGCTCCCAGGATCTGTGTGCTATTCATATAGTTATAATGTTTATTCATACTGCCTATATGTGCCAACAGGGAATTGAGATTTATTTCATATTTTGTGTTGTTTCAAATTTGGAGCAGCATTCTTCATCCTCTCACAGCCCCACATCTTCATAATTCAGCCTCATTATTCATTTCACTCGGTTTCTATCAGGACACATTCCCAAATGGAAGTGACACAGAAACTGGGAGGGAGCAACCTTCAACACAGCTGGAGGTTGTGTTCACATTTGCTATGGCTCTGGGCAAAACCCTGGCGTCCAGAGCAAAAGGATGGTCAGAGTAAGAACAGGAAGGCTTGGCAAGCTAGGGGGCCACCTCCTGATGAGCCCTGATCTCAGGGGCACACGTGTGGCAGAATCCCCTGCAAGGGCCACAGTCAGGGCGGGCTCTGGCCAGAGCAGAGGGCAGGATAAAGCCCACATCCCTCTGGGCACCACAATGGCATCAGAGCTCCCCGGACAGGGGGAAGGTAGGGAGCATCCCACTCTGTGTTGTGTGTAGCTGCTGCATGGTGTTGAGCTGGCACGGTGAGCTCAAGGGTCAGGACATGACAAGTGTCTCCTGACACACTTCTGTGTCCTAGCCGCACCTTTGCTGGCAGGGAGCAGGCAGGAGAAAGCTGATTGCTGTAGAAACTCGGGGCTAAGTCCTGCTTGCACATACCTGATGGCCCTGGGATACAGCCAGCCTTGGGTTTGAACTGTGGTGCAAAGCTCGTTTATCTAAAGTCAGTCAAGGGCACTTCAGGGAGGCTATGGCAGAAGAAGAGAAGCAGGGCCTTAAGAAGGCATAATTAATATTCTCATAGCAAGCCAGCTGTGGATGAGACAGCTGCTCTGAGTGATGGGAACTGACCAAAGCTGCAGAATATGAAAGAAGTCAACTCTGCCCCTGTGTGCAGCACACCAGGCTATAGCAGTTTTTGTGAAGGTTGAGGTTTCCATTGTATCTCCGTGCTTTGAGGCTCCCTGAGGGTTTGAAGACATCGTGCTGTCCTTGATGCTTGAGCTCCCTTTCAGTTAGATGCAGTGACTGACCAAGGCCCTTCTGGACATCTCCTGAGGTTTTGCACAGAGAGCAATGACAAGGTGAGCTCACACCTCCTTCCAGACCATGGCTGCTCATGCAGCATTTAAGCAGAGAACTGGCAGCACAACTTTTTGATATCTGGAAATTTGGCCTCTCCAGAGCATTGATAGTCAAAGGTAAATTCAGCTGGCATAGTAAAGAAAGCTGCCCATTAGAAACTTTGCCTGGCGATTGTGCCTTGTGTAGCTGGGATATGTTCTTAGCTCACTGTACAACCACATTTCAGCTGTGCATTATGCAACTGCTATTAGCATTAATGAGTTGCAGGGCTCATATACTGATACTGTTCCTAGAAACAGCCTGCCCAGGGATGCACTCCTTTGCATTAGTTTGGGGAGTTAGATGGAGCAGAGAGGCCCTGTGTTCTTTGGTCCTCTGGTGGATACCTCGATCCACACCCAGACAAGGGATCTGGTCTTCAGCTCTGGATTTCAAAAGTAAAAAATAAAGCTGCCTCTGGAGTCAAATTTGGATTCTGGTTAGGAATAATGGCTCCCAGATGCTTGTAAGTTTGAAGTTTGATATCCAGCCTGATACAATGATCGAGGGGACAAAAGCAACTATTTAAAACCTACTAACTAAAAATCAAAATAAAATTCATCCCCACGCCATGAACATAATCTACCATGGAAACCTCATTAAATTCTTATTTTGAGTAAAATGAAAATTACTGTTAAATACTAGTATTTCTGATACTGGTATATAGAGAATACACTTAGAAGAATGCAAAAGATCTCCAGGGGCTGTGAGTGCAGCTTTAACCATCTCTAATAGATCACTCAAGTCAAGAAATTAGCATTGATTTCTAGTGACTGAATTTCTTACCTGTTTTTGGGCTAGCACAGTAAACCCCAGTTATCTGGGGCTGGCAGGCATGAGGTTTGGGTCTCAGGTTTGTGTTGTCTCTCCAGAGGCTGTGCTTGCTCTCCCCAAGGACTATGTGCATGTCCAGACTAGGCAGTGATGCAGCCATGGACTTAGCACACAGACTGGCACTGACTTTTCTGGTGCAAAACACAAACCCCCTCCATTACCCATGGCAAATCCTGGCCAAGGCCTGACATTTGTGATCTGCTTGGATGTGGCACTTCCTATCGTGTTCCCTGGTGGCTGTGCAGGGCTTCCTTGGGAGCCTGGAGGAAGACAGGGGGAAGATGGTAGGTGCAGTTGCAAGGCAGCCGGATCAAAGGCGAGTGATTAGCATCAGGACAGGGTGTCTGAGCACAGCCTTCCCCTGGGTGGCACCCAGAGGTGGGTCACTCCTTTGTCTGCAGGCAGCCTGCTGGCTGAGGGGCAGCCTGTGCATGGGGCACCCATTGAACAGCCCAGGCCAGCCATGTGGCTGGGACCAGCAAGATGACACTGGAGATTCCCAGGACGCTCTTGGCCAGGCACGAGACCAGGAAATAGAAGCCAGGGTTCTCAAGCATGTAAACAGCAGAAACCACAGAACAGCCACGCTTGCTCTGGAAAATGGCACTGCACTTTTGGGGCCAACAGCTGGCCGGATGCTCCAGTCTGCAAGGCAGTGACTCAAAGCCAGTACCAGCCTGGGATTCGCCATCTTGCATTGAAAAGCCACGACATCCTCAAAGGGGTTGGAGAGAGGTGCTGAGGAGAAAATGGCCCCGTTGTCTGCATGCCAGGCTGCAGTGCTGAGCCTAATGCTGATCTGTGGATATGGATCAGGAAGAGCTTGGGTAAACTATTATTCCAGAGTAAACTGGGAACAAGGAAGAAGTCTGCAGACTTCATTCACGCGTTCTCACGATGTTTTGCAAGCCTGAGCATTCCTGTTCCATAGCCAGACAGCAGAAGCACATTTAGCTGTGTACACGTAACTTGGTCTGTGCCACCCAAGGACCCTGGGCTCTTTTGGAATGTCTGTAGAGATTTAATGAAGAAAGATTAGCCAGGGGAGTTTTTGAAACACCAGAGCACGTTAGGCACTCAAGGGTTCACGGAGGGCTGTCTGCCACATCGTGCCGTCGCAGGTGGTGCTTAGAGGAGACTCCCTGAGTCTATCCACTGCTTCTTGCTGTTCCCCTTATATTAGGAGAAATATCTTCCAAAAGCCCTGCTGTAAGCATGGCCCCCCAGGTCTGCCTTTCTCCAATTACCTGCTTTAGGCCCTACAGTGATAGTAGTCTTTTCAGATAGATATTTTGCTGTTACTCTTAAACGTGTTGTCAGCGTTAGCCACATTCTGTCACTTTTGGTGTGACCAACTGTTCTGCTTTAGGGGGGTCAGGGCTGGACTACTGCAAGGATGGAAGGAACTCTGTCCTGCATCACCACCTTCCCCAAAGCTGATTGCCAAAGCATTTAGTGGACATCCCGCAGTTTCCATACCTGGCACTCACTGTGAGGAGCCTATTCTGAGTTGCAGCATTGAGTTTTTAATCTGTGGTGGCAATAGAGGGATCCCAGGCAAGTTAACTTCCCTGTAAACTTCAGACAGGTCTTCACAGAAGTCTCTTCCCTAAACCTTGCCCATTTCTTGAGTGTATGGTCTGGTAGTACCAACGCTCTGGGGCCTGAGCAAAGGCCCTTGGTTAAACAGCAAATGCCCTGTGACTAAGCAGTCAGCTGCAATTTTGGAGTGAAGGTGTTTTAAAGATTAGGACTTGTTTGACTGCGCGGAACAAAGACAAGTGTCTCCTCACTCATGGACTTAGCACTTACAGAGCTGCATGTGGCAAATTCTTTTGCTCTGTGTCTCTTGTTTTCTCTTTCATAGTAATAACTGGGCATGAGCTTGTGGGTTTCCTTGTTTGTTTTTAAAGGCAGTGGATGGAGTTGGCAAAAGCTTTCAGTTTAGGAGGTCTGAGCCTATTGGTTTAGCTCTGAATAAGGGGATTACAGAGTCAGAAACACTGGGAAACCCTGTTCTGGTAGATCTTGTACACATTCCTTCAGATTTGTTTTGGCATCTCTCCAAAAACAATGGTAAGTTATGTAAGATGCTGCGAGAGAATGGCAGGAGCGTGAGTATACATCTGCCTTTGGGTGAGAGGGGAAAATATGCTCACTATTTCTTTCAGGCTCACTCAGAGGGAGAAAAAAGGCAGGCAGGCGTAATGCCGAGTACTAAGGCAGGTGTTGTCAGTATCCACTGAGGAAACCAGGGTGCTTTCTCCTATTAGCAGTGGCTCCTCCTCTCATTTTCAGCTTGACCGTGCCGGAAACTGTAAGAGCTCTGGGAAAGCAGTCCAGTGTCATAGCTCAAAACTACAGTGCTCAGGAACACCTTGGGTTTGCAGGGATGCAAAGGCTGAGGCTAGGATCAGCTAGGCCATTCCAGCTGTACCACATCAAGAGGCTTCTGCTCCCATCACTCAGCCCTGTCCTACTCAGGTGGAGGATGCTGGTCCTCACCAAACTGTTCCCTTGGGGCTGGTCCCTGTTCTTGGCTCTAGGAGGAGGCAGGCTGAAATCAGCAATTTCCTTCACAGTCAGGAGCCTGTCTCACCTCCTCTGTGGTCAGATCCCACTCCCCTAGTTTCTCCTTCCACCTTCCTGGAAGGGTGAGTGTTGACTTGCATGGTGAAGGTGTTCCCCTCTTTGTGGCCTTGTGAGTTATATCCCACATAAAACTCTGCTGGGTTCTGCTTTTTGCCCAACCTGTCTCTGTCCCAAAACACATCTCTGGAAATGGTGATTTCCATTTCCATCCCTGTACCAAATTTGCCCCCTAAAAACAGGGAAAGACTAAAGACTACACTGCTCCCTCTTCTTGCTTACCCTGTGAATGAGCAGTGATTCTGCTGATCCAAACCTCTTCCAAGTTGCCAAACCCATTCATTTTGTCTTTTTAATTGCATTGGTTGTGCATAGAGATCCTTGGAGCACACTGGAGTCAGAGAGGCAGTATCTCCTGGGCTGTCAACTGCAGCCAGCCCACCCCTCAGTTGTCCAGGAGGTCAGTGTCCTCTGTGCCTCAGCATCTTTCTCAGGGTGACAGATCTCTGCAAAGCCAAGGTGAAGACTGCCACCTACTGAGTCCCCAGAGCCAGCTCTGGGGACATCTGGCTGTGCCTCTGAGGTTTCCCAGCTGGCACACTGCTGGAGGGGAGGATCTCAGTCAGGGTCCCTTGGATCTGAAGTTTTCACAAGTGTCATCAATCTCTTTGCCTGTATTTGTATTTAGACATATTGTGTTGGGATAGCAGGATTTGGGGATGAGATTTAGTGCATGCAGTGTTTTCTTTTAATGAAAAATCACCTTCAAAAGCAACCCAAGGGTGTTTCTCTATATTACCTAGAGAAACATAGCATGGGGCTCCCCCAGGAGCTGTTGAAAACTGCTGCTAGGAACAACTAAATTAGGTTTGGTACCTGTCCATTCAGTGGGTAAATATGGGGTGGATGAACATGTTGTTAATTTTTACAGATAATACTTCAGAGCCCACTGAAATAAAAAAAGACTTCAGGGGATGGACTGACTGTGTTTAGCAGCAGACATTTAGCAACAGAAGTCTCTAATAGGAGTGGTACTAGAGGCCAGATTTACTAGAATCACACTCTTAAAGCAATTAAGATCCGATTGTATAATGAATGAATTGGAGATCACCACAAAGCTGCGAGTTTCCCACCCTTGATTCAAGTTGCAAAGACCTGGGATCATCTCGTTTAGGCATCTGTTGCAAGTACAATTTCTCGTGCTGTTGCTGGGAGGATGATGATAAGGGAACAAAGCTGCAGAGTGAATTAATTAATGGAAGTTGGCAGTGGGTGGGGAGGTTCGGAGGCCACAGGGTTCTCTGGCTACCTTTCGCAGGGCTCCTGTTGCTCTGGAATGTGCTCCTGGCTGCTGCTGTGAGGTGGGATCAGCTTTGATGTGCAGTCCCAGCCAGCGGGTGTGTTAGTGCTCCCCTGTCAGGCTTGGTGGCAGGAGCAATTAAACCCATTTCTGTAGGAGAGAGCCTGGAAACGAGAGAAGCCAACATCCCAAAATCTGCGTGACACGCCCTGCGCTGGGCTCGCAGGGTGGCTGAGGGGTCTTGGTCTGCAGCTCACGTTCACTGGGGGAACACACACCAGTGCTCTTTGTATTAACATACCTGGTTCAGGAAAAGATTGTGTTCCTTGTTCTCTCCAGTGCCTGGTTTTAATCAATGATTGAGCATGCCCAGATGAGTTTTAGATTCAGATGAATGGGAAGTTTAGTCTGACTACCTGCTGACACAGGCAAGGCTGCAGAGCTCTGAGTGACAGCACTGAAAGGGACTGATAGTGAGGTACTGCCTTCAAAAACTTCAAACACGTCCCTTTATCACTGTGATTCAAGGCATCACTCAGCAAGTTGCTGCAGGTGTAAGTTATCATTTGAATACCAAGCACATTCCAATAACTGCCTCTGAAACCAGGAGAATACATTTCTCAATACTGGTCAATGTTACATCCTTCCCCTTTTGAAAAGATGGGAGAACTGTTTTGCTTAGCAGAGATGATAGTCCTGGGATCCTCTGCAAGTTCAGGGAACTAGCAGCAGTGTCTAGCAAGAAGAGCTCAGAATTTAAATATGTGCCTAGTTCTTTAGAAAAAGAAACATGGAATATTTGCAAAAGCTCCAGCAGTCCAGTCAGGAGTCTGGAGTTCCAGAGGCAAAGGGGAGTCACGAGACCTGCTTCCTAACGACTGCATGTAGACTGGTTTACTCCCTGCTCCTTTCAGAACAGTCTCCTTGGATTCAAAGCTGAACTGACTAGAGAGGGAACTACGTTGGATGGAACTGCAAGAGCACTGTAAGCTCGTCTCAGAGAGCCTGCAGGCTCCAACTCTAATCACCAATCCTGAGGAAACCTGGGATCATGAGTTCCTGGGGAGCAAGTCCTTTAAAGAGGCATGGAGGGGACAGACAGACAGTAGAGCAGATAAGAAAACTGTAGGATAAAGTCTTTCTAAAGCTCAGCCCATGCTTCCTTCATTCTTGCTCTGATCCCAGTGTTTATGCAAACAGTGCGATAAGGCTGGAGAAGCTGAACCGGTTGGCAGTTGCCGTGAGCAGCTGTCACTGCCCTGTCTGAGGGCACCCCTGCTGCAGCAGGGGGAGGGTCAGTGTGAAACCAAGGGCTGCTCTCACACAGCCTGTGCCAGCTGCACAAACCAGAGGCAAAGCCACTGGAACTCTTCTGGTCACCTCTTTTATTTACAAGGCTCAGGCAGCTCATCTCAGCTGCAAAGCACTGCTGAAAGAGGTCGGGAGAGCATTTAGCTACAGCTTTCTGTTAGGGATCACACCAGGCATGTAAAAAGGTAAATGACTCAAAATATTGTCAAGCTAGCAACACCTGCAAGTTCTTAGTTTAATACCTTGGAAAAGCTTCCAGGGGTTGTGCATCCGTGTAGTTAATGCTGTGCCAAATATTTTATCTCCTGCCCCATTTCAAATTTAGTGATGCCTGGAATAAAGCTGCCTGCTCATCTCAGCAAAGCTGCTTCAAACATGGCCATCGAGTCCTGGGCACCCAAGGCTTGCAAAGCCCTGGCCAACATCCTCCAGCTCTAGAAGCAGATTGGTGTGAGGCACTTCACCAAGCAGCATTAGCTCTCTAGTGCTTGTCTGGAGAAGGTACTGGAGCCTTGCTTGCTCCTGCTGACATACATGGAAACCCTTGAATTCCTGGAGCTTGCCACTAGAGGCAGATTTTCTGGATCAAGGCTCTTGTCCGTTCTTCTTGTCCTTCCAATTTATGAATAGCAGAAATCAGCAGCATTCAAACTATGCATTTGGTGGGTGTAAAGGAATGACTCATTAGCTTAATGGAGAGTTATCTGGGCAATGAATGCATGAATAAGGATTGTGACAGTGAGTCACTGTTTGATTGTATGCCTTGGTAGAACAGATGCAGGTACCATTTTGCTAGGGATTGGTGTAGGGCAGAGTTCAGGATGGGTTCTGGGGAGGTAGGATGCTGTTTCCATAGCTTAATAAAAGACTTAAACTGTAGAAAGTTGTTAAGCTTCACTGGATCACACTTCCCAAACAGGGTCAGTCTCTCTGGATGGAAGGGCAGGGACTATTTGCAGGATCCCACAAAGAAAGCCCAGTCTTGTCCAAAGCATGTCCAAAACACAACCGGCTTCCATCAGTGTTCAACCCTGCCTCTCCCATCCTGCCAGCTGGTTGTGTGAGCTTCAGAGCCTGACACAAAGCTGAGAGTGATTGTGTTTTGGTGTTGCCATGAGCCTATCAGCACTGCCAGGACTTGTAGCCTCTGCCACAGCCCTTGAGCATTCCTAGGCTCTGCCCCTTGTGCCTGTGGCACCACTGCACCTAAAGCTTGTATGTGTCCTGTAGCTGAGGGAAGGGTGCATCCCTGAAGGGATCCTGAGCAGGGATCCTCATCTGGGGGTTAGAGCTGACATTTTGGTTCAGGAGCACCTTCTGTGCCTCATCTTGAACAACTGTTAACTCCACATCACAGCCTCAGGGCTTTTGGGGTGACCCACAGTTTTGATGTCTGTTTTGAGGAAGAGGTTTGGAGAGGAGGACTCTGCATGCCTGCCAAGGTGCCTCAGTTGAAATGTTTAGCAGTCACAAGATCCTAAGTTATTAGTTGCTCTTTAAAGCTCTGGCCTGGAATTTCTGATGGATGGTAGATGCCAGAAAGTGAAATTGCTCTTTTGATCAAATGAGTCCTCCCAGTGTGTGAGGGAGTTACAAAACTTCATTGGCACCATTACACAACAAACAATTGCAGCTGGTTTGGGGAGAAGAGTCTCCACCCTGAAGTATGGTCTGTACCACTGCTCTGCTCACGTTTCTAGGGACTGAACTGGATTTGCAGGTGCTTCTCTGTGTGAGGCTGTACAGTAGTAAGGGCTGCAGCTGACCTGGCTGAGTTTGTGGGCCTTCTGAAAAGTGGGCAACCAAACCTGTTGATGCAGATGTGGATGCAGCACTTCACTCCTGTAAGGTTATGTGGTATTTCTTCCCTCAAGGTCCCAGCTGACTTGTACGACCCCATGTGTGGCCAGAACCGGGGGGCTGGGATGTCTCCTACCCTGGTGCTGTTATCCAGCATCACTGTGCTCCCCACATTAACCCCATATCGCTTATGGACATCCTTCCCACCATTCCCATTGGAGCAGCCCCCTCTGGGAGGATGATCTCCCCCAAAGCGCCGAGCTGCCGGAATGCCAGCAGGGATGAGCAGTCCCACAATCCCCGTGCGACTCGGAGCTGTTTGGTGTGGCTCGCGTCCCCAGGCCAGCCACATCCCCACCCGCCGCAGCATCCGTAACAGGACAAACAAGCAGCCCCACACGGCAGCCCTGCCTGGTGTTTTGACACCAGGGAGCTGGGGGAGTTCACAGTGGAAAAACAAACAGCACCAGTTGAAAAAAATAGTTTTGCCTTCTGTCTAACAGCTCTGGAAAAGGCAGCAGACTGTCGAAGGGCCACGAGAGTGTTAGGCCTTAGTGATTGCATGAAATCATATGGCCTCCTGATGATAGGACACAGCAGTCCAGGGGCACATTGCTCAACCCTCTTGGCATCTTTCTAGATCTGGAGTGGCTCCTTTTCTAGGGCAGACCTGCCAAGGGTGTCTAGCAAGGAAATGGCCAAGCTAATATGGGTAATTGGAGTGAATGCCTTCAATCCAACCTCAAAATGCAGGTCAGTACTACAGACAGCAGTCCTGTAAATTGTGATGTTAGTGGAAATATCTAATGAGTAAACTTTGCATACAGTTTGATTTTTCCCCTCTGTGCCACATCCATGCAACATCCAGGGAGATCAGGGAGCACTTTTCATAGAGGACTTAATAAGTATGTTTGTGTAGGAATACAGGACTGGAAAGTAATTCAGTGCATCAAGTCCAGGCACTGGCATGGCAAGCTAACACCTTATGTAATCCGGTTAATTCACGTATCACGCTCCAGTTTCCAGCACTTCCTTTCCTGCCCCAGCTTCCCTGGCTGAAGGATCACATCAGGATGTCAGTGTGCATCCCTGATGAGTGCCTGCACATCTCTTACTCTCTGTTGGACTGGGTTTGGATACAAGTTTGGTCCTTAACATATTTCCCATCAGCTTGCTGGTTTATTATGGACTCGGAACCTCAGAAGATTTGAGCTTAAGAGTTTGGAAATCCCTTCAGAAAAAAACCCAAACAAATGAAGCAAAACTATACAGGCCACAACAGCCTGTAAAATTTGATACTCATGCTTATCAGAGATTGCATTCTAGTTCTTCAGTCTGTTTTTGTATTAACCTCATACTTCAGAAATTAAAAAAGATTGATAGCAAAAAAGGAAAATCCTTAATTTCTACCAAGCCAATAGTTGGTGAAGGTGAAACAGTTTCTGGCTGTTGTGGTGCTTTGCATGAGGCTGTGCCATAAACAGCATTTAGTCTCTGGGTGACAGCAGCCACCAACAAGAACTTGCAAAGTATGTACATATTAATGTAAAATAAGCTTTTCCTTGTCCCCTGGGACTGTGAGCCTGAAAGCTCAGTAAATGTGGTTCTTATTTAGAGTTTTGAGTATAAGGGCAGTGATTCCCCTGAACAGTCCTGTTCTCCTCTCCAGATCTGATTTTCTAGCTGTTTTATGTCTGTCTTTCATGATGGTCCCTTGTCCCCGTTGTGTGGCAGATCATGAGCTAATTGTAAGACGCTTGGTACTGAGAACACAAACGACATGAAATGCTCTTCTTTTGGCAGTTATTTGGGAAGGTTTCTTTTTGCTGTTTTTTGGTGGTGGTGGTTCTTTTACCCATCTTTATGTACCACAAGAGACGTTGTGGTTTGTCATTGTAGGATCTTGTTTCTCACTCCTCAAAGAAACAGTGATAACATCAGCAGACTGCTAGGGAGCAGCAGCATTTGATGTCTGCCACAGGGCTGGTTGTGAGTCAGGGTACAGCTCTCCTGGAAGTCCCTGCAGAAGTCCCCACTCCCCCCACGGGGATCAGCCCAGGTGTTTTGTTCTTTTCTGAAAGACCAGGACCAGGGGGTGTTTGGTGAGGAAGGAGCAGCGCACGGACAAGGCAATTGTTTGTGCACACAGCTGCAGAGACACGTGCTGGCTGAGGTAATTACGGGTTCACATCCAGCTGCTGCTCCAGTGGGCATTTTCCACTCACAGTAAGCCTTCCTTGTGGGATCCAGCATGGGTCCAGCAGACAGTCTCCCATCTGCTGGCAAGCCCATTTCATTCACCCCTCTGCCCTTTCTCATGTGCCACAGAGAGGCTGGGAGAAGGAGAGGGAGAGGGAGAGAAGGAGAGAGGGGGAGAGCCACTGCTTGTGTTGTGAGCATGACCCAAAATCTGTAGCAAACCCCAATAACTTCAGGCTTCTCTTGGAGTCAGTCAGGCCCCTCTCCACTGAGGTCAGTGGGCACACATCAGCCCTACAGTAGCAGATGTGAAATAAAAATCAGGACCCAGGATCAGCACCCTTCCCAGAGGGGAAAAAAAAATGCTCTCCCAGTGCTACGCCCTTCCTTTCCAACCTCTCCCCTAAAACCAGGTTACCCAATTCCAGTATGATTTACCTCACAACTGCCACTTTGCAATGCTTTCCTCCTGTCATCCTTGTCTACCCCTCACTATTAACCACTCTGTCACATGCCTTGCATTGCATGACTTAATCATTTGAGACTTTGGACTCGATTTACATATATAAACAAATAAAGAAATACACACCTGCCGTTGCCCTGGCCAGCTGGCAACTGCCTGAGCAGTAGCTGCATTCCTAGATCGTGACATTAAAGAGGGACACAGATGGGGCTTGCATGGAGTGCTCCTCACTGAGAGCCATTGGCAGCATCCAGTGGGCCCTCTCCCCCTAAATCCAAATCCAGCCAGGTCTGTGCCTTCTTGTGCAAGAAGTTTGCATCTGCTCCAACACACAGCCCAGGAAATCCAGCCAGTAGTGAGGGAGTGGTTGGGAATCTCCAGGCAGGAGCTGAGATGCAGCTGTGTCCTGGTCATACACACAGGTAGCACACCAGGCCTGGTCCTCAACCCCTCTGTCTCCATCCTATAGCTTGCAGTGGGAAAGGAGAATTGCAAGGGCACAATGAGGGAACAGATTGATGTCAAACCCTGCTTTCCTTTAAATGATCAGCAAACCTCCCTTTGCCTTCTGCATGTGAGCAAAAGATGGAAGCCCCATACAGCTTGTCACTGCTGTGGGCACTGCCAGACATCCTGATAGTTATTTTCATGGGAAAATGTCAAAGCTTAGCTCCCATCTTGAAAATTTTGGCAAAAACAGTTTCTGATATTACAGATCCCAGCTGAAAGTGGCTGAGAGAAACCCAAAAGTTCTGGATACCTATTGCCCTGACAGAATCCAGACATTTCTTCCTTTGAGTCCCACTAGAAAGAAGAATGTGCTCAAAGCCCTGCTTTGTCTCAAGGGCACATTAAATGCTCAGCCCTCCCTGTTGAGGGATTTTGGATAGGACATGTGAGGAACTAAGGTTAATAAATGGTCAGACATGGTTTTAAGAGTTAACATTTCTTGGCATTGTGTGAAAACCATTGGGAGCTCCTGTGGCAGGAATGAGAATGCCCACATGTTGTAAGTCAGGCGTGTGCTTAAACACTTGAGTCAATTAAAACTCCAGGGCAGCACAAGTTTCATTAATAATGATCCAGTGTTTCACCACAGGATACTCTAATTGTTCCTCGTGGGGATCCCAGGGACAGAAGATTAACCTTTTAAGAAGCTCAAATGATAACTTTCAAAGCACTACTCAAAATGATAATGAATTGCCTGTTCATCTTGTAGACTTTGATGAGAGCAACCAAAACAATGCACTTTGGGCAGCAGGTTTGGGGGACAGACTTCCTCTGGATTAAAACACATTTTTGGATAACAATTTATCATGGTCTAGTATGTCATGATACCTCACTTTTCCAATTCAATATTCATAAGACCCTTGGGAACTTTGCAACCCAATAATTAAGTCTCTCTTCTCTGTTGGGAAATAAGCAGGTAGGAGCAGCACAGCCTCTCAGCATAAGCCAGGAAAAACCCAGATGATTGATGTGATTTGGGAAATCCCATGTTTAGAGGGCCTTGGTGCCTAGTCCCAGGAGGCAGCTTGAAACTTTATCCAACGTGGGCCTCCTTGCCACGTGAAAACTGTGCAGGAGGCACTGCCTGTGGAATTAAAACAGCAAATGAAAGCAACAGAGATCACCCAGAGAGATCAAGGCTGTGTCAGAGACACCTGAGGAACACTTTGTAAGTCAGGATTTGTTCTCTTCACCTAACCCAGAGCCACCCTGGCCTTCTCTCCACACTGGCCCTTGTGACTCAAGCGCCTTTAGCCAGGAACCATGTAGGACAGATGTCTGGAGCCAGTGTGCAACCACACAAGAGACCAGTGTGTGGGACCTATGGAGCACTCACTGATCCATGGCACCAAGAGAACACTTGGTGTGGCAACAGCTGGAGCTTAGCATCTTAGCAAAGTAATTAACTCTTTCCAAAATTCAGGATCAACACGTGATAGAAGCTGATAGGAGCCTATGTGACAGAAAGCAGATGAGGAGACAGATGGAGCCTAGGTGAAGGGTGATTGTGGGATATACTCAGAGGGGTGGCAAATGGTCCCCTTTCCATGTGCTGATCAGCCCTGGTTTCCATGTGTCACCCTGAATAAAGAGGCTTTCCTGTCCAGCCCTCTTTAGGATCTATCTTGATGGGTGGGCAAGGCCAGGAGCAGTTGAATCAGTAGCCATCTCTGGAGCACTTGGGCTGCATCCAGCCGAGGAGCAGCTGCCTGCTGGGGTGCTCATAAAGGGAGGGGCAGCCCCTGGAAGCAGCAGCAGCAGCAGCACCTCGGCATGTCAGCACAAAGCACCCGGGCACCTGGCTCTGTTGACTCACCGTGACAGCAAACGGGCCCTTCTGCACTGAGAGCCGCTGTGGGGACCGGGCCCCAAGGGCCGGTGGCTGTCGCCAGGGCCACCCTGGCTGCTCCCGTCCCTGCCGGCAGGAGGCAGGAGCCTGCGTGGAGCCGGGCGCTGCGCGGGGCTCTGCCTGGGCCGGGGCCGCCGCACCGGGAGCAGAGATGTTATCCCAGGGCAGGGTAAGGCCGGACAGAAAGTCAGCATTAAAGACAGATCCAAAGATAAAAAAGCTCAGATTTCCATCGATTTGCTTTGCCACATCATTCGCAAAAGCGCTTTGATCTCGAGTCATCTGTTGCTATAATTACTGAGCGATGGTTGATGCAAACACACTTCCCACTGCGGCTGGGTCACTGCAGCGAGGGCTCCCTTGCTCCAGCGCTGACCCAGTCCTGTGTTCCCATTGCTTCTCTCCTCAAAGGGCTCCACGCTCAGGGATTTCTTTTCTTTGGCGGCCAGAACTTGTTGACTGGCAGTCAGTTAGCTCTCTGCCACGTGTATGGAGCAGTCCCCACGGGAAGAGGCTCTGGTACAGCAGCAGGCTGTGGAGAGAGCTCATTGCGGGCAGACGAGATGCTGAGCCGTGCCTGGGGGTAGCTCAGGATCAGACAGTTGGGGTGCTTATCTGTGGGTGATCGCTTCTACCTTTTGATGTTCCCTGCTGCTGTTTGGACAAGCCCATTGGGGAGCTGTTCCAGAAAAGCCACTCCACTTTACGGTTTCAGCAGAGTAAGGCAGGATCTGATCCTTGATGTAAACATGCCTTCAATAAAACAGGTGCATTTTATCTTCTGCAGTTCCCTGCCTCCAGCAGCCAGGTCAGTCCTGTGCTCCTCCCGCTGCTCCCTCTGCTCCCTCTGCTCCCTCTGCCTGTGAATGGCATTCCCAGGGACAGGCCACAGCTTGCCCTAGGTTCCTTTGATGCTGCCTGTGCAGGCTGCAGAGGATGAGTCGATGCTCAGGACAGAATGCTGCTTCATGGAAAAGGGAGAAAGGAAATCACTGGGAGCAGGCATGACAAGAGAAGAAGCCCCTAACCTCCTGGGGACAAGAGAGAAAGGAGGGACTTTAAAGATGGTGTGTCCCCTGAACTAGCTTGCAGACATGCAGGGCCAGCTGGGTTGCCGCTGCCTTCCTCCAGTCTGGTGGGTGACATCCCACTCATTTTGAGTGAGAAGCTGCCTTGGTCCTACATGAGCTTTCTACCCTTTCTTTCTTTTCATGCCAGTAGCAGGAATGACCTCAGAGGCCCTGAGTCATGGACAGCCACATCAGCCCAAACTGGTGCCCTCTGGTCTTTAAAACACTCTTCCTAGAGCAAGTCTCTCATCCATATTTAAAGGCCAGTTGAACCAAGTGAGCCATTGCCAGTCGGACAGGACTTTTTATTGCTTTACCAGTTTGCACTTTGCCATATCAGTGATTTCCATTTTCACTTACTTGTCCTTCTCATGCACAGAGTTCCACTTGCTCCTGGGGCAGTTTCAGTCAGCCTCCATATCTTAGCAATTGCCACATGGTGATTTGACTTAAACAATTAACGTAACAAGTAGCCCACAGGAAATGAGACGAGAAAATATTTCTGGGAAATGGAATTTTTGAGGAACAGGCCACTTAGTGAGGTTTGCTTCAGATGCTCTGCTTGGAGGTTCTTTTGCTTATATGTCACATAATTTCTTAGGCAGGGGATGGAGTGATTTCCCTGTATGTGTAACTGCAAGTTCTTTATAATAGTACCACAGAAGGGGGTCAGATGGGAATGCTGACTTTGAAAGGCCAAGATTTCAGGAGCTGAAGATCAGCGTGGGAGGTTCCAAGTTAAGCTTTGCTGTTGCAGTAGTGATACGAATTTAAACAAGAGGAGCCTTTTCCAGGTTTCTTTTGCAATGGATCAAAATCTGACAGGCTTGTTCCAGGAGGTCACAGTCCAAAAAGCCTGCAGCTTGTCCCAGGCCTCCAGACATCCTTGACATCCTCAGCCCTGAGCACCAGTGGTGCCCAGGCTGGGTGCATCTGTTCATCAGCCACTCTTGTGCAGGGCATTCTCCCTCTTTCTTGCCTTCAAGTTTCCTTTACAGAGGGACTGCTCCCCTTCCCTTGTCATAACTCCAAAGGATACCTGTAATTTTCATTGGTTTCTTTGTTTGGAAATTTGCTTTCACAATTATGTTTATTGCCATCTCATATGCAATACATCATTACTGCCTTTTGACAAAAAAGGGATTGTCACCATTGTCAAATTGAAACACACTAATGTTATGGCAACAAAGCAATTGCATTGAGACAGCATGTTCTTTAGGATTCCTGTTGTATTGGAGATTGACAGCTCTGGAGTCTTGCTCCTGCCCAACCATGGAAAAAGCTACAAAGTACTGCTGATTGAAAAGAGGCTCAAATGACTATTGATGCAAATCATCCCCTAGATAAAGGGAGGTGCTTTCTGGAAGGAAGAAACACCTGAGAGCTCTCATACCTGAGCATAACTCAGCGTTGGCATCACTGAGCTCTGAGGCATTCCAAGCTACATCTGACCTCTGTCCCACCAGCCTGGTTACCAGCTCCTGGGTGGGAATGCAAGTGGAAAAGTACTGCCGAGGTGGACTTCCCTCACCTCCTCCTCAACAGCCAATGGCATGGCATAGCATGCCTGGTATCCTGCATTTCCCAAGCATCCTCTGTGCTAGGGAGGGACCTCTGCAATGTCTGCAATAGATGGAGCTGATAACGTGTGCCCACAGCACCTAGGAGGAGTAGGTCACACGAGGCATGGCTCAAGATGGCAGCACCAGGAATTCTGTCACGTCTGGTTGATCCGCCTTGATTGCAGAAAGGATCTAAGCATCTATAAATAATTTAAGTCACCTGTCCCCTTGTGAAGGACTGGAAGGAATACTGGGGTTTAGGTCACAAAACAAGCAATTATGTGCCAAGAGGAAATTGCCCAAATACTCACAGTGCATTGTTGCTTTTCTTAAGTTCAGCTTCATGGTGCATCAGTTTCAAAGGGTCAATCATATTTCCAAAAGACACGTGTTTCTGAATTACACTGTGTGTCCAGTTAAAGCAGGATGTGCCCTGCAATCTGAGCCTGGCCCTGGGGAATGTGGTGGGTACAGGGACAGCAGGCCAGGAGGCCCTGGGAGTCCTCCCTAACGCCTGACTTTCCTTGCATGTGGTTGCTGCTGTGCCTTGGGAAGCAGCACAGCTTTCTCTGGCTGCCCAGCCCCCTGCAGCTTGTAGGGGTCCTGCTGACTGCGAGAGAGGTGATAAGCAGCCTACTCTGAGCCCCCTCCCTTCTTGTATTTCATGAGGCTTTTCAGGTAGGAAACAAAGGAAAGAGAAGCCCACCCGTGGGGAGAGTCCTGATGTCAGGAAGGAAGTGATTAGATGGTGACATTCAGAGCTCCCACTCGTAGCCAGCCCTTCCCTACCAAAAGGAAGTGCTCCTGCTTTGAAGTTTATTTGGAAAGCTTTAAAAATACTTACTAATTGAGGAACACTTTGCAATGTAAATATGCTCCCTTGGTACACTAAGAATTAGATAACAAACTCATAGCTCTTTTAGGAGCACAGCTTGTCACTGCCAGAGCCTCCCTTGGAGGCCTTGGGTTATCCTTTTCCCTTCTTTCACAGTGAGTGGTTTCTGAGCTGAAATAATGCCACATGGAAGTGTGTATGCTGGGTGTCTCTCTGACCAGTTTAGTGTCCCACCTGCAGCACCAAAGAACTCCACAGTTCACCCAGCACAGTCTGCATTTGCCAGCAGACAGTTAAACTGAGTTCCCATTTCCCAACGAAAGCATCCCTGTGGATCCAAAGGAGTTGCTGGCCAGTGGGGACACAAGGTCCTTCCCCACTGTATTGGAGGGCCCAGCCGAGGGAGTTGGTGCTGCTCTGGAGCTGGGAGCCATGGCAGAGGACACAGAGGTCACGTAGCACAACAAACCCTAACGGAGCCGTGTGCCAGATGGGAGAAGGCCAATAAACCACAAAATCCAAGTGATGGATTGTTTCTGTGAGATAAATATGTGTAGAGTTGGCTGGAGCCAGTGTGACCTAATGGGGGCATGCTGGGGCAGGGGAGGGGTGGGAATAGGGAAATCAAAAATTGACTACTCAAAGTGATGAGTGGGGGTTCAGAAAAGGTGTGCTGCTCGAGCAGAGATTCAGGCCTAGTGAAATGGCATGTCAGGGAGAAAAGTATGGGCCTGTTGTCCCAGCCAGCTTCCTCCTTGTGAGCCTTGTCCATATTTGCCTTATCTGTAAAATACCCACCTCTAGGTGTTGCCCTGTAATCTTTCCAGCTTTTGGATCACTGTGGAGGAATAGTAAAGGTGGGAGCAAACACGTTTTATGTAAGCAGCAATCCTTGAGGCATCCCAGTCTGGTTCTAGCAATAAATTTAGCCTTCCTTGCAGCTCATGGACTTAATTCCCTTTGCACATCCCTCAGCCAGCCCTGAGTGCCCTGTGTCAGACTGTGACCCAGCTGTAGAGAGAGGCTGGCTGGCAGCAGTGCTCCTTTGACACTTGCATCATGCTGAAGTGACTCAGGGGGTCAGGAGCAGGTCTGCAGAGAACCTACTCCTCAGAGGAAACCGGTGGCAGGAGATAGCAAGGGCTGGTTTTCACTCATTTGATAATGCCACTGTAGAGCTAAGAATGAACGTCATTCGCATCCAGTCATTTGCAAATAATCAATCTAGAGTAAATCATCCAGTTACTTTTCCTGCAGGTGTAGACAACTTCCAGGTCCTGGCTGGGTGGGGGATTTCCTGCCTGCGTTTGGTTTGTACCTTTTCCAAGGCCTGCGGTTTGCCAGCTGCTTGGTGCCTCCCATTAACACCTGCTGCATGTTTAACTCATTTCTAATTTTATGGCTGGGGCAGTGAGGCCTGCCTTCTGTGACTGGCAGAATCTATCCTGGCAGCTGAGTCTGTCCGTGCCTTCCTCTGCCTGCTGTGAAGCCAGAGGGTTTGCTCAGTTTTGTTTTGCCAAAAATTACCTTGAGAATATAGAAGGGGAAACCAAATAGAAAGACAGGGAGCAACACGGAAGCACAGCTTCCAAGTTTTCTCTGTTCAGCTGCCAGCAGGCCACACAGAGCCGTGCTTTCCTCTTGAGTCTTCTTTGCCACTTGGGCTCTTGGTCTGACACCTTTTTGAGAGAGAAGCCATCTGAAATGGGGATTTTCATCGCTTTCTTTCTTTCCTGAGGAGTCTGGGACTTGGGAGATCCTTTGGGGTCCTAGAGAGGACATGCATGCCTGGAAATCTGCTTGGAAAACCACAGATGCAGGGAGAACCTGAGCGTGGGCTCCTCTCACAGGCCGGGGTTACAGGCACCAGATGTGAGCAGACAGCTGGGGCAGCTGCAGGGCTCCAGCCAGCTCACACACATTGCTGAAGCTCGGGCACAGCAGGCACCTGGAGGCACGTCTTTGCCAGCATCCTCCAAGGAAAGCCCTACTGCTTTCCACGGCTGGCAGAGGGGACTGCACGTTAGGAGGGGCTTTGGGAAACAGCTGCTGTCAATCCATCATCTTCTCAGAAGTGGACAGATGTGCTACATCATCCATCCTGTTATCCTGACACTTCATTTGGGACATTCTTCAGGGAAATACAGCCAAAAGAAATATAAAAATCTGCAAGTAACAAGTATTTGTAGACAGGTTAAACAGCATGTACCTGAGAAGCAAATATTTTGGCTAATGTCCTGTTGCATTCCCAAGCAACAGGGAAGAAGGAATATGACAGTCACGTTATCTGCTGAATCAGAAGTCTGCTCCTCTGATGAGGAGCTGGGAGCACCACCAGGAACATTCAAACAGGAGTTGAAGGTTGAAGAAAATTTCCGCATAGCACCCCATTGTAAAGGGTAAAAGCAGAAGTGAGGGGGAAATTTCTCCCTCGTTCTTTTCTGCCCTCTGTTGAGGTCAAAGCAGGAGATTTCTGGAGCAAAGGGCAGAGTGACTCAAGTGTACAGGAAACTTTGCCGGGAAATTGTCTCAAGTCCCACAGCAGTGACATCAGAGCACTTCACCCTGAGCACCGGGCCTGCTCAGGCCCTCCCTCACACGCTCTGTGTGCAGGGCAGGGGCACTCGACTTTGGGTGGCCAGGTCAGGATTGTAGGGGTGATGCAACCAGCCTCAGAGTGCACAACCAGTACTCAGCTCCGGCTAAAGGGCACCTGACAGAGCTGCACTAAGTCCAGACACTGCTGTGGACTTGCAGAGCTCACGATAAACGAGGGCAAGTGGCAGCCCCCGTGGCTGCCTGTTTCCCTCTCACAGGAAGGGGAACATCTTGCTGGGTGCTGCCAGCGAGAAAGGGCAGGGGGCAATGGGGTGCCTGCAGCTGAGGGTGCTCAGAGTAGAAGCCTTGCATCACTTGCCCAACAATTGCCCCCGTGGTTCCCAGCGGAGCACATAGCGTGGGAGATAACATCAGCTGCAGACAGCTGATGACAAGGTGAGTGTAGGTGTCTAAGAGGTTTTAAAGAAAACAACAGAAAGTTTGTTCTTATCCAAGCGGATTTCCTGGAGCGATGAGTGAGCCTGGCATGTTTCCACTCTACCTTTGGCATATGCCTGAACATCTGGCAGGCTGACACAACCTCATTCATTTCTAGTGAGAAAGGAGCAGTTGCCCTTAAAAGTACTGTGTTAGAGCCTGCTCTGTCCCTGCCTCTGCTGCAGCAGTCTTGTGCCCGCTCTGGGGCAGCTCAGTGGGAGGGAGCAGGGAAGAACTAACCTCCATGGAGAGCATCTTGCTGCTGTCACCTTGGCATGCCCTGCCTGCTGTCTTCACTTACTGCTTTGGGCCAAAACTGTCTCCTACCACAAGCAGATCCAGTAAGTCAGACCCTTGGAAACCCTTCATATTCCTGTGCTCATCTGTGGCTGTGACAGGCCACACGAGCCCTTTGCCCTTTTGCTCATCACCAGCCATCCTAATAGGTCTTCTTTGCTTTAGCCACCTCGGGGAATGGTTTTCCTTTGTTTTAAATAAACTTATGTCCTGACACTGAGCCAGCTGCTAGAACTATTTTAGGAGGAGGATTACCAGGATTAGATAGCAAGAGAGTAAGTTGAATTATAGCTGTTTGTTGACATCCTGTTTAAAACTAAAAGCAGCCCTCTAGTTCGCTTGGAAACCATTCCACTCACGTAACCTCTGCATCCCAAGGCTTTCGTTCCTGCCTGCAGCCGCCTGGGTTTGGTCCATCCCTGAGTAAAGCCTGACATCTGGTGGCCACGCTTGAGCTTGGCAAGCTAGGACCCCTGGTAGGAGACTGTTCCCAGGATCAGTGTGGCAGGTGGTGATGGACACAGAACCATGCCAGGGGATAAACAGGGCCTAAATAATTACCTTGGCAGCTTCCTCCCTCCCAGCTGCACACATGTCCCTGAGCCACTGGGAGAAGAACGCAGCCTGGGGTAAACCTGCTGGCCTGGTCTCAGTTTAGGAAGTCTGGGGTCAGCATGATTGAGAAGGGCAGAAGCACCAGCTCTGTCTTTGGCCCCAGCATGGCTCCAGTGCAGAGCCAAGAAGCCCAAGAGCAAGCTGGTTTCCTGATGTGGATGCTGAACTGGCCTTCCTTGGGCTCACCACATGGCTCCCTGGTGTAAGACAGGGTGTTTAGAATTTCCTACCTTGCCTATAGCACTGCTGCACCTGACATCTCAGGAGCTGCCAGGGAAGCTCTGGGAGTCCCTTTTTGGTGGTGAAACTCAGATGAGAGCCTTCTCACTCTGTGTAGTCCTCTTGTGTTGTCTTGGATGCCCTCAAGCATCCCTGAGTTGCAGGGAGTGCAGAGCCAGGCACATACCCGTGCTGCTCCACTCATTTTCACATTTCGAGGTGCAGCCAGGGACTCTCATAAAAGCCAGGCTGTCCTGCCCTTGTCTAAATGGAGGCACAGCAAGAGAGGAGTGAGCACTGGCTCATTCCTGCAGCGTGGGGCTGCTGCTGTGAGCTGTGTGCTCAGTGCCAGCCCTGGCTGCTGGGAAGCACGTCTGTCTCTGGTCCATCTGTCACGTAGCACAGATAGGATCTGGCTGCAGGGGCTGCACCTGCTGACACGGCTGGGGTCCCACTCTGCTGTGCCTCAGGTCTCACCAGGGAGCAGGGCTCACTCATGTCTCTTGGTGCTGAGCTCATCTGTCACTGCTGTCCCAGGGTTGCTGTGAGGCCACTCTGTAACCCTGACCCCGGAGCACGTTTTTTCTCAAGGACCTTCCAGTGTGTAGAGGCAGCAGCCCAAAGAGCCACATCCCTTCTTGATTGGCACTACTGATTGCAGTATTTCCCTGCAGGCAGGAGGGCTGGCTGCCCTGGGGTCTGCTACAGCAGTGCTGCCTGCCAGCAGTGTTAATGACCCCTGACTGGCCCCTCCTTGGCCAGCAGTGACACTTGGAGCCTCAAGGCACAACACTGCACCCATGGTGTTTTCAGCCTTGGCCTGACCTTCACATTGGCCTCAGCTGATGCCATTGCAAAGCCATTGCATCACTATCTGCTCCCAGCAGGATGTCCTTTATCAAGAACAGTGTCATAAGGTTATTGGTTTCTTGTACAAGTGATAAGACATGATCACAAGCTTGTTCAGACCCAGTTCTTGTTTCTGAAATGCCATTTCAAATAAATATCATGTTCTAGGAGATGGATATGTACAGTAAAATCCAGAGCCTGCACAGCGGAGCTATAAAATCAGCAAAGAGCAGTTTGGAAGTACCACAGCTACATGTCCAGTGACAGAGTCACCACCTGCCTCCACAGAGAGGGCCTGTGGGTTTTCAGAAGTCATTTCAGCTGGCTCAGCATACCAGGTGAGCACGGGGACTCAGGCTGTAGGAACCACTTCCCCACAGCCATTTCTGCAAAGGCACGCTTTGAGGCTGTTCCATGCTGTGTTCTAGTGCTGTCACACAGGTGTGAGGTACAAATGGGCCCAGTGGCATGGCAGCCACACCTTCAGGAGCAGCTGAGAGGGGCAGGCAGCTAATGAGCAATCTATTGCTCTTCTCTTTCCACAGCAGAGTTTGGCTTTAGAAGCAAAGTGCAAACCTGGCCCCTCACAGGGGCTCTGCTCTGGTTTGATGGCAGCTGTCCTTCTGCTGCTGTCCATCTCCACATTAGTGCACAAAGCTGGGGTAACCAGCCAGCATGCTATTTAAAGGAGATGCTGCTTGCTGAACACTTGGGCACTCAGCAGGATCAGCAGGAAAGGTCCTGATACTCCTCCAGGTCTCTTGGGGGCTAAGGGAGGAACCCTGTGATGGGACAATGGCAAATGACACTGCAGGTGGTACAGGGGCCCCTCACCTATCCCAAGAGGTGTTTGCCAGCATTAAATCCCCCTCACCCACCCCTCACAACACTGACAGCTGTCCCAAGGGCTGTTGTGGGTAGCTGTGTTCCACAGACCCCCACACCTGCCTCACCCCAGTGCCACACAGGCCAGGGCTGATTGCTTGGCAACCAGTTTCCCCCTCAATTAGTCCCCAGTCTCTCCCCATTCAACCTTCTCCTCATTCCTGTAGTTTAAAGAAGGGGAGACAATCCTTCTAGTAAAGTATTCACAAAAAGAACTATCTCTTAGGCTTGTATGCACTGCTGAACCCTTTGTTGAAAATAAATTCTAGGAAAAACTTCACACGGATGAAGAGGGTTTGGCAGTTTTTGAGCTTGAAGGAGACCAGCAGCTGGCAGAAGCTAGTAACACAGGTCAGGTAACACAGGTCGTGCTGCTTTTGCTTCCCTGAAATCCCTATTTTGCAAACAACTGCTCCAGAAAACAGTGTAGCACCTGTCTTAAAGAAATGGCAAAGCCCTCCCATGTTCAGACCGAGCAGCACAGGACTGCTCCTGGAAACCCAGCAGGGAAAGGGTGGATGTGAAGGGGCTGCACTGCCTGGATACGCTGTGTAAGCCCCAGCTCTGCTGTTGGCACACCCTCATCAGAGTTCCTTGCTCCTGCTTTTCTCTCCTGGTGCTCTCTGCAGCTCAGCAGCTCCTGTTTCTCTGTATGTGAGCACATGCACCAAGC
This sequence comes from Haemorhous mexicanus, assembly GCF_027477595.1. Classification (NCBI taxonomy): domain Eukaryota; kingdom Metazoa; phylum Chordata; class Aves; order Passeriformes; family Fringillidae; genus Haemorhous; species Haemorhous mexicanus. Next base: position 1,041,340 of record NC_082344.1, read on the forward strand.
AGAGGGGAAATCTGGGATGGATTTCCCTTCCTGCTGGCAGCAGCTGCTTGCTTGGACAGAGACCCTGCACAGAGTGTGGAAAAGGCCCCTGTGCTCCTGCCAGCCCAGTCCCAACGGGACAAGAAAAGACTCCAAAGAACTAAAAATAAATCTGGTTTGCATGACAGCCAAGAATGCAGACAGGTGACTATCTCCCTTTGACAGTAAGACAGTTAGCACCAGACACGTCTACCACCAGCAGGAAGACAGACCACTAGGATGGTGCAATAAAATAATGCACAAAACAGGTTTTCTAATTGGGAAAGGCACTTAGAACAGGCTTTTTTACAACCTGTTTCAAACCAGTTTGTCTGTCTCCTGAACTCCCTACCCCCCACCTCCTTATCTCTTCCTTCCTTTCTTGCAATTTTAAACATTTTGAAGTTGCATCCAAAAGGAGAATTCCCTATGCATAACATCACAGAGGATGGCAACAAAAACTTGGTTGCAGAGTGCCATCTTTTGGGAGGAGCACCAGAGTCCAGGTCTGGGTGCAAGATGAGCCAGGACCCTTCAGGTAAGGCCAGAGCAGCACTCACATGCCTTTTGCTTCTGTAAACACAATGTGCTGTATTATTACCTTAATCCACCAGAGTAGACTGAGTGTAGATGCTGTTATGCATATTAAAATGTATGCTTTTAAGTTAGGACAGGAGAATTCAATGAGGACAAAGTAGACACATTCTCTTTATTACCAAAAGAAAAAGAATTTGATGCATTTACCATGCTGTTTTCTTTTAAAATTTCATCTTTTATTTACTCATAAAGAGCCAATAAGTTATATAAATCATAGTTTTCATTTCCTTACTGAAGTAGTCAATAAGATTTTAACTTGGATTTATGCTGACTCAGTAGCACTTTAGCTCTTTGAGTGTACTGGTCTTGGTTTTCCACAGCAATTCCTCACCCCAAGGCTACATCTCTTGCACAGCTTCCAATGCAAACTCTGCCACGGTGTCAGCAGAGCACTGTGGCTGCCCAGGAGGGTCCCAGGGCAGCCAGGGCAGTGTCCAGGCACACACCTGTGTGCAGGGCCCCTGGCCCCCCCAGAGCCAGAGCCTGGGCTGGCAGAGACCACCCCAACCCTCCAACCCTCCTGCCTCCCCCTGCTCTTGAGAGGAAGCCACAAACTACACTGGAGCTCCATGCTGAAGGCAGGGGGAATGACTCCATGTCAGAGATGTTAAACCAAATACTTTTGTATTTAATTATGTTAAGAGCTCAAGGAACTTAAAACCATAGACAAATGCACAGAACCGTCCATGACAATGAACCAAGGCAGCAACATTGTCATTCCCTGCTTGAAACAGTGTCTGAAGTAACTTCTAAACAAGTACAACCTGGGATATTCATGTAGAACTGAAACTGTGATTTTTGTTTGCTTTCCCTAGTACAAAGGATTTTCCAACACTTGAGTAACTTAGAACTAGGCCCATCGTTGTCATTTCCCCGTCTGCTTCTCATAAGCAGATGTTTTCCTTTGTACACCAGGAATAGCTTTTTCCCCAAAAACAACGCAATCTAGTTTTCTTGGTAACACACAGCAGCATTCTCATCTTGTTCCTCTTCATCTCCATCCTCATCTTCATCCCCCTGATCTCCAGATTCAGTATCATCTTCATCTTCAACCTGAAATACAAGATCTGTTGTGAGCAGTAATACCCCTTATTCTGACCCAACCTATTGAAGGCAAGACAAATGCTGAGTGCAAATAAGCTTAAAGAGAAGTTAAAACAACTATGCCACAGCAATTAATGCTTATGAAATTCAACTGGCATCTTGCCATGCCCATAGTTCTTGACTTCTCTGCTGAAGAGAGAAGGGGCTGACCACTGGAGACAACAGGCAGTGGTCAGCTTTCTCTGATGGCTGCCAGAAGTTGTTGAAAAAGTAACTCATGGATTTAACTTCCCTCTATAGAAAGGGGTCTCAGCAGACTTTTTGGATGGAGGATTACCATGCCCAGGCCTGTATCAGACCCAAGAACTCCCTGGATCCATTCCTTGCTTACCGCTACACCAAAGTCCTTCAATTTCATCTTCTGTGCAGATATTTTCTGATCCTGGTCAGCCAACAGCACCAGGAGATCATCCTGTTCCTTCTTGGATTCTGCAACTTCTCGCTCCAGCCTACTGTTCTTATCTTGCAATATAGCAACCGTGCTGGTGGATGAGTCCAGCTGCTGCTTCAGTGATTCCTTCTCATCAGAAAGGACCTTGATTTGGCTCTGGCAACAGAGAAAATCCCACATCAAATTACAATACAAGCACAGGTAAAGCTGAAGCCCTGTATGCCTCAAACACATCCTGTACACAGCCTTGAGCAGCTCCAGCCCACCACTGGTTCCTGTGACCTTGTTCCTACACATACTGACACATCCTTACACAAACTATTACAGCTTGGATAAAGCAGGAACAGATATTCACAGTGGTTACTGGACTGTCTGTGTCACAGTAAAGCTACCCCCTAGACTGTCCTTACCAAGGCCTTAAAGTCAGACAAACTTGGATTTCCCTGGTGAAAAATGAAGGAGGCATCCAGCTTCCCTTCCAGAGCCTGAAACACTGAGGATGCTGAGGAAACAAACCACTTCCCCCAGCCCTGGCCACTGCAGAGGCCTCCTCATTGAAGGCTGAGTATCCAATGGCTGGGTTTGGTGCTCACCCACTACTCACCTTCAGCTCTTTGATTTCTTGCTCCAGTCGTGCCTCCAGTTCCGAGCTCGTTGCTGCTGTTGCACCACTGTCTCCTAACATGGGATCTGCAGCTGTGTTCTGTGGACAAGGAATTCCCCCTCAGTGTTGCACATACTAAGACAGCAAGCTGAGACATTACAGAGTCAGTTGTTTAGAAGCATATTCTCTTTTTACAGCATAGCCAAGGTATGGTGATGACAGACCCTATGCTGCAAGGCATCAGCAAACAGATCTGTGCTTCCTCAGGTCTCAGACTCACACACACAGACACACCAACAAGGAGGCAAAGCAAAACCTTTATTTCATAGCAGCTGCACTTGAAAGACTTGGGTTTTTTTCCTAGGCAGATCCTATTACAGGCAATCCACCTTTGCTCTGATGGTTTTCAAGTGCCATAGAAGTCTTTTTATTAGGCTAAAGAGCCAATTTATTGGGCTGAAGTTCCAATTCTTTGCATAAGGCTACTAAAACCAGCAACAGTTTCATCTCAGTCAGCCCTACGCGGTTATTTCCAAAATGCAGCAGCTGCCTGTCAGCTACAACTGCCACATGGCACAAATTTGAGACCAATGCCTCTCCAGCTGGAGCACACTTACGCCAGTCCTCCAAGGAAGGGAGGCACTAGGATGTAGGATGGCCGTGAGGCAGCCTGACAGCTGGAGGGACACCAGGACACACCTCTGCCTCCCAAGGCATCATCCCAAGCACACATGGCAATGTGTGCAACGGCATCTTCCCTCCCAGCAGCTGAGTCTGCCTCTCCCAGACCGTGTGTACATTGAACACGTGTTGGTAGCTGCTTCTGGGCTCCTCTTTCTGCAGCAGCATTTATCTGTTAGCTCTGCTGTGGAAGTGTCTGGAACATTTTCAGCCAACTTGTTCAGGTTCTGCAGCCCAGCATTCCCTTTCTAAAGCAGTTTATTAGTTTTGAAGACAGTCACATTGATATAGCCACAAGGCTTTACTGCCTCATCAGTTCAGTACATAGCCAAAAAACCCTGCAGCATGTGGAGGCCTGCACAGACAGAGGCCTCTATCATTTGTCCTTCAACTAGACACCAACCTTCCTGTTACTATCCTCAGCTCCTTTTAGAACAATGATCTCTCTCACGCGTATGATATCACAGCTGTGTTACACAAAGGCTATTGACTTTAATTAGAGCTCGAGCTTGGAACAGCCAGCAGTTTATAATTGTTTAAAAATGCCAAGGACCACTGCCATCAGAGAAGTATTTGACTAAAAGTCCCCTCTATGCTCATGAAGGATTTGTCTGGGTAATTCATGACTTAATTTGAAACCCTGTTGGAATCACTTGCGGATTCGTGCTCTTAAGAAGAGCTTGGTTTAGGAAAGTAGCTGCAGACAGTAGCAGGAAGAAAGACTTGAAGATTTAGTTCCCATAGACAGAAGAAATAACTAATTCACCAGTACCATCACTTGTAGCTTTTGATTCTCCATCTGAAGCTTAGAGATCTCTGCAGCCTGTAGTTGTATCTGACTCCTGAGCACTTCTAACTCCTTTGGGAAACAGAGACAAAGCTTCTCAGTTAATGTGATAAAACAACATATTCACATGAAATGTTTCTGAGGCTAAATGCTGCCAGACTAACTGCTTCATACAAGCCAATGTAACAGGAAAGGTGCCTCAGTGAGACCACAACAGCTCTCTCCTTGAACAAGGCTGGACAGCAACACACAGCACTGTCCACCCTGCTCTTCCAGCCCCTCTTGTGTGGAATGGCCAGCCAAGGCACCTGTCTGAGCCTCAGTCACCTCTAAAAGGATTTCACAGCACTTGCACTGCCACTGGTGTCCTCTGCACTGCCCCTCTGGGTGCAGAAACCCACGGGGACTTATTAATCCAGGCACCATTAGTTCTCCAAACAGAGGAACTCCAACAGGTATTTCTTGAGCAACAGCTACCTTAAAGAACTGAACATCCAGTTCTCTATTCTGTGCTAAACATCTAATACCTGCAAACTTCCATATCAACATTTAAACATACATGCTGCACTGGACAAACAGATTTTGCAAGTCAGTGCAAGTGCCTTCTGCTGGCTCAGACCTGCTTAGTGAAAACAACCAGTTCATTTTGAGATGCATAAACTTGATGCTCCAAGATAGGACCATCATCACAAAGAGGCCTGATGGAAAACAGCAACACATTCAGGAATCAGTGCTCCTCCCTGAAGAGTAAAGCTGTCTACCCCTGTTCAGCTGCACGGAAATACCACAGGTTCACCTTCTGTAGCTCATTACTGTGCTCCAAGCCACCAAATCTGCTGGTCTGTAAAGACTGCTCTGTAGCTCCCATTTCCAGCTGGGAAGAATTCTGAAAGAAAATTGGGAAAAAATCAGCTTTAGTACTAGAACTCTAAACGTAGTCATGTTGTCAAAAAGGTCATAGCTGTCCTTGTACTACCAAATTCCCAGCAAAGAAGCCACAAGCAGGCTGAGCAATGCACATCAAAGCTCTCTAATGAGAGCAGCTGGTTGTGTCCTCTGAGGTGAGTGCAGAAGGACCTCTCACCAGTGCAAATGCAGCACTTACCAATTTTTCTATCACAGAATCCTTTTCCTTTAACTGCCCTTGCAGCAGCTCATGCTTGTTTTTCCACTCTTCCAGTTCCTCTTTCAATTTGCTCACTTCTTCTGTCTGAATGCCATTCATCTGCAATGTGTCACCATGGGAATTATGATGCTGGCTGTCCTTTCCTAAACAGCAAGAGGTTACAACCAAGGTCAAACAAGCAGTTCCACAACTTGGTTTCCAGCAGACCCATCAAAGTACTTGTTACTCATCCTGCTCCTGCCCCACAAGCCCTTCTCATTCTAACCAAAGGAGCAAAGCACAGTACTTAAGAACTCTCTACATATAAAAGAGAATAAACAATGAGGAGTTCTCATTTGCCAGGTATGTGTGCTGCCTGCTGCTTCAGCCATTCTGTTCATCAAAAATCATGGCATGGACAAATTCTGAAGGTAATTGATTCCTTACATGTTTTTAATCCTAAGTAATCATGAAGGCAGTTTGGCTATTTTTAATCATGTCATGTACACCTTTGTCAGGCATTTTGACCCTGGGATAAGGAGAACATACTGCCCTGACTTGCACACTAAATGCAAGGCTGTCTCTGCTGGAGCTCTGCTGCAGCTCCCCAGAAGCCACAACATCTCTGCACAAGCATGATGTGGTGTTGTCACCCATGCAGCCCACCTAGCTGTACTTTCAGGAGATTGTACTGGTCCTTATGCTGCTGGATCTGAGACACTTGCTGTGTGACTGTAGCCTGGAGCTGTTCATTTTGAGATGTTAAAGTGCTGATTCGCTGCTTTAGTTCTTCAAGCTCCTGGTCCTGTGAAAGAAATAAAAAGCACCATACTGGATACATCCAGTAGTCATATAGACAGTTCTACTAGTAACTCTTGAATACAACTCTGTCAGGAAGGTGAAGGAAAGCACCAAAACCTGAGCTCCACCACTCAGTGCTGCCCAGGACAGATGAGCAGGAAAGCCCCCTGCAAACCTAGCTACCTGTGCTAGGAAAAACACCTGGGAAAGATAGCAGCAGCCTGTCACACCAATCACAGGAGGAAAAATGGAAAGGTAGGAAGTTGGCCAATGGTAATTTTTTTCTAGCATACTAAAGCCTGCATTTGTTTTGCCTACTACTTCAGGAGTCTTGAAAGAAATCATGGTAACTACACACATGACATGTTCAGTAAAGCCTCTGGTAGTTCCAAAGCATCCCTAATGCCTCATGTACCCCATGCTGTGATCTCTGAACACAGAGCACCTGCTCCAGTTTCCCATTAGCAGTTTAATTTCATTAGCTTTGTTCCTCTACTTCTCCATCTAAGCTGCAGCAACCATACAAGTTAACTACCCCTGGAAAAAAGTTCTGAGAGTCCAATCCCAGCAGGTATAGCCAAACTTCACCAACAAACCATTTTTTCCTTCATCCATCCCCCATTTCATCTGTCCAAGTGAGAGCCCAGACCTAAGAATTCTATCTCTGAAGGGCTGCGAGTTCTCCAGTTCCTCATCTGAAACCAAAACGCTCCAACGCAGAGCATCTGTAAGAGCATGTGGCCTGAGGGGAAAAAAAGGCTCAACCAGTGTTCCAAACACTGACATCTCAGCTGAACCTTGACATGAGTGTTGGTAGAAGCACTTCTGCACTGCCAGATTCCCTGTTACTTGTTTTGGATCAAGGGGGATTGAAGTGCACTGCAGTGCTTCCAAAAGACAAAACTGACTGCTTTTAGAGGCACGTGTATGTGCTCCCTCTCACCTGCTCTCTAATGACTTTTTTGTAGTGAGTCACAATGTTGTCATGCTGTTCCAATGTCTTCTTGACTTCCTCTTCCTTTTTATCTTCCTCACTGGACTTGTAAATTGCTTTACTTATGACACCTGTCAAAAACAGTTGGTCAGCTAGAGCCCAGTTCACATCTTTGTCCTCAAAACAGTCTCACAGTTTGAGTTCAGTGCATTACAAACTCAACCTGCACATTAAAACAAGGATTGTCACAAAGGCTTAACAGAAAGGGTGACCTGACTGCAGTGTGCACGTTGCCAGCTTTTCTCTGTCCCAGAGAGGTAAATGGGTGTTTTGAGTAGTTCCTATGAAAAAAGCTGTGTTCTGCTTGCACTATGGCTCCACTACAGCTGCAGCCCAAATCATTCTGCAAATAAGTTCAAGACTTAGGACTGCAAGAGCAACATGCAGATCATACTGCTTGGGCAAATCCATCTTTTGAACTTATCAATTAGAAACAGCAACTACCTGAATTATGTACTTCAGCAAATGAAGCTTCTATGACCATCGTATGTGCTCAGTACTTGAGTTTGTGTGAGCACAGGTAAACACCTCCTGGCCAGTGTGCTAACTCCCAAAACCTATTGATCAGCAATTCACCTAAGAATACCAGGTAATCCAGTTAGAGAATTTGTACTGAACACTTGAACTGCAACGTGGCTATCTGATTACTTACAGCTATTACCATAACCTCTAGCATTACCACACTACTTGCAAGAGTAACACAACATGTGGGGTAGCTCATCCATCAGTTCATGACAAAAACTAGAGAAATGAGGATAACATCTCACCTTCCAATTCCTTCACCAGCTTTGTAAATTCGTGGTCAAACATCATGTGGTCTGGACTAGAAAAACTAGGCTGTGGTTTCTGAGCAGCTCTGGAATAAAGTTCATGTTTGCTAATGAAGCCAAGCTTCTCAATGAAGTTCTCCCTGCCAATCCTCTTCTCAATCAGCTGCTTCAGTTTCTCTCTACAAGGAAGAGACAACTCAATGGCAGTGCAACAAGACGAGAAGAGAACCCATCATTGCATCAAGGTGGGTTCTGCAAAGAACTCATTATCTGTTTTTAGCATTAATCCCACTGCTGCCCCCCTTCAAAGCCCCTTTCACAGAACCTTTCCCTGCAGTGCTGTTCCTTCTCCATCATACTTACTTCCTGTAATTCTCAAGGGAATTGTCATTGTAGTAGATGGAAATGCCAAGCAAAAGTGCACACAGGCCTTGGACAAGCTGCTCCTCTTCTCCAAGGTTTTCAGCTATCTGCCCTGTGAGCTAGAACTCTTGATAAGGATATCTGAGATATTTCATAATAACACATGTAACACTTCTCCCTGTACACATTCCCTTTTACTTACACACCAACCCAAGCTTGGTTAGGAAGCAAGACAAAAGAGCTGACAAAACCTTTGCAAAGTCAACTCCTGTTTGAAGGACTCAGGTGACCAGTGGTTTCCCATACATTTCTCTGTCTGTTTAACTTGAGAGATTTACTTGCTCCAGAGCACACCTGCAGTGTAGATAAAGGTGCCAGTTAAGCTTTATGTGCTCATGCACTCGACTAGTTTTTCCCTGAAAAGCAAGCAGAGAAGTTAATGGAAGTACAAAGCATTCTCCTTGCCTCTGGAGTGCAAGTTTAATTCACACTAACAACACCAACAGGCTTGTTGCACTGAGAACTCACTTGGCTGGCAGACTGAGACAGTTCTCCACACTACTTTGGCATGTGCATCTTACACACAAGTCAGTGTTCACAGAGCACTGGCAACTAAAGGCTGATCTGATCTCTGGGCCCAGTGCATTTTCTGTTTTGCAGAATCCCCACAAAGTGATCTAGACAAACCTTGAAGCTGAACATGAATAAGCCAGCTCTGGCTAAGGAGGGGCTCCACTGTGCAAGCAGGCCAAAGGATACAAAAGGCACATTGGCTGGGTTGTGAAGGAAGTGGGTGACAGCAATGGAGCAGTTGCTCAGCCACGTGCAAAGCAACATCAGCAGTCCAACTCTGGTCTGTACTTTGCTGCCCTGTGAAGAATAAACACCCCCATCATTACCTTTCCACAGAGAGGACTAAAATACAAACCCGAGCTGTACTGGATCAGAACTCACCTACTTCCACCTTATTTTTTCATAAACTGCAAGTCATGTCTTCCCAAACACCCGTTTGTTAGTTATACTGAACAGCCTTAATGCTGGGATAAAACAAGGATCACACCAGTCACATTGAACTGCTCTCAGAGCAAACCAGCAAGCCACACAGGTGTGAAATATTACTCAATGCAAATCAGCACCAATATAGAACCATAACCTGTTAGTTCTGCACTTTTAATGCAAGGGTGACATGAAGGAACATACACAAAACCCCTTTAAAAGAAGGAACAACGTGTACATTTAGTCACATAAGGATTCCCTGGAAAAGATGCATCACCAAGACCTAGCCTGCTGACTTAAAACTGCCAGGTGTTCCCAGTATTGTTTTGAGTCCAAAGACAAGACAATATGTACATTAAGCCAGCACAGCAAATGCTAACTGCAGCCCTTTATTTATCCTAGACAGACAAAATTAGTTTTCATCTCCAAATCAGCTGTTACCAATTGTGTCTCAGCTGCAGGTCTTGGGGCCCAGCTGAGCTAAGACAAGCACCCATCTCTTCCAACAGTCAACATTCCAATGGCAACCAAGCAAAGTGTTCCCACCCCCACTCACAAACAGTGGCTCCAGCCGTCCCAGCAGCATTTGCCAGCCCATGCACACTGGGAATAACCCCTGGAAGTGGCAGTGGCCCTATGGCACATGGCTGTACCTCAGCCTTCTCCAGCCTTGCTACCTGTGGCCCTTCCCTCCTGAGAAACAGGGAGTTACTTCTGCTTGTGCAGCCCAACACTTGAGCACACGCAGACGCTGGAAGCAGCTGCAAAGTACAAGTACATTCATTCTCCAGCACTGCCTGCTGTTCAGGGGTCAAACTGATGTGCTCTGCCTAAGGATTTTCACACAGCCCAAAACATCTGCTCTAAAAACCAGCTGTGTTCTAGATATACCATGATAGTAACACCTACTCTGACAGATGACAGCTCCCCATGCTGTTCCACAGTTCAGAAATGGTAACAAAGCTGAGCTGAGATCAACAGGGTAAAATAAGAATTCCACAGCAGAAATACTTTTTTTGGTGTCATCAATAACCAACTCAGCTGTGTTTTAATTAACAGCCCAGAAACCAAAAGACTCTGCAGGGATCACCTGCTCATAAAGAGATCCCTGCTATTCACAGTTAGGCAGACTAAATGGTTTTTCCTCTAGCAGTCAGGACATCAGCAGCATATCCCCTCTTGTGATGGTACCAGTGTTTGCTACAGGCCCTTCAGAAACCACTCTTTCTAACAGTTTTAGTTTTTCTTAGAAGGAACCCCACCTATTATGTGAGCAGATGGTCCTTTAGTCTGCCCCCCAGCAAAGAAAGCACCCGTGCTGCCCAAGATACACATCCCATAGTTATGGGAGCACCCCCAGAGATTCCCCTGGAGGCACCAAGAGTTTGTTATGCCAGGGAAAACCCAAACCACTGCAACACAAAGCTGTAAGTGGAAACACATCAAAAAGCAGTTAAAGAAATTCTCCCCAGCAGACCCCAGACAAGAGGGAAAGGCCTGCTTTGGGCAGGAAAATGCACAAGCTGTGCCAAAAAATACATACCCGTCTGTCGATCTTATCACCCTGCAAGTTACACACAGATTACTTGAGAACCTTCAAGTGCAACATTTCAGACACATCTCCCCATATCTGAGTCCCTTTTGTCATGCAGTGCTGAAGAACCACAAGCATTTTTACTGACTCAAATTCACCTTACACAGAAATTCCAGGAACAGGATAATAATGAACACTGGCTATTTTCAGCTAAAGCAGGAGAAAAGTCAAGGACCAAGTCCAAAATTCCACTGTTATTTTCACTTGCAACAAAGTCTAATGGTTACCAGAGTTAATCAACTCCCTGCTAGCAGGCTTTTTCCCTGAGAGGTTCTAAAACAGTTTAATGTCACAAGGAGGCACGGGCCAGGAGGTGAACTTGACTCACTTGACATTTGCCAAGCCAGGTATTAACATATTGAACAAGCCCAGAAAAGTTTTATCTTTGCATAGCAAAGCCAACCATCAATACATGACAGCCCATTTTTTTTCATGATGTTTCCAATTGGCAGGTTCAGGTTAAACACCAAATGGGCACTTTTCAGCAGAAGAACCCAACGTAAGAGGAGATTCTGCCAGTTAGCCTTGGTTTAAAGGACAAGGCTAAGACCTGGATGCTTTGGAGCCACCTGAGAACAGGCAGCATCAAGGAGCCATCTCATTGAAAAATAAGATGTGCTGCCATTCTTCTCCCCTCAAGGGAGCTTTAAACAAAGCTTAAAAAGCAGCCTGCAAACGAGAATCCTCCCCGTTCCCAAGCCAACACTCCCGTCCCCACCATGCCCTGCCCAGGAGCGCCGCTGTCGCTGACAGCCAGAGCTGTGTCCCTGGCCCGGCCAGCGGCGCGGTGCGGTGGGGCCGTACCTGCGACAGGATGTTGGTGCACTGCTGCAGCAGCGACACGGGCGGGTTGCCGATGCTGGTGGCCAGCTGCACGCGCAGCAGCTGCTCCTTGAGCGTGCCGTTCTCCTGCAGGGCGTGCGCCAGCGCCACGGCAGCGCACCAGTTGGACAGCGAGTCCGTGGAGAAGAGGCCCCCGCAGAGCAGCTGGCCCGCCGAGACCGAGTTACCTGTAGCTACCAGAGAGGCCAAGAGGGACGAGGGGGGTTAGCGCAAGCCACAGAAAATATTTCAGACAACACAGCTAAAACAGAAAAACCAAACTAGAGACATCTTAGACAAACCTAAGGCAAGTCACCCTGCCCTGCCCAGCCACTGAACAGCAGGTAAATAATCCCTCAGGTGGGGCACGGCACAGGTGCTAACCCAGAACCCAGTGCAGAGATGGTGCCCTGGCCTACCGTCAATCGTGGACGGGAGGAGCGTGGATACGATTTCTCCTTGTCCTTTTTGGTTTTTGTACAGAAAGCACTGGAAGCAGTAGAGAACAGCACAGCGCAGCACGAACGGCTGCCTCTCGTTCACCATGGACATCAGCAGCACTACGATGGCAGGCCTGTTGGGAAAGCAAGGAAAAGCTGAGAACTAGGCAAGGAAAACCAGAGAACTGCACTGAGAATGAAAACAGCTGCAGGTACATAATACCAATCTATTTCACAGGTAAGGAAAGCTCCTGTGGCCTACCACTGCACCTATTACTATTTCAACAGGGGTATTAAAACCCAAGGCATTAGAAGTTTTTCAGTTACTTATACACAAAATAAGACATGGATTGCCTCTAAGCCCTCTTTGGACTATCCTCTGGCTGACAGCCACAGCAGCTCATCCTGATGAAGGAATTTTTCAGTCATTGTTCATTTGTTTTCAGGTGCCACACAACACCAGTTCTAGGCCTCGTCTCTCTGCAAACACACCTGACACCTTAATGCTGTAGCCAACACACCCTACATGAACTTGAAGCTGTTACTCCAGATTAGAATCCCAAGTGTGGAATTATATCTTTTGGCTTGCCCACACCTCTACCTTATCACCTAACAGAGTTCAAGCACTTTTCTTGCTTTACCTTGGTGGATTAGAAGGTGCATTTACAGAGGCAAAGTAGTCTTGATTTGTCTGGCATCCTCGGATGACCTCCGACACAGTATTAATGGTCTAGGGAAAGGGCAGAGAAGAAAGTTAAATCCATGTTTAAATCTGAGCCATGGTCTAGCACCTAGAGCTTTCAAAACTATTCCAGTTTACCCTGACAGTCCAGTACTGAAAAGCACATTCAAAGTCTCAGCTCAGAGACTTAAGTAAAGCCAGAGTGCACGAAATCAAGGCATTTAATAGCTGTAGAAGATGCTGAGCAAAGCTTAAGGGACACAAAGCTCAGTCACCTACAGCTTCATATAGTAAGCCAAATTGGTTTTTCCATGACAGCAAAGTAACAGCTAAACTGCACATCTTTGAAAAGTGAGGAGGTGAAACCTTTTAAGAAATTAACAACTGGAGTATCCACACTCAATCCAAGCACATGGTTTTATCAAGAGAAAAATGCCTCGTCCTACATTGCTGGCAGGGTTTGGTAGTAGTTAAAATCCCTCATCACTGGAAACCTATCAGAATATCTGCAGACTCCCCCAACAAATAAAACCAGCAATAAACCCACCCCCAAACCAGAAAAAGTCTTTCATCAATTCAGCTGCTCTGGGATATGCTGAAATCTAAAGGGAAAAAGAGGCAAAAGCAAATCCTTTCTGGTTGCAGAACTCCAGAAATTCACCAACGTAAATGACTCTTGCATTGAGGCTGCCCACAGAGGAAGCTGACACCTCTGGCCTGTGAAAGAGGTGCTTAGCAAATCGTGAGTCAGTCCCTGCAGCAGCTGCTGATCCCTGCAGCCTGCTGGCAGCACCCACCTGGTCCCTCCCGCCCTCCAGCACTGCCCCCCTTACTTCTGTGAGGATGTCAGCAGGAACGCCGGTGGCCATGAGGATGGTGCAGAGCTGCTGCAGGAGCCCACAGTGGAACATGGCCTTCTGACAGCTGCTGGTGGCACCAGGAGGGTTCGTGGGGGACACCAGGACCCGCACCAGCTACAGAGGAGGGGACACGTGAGGGCCATGAGAACAGAGCCTGGCACCTCCTGAACGTAAAACCAAACTCATTTGAGGTTCCACTGTCAAACAGAACTGCTTCTTAAAATGGACACTGGAGACAATGAACAGAATGTTTATCTCATTGCTACCTATGGCTGCTTGGTTTTCAGTTTTATACTGGGGCATTCTTTACACAGAACACCCCTAATCATGCTCTTAGTTTAAATCTCTGCTACATCTCAGTTGACATCAAGATATGCAACGTGCCAGCCATCACAGACTCACCTGTGACAGGGCTTGTGCTGAAAGCAGCACAGCTCCAGAGCACTGGTAGCTAATTCTGAGCTGAAGACCTGGATTTCACAGTTGTGACATGACACTTTGCACAGCACAAGAGCTGACATGGGTAATCAGGAGCTCTAACAGCACCTCACCTGCAGCATCAGGTGAAGATTAGTCACTTTCTGTGCAGACCACCCACAGTTGTCATCTCCAACCTCAAACCAAGGCTTCATACGCTGAATGTAGGAACCTTCCTTGAAGAAATTCTGATTGGAATTATTGTTCTTCAACAAGTTTTGCAACAGGAGGAGACAGTCTTCTACAACAATGCCTGAGGAGACAAAGTATCACATGGGGAATCAAAACACACCACATGGAAACAAATTAGCTAGTCCATACACTGAGGATGTTCCAGACAGAACAGAGCACGCATTTCTCAGCTCTTTACTCTTAACACACAACAGGCTTGGATCAATAACTAGGAACCTTGTGAAACCATAGCTGTTTTTCTTCCACAAGTCCAAAGCAAATTCCCAAAGCATGTACAGCTCATATCAGTTAAGTGGGTAAATGGGAAAAACTGCCAACAAAACCTCCCCACCACTGTGTGTCCCGAAGTTCACCTGCTCCAGAATCAGACTGCACTGCCCCTATGAAATGTACTCAGAGTTCCTCCTGAACTCCACTGTGATTCCAAGGCAGCACCTCCTCCAGGCTCACAGAGTCATTCTCTACAATTACTGGCTACCATCTTCAACTTATTTCTAATCTACTTTTTAGTTTTCAAATTACACTCAGATAAAGGCTGCTCCCATCAGAGGAACAGATAACTAGCAGGGGGGAAAGCAGAGAAGCCTTAGCACATAGGAATTTACATAACAAGTCTCCTAAAAATATTAGCTGCCTAAAAATAGCAGCTTCAAATCAAAGGCTTGCTGAATACTCCCATGCCAGCAGACCTGGGATAATACAGCTGGGAGAGAAGCAGTAACTGCTCCTGCAGCCCACAAAAAGGTCATGGAACAGCAGCCTGTCATGCTACTGAAATACTGTAGTAAACTCATCACATATTGCTAGTAAAAAAACAAGCCCTCAAGTACTGCATTGGTTTTTGCTCCTTTTTAAAATTCTTTTCTCCTCCCAGCAGGTGACTGACTCCTCAAGAAGCTGAGCAGAGAACTGAAGCTGTTGGTGCAGCTGAAGGAACTCAGCAAGCTGTTCCAGCCCCTCCAAGCATCCAAGGATCTCGTGGGAAGAATGCAGACACTTAACTGGGTAAGTGACAAATGCAGCACACACATCTGACACTGCCATTCCAGGCACACACATGCACTGGCCTAGGTCAAGCAAGAACCACTGAGTCCTGCACACAGCCTCAGAGGAGTGACCTGATGTTTTAACTAAGTACACCAGCTTTTCAAAAGACATTCAAACACAGCTACTTGGTCAATCTGGTTTTGTTTATTTTGTTACAGCCAGTCTGTAAATTGTGATCCTTTTACCCACTGACCGAGCTCCAACCACCCACTAAGGTAAGCCTGGCAACATCAGCTCACAGCTGCAGAAGCACAAGGCAAAGTCTTAGACTCCACTGTACCTCCATCGCTGTTTCCTTCCTCTGTTATGATATCCAGAAGCCTCTCAAAGGCATTTTCAAAGGCAACAATCTTCTGTATGGCTGCGTTGCTTTTGGTCAATTGCTGTAACAACAGGACTCCCTTGACAGGTGGAGGAGAAAAGAAATCAAACCTGGGTTCAGTAGAACTCCATTGTTTTTCACAAGTCCCAGCTCCTGGGAGGATGCTGAAGCAGCAGCACCACCCTGAGGCAGGATCCCAGGCACAGCCCCAGCCTGCAGCTCAGCACTGCACACCCCCCATGGCCAGCAGGCTCCTCAGGCACTGACCCAGAGGATGCCAGGGGCCCCCAGCAGCCCTGCACTCACATCATTGCGGATCACCTCCCTGGAGTCTGCCAGCAAATCCATCAGGCGGGAAACACCTGCAAGGAACCACTTCTAAATGTACACAGCCAAGGGTGCAGCTTCTACATGCTGCAGGTCCTTAGGACATCTTGCCTGAGACCCCTCCAGGCCTCTGCCACGTCTGCTGAGCATCAAGCTCCAAGTGAATCAGCAGTGGATTCAAGCACTCACCCATGGGGCTGACCAGAATGATCTGCTGCACTTGAGGCCCTTGCTGCTTTAACAGAGATGTCAGCAGCTTCACTCCAGGCCAGCGAACGTGGAAATCAAATTCCTGAAAGGGTGCAAAGGAGCACGTTAGGTAACCAACTCCTCAGTATTGAATTCACAAACACTGGCAGTTCCTTAATACTGCTCAAAGCATGACACAGGTTCCACGTAGGAAAAGTAGAATATCCCCTTTTTTACTGAAGGTGGACTACAAAGCAAAGGAAAACAAGAAGAGAGTATTGTATTGTATTGTTCTCTCTCTGAAGCACAAACATATTCCTAGTTCGGGAATAAAAATTTTATCAGCTCCAAGTAAAAAGGCAGTCCATGAGGACAAACCCACTAGAAAATGAGCCAAATATCATGCTGCTGGAAAGCAGTTATCCTTTCCACTTGAACTGCATTGAGACATAACTGTGTCCTGATGATTTAATCATCATCTGAAAAGTAATCCTTGTGCAAGGGACATCCACTGCTGTTTGGGGAGCAACAACTTTTATTCCTTCTATTTAAGTAACTAAACCCCTTTCTCAAGTAACAGGATGAGAGAACATGGCCACAAGGTGCACCAAGGGAAGTCTGGATTAGCTGTTCAGGGAAACTTCAAAAGGTGGTTGGGCATTCCAACGACTGCCCAGAGCAGAGGTGCAGTCATCCCTGGCAGTGTTCAGGAATCATGGATGCAGCACTCTGGGACATGGCTTAGCAGTGAACATGGTGGTGCTGGGTTAGCACTTGGACTCTATGATCCTGGAGGCAATTTCCAACCTAAATGGTTCTGTGGATTCTCCTCCATGTTCCCCTGCTTGAAAAGCTACACCAGGGGTGTTCATCCAGGTCAGTCCTGACTCCCCTCCAGCCCCACCTCCACTGGATGCTGGCACACCTCACCCCTGACAGCAGCTTCACCAGGACAAAACCATGGCTCTCTCCATTGGCAGCCTCAACATGACACAGTTACTCACCTCCACCAGCGTCAACAGCAGTGTGACATTTTCTTGCTGTTTAATGAAAATCTCTGTGAACTGACTCCCCAAATCATCCACTTGTTTTGCTGAGTTTTCTTCTGTAACAGCAAAAACAACATATTACAACACAACTGGAGCAACTTCAGCTACTGTGATTTTTATTCCTACTAAAATAAGGCCATGGGTGACCATAACATTTTGAGTCACTGTTATAAATGTTAATTGAATTATTCTCAAAGCAAACACCAAAATAAGCTTTTCACAAAATAAAACCTCGGCATTATTTTAAGTGTAACTTTTGAATCTCAGCAGTTACATCCCCATATAGCTCCACTAAGCCAAGAGAGCAGCCCCTCGTGAGTACCCTACAATGATGGGCAAAAGCAAAGTCCATGTCACACCAAGAGCCTTGAAGGGTAAGGAATATAAATCATCTGAAGCTAACTGGCCCAAATATCTTAATTACTCTATTGGGTTTAGCAATGGAAAAAGACCTGGACATCAGAAAGGGAAGAGTCACACAAGTAAGCCTCACAACCTCTCAGTCTAGGAATCTGAATTGATTTCCAGTGTGCCAGAACTGAGTGCCATCCCATTCTTCACTCTACAGTTACACAGAATTGGGCTAGCACCTGAGCTGGCTTATAGAGTTCCTTCATGCACCACTTGCATGAACAAAAAACAAAGGCTAAAGTATGCCACAAAAACAACAAACCCCATGCAAGCAACATGTCTGCACCACTGCTATTTTTCTAGGCTGAGTGACCATTTACATCACAGTTGCACAAAACAGGGGCATGTGGGTACTACTGGTTGACATAATTAAGGAATGTCAGCTGAAAAACTGAGCAGGAGCAATTCTAATTCAAAGGGAAAGTGTTTGTTTTAATAGAAACAGAAAAACAGTAAAGCAATTCAATTTCTGACTTGGGATTTTCTCCTCCAAGAACCACTCTGCTCTAGATTTCTAGCTGTAGAAATTACAATATATGACAAAAAACTGTTCAAAGGGAAGGCTGCCCATGTGCAAAAACAGCTCTAGCCCAGGCACCCTGCACCTAACAGGACCTAAGTCCTATTGTGACCTCTCTGAAGCTGAGGGTCCTAAGACTAGGCCCTTCCTGAATTGACACATATTCATTTACAGAAATGAAGATTAACAACTCCACACATGTTCAGCTCCTGTACTTGCTGCTGTAAATAAAAGGCAACTCAGCTGGCAATCAATCACACAAGGATTGCACATCCTGTAGCTGGCTGCAGGCCAAGCAGAGAGCCCAAAAAACTGAAACATTGACTGCCAAAATTTAGTCAAAACACTTGACTTGGACTTTTCCACGAGCTGAACATCCTTGTGCCACCCTCAGCTGCAAACAGCAAGAATTTGAACTCTTGCTGCCAACCACTGCCCTTGCACAAGCTCCAAGTGCCAAGGCAACACCTGAGCAGCACACACAACCTGCACAGCCCCTCTCAGGCTGTGGTTGGTTTCTCTTACTCTAGCTCAGGATTCTTCTATGAAAGGGCCAAATCACATGTCTTCTGTTCAAGTATTTCTTCTAGTAGGTCTAATCAAAAACTAAACAGCAAAGGGAAACTATTTTCCACTTACACCAGAGATCTTGCAACCAGCCTTCTACCCATAACTGTTCCTTAAATCTACACATTCCCAGGGCCATCCCAAATCAAGCCAGCAGCTTCCATCTAGTAAGATCAGATCAATTCACTACCAAGCAGCACAGCAGACTAGAATTTAGTTTAAAAAAATAAAATCAGTTTCAAAAAGAGAACATGCAAAGCATTAGTGGTAACCTAGGGTAGAAGTGGATATTGTGAATATTTTAACATGCATTGCTTAAAAGAGACACTGTGAAGGATGCTCCCATGCAGCTGATGCACTGGTGTCCAGCTTCAGGGCAAACAGAAGCTCTGTTCACAGACTTGGGTCCCTTAGAATCCTAGCAGTTTGGGGCTGCACCCCTTCCACATCTTTACCAGGAATTCACCATCACTGCAGTCTCTGGGGATCTGCTGGCATCCAACATGCCAAATCACAGGAGAAGTGAAATTGGAAACACACTTGAGCTCCAAAGAGTAAGGATGGAGCAGAAGGCAAAATGCCTTCCCTGAGCTCCAGGGCAAGTTCCTACAGTGTCCTTTTTAAACAGCAACGAGTGTTACCAGCAGGAGTAGTGACTAGGGCTAAAGCAAAGTGCCATATTTATATAAGTAAAGGTTCTTTTACCTTCAGAGTCATCTGTCAGTGCAGATAAAATAAAAAGAAACAAGAGACAGGTTTACCAGTTGAACAGCTTTCCACACAGCACAACCAATTACAGCAGAAGCTCAGCTTTGCAAAGCAGCCATCCCAGCTTCCTGCAGCAGCTGGACTCCTGCGGGAAGTTCTTATGGAAGGGGTCAAACTGAGCACCCCATAACCCTCACAACCCTGGTCATCACTCACACACAGCTCCAGCTGGACAATTCTTGGCTCTTGGGAAAAACTTGCCAGTGCTTTTATCCACTCCATGATCAAGGCCTCTACCACAAACATGAATTCATCAGCACTATGAAACCCTGATCTTGTTCTAAACCTTTTTAATCGAGATGGGGAACTGGAGGAACATGGAAAAGAATGCCAAGGAAGCCAAGCACAATTTCAAACATGGTTTAGAATAACATTCATTGGCCTTGGAGACCAGTTTAATGGCCTCCAAAAATCAAACAGGTAGGAGTATGGATTTTCACAAGTAGTATCTTTCTAAGTCTCTTCATCCACTGCCACAGCAGGGTTGTAAAAGGCTTTCATATTTATATGTGGCACCTTTTGCACCCAGGTACCTGAGATTTCACATCTCAAAATCCTTGTTAAATCAGGAGATGGTAATGTCTCATTTGACAGTATCAGCCAGAACTATCCTCTGCCAACAGCAAAGGAGGACTTGATTCTTGACTTACAAACTAGAAAAAAGTTATCCCACTCCAACCTGGCTCCAGTTCAGAGAACAAAGTTTTTTTTAACTAATAAGCAAGAGATCCAGGGTTACTTTAATGCAAGCTGCATACAAGATCTTTAGCATTATCCTAGGAGCTATACACAACAACAGAGCAGGTCTAGGAGAGCATTAGTAAATCACAGTTTTACAGCTGGTAACTTGAACAAAGCACCAAGGAAAGCGACGCCACAGTTAATACAACTATTACTACAAGGGCTTACCTTGCTCCTCCTCTTCTAGGTCATTGGATATAACATTGTAGAGTGTGTCCAAAGCATAGCCAATTATTTCAGAATCTGAACTGCAAATGAAAGAACCACTTGTCTTTAATGACTTATTTCCATCTGCTCTTACAACACTGCTCTTCTGCCCAGGCAGTTCCCCTTGCAGCACTAGGCCAAGTAAGAAGCACAGATTTATTGCAGCACCACATAACCATGATCTATCTGCTCCCTGAACAGGGACAAGCTCCTTCTCCCAGTTCCATTCCCTCAGGTGAGCCTCAGGAAGTCTGGTGAAACCAGATGACCACTGATGGGACTCTTTACTGTAGGTGCATCTTTAATTTTCCAAGTCACTCCCTCCAGCCTGCTCCTATTCCAGCAGAAATCCCTAGGAATACTTCAAACTTGCCAGAGGATGATCCAGTGAAGATGTGGACAAGCCTCAGCATTTCCCAGGTGAGACCCTCCCTGCTACACTGTCAGACAGAAGCAGAGCCAGACCTCAGAGCTCCAGGGGAATGCAGCAGCAGTTCTGGATTCTGACAAACAGGGGGCCTCTGTGTCACCAAACCTAGTTATTAGAGGGCTCAGAATGAAAGCAGTTGGCCAAAAAAAAAAAAAAATAAAGAGGGAAAATCAAGCCTAAAACCACAGTGAAAGGTGCATCCAAGTGCAGAAGGACACACCTCACAGCATTTTCTTGACTCTATCAACCATGTGAAAAGAAGACTGTCAAAAAAAGTCTCTCACTCCAGCTTCTAAGTACTGACTCTCACTGATCTGCAAGGCATTCCAAGTAAGGCCTCCACACCAGAGATAAATGAGCATGAGGCTGCTAGGCCAGTTTAGAGCAGAGGCCTGAACCACCACCTAACCTTGTACTCCATGGAAGCAGCCTCATCTAGCAGGTATGACCACACCTCCAGCCTGCTCCTGCTTTCCCTTTACTCTCATTTTGGTTCTGCAACACACTACCACAGAGTCTACACTTCCTTTTTCATAGAAATGAAACAGATCTACACCTAAAAACACACAGAACACCTTCCTTGGGAGCTCTAAAAGCAAGGCTGCAGCTTGGTGGGTTCTTTAACATTCCTGGATAGGGAAATGACAGCAGCTCCAAAAGAAAAGCACGTTTAACATACACATGATTAAAAGCAGGCCTTGTTTCTCTGCTTGAAAGACAAGACATCACAAAATGAGGACAGCAGCATCCCACCTCTGCTGTTCACTGCCTTGCCACCATCTGCTGTTCAGCACATCCCACATGTCATTGGTTATTCTGTTCATGCTGAACTGCCCAGCTTTTACTGTACAGTAAAAACCATTCAAGAAACAAGACTTGTCAGGCATCCATGAGAGGCAGCCTTTGTGCAAGGCAGCATTCCAGCTCAAGGCACCTCAGCCAACCTGCCTCTGCCTGTGCTGATTTCCCACAGCACTCCAACGGGGAGTCAAGGCCCCCAGGTCCACCAAGAGCAGCAGAGCAGAACCATGTGGAACTGAGGGCACCTGTGCACAGACTGTCCTGCACATGGAGAACCCAGGCCTGTGCCTCAGGGAAATGCAGAACATCTCTCAGGTTCACATATAAAACTCCAAATTCTTTCAACTCCTTCAATTGTCACACTGAAACTCAAAAATCTTTTAATATATGTACAAACAAAGCAGTTAAGGATCCCTTTGACTCCTCACTCCAGAGCTTTCTCTCACACCAACAGCTGAGTGGTATTGCTCCATTCTACAGTCACATGCCAAGTTTTATTCAAAGTAATCCCTGGTGGGATGTAGCAACATCTCAACAAGTCAGCAGAAGTCCTCTACCAGATCACCACTTCATATTACTAAATAAACACATGGCATGATAATTCTAGCCTGAGTAAATCTGGCATATGTAAAAGCTGACTCAGGCTCCTGGATGCCCAATTCACAGAACTGGAAAACTTAAAGAAATCACTTTGCTATAGAACAAGTTTTAAGCACTTGAGCAGGAGACAGAGCTTCAGACAGCCCACAAGTGAGCTGTGTAACAAGGGGAATGATGTCCCCCACTTCAGCAGTGGTAGGCTGCTGTTTTAGGGTAAAGGCTGTAACTACTTCACAGGAAGACCCCAGGATCCCAGGAACTGAGGACAGGACACAGGCAGCACCTGTATTTTTCTAAAAAAACTAAACTTGCTGTCATCTTCAACTTCACAGCAACACATCCAATGGGCCACAAGCCAGCACGTGCCCATGATTTACATCAATAAAGGGACATGTGAGAAGACAACTTCAGTCAGTCACTCACCTCTCTTCTTAAGCAGCTGAAGGGCAAAAAAAAAAAAACCACAGAACAACCAACTGGGCACTTCAGGTGGACACTAGAAAGGTCCAAAGATCAGACCTGTGGGCACACACACCAAAACAGCAGCCTGCCACCACACTAGGTGACAGCTGAGGGACAGCTGAGCCTGTGACTCACTGATTAACCACTGAATCTGTTCAACTGGTCTGGATTTCCACTGAAAGAGTCCAGGAAACCTCAGCTCTACCATTACTGACAGCAAGCAGTACCAGGAACTCCCAACAGGTAGCACCTGCACTGATCACACACAGAGACCACAACTCTGTCTCCAAGAAGCCACAGCACCCAACAACTGGCCCAGCTCATGTGCTGCCCCACCAGACATGCAATAGCAAATGACTCCAGCAAGAGCTCAAAGCCAGCATTCCTTCAGCTAAAAACTCAAAAAAACCCCAAGTATTTATTATTTCCTTTCAATTCAGCCTGAGCCACACAAAACATGTGTGCAGAATCCCAGCACACAATCTCCAAAGGATCAACTGGAGCCCCAAAAGCACTGAAAGGCCTCAAGCTCCTGCCTTCAAGAGTTCAGGTTGCCTTCTCAACTGGATCAGCAGAGCCCCGCCTCCCTTCTCAAAGTTCAAATCTGCCCTCAGAGCAGATAAGTGGATGAAAGTAGGCTCCTTAACCTAGTTTTTTTTTTAAGGGCTTCCCCTCCACATCTGTGACAGCTACTCCAGAACCTTCCCTTTCACTGTTTGCACCAGGTCAGACATGCAATTTAACTAGCCAGCCCACAGAATAGGAATATCAGGGACTTGCCAAGACAGCAGCTGCAGGCCTTCTTCCCAGCTGGCATAACTGGCCAGGCAAGAAAGGCTCCAGCAGCAGAATTCCACATCCTACATCCGTAACTAGGGCAGGAGGCCTCCTGGCAGGCACTGAACTGCAGCTTTCCTAACTCTCCTCAGCACTGCCACCAAAGGACATGCTCCTCCTTCCAGTGGATGCACAGCCAGCTATCCACAGGCTCACAACTGGCTCCTACAAACTGACCAGCCTGATGTTCAAATCCACGCTGAATGACTACCCCATACATCTGCCTACCCAAAAACGTGCAGCAGCATGGGAAGCTTGAATCCAAGGACTGCAAACAGGTTCCACAGTACAACAAGTGGGCACTGTCAGGTACAGCAGTGATTGCAAGGATGGATGACACAGACATTCCAAGCACCGGATTGCATAAGTATTAAATTCCAGTCCACACAGAGCACTCAGACTCATGCCATGTGTCATCTGTCTTAGCAGCAGCCTCAGAGGCCTGCTCTCCTGTTTGTCTAAACCCAGCTTGTTTTTAAAACACATGAGCAAAAACACACCCCTGCTGACTTTAATCTTTTCCTCTTAATTCTGACTAGCTCACCTTTTGCCCTAAAACAGCTTGATCTGGGTTATTCCAAGCGTGTATTTAGTTACCAGGATCTGTTTGGACTCACCTCTCTGGAGTAGTGCCAAGATAGCCCTGAGAAGCATAAAGACATACTTTGGTAGTAACTTCAGTCTAGAGCTTGTCTTTCTGTCCCTCATCCCGGTTCCTGGAATTCTGTTCTTTTTACCTCCAAACAATCTCTGAGGACGTTTACCAGCATGAAAAGCCAAGGCGGCAGAGGAGTTCTCAGAAACCCAGCTCCCTCCCAGCTTTGTCAGTACAGGGCAGCAGGTCGGCATGTGCTGTGTCAGCAGCAGAGCAGGGTCAGGCCAGCCGCCCGGAGCAGCGGCAGGATGCTTACCGGTCAGTCTGGAGAACGTGGATGAGGTGTTCCATGGCCTGGATGCCCACCTCCAAGCGGTATTTCTGTTTGGAGAACAGACCAAGCGTTAATCGTCGAGCCCAAACACCAAACAAAGCTTTTTTAGCAGTACTTGACAAAGCTACTTCAAGTCCACGCCGCTACTCAGGAAGTTGGCCACGTACCTTGGATAACGACTTGAGAGCACGTACGGCATCCCTCCGGTCATCCAGCAACGTGGACGAGGCGACTCGGTCACACAGCTTCTGGATCTGGAAGGGTACGAACAACACACACACGGGATAAGCCGCCGCGGCTGCAGGGGAGTCTCCCGGCACACGCCTGCGGTCCGGGCCCGCACGGCAGAGCGGCTCCTGCCCCGAGCCCGGCCGGGCACCACCCGGGCCTGTCAGCGGCAGCGCCGCAGCCGCCGGCCACAGGGCGGCCCCGGCCGGGGCTGTCCCGGCCGCCCGGCCCTGCCCCAGCCCGGCCGCGTCCCCCGCTCACCGTGTCCGCTCCCGAGGGCTGCGGGCCGGCGCTGGGGCCGCCCATGACGCCCCGCAAGAAGTTCATGGCGGCTCGGCCGGCCGGCGCTGCCGCTCCCCCCGCGGAAGGAAGCGGCCGCCGCGCCTGCGCTGCCACGTGGCACGGCCGCGGCCGGGGCGGGGCCGGGCTCCGGGGCAGCGCGGCCCGGCAAGCCCGGGCTGCTCGGCTGCCCCGCTCTGCCCGGCGAGCGTCGGCTCCCGCGGCGCCGCCCGCCTTCCTCCGCGGGCCCGAAGGGCGGGCAGCTCGCAGTGAACAGCAGGCACGCACGGGCTGGGGGCGTTAACCTGTCCGAGAAGTAAAAAAGCACCCAAGTTAAACACAGTTCCCCTCGCGTCTCGGGGTCTGCGCGTCCAAAACAACCCCGAGGCAAACGCTCAGGCTTGGAACGCAGAAATCGCCTTCACTTCTAATGAAAACGAGCAAGGTGATTGCTACCCTTAACTACAAGAAGAAAGTGTCCAACCACTTTTGAAACTCAGTCATCTCAGTGAGAACCAGAAGCTGACCTAGATATGACTGATGGTTCAAGTCCAAGAGCACCACGAAGTTCTTCAATTACTTCCAGAGGCTGAATGCCCCCATTGGACGCTACTGCGGCACGTTCGGGATTCCTGCTGAGGAGCGACGGCCAAAGACCAGAACCTCAAACCCTTCAGGCGCTGCACCCACACATGAGCCCCCAGCCTGATGCTGCATGCCTGACGGTTTCTGGTAGGGTTTGGCAGTGTTTGGCTTCTTCTACATATCCAATCAAAGCAATTTTAATTGCAGCCAAAGCACATAGGCACAGAAAGGGCCAATACTATCAGTTCCAAAAATTAGTTCATTTTATTCCAGGGAGACAAGCCCTCTCATATGACAGTTTAAATCAAGAGTTTGGAGAACTTTATTTTTCTTATCAACTATAGAGTGAAATTAACCACCCAGCACGTGACCCAGAGAGTTTTCACTATGTTGGGCAACAAAGAGCCTTTCAGTCGGGTTTGGTCACCCAATACAGAGGTGCTTATAGCAACCATAGCCCTGGCAGCATTTTCCTGATGCACAGGAGGGCAACTCCAGCCTGCAGCAAGCACGCAGCCCCAGGTTTGCTGAGCACAGTCATGCACTTGGCAGGCTGCGCATCCCTGACCGCTCGCCTGCCCAGCGGCACACCAGTGCTACAAAACCCAGCTGGAGCTGACTCACAACAGTCCTTGTAAAGACCCAGATCCTCTTACACCTCATTGCCCACCAGCGGCAAAACAAAGCCGGGAATAGAGAACACCCCTTCTCCTAAACCAAAGGTGTTGAGATATTCAAAGGTTAGGAAAGGTTCCCGCCCTCCCCACAGTGATGATTCAAGGCCCATTCTGGGCAGACACACACCAGAACTCACCTGACATGTTCAAGGTGGCATAATGAGATCCCTGTCCTAGGCAAGAAAACAGAAAACAACCAACACCAG
Organism: Haemorhous mexicanus; assembly: GCF_027477595.1. NCBI lineage: Eukaryota > Metazoa > Chordata > Aves > Passeriformes > Fringillidae > Haemorhous > Haemorhous mexicanus. Next base: position 1,067,800 of record NC_082344.1, read on the forward strand.
GTTCTTCCACAGAATTTATTTCAGTATTTCCAGCCTCACATACACAACCCCAAAATAAAAAGTGATCTGCTTCCAAAAACGATGTCTCACACACCCCCAAACTGGCCTTTTGGAAGTAATATACTCCAAGGGGCAAATTCTGCCACCCAGTAAAGGAATTAGCTAGTATTCAACTTACAACCTTGGATAGCTTTCTATTTCAGCATAACTCAAAAATGCTGTTTCTATTCCAATGAGAACCTGTAAACTTCTAAGTGAGCAATGGACGGGGCCACATCCCTCCGCAGACCCCTGTCCGTGATACCCCAGCACCGACCGCCCCATGGCTCTCCAGGCTAGCGACCTCCGTACCCCGCTGGGCAGCGCCGAACGGAACCAACCGCGCCGGGCCACGCGCCACGACGGACCCCGGCACTTTGAGGCCACGGTAAGAACCGGACACGGGATGAGAAAAAGAACAGGACAGGCAAGAGGAAAGAGCGGAACAAGCCCAGCCCACTACCCAGCCACCGCCGCTCGAACAATTCCCACCCCCTTCGCCATCTCGGCCCGTGGTAAATACGCGCTCGCCCCTGACGTCATCGCGCCAGCCCGCTAGTGATTGGCGGAGAGCGCCGGAGGACGCCCCGCCCTTCCCCTGGATGCCCCGCCCGCCCCTCGGCTCTGCGCAGGCGCGCGCGCGCACGCACGCAGGCACGCACGGGAGCCGCGGTCGCCCGCCCTCCCCCGCCCGCCCGCCCGCCCGCCCGGCTGTGACACCGCCGCCGCCGCCGCCGCGCCCCCGCTCGCCCTGTGCTGCCCGCGCCGCGGGACGCGCCGCCCGAGGGACACGCTCGCCGCGCCCGGCTCCGCGCAGCTCCCGGCGGCGTGGGCGAAAACGCGCTCCGGCCCCGCGCACTGAGACTTTTGTCCCTTAGGTGAGCGGCGTGGGGGGCGGGGGGCAGGGTAGGCCCCGGCGCGGGCTGTGTTTGTGTGCGGGGGGGAGCGGCCGTTCGACGGCCCTGAGGGCAGCGGCGGGAGCGGCGCGCGCGGGGCTGAGGGAGCGGCGCGTGAGGGGCTGAGGGAGCGGCGCGTGAGGGGCTGAGGGAGCGGCGCGTGAGGGGCTGAGGGGAGCGGCGCGTGAGGGGCTGAGGGCAGCGGCGGGAACGGCGCGCGCGGGGCTGGGGGAGCGGCGCGTGAGGGGCTGAGGGCAGCGGCGGGAACGGCGCTGAGGCGCTGAGCGGGGCAGCGCCCTGGGGCCCGGCTGTGCCCTTCGCTGCTCGCCCCGGCCGCTGGTTCTCGGCTCGGAACGGCGGGGGGGGCGGCGGCTTTTGTTCGCCGTCACCTTGGCGGCTCTTCCGCCTCGCCCCGGGCGGCGCGGGGAGGCTGGGGAAAAGCGCCCCCAAGCCCCGCGTTACTCGATGCTGGCTGTGATGTTGGGCCCTGCGGTCGCCGCTTCCTGTCTCACTCCATGGATCGATCCCTGTGCAGGGGCCTCCAGAGGTACGCGGGATTTGGCATGGGCAGGGTGCTGCTGCGCCGGCCTCGGTCGTGCTACTGAAGCTCCCTTAGCTCCCCATCGATGCAGCGAGCCCCTCTGCTCTCCTGCAAGTTAGTACAGCCGTGGCAAGCTGGCTGTGAGGGCTGCTCCAGCTCTACAGATCTCACCTTTCTGCGCTTCCCCTTTCCTCAGTCGTAACCTAGGCTGCTCTGTTTGCACACGGAGTGATATTGCAGAAGTTGTTGTGAGCTCCTTTTCTTCTGCAGAGCTGGATACCTTCAGTAGATCTTTTCTGAGCTGCTCTTGTTTGTCACCTGAGTTGAGCTCATTGGGTTCTCAGGCTTCTGCCACCCTTCACCTCGGAGGTCACTGCAGTTGCAGTGTGGGTGCCCAGGAGCATCTCCACAAATTTTAAATCCCTTGGCTAGCTGGGTGAAGCTGGATCTTGATCTTGGTTCCAGGTACCACTGCATAAAAGGTCTATCACAGGAGGGAACACGACAATAGGATGTTATTGTTTAATTTCAACCAGAAAGTCTTAGTCAGTCATATGGATATTGCTGGTGTAGCCTTCTGTGCTGGTTTTGCTGCTCGGAAGCCCTCTGTATGTTCTTCAGTTCAGTGTGCAAATGATCTGCTTTCCTGCAGAAAGCAGTGTAAGGATGCCCTAGGTACTTTGGAAGAGTTGAGAAGTAGGGGAAGTTATATCAATCCCTACCCAAGTTTCTGAATGTAGCATGGGTCATAGCACTGCAAGTGAGTATCGGGTTTGTCAGCTTGGATTCTGAGCTGAGAAGTGGTTGCTGACAAACCGGGGTTGCTTTGTTTCCAGCCTTGACTCCTCATGCAGGAGGCATTCTGTGTCCGCTGCGATTGTGGTGTGCGTACAGGGCCATGCCTCCCCTAGGAAAGCTTGTCATTCTAAGGATTCCTCCTTCTTAGGAACCCTGCTTGCTTGGATGTCAGAAACATCATCTTGGTTTGCCATTGGAAATGTTCTTACAATCATCTGCTTGGCAGATGTGGGGTTGCTGTGTGAGATTATGATCTGTATTTGATCATTTCTTCATTAGGAGTGGAGAATCTTTTCTCTGAAAACTAGCTTTAACTGAGGAGAAAACCAAATATCCATCATCCATGTAACTGCTGATGTCAATATGAGTGTTTTCCTTTGTGGAACTGAGGATGCAAATTAAGCATCTACTCTCAGGTTTAAGATTATTTCACAGCACTGAAAATACAGTGAGGAACCAACACACCTTAAGGCACACTGTTGGATTTCAGTCTTCTGCTGTAGTAGTTGTGGTGCTGGATGCCCCTGCTTTTGAGAGCATTTAACAAGTAAAGAATGGGTTGCAACTCAAATACCATGAAAAGATGGATATGTCAGACTAATAGATGTATCTGGTGGGACACTAGGAGAAAGGCACTGAACCTGGTCTTGGGTGATGACACAGAGCTGGAAAGGCTCCCCCAGAGCACCTCACTGTTATTGCTCTTTGGGTGGGTGTTGGCCCTTTTAGGTCAATTTTGCACAGCTGAATTGCCCAGAGGATGGTCCCCTGTGGCAGCTGTGTGCCTTAGATACAGGGGGCTGTTAAACTCCTCCCAAAAAAGCCCAACCACCATCCAAAACTAAAGCAGCCTCTGAGGAGAGCTTGCTTTGAACGAGCTGTGTGCTGTGCCTTCGAGCTCAGCCAGTTCAGAATGTAGCACACAGAGAAAGGAGATCATGAAGTGAAGGCATTCTGGTAGATGGCACCGGGTTCCTGCTCCTTGCTGCAGATGGAGGTGCTCGGAGGGCTGACCTTGCAGAGCACGCCAGGGGGATGGTGCTGGCGGTACTGGGGTGTTGTCTGGCACTTCTGATTGCCCTTGCAGGACTTTTTCCTTGCAGTTTGTGCTGCTTTGCCTGTCCGTGGGTACCCGCCAGGCTCCTCAGGGCTGTGTGGGGGATGCCCTGCCTTGGGCCTGCCGGGCCATCAGTTTGGAATTTCAGCTTTATTCCAGGTGTGGCACCGATGGCTTCTCAGAGGTGTGCTTATGGATTGCAGCAGCAAGCGTGCCCTGCAAGGCATCATTTTTCCTTTGTCTACTTGTAAGAAGTAGATTTGCTTGTCTACTTGTAAGAAACACAGATTAAAATTGATAATCTGGGTTCAGGACAAACATGTCCCAGACTGTGAAAGCTGCTCTCCCCTTCCCTTCTGTTGTCCTTCAGCTCCAGAGGTGTGCGAGGTGGCGCCGAGTCCTTTGTGGCTTTGTTTAGTGTGCCCGCTGTGTGGGGAACATCTTCCTGATTTTCAAGAACATTTTTCTCAGATTTATTTTTGTTTTAAGTGGTGTATTCAAATCTGATTAATGGCTTGGACAAGAGTTGCAAACTCGTGGATGTACAAACAAGCCACGCTGTTGCAGATTTATATAAAGTGATAGCTTGATGTCTGTGTGCCCGTAGTTATGGACAAACTGTTCTCTGGATGACCAGAGGATGAAATTTGCTTGCCAGTAGAATAAAATTTTATTTGCTTATAGTTTTTCATTAAAACAACTGGTGAGGCCCACAGCTGTCTTGCAAAGCTTAGAAGTTTCTCTTGATGGAGGTTATATTCAAGTTGAGGTGATGCTTCCTTCAGCTGCTGTCAAAATTCAGTTGAGCTTTGTTCTGGTTTGTTTGTTTTTTGTTTCTTTTTTCCCAAGGAGAATTGATGAAACATCCAGGCAACTTCATTACTGTTGGTCTGTCTTGAAACAGGATGAAAGTGGTTTTGAAATACTTCTTTGGGCACAACCAAAGACTTTGTGCCAAAGTTTATTCTTTGGATACATAAATCTGAGCATGTAGGCCACCATTCTGTAGCTCAGTCATGGCCTTGAGTAACAGTGCTTTGCCACAGATGAGGAGTCATATTTCTGCATTCTACAGGGCAAGGGAAATAATAATAATAATAATAATAATAGTAATGGGGAAAGTTTTTTTTGTTTTGGTTTTTTTGTGGTTTTTTTGTTTTGGTTTTTTGTTTTTTTTAATAATATCAGAGCTGGTTATTGAGCAAAATGCATGCCAAGGAACATTTCACTACTCCACATCTAGCAGCCTTCAGTACTTGTTCAGAGACAAATTACTGCTGCCTTCTTGTGCAAACTGATGGATGATGATTTGGGTTTAGTTTCTCGTTGGTTTTTTTTAATTCAGTTAAACAAGAGAAAAATGCAGCTTAATAAAGTCTTGTGTATAAAGATGATTGTAGGTTGAATGATTTTGCATGCTCTTCCTGGAGTGTGGACGTGAGAAATGATTGTAGCTGATCCTCATGTACTTCGACTCAGTTGTCTCCGTGTGGGCTGTACCTCATCCTGGTAGCCCTCAGCAGTTTCACCTTGTTGCAAAGGCTGATTCCTTGCTTGATTTGTCATGGCCATTGGAAGGTGTTAGGTGAATTTCAGTACTATGCAGTTGCTCTTTGGAGGAAATTATCTTTTCTGCTTTTGTTTGTTTGCTTATTTTTGCCTGCACATAGCAAATAATTCCTTTGTGTGCCAGTTCTCTCATTGTTTTTGTTCTCTTGAAAGAAATCCTGCCTGTAGGCTGAAGTTATTGTTATAAACTTGAGTCACGCCAGTTGAAGTTGCAAGGAGTATTTCACTGGCATGTGTTTGTGTTCTTTAGTTTTGGAATCGGGTTCCTCACCTCTGAGCCTTGGGAAGAAAGAGATTCCACGTTGCATTGTGCCTTTCAGCTTGTGAGTGTACTGCAAAATATTTTGTGTGGCTCCTGATTGTCCTTGGTTGAGGAAAGCACTGGAAATCCAGTGTGCCTTCCTGGTAACAGAGGAATCAGAAGTAGTGCATGAGGTGGAAGTGAAATCTTGTCCCTGAGTTCTGTCAGCTGGATGTAGGTAGGAGTGCCCTGTCCATGTGGCTCATGTGTTTTGGCCATTGTGTGTGGTGCAGGGATTATTTTAACAGTACAGCTGTACCATCAAGGAGCCAGCAGATGAGTGTGTTTGATCTCTGGTGGTTGCCACCTCAGTGCTGGGATCTCACACTAACAGCCCTATTTTGTTTCTGGCTAGTGTGTACCTGAGTGCCTTGAGCCATAAGCTCTCGTTTCTCAGTGGCTGCTCAGGCTGATCTAAGAGTGTGGCTCATCACATTCAGCTAACAAGAGCACTCAGATCCTTCTTTCTTAGTTTGTTGTTCACTGACTCCTGAGTGTGTGCTGGTGGAAGCTGGAAGTAGAGCTTTTATAGAGTGCTGGTATCGATGGGGCTTCCCTTGGGGCCTGCTAATCCATGGACATACTGTTCTTTGTAAATCTGGCCTGTTTAAATTGCTGATGCTCATGCCCTGACTTTTGCCTTAAATTTCACTGGTGTCTTTACCTCCAAACCCCTTGGGCCTGCTGAGGCTCGGGTCCTTGACCTTAGGGAGGTGCTCTACTAATTGGGACGCGTGGAGATTTTAGCCTTTTGAAAACCTGGTTTTGTGGCACCCATGTTGTTAGCAAGGAGTACCTCTGATTTTATTTCACTGCCTTTTAATGACCTGGGGGTCCTGAGCAGTTCATTAAGGCTCTGCTATCCCTATTGAGATGGTTGAGGAATACTGAAAGGAAATACTACTGAGACAGGTGAAGAATTGCACTGAGACATCCTCTAAAATGATGTGATGGTGTCATGTGTGTCAAGCACCAGGGTGCTGTCATGTGAAATGCAGAAGAGGTGTCCGGTGAGCAAACAGGACAGCCTCCAGTGAGGCAAGGATGTAGTGGGATACAGAGCTCCTGTAGTGTAATGACTTGGCACACATTACTGTGTTTTGTACCCAGAGACATTTTCAGTCTTCATTGAGGAATGCCAGAAATTTGTTAACAAGTATGCTTTGCCTCTTGCTGTATTCATAAGAACCTGTGGTGGCCATCATCTGCTTCTTAACAGGTTCTTCAGAATATCCTGATGAGGCTCCATCTTTGTGTATTCTCCCAGGTGCTCATGGTGTAGGTCCTGTCACCAGTTTTGTGTTCATCATCTGCTTGTGAGGCAGGGGAACAAGAAAAAGGATAGTCTCCCCTGTAGAATGGAGATGTCCTTGTTCTTTTAAGGCTGGTTTCTAAGTAGAATTCCTAGTGTGTGCCATTGCTGTAGTGTGAGTTGTGTTGGGAACATCCTCAAATTGCTCATATTTTGTTTTCTTTCCTTTACTCCTGCTTTGAAAAAAAAAATGCAGGGTTTTTGTTAGTTCATATCAGGGTGTTTTTTTATGTTTTTCAAAGCACCTGTTCTGTAAGGGACTTTGTATCCACGCACAGGGCTCAAATCTTTGATGTCCCGTAGTATTTTGACATTTGGTTTTGTGTCTCATTAGCATAATTACTTCCTCTGGGGCTTCCTGTGAGGCAAAACGAGTACTGTGTTCCAGAGTCTTGGTGAGTTATATCCAAGGGTTTATTTAAAACCCATATATTGTGATAGGATTTTGGATAACCCTGTCATAAGTTTGCTGATTTGTTACCTGCAGGTTCAAGACTTGTGTTTCAGGCCTTGCCTTCTGCCTTACCTGCGTGTTCTTGAGACTGTTGTTTCAGGTGTGATTCCTGACTAACTGCATTTGGGGGCATTTCTTGCTATTGTCTTGTGGCTTGGATTGCTGGCTTGAGGTAATGCTGGTTGTCCATGAGGTGTAAACTATTTGAGCCAAGTATGTGGGCTCTTTTCTTCAGAGCTCAGTCACATGCAGGATCTGACACGTTCATGGCATTGCTCCTGTGTGTGTTCCGCTTTTATTAGAGGCCCTTCTTAGGCTGAGGTTAATCTCCTAGTTGCACTTCATGTGCTTTATGTGCTGTCTGCAAACAGTCTTTTGTTTGGCCCTTGGCTTAGATTGATGGGTCAAGGTTATTTTGGTAGAAATCCAAATACCTTACTCTAGGATTATCTCCCAAGTTGGAAACTTGGATTTTTGACTCGGTCTTCTTTGCCTGTTTCCTTGCATACACATTAATTTTTGGAGAGAGACAGGAGATGAAGCATCTGTGTGAGAACTGGAGAGAATTTCATGATCACAGACAGTGGTAGTCTTAAGTGAGCTGGCAAAAGCAGCATGTTGGGTACTGGCAAGCCATCAAAGAGTGTTTTAGAGTACTGAGGATTATTTTATGACATGGATGATCTGCAGGAGAGGATGGATAGGTAGGAGCATAGCAGGTGGAAGCAGGTGACCCCCTGAAAGTCCTTTCCAGCTTAGGTGATGCTATGACAAAAGTGAAATGCAGTTAGGTTGGACAACCAGTACCTAAGACTTTGGTCATCTCTGAGGCACTGAGGTTTCTCTTCCAGCCCACATGGTTACTTCATATTGGTACTTCCCTCTTCATCTTACAGATGTGACAGTAACCTTTTGAAACAGAGGTACCAGCTGCCTTAACCAAGTGTATTCCTGTTTGCTTTGCAGGGCTGTTGAACTGGGCTTTTAAAATATGCATCAGCCAAAGGGATAAGGAAATGGTGCTGGAGGTTTTTAACAGGGCTTTCGTTTGTTCATTTCAGGGTGGTTTTTTATGTTTTTCAGAGCACCTGTTCTGTAAGGGACTTGGTATCTATTGTTGCCTTTTCATCATAGTAATACATGAATAGACTGAAATTCTCTTATTTACCCAAAAGAGGGTGTCCTGAATTGGTTGAGTATTTTCTAGTGAATTAAGGCCCTGTATGCATAATTGTTTCAATCCTAATATCACAGTGTTTATCCTTTTATGGGGAAGTTGTGATTCATAGGGGTGCCTTCCAAGTAACATGAATATTTTCCCTTACAGCGTTTGACCCTGAGTACCAAAGAAATGGTGATGGAGAAGCCAAGTCCCCTGCTCGTAGGGCGGGAGTTTGTGAGACAGTACTACACCCTGCTGAACAAAGCTCCTGACTTCTTGCACAGGTAACACTTGCACTCACCAAGTGATAATGTTTGGGAACAAAAGCGTGTCCTGTGTGTTGTGAATCAGACACTTGTTTCTGAGTGTGGCAGAAAATGGACCTGGCTAACTTCTGGGCTGTTGGAAAAACTGTTTCATCTTACTGCTAGCTCGCTAGGCCCTAGAACCAAGTCAGATCCTGTGGATGTATGGCATGTTATCAAGATATTTCTTTTGTGGAAAAGTGTGCTGCTTCTAAGGTGATAAAATGGTAACGTGGACAGATTGCAGAAATACCTGCTGAGGCTGGAGAGGCTGGATAGACACTCTTGAGCATCTGCCCTGATGCAGGTGTTACTCTCTGCTCAGGAACGTTCTCTGTCCACTTGAGAGGTGGCACAAGTGTCACTACCACAGCATCTGTGGAATTTTTCCTAACTACCTCTGCTGAGAAGAGTCCAAGAGGTTTTGATTTGGTTTGGTTTAATCTTACCCAATTCTGGAGCTGCTTGCATGAAATGTTTTCTAGCCCCTTGCAGTCTCTGCCACCGCTGCCCCTTTCTTCTGGTCAGGCTCAGATATGGAGCACATTTGCCTTTGTGTTCTTTGGCTGCACCTTTCTTCTGAGTGATATTGTCCTGGGAGGGCATCTTACGCCTCCTCTTTATCTTGCTGTTAGTCTCAACAGCAGCTTGCTCTCTGCCACAGAAAGATTGGGTTTCCCTTGTTTCCTGGTGCTTGCTGTGCTCTTTGCAGCAGTGAGGGAGTTAGGACAACAAGAGTTATTGTTTCATCCTACTAAAAGCTCGAGAAGAGCACAGAGGATTCTGTCGCTGGTCATTAGCTAAAGCTTGCCCGGGCCTTAGGAGCAGCAGAGATCAGTTTGCCCTTAAATGGGTGTTACTCAATATGGTTGAAGGCCTGTTGCATTTCAGTTGAATTTGTAAGGCTTTGCTGGCCCCTTAACCAAAAGTCTTTAACTGCATTTAACTGGGGGCTCTAGCACCCAGAGACTGTGAGCAGTTCCTTAAAAGCAAGTTAAAACTCGTGGTCCCCTGTGAAGGCCCTTGGTAAGAACTGCTGACTTTCAGAGAGATTGCTTTGGAATTTAGAGGGAAATGTTTTAGAGGGAAGATGTTTTCCTATCTGCTTGTGCTCTGCTTTCAGCTAAGTTTCTGTATTTCCTTGCTGTTAGGAAGTGCTTTACCTCGCTCAAAATTGTGATTATGTGGTTGGTACCTAAGAAAACAATTAATATCTCCCAGACTTTTTTCTGGACATAGTCAAGGGAGTAAAAGTCTTGGGCTTGTATTTCCAAAAAAGTAGAACTAAAAAGAATTTCTAAGTTCAGTAGAATAAACCAAGAAATGGCAAATGTGGAAGTTCTAGTGCTTAATTCTGTATGCTGACCCTCTGCACTGGCTTGTTCAATTAAGGAGGAATATTCAGTATTCTTGCCACTCTTGTGTGACACTGAGTTCATAGGAGTCCTTCATGACAACCTAATTTCATATATACCAGACAAGGGTGGATAATAAAGGTACATATTAGCATCTGTACCTCATGGCTGTCATCCCCAAGGCAAAGCATGCTCCTAAATAAAATCATAGGGCGATACTGTGTTTCTTTCTATTAATATAAATGTATAAATAAAAATATAAAACATTTGTCCCATGCTTTATAAGCTGACAGTAGCAATCCAAATCAAATCAGACTATTCTGGGCTCAAAATGGGGAAATGGAATCAAAGTGCTGAAGGATTTCTGCAATGTAAGAAGAACACTGGAAGCGAATGTGCGTAGTTCAATATCAGAACCACACGCTCAGTGCTGGCCAAGGCTGTGAGGAGAACAACGTTCAGAGGGGTGGCAGGAGGGTTGTACCTCGCTGGGCTGATGCCTCTGTCAGAGGCAGGGGATTCTGAGGGTGAGGAACCTTCCAGCCAAAGTGGCCACCTTCCTTAAAGGAAGTGAGCCAAAGGTTGAGGTTGGTTTAGGAGTTTGCTGCAACACCTCGGGCAAACTGCACTGCTGAATATTAAGTTTGTTTGCTCTGGTATTCTGGGAGCCTCTGGAATCTGTAAAATTTGTGAAGCACTAAGCTCTACAACTTTTGGCTAAAATTCTTTTTGGATTTGATTCTAATTTTTCACTTCTGTGACTTTTACATCTCTTTGCTTGCAGGTTTTATGGCAGGAATTCTTCTTATGTTCATGGAGGACTGGATGCCAGTGGGAAACCACAAGAAGCAGTGTATGGTCAAGCTGTGAGTATTAAAATCTGTCCTGTAATCCTTGTTAATGTTCAGCATAGAACAAGGTTTTTTCTTTACCAGTGACTTTGACTTTCTTACCTGGGAAGTAATGGATTGTGATACTACTTCCTGTTCAGAGACAGATAGGAATTTGTTAGCTTGAGGGGTTTTGTTTGCTTATTTCTGCTTTCATTGGCAGTTGTGTTTCATTCTTCAGCTTTGCATCTGGCCTGCAGAAAATCCCTTTAGGATGGGAAACAAAATGGAGAGGTCCTGATAGATTTGGGCTACAAATGTGTCTTGCTTCAGTTAGAAGTAGTTCCTCAGGAAAGGATTGATCCTTGTGAGTTTGATGAAATTCTTGTGTGAGCAGAGTTTTGTTGAAGTGGAACACAACTATCTGAAGAAATGAATGAATTGAGGATTGCTTTGGTTGTACTGCATTATCAGAATTGTCTGTCACCAGGACATCCCTTCATGTGGCAGCCACATCTTTGAGCAGTGTGGCTTTTTGTCCAGGGCAGGCTTGGTTTCTTCTCCCTTCACTGGTAGCACACAAATCTTGGCAGTGCAGATATTCCTCACTCCTGTGATGTTTGGTACTTCGACAGTCTGTAAAGGGTTGGTTTGGGTTTTTTGGTTTTTTTTTTTCTTTTGGGGCTGGTGTTTTTTGGTTTTTTTGGGTATTTTTGGAGATTTTCTTTATTTTTATAACACAAGCTAAATCCTGTCCCTTTCACAAGCTCTTAAAAAAATTAAAGCCTTAAAATAGGTCATAGATTTTAAAGCAGCTGGAAAACTTGGGTAGCAGTTGTAAGCTGTTTGACTACTGTGAGAAATACTTGAATCCTAGTGAAAAAGGTCAGATTAGAAGTTAAGTGAGCTGAGGAAGACTGTCCTCAGTGAAAGACACTTGGTTCCTGTATTTGTCCTTTGAGCCTCAGGGGAGTGGCCTTTTGGGCTTGGTTAGTGGAGTCTCAGGTAGGTGAGAGGTGTAAAGCTCTGTGCAGAATTCACTGCAGCTGAAAAGTACCTGTCTGTCTGCAGGAGATCCACAAGAAGGTGATGTCTCTGCAGTTCAGTGAGTGCCACACCAAGATCCGCCACGTGGATGCCCACGCCACTCTGAGCGATGGGGTGGTCGTGCAGGTCATGGGAGAGCTGTCCAACAACGGGCAGCCTATGAGGAAGTTCATGCAGACTTTTGTGCTTGCTCCAGAAGTAAGTGTATGTGAGACTGTGTCACACTTCAAATAACCATGGAAAAAACTGACCTCACCTCTGGCTGCAATTTGTCATACTGGGACAAAAAATAGGATAGGCTTTAAAAATAAATAGGATCTGGATCTAAAAAAAAATAGGATCTGGCTTTAAAACTTGGTCTGGAGGGTACCATTAAATGTGTCTCAGTGTGTGAGTGCAGAGAAACTATTGTGTTGGACCCATCCTGAGCTGTTTTATTTCCTTGGACTTGAAGTGTCAGAGCAGTAATACAAAGAAAATTGAAGCTTGCATTTGGGAGCTGCCTTTGGCACAAATAATTTTTTTGAAAAGCAAGGTTCAGCTCTGTAGATGAAATCTCTGCTGTAGATGTGTAGTTTCAAGTCTAATGGCAAAGGGGAATATGGGATGCACAAGTTACTGCTCAAATGTAGCTCTTGGTGAGAGCAAAGCTGTGTACAGGTAGAAGGTGTCTTGTGTTCTTTCTGCTTCTTTTCCCCGCTGCATCACAAACTCATGTGTGGTTGGAGATTAATGTTTTCAGTTCGTGTAGAATTTCTTCATTGTTTCCCTGCACAGTGCTGTAAGCATACGGCCACCCCGTGGAAGTTCAGGGTTTTCATTGTAAAGTTTTTGTAGCAGAGAAAATTGAAATTCCTCAATGAAATTCAGGGGCTGGACGCTTAGTTAAAACTATGATTGCTGTGACTTAGCAAAATTAGCAGATTTTATTCTGCTTGAAACTTCCTTTTGCAGTTGGGCAGAAGCTATTGGTCAATTGTTTGCTTAGAGAAAAAGAAATTAACTCAGAAAGTAGCTTCAGTGACGTAGTCCTATTGTAAAATGTCAGTGTGTACCCCGAAACCTAGGTCTGTAGTCCATCCTTGGGTTGTCTGCTGATGCTTTATATATGCTAAACACTGCATGTTCCTCCTTTACAGGGATCTGTTCCAAACAAGTTCTATGTCCATAATGATATCTTCAGGTACGAAGATGAAGTATTTGGGGATTCAGAAGGAGAGCTCGATGAAGGTGAGAAGGACTGCCTGCGTAGGGTCATTCCTGTTCCTCTCTGCTGTGTGCAGAGCTGCCAGAAGTGTTTGTGGAGATGTTGGAATGCAAACTGTGTTGCCTTCTGTGGGGCACAGAGGTGTTGTAACTGAAGCTTTGCTGGTCCAAAATGTTCTGGAAAATGAAGGTCCTGTAGCAGTGCTGTGTTCCCTGAAGGGCTGAACTGGCTCACAGAGGGTGAGGCTTGACAGAGAATGGAAGAAGTGAGCAACAGGACTTCTGCTGCCATAGCTGCAGCAGGCACACTTGTGTTCTGTGATCAGTCAAATTTGTATGCAATTTGAAGAAAAGTCTTTACTGGTTTTGAGATATGACACATAGCTCACTTTCACATCATCATGCCACTCAGAAATTCATTGCTACTCGAGGGCTGAAATGGACCTGAGTTGGGCTTTTTCTGCCCCTGTTCAGTGAGGCAGAGCAAATCACAGTGTAGCCAGAACATATGTACATGTATTCACTAGGTGGTTTCTGGAATTTGTTCGTCTCAGTTTGGTGGAACAGAGCATTTTAGGCAATCATCCCTGTATTTGAGGTTCATCCTCTTAGTCTGAGGCACTGAGATTTATGAGGTAATAGTGCAATCTTTCTCTTTCACTGCCACCACATGAAAAGCACCTGCTGCTTTAAAAGAGCCTCAAAACATCCTCCCAGAACTTCCTAGCAGTAATATGTCTCTGGCTTCCTCTTTTGTGAAAATCATAAACAGCCCAGCCTCTTGACTGAGAGGCAGCCTCTTCCATCTTTTGCAGCTCATTTTACCATGTTTTGTTGGTGAAGCTTTATTTTGATTGCTACTAAGGTAATTTGCTTTTATTTTAACTGTGGCTTGTGTACGCTTGTGGAGATTCATAAAAGATGACAAAGGGTTTTTTTTGTGTCAGAATCTGAGGAAGAGGTGGAAGAAGAGCAGGAGGAAAGACAACCTTCACCTGAACCTGTGCAAGAGAATGCAAGCAGTACTTATTATGAAAACCACCCTGTAACGTAAGAAGTCCTTTTTATTATATAAGTTGCTTTCTTAACAAAAACCACAGACAGAATTGCTTTGGCTTTAGGTTCTGTGTGTGATCTAACAGGTAGTTCAGGAAAATACACTTAGCTTGATAGGGATCTGTGTTAAGTTAACATTAGATTATTTTGAGACATTTCTTTTTTATTGACCAGAAGAAATGGGGTATTTTTTAATGTTGGCTAGTTATTTTCACTTCTGGTCTCAGAAGTGAGATGAGAAGGGAGCGACCCCCGTGTGCGTGCATACTTAATGGAATCGTTGCCATCCAGACTTGGAGCAGTACGTTTGGTACCATGTAACTTAGTCACAGGTATATTAACAAAAGGATGGTTGATCACAGACCAGTTTGAGTTGGAAGGGACCTTTTAAAGGTCATCTAGTCCAGCCCCCTGCACTGAGCAGGAACATCTTGATATGTTACTCAGGTTTGGGTTCACTTGGAACTGAGAGAAAGATGTATGCTCAGACTCTGTCCTGAGTATCTGCAAATCTAAGCAAGATTAAAGAAAAAAAATATATTTATGATTTTGTAAGAAAAATACAAAAAACAACCAAATAACCCTCCACAAATACAAAGAAAGAAACAACACCAAACCCTGTGCTTTTTTTTGAAACATAGGAATGATGTAATGAGAGCCATAACCAACTTTCTGGTTCCCCTGTTAAAAAAACATGTAGGACATCACTAGACAATACCTGCTGAGTGCCTCTGTGGTAATGCTAAACACAAGTCACTTAATGCTTCTCGTGAGAAATCTGATGGAAAAGTGGTGGAATTCTGGCAGGGGCTTGCTCGAGATAATGCAGGAAGTTTTGGATGCCTGAGAGCACGAAGTCAGGTCATGTTTTTGAGGTTACTGTGTCATTTGGAAAGAGGCTGTAAAGGCATTGTTCATCATAGAGTCTCTTGGGCGTGTGGTGGCCTGCAGCAGGAGCTGTATAGACAGAGGTGGCTGGAGCTAAGGTAGGATTCTGGGGTGGCTGGAGAGAGGAGATGTTCAGATCCCCTACCTTTCAACCACACAGAGCAGAGAAGAAGTTGCATGTGATTTGCTGTAAATGGGACTCACAGCTGCTTTGGTGAGGAAGCTGTGTAGCATTTTGGTAAAGGAACAGTAGGTTTCATTCCAGAATTGGCTTTGGTTATTTGTGTGGTTTAATTGTCTGTTGGTCCTCTCTGTGTTCGTGTTCTTTTTGAAGCAGCAGTTCCTGAGTTGAGCACCTCTTCTTCAGGGTTAACAGGCTGTGTGATTCTCTGCAGAGAACTGTGGAGATGTCTTTGCTTCAGCAGAAGTAAAATCTGGTTTTGTACCCAGCAGGGGAGTACAGCTTCACTTCTCACTGTGCTGTATACGTACAGACCCCATTGTAGCAAGTGGAGACACAGGGATCTTTTCCATAGCAGGGCTGTTGCCATAGCACAGCTTACAACATGTGATAAAATGCAAAGCAATTGATTAGCTCATCAAATGCATTTGACTATTGTAGCAATGGGATAGAGGAGGCACTGGAAGAATCTTCTCATGAACCTGAGCCAGAATTGGAATCTGAAACAAAAGCTGAGGAGCTGAAAGCTGAAGTGGAAGAAAAGACCCTTGAGGAGCTAGAAGAGAAATCTCCATCTCCACCTCCTGTAGAACCTGTTTCGCTACCGCAAGAACCACCAAAGGTTAGTTACAAGTCACATCTGTGCTGCTAAGTGCAGATGGAAACTGGATTGGCCTTTAAACTTCGCCTTTTTGGGTGGCTAAACTGGAACCTCTCTTTAGAGTCATGCTGTATGAACAACTAGGCTTGACCTTTGAACTTGTAAAAATGCGAAGTTTCGCTAAAATAGAAAAGAATGTATTTTTAAGTGCTGCTCATCACCTAGGGTAGATTATAAGCTCTTCTTGTAAAGTGTGCGTGTGGGTATATGCATGCGTAGACATTTTTAATTGTGCAGTTAACATGTTAAGAAAACACCTGTGGCTACCACTGCCAAAAATCTCATACAATGGGAACCGCTGCTCTTTCCTTGCAAAGAAATGGAACACACTGATGCTTGTAGAATTGCTGCAGCCTAGGTTCAAAACCAGTGTGGGGGCACTGAGTGTCTCCTGGAGGCAGGATGCCTAATCTTAGAAACCAGAGTGTGCACAGTGCTTCCTCTGGTGTGGTGACACCTGCGGGCTTGCAAAGTGCTGGGAGCAGCCAGGGAGAGCTGGAGCAAGGTCATTTTCTAGCTCCAGTGTGTCTCCCGTATTTTTTCCCCAGTCTTTTTTCTCTTCTCCATTTTTGATTGTAACTTCAGGAATCCGCTTCCTTTCTTCCTGCAAAAGACACTGAGCACTGCAGAGTTTTCAGTCCTAGCTTTGGTTACATCATGGAAAGCAGTTATGTGGGAATGCTGAGGGCACTGGGCTCACTCGAGTAGCGGTAGTGGGCACGGTACACGCTTGTTCCATGCCGTTGGAATCCACAGACAGCTGGAACTGCAGACCCTTCTGTACCTCCATTGTAATGCTTGCACAACCATTATTTAATAGTCAGATACGAACCAAATATTTTTAGCAGACGAGTTTCCCTGTAGGAATGTCAGTGGTTTGCCGTGATTAGTAGCCTAGGTTTGTTGCATTTCCTGCAGGCTTTCTCTTGGGCTTCAGTGACCAGTAAAAACCTGCCTCCTAGTGGTACTGTTTCTTCCTCTGGAATTCCACCCCATGTTAAAGCACCAGTCTCACAGGTAACCCATCTGTGAACACCTTGGATTGTCTCATTACTTCTGCAAACTGCTTCAGTTTTTTAAATTAACAGATCGACTTGTGTGACTTAAATTGCACAAATTAATTGTGTCTTAAATGTTAATGCACTCACCTCCTTGTTGCAAGTAAAGGCACGAATGTGTAACTGGTGAAACTTTGGGTGATGGTAATGTTAAAATCTGGTCTTGTGGAAACAGGAAATCACTCATGGGTGGTTTTTTTAGCTAACTTAATGACATATGGTTTGGTTTACAGGGGAAACACCAATTCCCCACAAAATATTACTTTTCTGAAGTGTGTTTGAAAAGGGCATTGGTGGAAGTGGCCCAGCAGTAAAAAGAGAGTGCACCATTTCTGAGGTGCAAGATTGCCTTGTAAGGCTAACATCCACAGGACTATGCTGGATTTCATTATCCATGGATAATCAGCTTACCACAGAACCCTGTACCAACTTATGACTGTGTGGGGAATGGAAGGATTCACATTTCCTTGCCTGGACAATGCTATCTTCCCATTCCTAGGGTGACTGGGTGAGGAGGGAAAAGAGGAGAGCAAGTTTGACCTGGTGACAGCTCATGTCCTGCTCATGCCAAGGTGGTGTGAGACCTTCTGAGACTCAATTCAGCTTCCTCCATCTGTATGAAAGTGCTCAAACCAGAAAATGTGTCCTTTACCCTGTGCATTGACAGGGTGTGCTGGAGTGCTCTATCTTGCCTTGCTCCTGTCCAGCCTTTGTGTGAGGCTGCAATTTTCAGTAGAATAGCTGCATTGCTGCAGTTGTTCTTGCACTGGTTTCTTCTCAATTTTGTGGTCACAGAGAGATCTCTGTCTAGGACTAGCCGTCAGCCAAATGCATGCTAAAAAGGAAACAGGGAAGAAAAAGAGAAAAATGAAAGAAAACTAATCAAGCAAACCCCAACACCCTACCTGCTGTTGCTTCTGGTCTGCTGGGGCTATCATGGACATCAGATAAAGGCTATGTAATGAGTTGGGAAGTCTGTCTGTCTTCATCAGCTTAAACAGGGCTTTGAACACCTAGGTGGTATTTAACCTGTGACAACTGGGTTTTCTAGTGCAGGATAGATTTTCCTTATGCAAAGCCAAAATTGGTTTTAATTTATTTGCCACAAAAAAAGTGGATGTTTGTAATGTGGCTGCAAAAATAATTTCAAATGATCTGTCCAAGAGAGCAGGAGATAGCTTATAGTGTCCCCTTAAACTCCTCTGTGTTGCCTCCGTTGCTTGTTGTGCTTTGTGCCCTTTGATTTCTTTTGCTTTGACTTTGTGTTTTAAGTAATGGTGTGTGGAAGTTTCTGAACAATACTGACATGACAGGAATTTCAACCCTCAGCTCTTCTGTAGCTGGAATTAGTCAGTTCTGAGCTCCTTTTCTTGCAAGTATTTTAGACAGAGTGTGTAGAAGTCGGGTAGAAAAGGCACCTGAACAAGGAGCTGCAAATCAGTAGCAGCTTTTTCCTGTGTCCATGGATCCATTAGTGCCAGACACCGTCCATGTAAACAAGGACAGAAGATGCCCAGGTGGGTGGCTCTTTGAGTGCTGTTCTAGCTGGTGTCAGTGATGTTATAGAAAAATAACTGCCCTGCCCACTCTTTTCACTGCATCACTCCAATTCCACCCCCCCCAAGTTAGAAATGCAGCCCCTGTAGTGTTAACTCCTCAAAGGACTGCACACGTGCTCTTCTGGATACAAACTGGTTCAGGGCTGTTTCCTTACAGCTGTGGAATGAAACAGGTCAGCACTTCTTGCTCTTTTTCTAATTGTAGATGATTAGAAATCAGCCTGCCTACATTGATAAACTAGGACTTTTCCTTATAGCATTTTTAGTTACTATTATTTCCCTTTTTTAGTACTGCATTGTTTGTCATAGGGCTGCAGAGGGGCAGGGGTAGGCAGGGCCTGATTCTTGTCTTTTGGGCTGAGTCCCTTTCCCTCCCCACGTGAACTCCTGAAGAGAAGAGACAGTGCCACCTTTTCCTTAATGGCTGTTGAAGGTGTGCCAGGCGGAGGCATTCTTGGCTCCTGTGGTAATTTGGGTTTCTTGAATTCCTTACTCAGTGTCCTTCCATCCACTCTGTGCTTGCTGGGACATGCTGGATGATGTGATTTGCAATGAGCTGCTGCTTGGGCTGCAAATGGCAGCTCTGATCTGGAGTCTTGTGGTGCTGCCAGTTGTGGCAGTGTTTTGGGGAGCAGAGTTCTGTACAGGGGCTTTCCTCTTGAGGCACTGAGGCAGCCTTTTTCTATGGAAAGGATGGGACTCCTTAGAAAACAGCCAGAGAGATCAGCTCTTTGTGTGCTGGGTGAGAAGATCAGTGACACACAAAGCAAGCGGGCACGAGGCTGCTGTTACACTTGGGATTTAACAGCAGGACATCAGTGACTTAGCAGGTCTTGGCTGGGCCTGATGGAAGGAGGGGGCTTAAGCCTGATAGCCACGAGTATCTAAGAAATGGGGGTCTGAAGGTATCAAGTTTTGCTCTTGAGGTGTAATTTGTTATGTGCTCAAGATGTGCGAGTGAAAGATGGCAGAGGAGCTCCAGTGACTCACAAAATAGAAGGGAACAAGATTTAACAGGAAGACTGATCTTAAAAACTAATGCCTAGCTGCATGGAGCACAAGTGACAGAAGGGCTAAGACACTTGTTGGGTGTGTAACACTTGCGTGTTGCATGTAAAATGCAGGTTTTTTTCCCTGGGAAGTGGTCTGTCTGGAACCACCAGTTGTCCTGAGTCTTTAAAGGAAAATAAGGGAGATGCTTAATATAAACTACTTCTCCCCAGCTGTCTGGGCCTATAGCTGTTCACCTTGTGTTTAATCTTACGTGCAGGCTACTTGTGTATTTTTGTGCTCCTAAGGATAATTTTGTTTTTCTAAGATAAGAACCCAGCAAACCAGCAGCTGCTTAACTGTTGTACAGAAAATGGAATATAAAAAATGTTGGGAATTGCTTCAGTGACCAGCAGTCTGCATAGAAACATTTTTATTGTTCTGTGTGTTTCTCATAAAGCAAATTTTTAGCTTGCAAAAAATTTGAATGGGTGTTCTAGTACCTGGTTATGAAGGGTGTACTTTAAGCATCATGGTGCTGACATCAGGAAAGCTGAAGCATATCCTAGGAGGTAGTCTGTAGAAACTCATTTCAGGAAATACTTACTACACTTCTGGGGGCTTTTGTTCTCCTCTTTCTTCTTGTTAGTTTTCGTGCAGTTGTTCTGCACTGGAGGAAAATAATTCCTTGGGGACTTGGACAGAACTTTGATTTGTCTATCTCTTTGTGTTCATCTTGGACTGCCTCCTAATCCATGAAGTTTGAGCTTCACTTGAGGAAGCTTTATGCCCTTTATGATTTAAGTCAGGCTGAGGGATTTGTGAATAACGGAGCGTTGGGGTCTCAATGCCTGGTCAAACATGGAAAATTCACCTTAGCTGTGTTTTGGGGAGATGCTCTGATTGAGAGACATTTGCTTTGCAAGTTTTAACAGTGATAAATGAACACTGCAGTCCTGGATTGGTACAGAGGAATTTAGACAGGTGAAAAAACCACTCCCAAACACATTGACACTGATGTCTATCTTCCAGAATTTGTTTTGTGCATGCCACTTACCCGTGTCTTGTGTTGAGGGGGTTTTTGTTTTGGTGAGTTTGGGGGGTTTCTGTTTGTTTTTGGTTTTTTTTACCAGGCCAGTGTTAAATAATGCACATTCTCCTCTTCTAGCCAAGAGTGGAAACTAAACCTGAAGCTCAGTCTCAGCCTCCTCGCGTTCGTGAGCAGCGTCCCAGGGAAAGACCGGGTTTTCCACCACGAGGACCTCGGCCAGGTAACGTGGATGAGCTTGTGTGACTGCTTGGGAAGGGTTAATGAGAGGTGTCTGCTGAGGCCTTGTCTGGACCTGTGTCGTGCTTGGCTGATCATCAGCTGCCTGTGCCTGCTGCCTTCGACCAGAAATGAGGGAGTATGATTTGGAGTGCAGGCTGGCTGGAGGGAACATGCTTGTTGCTGCCCCTAGATGTGTTCATGCAGCTTCACACACATCTTTTAACCTCAGTGGTTCTACCTTCCTCTTTGTGTTGGCGGTAGGAAGGGGAGACATGGAGCAGAACGAGTCGGATAATCGTCGGATAATTCGCTATCCAGACAGCCACCAGCTCTTTGTTGGGAACTTGCCACATGACATTGATGAGAGTGAACTGAAAGAGTTCTTCATGAGTAAGTAGTGATTCCAGCTGCAGGGACTAAGATGGAAAACTGTGTTAAAAAGTCAGGTAATACTGATTTGGACTCACATGGGTAAGCTTTGACGTAGTGCCGCACTACAGAGGTCTGGAACGAGCAGAGGGTAGAGCTGGCACTGCAGGGTTTTGTAAAATGTCTCTTCCCTTGTGTTTCTCCAGGCTTTGGAAATGTGGTAGAACTTCGCATAAATACGAAGGGAGTGGGAGGAAAACTGCCTAATTTTGGTTTCGTGGTGTTTGATGATTCTGAGCCGGTCCAGCGAATTTTAGTTGCAAAAGTAAGTATTGGCATTGGGTACCGAGTATCCCCTTGCAGAGAGGGACCAAAAGCCCTAAACCACAAGTATCGTGGGCTATCCTAGTTTGCATTGCCATTTGCTCTGGCATTCAAAAAAACAGCTCAAAGAAAAACAGGTTGGGCATAGCCATTTGGGTGTTTTGCCTCTACACAAGTGCTCCACACAGAGCTCAGAACTTATTTTTAGACATCCTTTAGCAGAAAGTGGAACAGGTAACCTTTCAAAGAGCATCACATGGATCTCTGAATTCTGCACCCTGGGGTCAAGAGGAGGAAGCAGGGTTACTTGCAGTTTGGCTTTGAGGAGCTGCAGGGGAGAAAGCAGCAGTTTTAATTTCTTGGTGTGGGAGTGAGATCTAGTAGAGCAATTCTTCAGGAACTTGGACCCTGAAGTGAAAAGACTAAGGCTGGCAGTGAAGAGGCTAAAGACAACGCTGCTTCTGCTTGAGACAAGCACTTTAATTCCTTGCCTGCCCGAGTGAATGTAAGGTTGCATGCTGCAGGGATCCCTTAACGGGTCACGTTTGCGTTGGGCATGCACGTGAAGGAAGGCTGGGGCCCGCAGCCAGTGCAGAGCGCTCGTGTGCCTTGCGTGGGAAGGGCTTGGTGCCGCGGTGACTAACGTGTGCCTTGACCGCTTTTCCCCATAAGCCCATAATGTTCCGCGGGGAGGTGCGCCTGAACGTGGAGGAGAAGAAAACCAGAGCCGCTCGTGAGCGGGAGACGCGCGGCGGCGGCGACGAGCGCAGGGATATCCGCCGCAATGAGAGAGGCCCGGGCGGGCCCCGCGGAATTGTGGGCGGTGGCATGATGCGGGACCGGGACGGAAGAGGACCTCCTCCGCGGGGTGGCATGGCACAAAAACTTGGCTCTGGACGAGGAACCGGGCAGATGGAAGGCCGTTTCACTGGACAGCGTCGCTGAAATCTCCACTGTGGGCAGACAGTCTTGGCAGTGGTACATTATCCATCGTGTTTGCATTCTTGTTAATTTTTTTTTTAGCTTTGGAATGTGACACAGCCCTTCTGATCGTTTCTTTGATGTGAAAACATCCTTTGGTTTCCAGTTTAAATTGAGGTGGACGTTTTTTCCCCAGTTTCACAACAGGAGTCACACTCTTAATTTATAAATGTATACGTGGAGAATTGAAGACTAAAAAATAAAGAAAAAAGAAAAAGAAACAAAAGAAAAGACTGGTTAACTATCTGCAACGGAAGTTGAACTAAAGGACATGCCCAGTAGAATTCAGGTCCTTTCGGTCAAAAACCCTCTGCTGCACATTTTGTGTGTTACCGTTTCTGCCTACTACCGTTGGAAACACAAATAGTGCAATTTGTGCAATTGGAGAAGCTTGCCTTTTTTTTTTCCTTCTTAGAACACTCGGCTCCAAACAAACTCGTGTTTACGCACTCATCAAAATGCACTAATGGGTCCTCTGAACTCATTTATACTGACAGCTGCAGGAGGCATCGGAGGGAAAACCTTCATCCTCTTACTCAGACAGAATAGCTTGGGGAACGATGCGGGCATCTGCTCTGCTTGCTGTGACCAACCTCTGTACACACACAAACCTTAATAAGACTACACCTTTGTTCCAGAAGGAATCCAGTTAGCTGTAACCAGAACCCAGAGTTTCCAAGTCGTAGCCCTGAGTATGCAACAAGTTTGATAGCTCACGTCAGATTTTTCTATCTGCCCCTCTTCAGTGCAGGGATGGCTGCTCAACACACTCCTCCTTCCCCTTCCCCCTTCGAGAAGCGTTGTACAGTGAAACTTGTCTTGACTGTATTTGAGTTCTCTGGTAATGTAATAAGCATGATGGTGCCTTCTATGAATACATCATTCCAGTCTTGCTGGTGATTTTGTACAGTATAGTGTATGAAGTACTGTGCTGCAAAGCCAAGCGGCTGCAAAGCATTTGAATAATTGGAAAATTGTATTAAAAAAAATTGCAGTATCTTTCAATGAGTAAACGTTGCTAAAATGATCTTCCACCTTGCTCTTCAATTAACAAGTTTGCCTGGTTTTTTTGCAGTGGGGGGGAAGGGAGGATGAAGGCATCCAAGTTGTCTCCAGGTTGTCTCTTTTCTTTAATCAGTGTCAGAGTTAAAGAAAGTGGAATTCTCATCTCTCTTGGACCTGAATTTCAGAAGTCAGTCCAGAATGGCGGGCGCTTCTGGCCAGCTCGTAATGGGTAGACCTAAGCATCCTTGGTGAGGGTGAGCTTATCGAACGGGGATACTGCAATTTTCAGAGAACTAAACAGCAGCTCTTAAGTTCTTGCATTTTCCAGATGCACTTTTTAAAAGACTTGTACTCACTTTGCACATGACTCTCAGCCGATGTTGACACTGACGTGGCTGTGGCCCGACGGCTGGAAAGGAGGCACGCTCTTGTGCAGTCGGAGCGGCGGGCTCTCCCTGGAGAGGCGCGTTTGTGGCGGTGTCCCGGAGCGCCCGCCCACAAAGCGCCGCTGCAGCGGCAGTGCGGGCGGGCCCTGCGCCGAGCGCTGGCTCCGGGCTCACTGCCTAGGGGGTGTTGGTGCGTGCGGCCGGGCACAGGTGGGACCGCCAGCAGCTGCTGCTCAACACGGAAGACTTCACGTTAAAGAAGAAAGGCAATTGCAAGCAGAAGCAGGGAGGGCATCCTGGCAGTCTGGCTCTGGATTGTGCAATCATTTGCTGGTTTCGAGTAATGTGGAAGATTTTGCTCATCTTTTCTGATACGCTAGGCAAGGGGAAGTGGCATCTGTGTCTGTTTTCTCCCAGACTTGAGGTCTTCTGTGTTCCATGGTAAGTCTTGCACTATTTTCATACACTTTCTTTTCTGGGACACATTTCTAGCAATTGGCATTTTCATATTTCAGTTTTTTTGTTGAAGGTCTTGCCATTTCAGCTGTTACCTGGAAATCTGTAGTACTTGAATTGCTCGCCACACAACTCCACTCCTTAGGTTCGAAGCCCTCAGACAAATTGCTGTCATCAGTAAGCAGTTTGCCACCAGTGTGGTTTGTGTAGCCCGGAGGTTCTTTTTTCCTTCTGTAGTGCTGTGGTGTTCTGCTGCCACCTAATTCGTTTGTATGGCAAATGGCACTGGAAATAAATGACAACAGAAACGGAGGAGTAAAAAGAGCTCCTGAGCCATTCTGCTTTTTGGCTTGCTTCTTGTTTAAATGACATGAACCCTTGGAACATCATCCAGACAAGTTTACATGGTGATAGCTCACCTGCTGTACTGTGGACTCGTACGTGTTCTTGACCCTCTTAATAGTAAATGTACCTCTTAGAGCAAAGGAAGGGATTCACTGACCATTACTGTTAGTCGCTGATTTGTGAATGGTGGGAGTATTTTGTCATTACGGTTCTACTTCAACAAACTTGGCTGACCATCTTGACTTTAGTAGGTATTCGAGACAGTGGATTACCATCTTCATTGCTGTAACTTGTCGAGCATTATATGCTAGTAGATTCTAGTTTAATTGTTGCAGGTGGAAAGTATTTTTACTTTTAAGTTTCCATTCTGAATGTGTTTTGACTAAACATGCCAATAAACTACTGATGTCTGCAGCATTTATCCATGTCCCTAATTCTCTTGCATGCAGGTGGCTGTAGAGCCCTGGCAGCCCTCGCTCACAGAAAAGATTGTAAGAACATCGTTGCTGACCTGGCTGGTGACAGTGGCAAGCTGCAGCAGCACAGCACCATGTGCTTTGAAGGGTTTGACTTTGGTGGCTTCTCTCACCTTGGGCTGGGTGTGTGTGGCCCAGGGAGGATGTGGGCTCCTCCGGGACTCCTCTCGGATGTGTCCCGGCTGGGATTCCTCCACACCCTGCCAGGCTGCAGCATCTGGCTGCGGGATACAGCTTAAATGGTTATCACAGTGGTGCTGGGAGGAATGTCAGCTGAGCTGTCTTTGAAAAAAACAGACTGGAGTTGCTTACTCTCCACTGCAGTGTCCTTGAGCTGGGATGGTGCAGAAGTGATTGCCCCCAGTTTCCTGGTTTTCTACTTGTGTTTGTTGGCAGTTACCCAGAAAGGTTGGTAAAAGGGTTATTCTTGCACTGCTCATAGACAAGGTGTGGCCAAATCATGGGATCTCTGAAGTTCTTGTTAGCTGCCATTGGCTCTATCTTGTTGAGGCCACGTCTTGCCTGTAATATTTCCTGATAAAAGGCAGTTAGGAAGTGACTGAAAAGTAATACAGTTGTATTACTGTAGTTGAGCTGGAATACTGGAATGAAAAAACTGGATCCTGTAGAAGTGCCAAAGCCAGAGTCGCCAAAAACTCCTCAGAGGAGCATCCTCCACAGCTACAAGATGTGCTGATCTCCAGAGAAACATGATCCCCTGTGCCAGCGATGAGGGCCTGCAGCATTCAGACCTTGGTGCCTTGAGTTGTGAGGTAAATTGTGCTGGTTCACGTTATCTGGGGCTGAGGGCAAGGGCAGGAGATAATGGTGTCTCAAACTCCACAGGGTCAGCCAGGACCTGGTTTCACTTGTGCCACGAAGGTCTTGCATATTTCAGATTGTTCAGGAGCACCTTCCATCAGCATCGGAGCTGACATGACAGCCTGCAGTGCAGGTAAGAGGGGAAACGCCAGGCCAGCTGAGGGCTGTCACACAGCAGTGACCTGCTGGGTGCTGCAGAGCCCTCTGTCACACAGCAGCCACCCCCTCTGTCACACAGCAGCCACCCCCTCTGTCACACAGCAGTGACCTGCTGGGTGCTGCAGAGCCCTCTGTCACACAGCAGCCACCCCCTCTGTCACACAGCAGCCACCCCCTCTGTCACACAGCAGCCACCTGCTGGGTGCTGCAGAGGCCTTGCCCGTTCCCTGGCAGTGGCCACGCTCCTGTACCTTTACAAAGCCCAGTGCTTGTACAGAAGCCTTTGCAGTCCTGTGACTGCTGGGCTTTTGCATGTGATGTGGAGAACTCCAGCTTGGAATGGTGATTTCTTGGACATGGTAGAGAAGATAGCAGGCTGCCTGATAATCCTTGGGGGAAAGCCATTGATGTCTGCTTAAAGCTTGGCTTTTTGCAAGGGGAAGAGGAGCAGAATAGGAGAAGCCATTGTGCTCTGCCCGGTGTTCCCTGGGCCTGAGCTGAAAGGAGACATCTTGGTAAGGGTGCTGCAGCACTTGCCGCTCCCTCAGAAGGAACTGTGGGAAGTGCAGTGTCTGTGTGTAGGAATTGAAGCTGAGAGCAGCTCTTGCAGATGACACACTGTTCCTCTTGGCTGCCTCGTTCCGGGCAGGAACTGGGCTCGTGTGAAATGCGGTTCGGCTGCCCCCGGGCCTCTGACAGCAGCGGCCGTTCGGGAACGGGGAAGAGCTGGGATCGCTTCTCACCGGGAATGATGAGGGACCAGACCTGGCCGCCACTGTGGGTGACACGGGTCCCGTTCCGGGAGCGGGCAGCGAGCAGGAAGGAGCCGCGGCAGCGGGGCTCGGGCCCGGCTGTGCCCGGCGTGTGAGCCGAGCAGCGAGCGCCAGAGCGAGCCGGCCCCGCTGGAGCTCGGGAAGCGCCGCCGGGGGGCCGCAGCAGCGGCTCGGTGCGGCACGGTGCGCCCGGGGGGCGCTGATGGGGCGGCACCGAGTTCAGCCGAGCCGAGCCCAATCTAACCGAAAACAGCTTACGGGGCAGGGATGGTTTGTTAGGTTAAGGAATACAAACAATAGAGACAGGGAGGGACATGAGAGAAGGAGGGAAGGTGGGATTTACTGGAGGGTAAAGAGGAGCCAGGGCAGTTTTGGGGTAAGAAGTTCAGCGGGCTGAGACGGCACAGGGAAGGACAGAGGGAAACAGAGGCAGGGAAATCAGCAGGGTAAATGCCTTGGTCTAAAAGTCCATCACACGCTGCGTTCGGCCGGGCTCGATTCGGTTCAGCGCAGATCGTAAGAGTCTCCTCTGTTCGGCCCACCTCGTCTAGGTTCGGCAGAGCCGCGCTCGGTTCGACTGAACTCGGAGCCGATCGCGGAGTTCGGTCGAACGGAGCCGAGAACGGCCGAAGGCAGCCAGCGGCTCCGAGTTCGGCCGAACCGAGTAGAGCTCGGCCGAAGGCAGCGAGCCGGCCTGGCCCGGGCACTGCACGGGAAAGCAGCTGCCGCCTCACGTTACACACCGGGCCGCTCACGGCAGCTGCCGCCTTTGCCTCCGAGGCGCCGGGAATGCGAGCGGCGGGAGCGCGGTCCCCGCCTCTCTCCCGGGGCAGCACCGGGCTCGGATTCCCGTACAGAGCCTGGAGCGGCGAAGCCGGGACAGCCGCACAGGTATGTCGGGGGCGGGGCGGGACTGGCAGCGAGGCGGTGCCTGTGCGCGGTACAAGAGCAGCGGCTCCTCTTCTCCTTGGGTTCCGCGCTGTGAGCGCAGAGAGCGGCCGCGGCGGGGTGGGGAGCTGGGCAGGGGCAATCCGTGGCCTGAGCCTCCCCGCGCCGGTCAGCAAATCGTGGCAAATCACACGGTTTTGTTGGTGTAGGAGCAGGAAATGTCTCTCCGGGTAGTTTGCTATAGTAAAGGGCATGTTTTAGGTGGTGAGCTTTTCAAGAGAAAATTTAAAACACTTCCTAAAAATCGAGTTAAGAGATGAAAAGCGTCTTAAAAGCAGGGCTGGTTGCAACTCTTTGCAAATGAAGAGATGCTTGATTTGTGGTCGGTGCAAAAATGATTTTTTTTTTTTTAGAAAGGTACTTGCTGATCATTTTCTTTAGCTTGAGCAGTACCTTTGAAACCTCTCTTAATATGTAATTATAATGGCTGAAGTAAAGCCTAAAATCGGCATGCTATTGAATCAGGGTATTAAAGCCTGGCTAAATTTTCATATTCTTTCATAAAAACTTTGTAAGAGCAAGAAGCAAGAAAAAAAAATTGAAATACACATTCACTGTCCATATATTCTACGTAGAACAGCCATTTGGGGCTGAGCTTTGCCTTATGGTGGTCACCAGCAGACAGGGACAAGTGCGGTTTTATCAAGCTTTTATTTTTTAGTTTCTTTTTAGTGAAGGAATTTAAAAGCACATAGTGTGACAAAACACAGAAGATCCATGAAGTGGTCATTCAGTACCAAATGAAAAAGGGTAAGGGGTGGGAGACGTTACACAGGAAGTTTTTTCTTCATGTTTTTCTCACTGGCAACCTAGATTGGAGAGACAGAAGGGAGTATTTAGTAAAATACTGGCAGCATACTGGCAGTACTTCAGTGACTTGAGCCCTGTGCAGTGGCAGGTGGTGGTTAAAGGGAAGCTGGATGCTTTCTGGGGATAAGGAAGTGAAGTGGGTGGAAGGGTGGGCAGGAAGGGGCAGACAGACTGACGGCCAAAGATACTTGTGTATCGATGCTGCTACCTACCTTAGGTTAGGCACCAATTCCTAATATGGCTCTGCTCTGGACTATTAGGGAAGCACCCTGGGAAAAGGAACACAAACAGTTATCAGAGAGAAGCAAGGACAAAAGCAGCTTGTGCTTGAGAAGGAGCTGTTAGGAATTTAAACTCATGCCTGAATTATGGTTCAGAGGATAATTCTAACGGTACTTGCTGACCCTAGGACCCGTCTGCCCCTGGATGTTGTGTGTCTTCCAGTTTTGTCAAAGTAGGAAAGAAACTTTTGGAACTGATTAGAGACAAAATAATTCTTTCCTAAGTCTTCCGAATATATGTAACTATGTAACACTTTGGATATAAATTAAAAAAGAATTCAATTAATAAGCACTTTAAGATATTAGTAATAGTTCTGTGCCCTGCAGTATATGAAGTTGCTACTGCAAACTTATTGTCATTTATCCTTGCTGGCAATGCCACATGGCTCCAGATAAACCTTTTCTGTGACATGATCAGCCCAATTCCCTGTAGATCTGTATTTGCTGGGCAGTTCTGAGAACTGATCCAGATGCACTTTTTACTGGTAATCCCAGAGTTATGTAAGGATCTGTAGCACAAAAGAATGTTTGTGTATGCTAGAGATAAAGTTAAATTCTACACAGGGATATTTGTCAACTGTGGCTGGTAGATGTTTGGCTCTTCTGACAAGGCCTGAGAGAACTTAATCAAATCTAGGAGTGAGATGTGCTTTGAGCAGGTGC
Source organism: Haemorhous mexicanus (assembly GCF_027477595.1). Classification (NCBI taxonomy): domain Eukaryota; kingdom Metazoa; phylum Chordata; class Aves; order Passeriformes; family Fringillidae; genus Haemorhous; species Haemorhous mexicanus. The sequence goes on from NC_082344.1 coordinate 1,097,133, forward strand.
TTTGATTAAATTACCTCCAGACAACTTTTCCATGTGAAACTGTTCAGCGACTCTAATCTGTGCAGCCAAGTTTGCAGAACAACTTTCCAGTGCTCAGTTTCCAGATTTCTCTTTATGGGGTTTGGGGGTTTTTGTTGCTTTGGTGGGTTTTTTTGTGTGTGTGTATTTTTGTTTTGGTTTTTGTTTTTTTTAAAGAAAGGAGATAGAAAGTACCTCTTCTCCAAGACACCCCTCGATATCTGCCTGCTTGCAGCACTTATCCACCATGGCAGTGAAACTCTGACCAATTGTCTTGATTTGTTCTTCTGTCATCTGGGGCTTGCGCTTGACGAGGTTGACGAGCATTCTGAAAAGAAAGCCACAATTACTCGTGCCTGCTGTAGGATTCCCACTTGAGAGGATGCCATTCCCCCAGGCACAGCTCATTTTAGGGGTGTTTTGTCACGCCTAGATGAGCCTGTGCCTGTTGGTAACTCCAAATTCCCAGTCTAACAGTTGCAGCTGGGTAAAAACTTAGGGAAATGATCTGTATGTTGCTTTAATTAAGTACGTCTCAGGAGCTGCACTGGCAGTGGGCCTACGTGGAACTGGTCAGTTAAGAGAGGGATTTTAAGTGAAGAAAAATTTCTCTTTTGCCTCTTCCAAACTATGTGATGTTATTTGCTGACCAGCTCAGAGCAAAGATGTAGTTCCCTCTGGTTTTCTGTGTCACTAGTGAAGCCCCAGTCAGATGACAAGCCAGGGTGTAGCTTCCCTCCGTGCTGCCCTTCAGGAGCTCCCCTGCAAGGCATTGTCTGAGCTTACTTCAGCTGCCCTGCTTCGCGCTCCGCCGGAGGAGCCGTGCACAGTTTCTCATCGAAGTTGAACATCATGGGGTCGAATGCTGGCGGCACGTATTTGGTGTCTACGCCCATGGCAGTGAAGCACGGCCTCCTGTACGAGTAGAGCTCGTTGCAGCACTGGGAGACCTGCTCGTTGATCGGGGTGCTCTCCTGTCGCTTGCACATGTCTTCAATGATGATGCTCAGCTGAAAAGGTCAGGGCAAACGTTAGTTACATCTTCCCAAAACCACAGCAACTAAGTGATGTTTTTGTCACAACAGCTTAGCTGGAGGTGGAAGCTAGTGAATGTAACACCTGCTGGGAAATGGTGCGTGTTTAGAATTTAAATTATATAGGCATTCCTGGAGTAAGGCATTTCTTCATCTGCAAACAGTGAGGGCATTGGGCTACAATCAGGAGGTTGGAGGGTTTTAGGACACTGTTTTAGGACATTTCCCAAATGCAAACTGCCACGGTCTCAGGTATGGAGCTCTGGGCAACCTGGTCCAGTGGAAGGTGTCCCTGCTCGTGGCAGGGTGTTGGAACTGGATCATCTTGAAGGTTCCCTCCAACCCAGGCCATTCTATGGTTCTATGATTGCCAATTTAATGAACTCACTCTTGCTTGCTGAGAGAAAGCCAAGTTTAACTAAAATTCTCACAAGGTACCATCAGCTAGCTATTTAGGCTCTCACATCCATTAAAAAATGAACAGACTTGGAATTCTGTTAGGTACATGCGTAGCATGGTGTTTATGAAAAAACACTGTGTTTGCTGTCTCACCAGAATTCAGTGTTTTTGTGAACAGGACAAATGTCCAAGAGGAGAAGGGAAAAGAATAAACCCCTGTACTCACGTAGTGCTCAGAACAAGACATGCGTTTGTCCTCAGGAAGACTGCAGCACTTTTTGCCAACCCCTGTCATTTTCTTGCCGATTTCAAGCATGGTCTCAGTTGATACCTGAGGCATTTTCTTGGTGTAGCGGACCAGAATTCTGACAGAGTCAAATCAACATGACAGTTAGTAGAGCATTCTTCAAATACAAGCACATCCAGCCCACTGAAGGGAAAAGGGAAGCCAAGACCAGAATGTTTATCAGGAATTGCTCACCCTTTCAGGAAGTCTGCCTCGCCGTGGGTAGTGAACAGCTCACAGTTGGTCTTCACCACATCCTCGGTTTCCTTGACATGCTTGTTCACTTCCTCTTGCTGCCAACAAGTAGAAATTTATTAGTGATATTAGAGCAGGACCTGCTGCTAACAGTCGAACAAATGTAACTTCTGACCTCTTCAAAACCTTGTCTACGAAATACTCCTTTTGCAAGATTGATCACTTCTCTATAGCCAGGACGGTGTAGGCAGGATTTGATTCCCTAGTGGGTCTTAAGTTCTAACAGAAATTTCCTTGAGAAAGGCAGCCACATTTTAAAAATTTAATTTAAATTAATTTCCTGTTGGACTTATTTTCTAAGCAGTGGGGGTTTATGTTTATTTGTTTAAATCAAGTAAATATTTCAAATTATTATCAGCCACAAAGGGAACATGTCTTGGCCAAAGCTTTCAGGAACTCAACTTATGCTGTGTCCTGTGTGTGCCTGAGTTGTGGATCAGACCCAAGTTGAGGTGTCTCTGTGTGCTGGCCAGGCACACTCCATGAGCAGCCATACTCAGTGTAGGCCGTGGAGAATAGAATCAATAGCTCAGAGAATAACTGAGCTATTGCTTGTCACAATCACAGCTGAGATACAGAGGCGTCAGACAGTTGAGTGAGACTAGTCTGAAATAATGGGATGTGACCCATGAAATGACTCTGTCATCTGAGATAACCCTGTATCCCTGCCATAGGCCATGGACTGCTTCATCTCCCACCAGGACCTTAACCTCTCCTGGAATCAGTCTCTCCAAAAGTTTGCTGTCTGCTCTGCTGGAGGAGCTTCTCCACACAGTTCTCTGATGACAGGTACCAGCCAGGCATTCTAGCCCTCTGCAAAGAAGGCTTTGCACCTACAGCGTTGCCGTAGCACTCAGCAGGGTTGTCTGTCTTGCAGCACTTATCCAGGAGTGATTCATATCCCTTAGTGATCCTCATGACCAGCTGCGTGGAGTACTCGGGGTGTCTTCGTGCATATTCATAAACAAACCTGAAAGGCACAGGAGCAGACAGAGCTCCTCAATACCGTGCTGCTTTCCTCAGCACAGTGCAGTAATAACAGGGACATTTCCTCAGGGGGACAATGAGCGTGCAAGGCTCTTGCCACTACTTACTCTGACAGGAATGCATCGTGGTTTGCCTCGTAGGTTTTACACACTTCCTTATCCTGAATGTATTTTTCAACTAGTGAAGGAAGATTGTCAGGTTTGTCGTCGAACTCTGCCTCCATGATGCACTTGGTCCTTTCCACAGCTGGCAGCTCGCAGCAGGGCTTGAGTTTGCTTGAGAAAACATCTTGTTTAGAGCACAGAGAGGCCACGAGCTCTGACTGTAAAATGAATGCGTGGGATCAGACAAGCTATGAAATAATAATTTAAAGACAGGTTAATTAATCTGCTCTCTCGGCTTCAGACTCTTTTCACTCAGGTCACCTCTTTACTTAGCACTTTGCTAAAAAATGCTGTGTTCACACAGAGAAATAACTGGGGCATGTGCAGGGTGAATGGTTCCCTCCCTGATCCTAGACACTGAGAACCCAGACTCTAGAGAGCCAGGGCACATCACTGAGTGCTCTGTCACAAGGATGCCTGATGGATCTTGGCAGTCCTGACAAGATGCCCAGCTCTGATAGAGGACAAACCCCAGAGCCCTGGAACGAGCTGGGTCAACAAGTGTGTCCAAGTTGGAGTCAGTCATCTCACTATTGCAGGGGTTTGTTCATCTGTTCTCTAGCATTCATTGGCACTACAGGAAAGCTGGATTAGTGGCAGTATGCTCGACAGGACAGGAGAAAAAATTGCAGCCTTTTTGCCACTTTTTTTTCCCTATATTTATGATTGAGTTGAAGTGGATAAATACCATCAAACAACCTTCCTGATAAACGTTCTGATTTTGGCCAAACACTCTGGATAAAGTGTAAGTCTAAGTGATTAGACAGGGCTAGATCCAGAGCTGGGCTGAAACCTACTTCCAGTAAGAGTCAAATGTGCCCATCCTGAGCTTTTCAGTGCTTGAGCCTTCCAGCAGTGCTGAGTAGCAGTTTAAGTTCCCTGGACTGTGAACGTGTAGCTGCACAAATTACTGCCTTTCTAAATATCTTTCAAATATGTCAACTTTGTTCTAGAGTAGTGAGCTCACCCAGTCATCCACGCACTCCACCATGTCCCCCTCGCAGCACTCTCTGTAGACATCCTTCACGTCGTGCACCATCTTCACAAGTTCGGCAAAGGGAGCCTTGGGGTATTTCTGGCTCATACGAACGAGTTTGCTGGGTAGAACAGGAGAAAAAAACCCTTGTTTTAAAGCACTGTAGGGAGCAGAAACCTTGCAAGTCACTAGCACACGATAAGGTAGGTCAGGAGTGTTGGCAGAAAGTTCTCATTCTTCTCATCTAATTCCTGGTGGCCAAGAAAAAAAAGGGCATCAACATCTGCCCCAGTAAAGCCAAAAAGGAACAAGTCAGTGGTTTTCCTGTTCTGCCTGAAGTGGAAGAATCCCCATCCCTCCTGAGCAGCTGGAAAGTGCTCTAGATTACTTGGCACAGGTAGATCAAGTCCTGATTACACCTTTAAATGAAAGCTGACTATGTCTATAAGATAATCCTGGTCAATGTTAGACTGGCCACAGAATGAGAGCGCTTCTCTGTGCCCAGACGGGTGATCCAGTTACTAAATTGCAATAATTTGTCTTTATCTTACAATCAAATGTTTTAACAACTGTGATTCTGCCCATCTGACTTTTTGGTTGGCTTAAGGTTCAAACTAGCACCTTGCTGTGCTGGTTAGTGATGTGTCCATTGCTGAAAGCTGTAGGCACTGCAACGGGGAACAGCTTTGGCAAAAGAGTGGGTTAAGCACACTGTGACCTCTGGTTCTGAGGGACACTCCAACAGTTAATTCTCCATCCTCTGTGCTGGTTCCAGAGACGGTTTAATTGCTCTCAACTCTCACAGCTGAGCTTTTCCTAGGTCTCTCACAGGCTGACAAGCCTACATTTTATCCAGAAAAGTGATTGGAACTTACCTTGCTTGGAAAGTCCTCTCACCATACTTGTCGAGGATTCTACATCCGTGCTGCTGCTTCACATCTATCTTCTTGGCTCTTTCCTTGATAACAGCTGCCTGTGGTAACAGGACACACACTGTCACATTACACTGGTTATGTCCGATGGATAGGATTAATCCTGGCCTGCCTCTCCAAGTTGTTCATGTAAAGCTTTGCACGAACTGGAAAATTCTGCCTGTTTCTCACTCAGTTGCTTAGTGTTTATCCACAGAGACAGAGCTGCTGTACCTTTGCATCCAAGCAAGCACCAACATCACTCTCTGAACAGCAGCTTTTAAGTGCGTTTTCATACTCAGCAGCCAGGCCCAGGATCGCTGGGGCGTGCAGGAAGGGGTTCCTTCTTGCAACAGTGTAGACGAAACTAGAAGGGAAAGGAGAGCATTACTTCTGTGTTCCAGTGACAGCAGCGAGTGGCCTTAAACCTCTTGCAGCTTCTCTACCTTTTTGTCTGCTTTAGGAATGTACCTCAGAAATCTAGTTTAGTTTAGTTATCTGCTTTTGAGACGTAATGCCTGCTGATGGGAAATGCTCGGCTAAATCTCTCTTTTCCCAAGGCAGGGCTCAGTAACTGTGGGTGAAGGGTGAACTCCTGATGTTGTCAGCCATCTGGTTTGGTGTCCATGTGCTTTTTAAAATGTGTGGTCAAATATTTGAAAATTCTGATTTTCAGTGTAAAAAGTTCATCTCTGGCCCTTTCGCCAAGATTTTATTGCCAATTTTTATTCTTTTCACTGTTACCTTTCTTCCTTCTTGCCACCTACACAGAGCGTAGTGGGAAGCTGGAGTGACTAAGTTGTTAAATCGATATTGGAAACCCTGTGAGTTTTCAGCAGGTTTGGGGAAGAAAGGTCATCCAAGGTGTGTAAAATGTGATCCTTAACCCCCGTTTGGAATGCAGAAGCCTGCTCTCGCATGAGGTGAGAACATGTGAGCAGGCTAGGGCAGTACAAGTGGCCATTTCCCTTACTTTCCCAGGAGCTGCACCCGGTGGTCCTTGTACTCGTTGCAGATGACATCAGCAGCTGGTCTCTGGTAGGGCTGGATGAAGTCTGGGTGCTGCACTTTGAAGGACAGGAAGCACTGGTTTCTCTCGGGATCAGCCTTACCACAGCAGTCAGCCATGTTGCCGTATGAGTCGCGGAGCTTGTCGACTTGGCAGATTTCATCCAGGAAAATGGAGGGCTGTACAGGGAGAGGTGAGGGTCAGAACTAGTGTTAAATATAGACACTGCACTGTATTGTCTGCTTATCTGCAAAAGAAAAGCCTGGCCGAACAGTAAACACATTTTTACTGAATAAGATTTAGACCATAAATCAAATAAATCTACTGTTTTTCAATAATTTTATAAAGTTTTATTTTCTGAAGTCTGATATCAAAACGGTTCCAGTGCTTTATAGAAAAAAGTTAATTATAATTTAAAATACTCTGTGCAATACAGGGATCTCCTTTTACTTGTGATCTGACTGAACCGAGTTTTCAGGTGAATTGAAGCAGGATTTGATGGAAACCTTTAGGGATAACTAATGTCTAACTGAAACTGTTAGATGTCCAGGGATCCTGAATACCTGCAGACTTCTTTTGTTACCAGATTTTAGAGGAATTTTTTTAAACCCTCATAAATGAAGTGCCTTCAAGTAGCACACGCACCTTTTCAAGTCACCCCAGTGTGGAACTCCACACACTTGGGTCACTTTAATACCTAGAAGTAGGCCTGTACTTCACAGCTGGGGTTTGGTACCAAGTGCTAACGTTTATCTTCAGGCAGTGCTAAGCTCCATGTGCCCAAGTGTGGTATTTGGTCTCCAACACAGGGCTCCATGGATCCTTTAGGCACTCCCTAAAGGCAGAGGTTTAGAACCTGACAAAACCAAGGTCTTTGTTTAAGCACTGAAATCTGAGCATTGGCCTGTGACAACAGCCACAGCTGAAAGGTTCAGGTGTAAGTCCTCAAGGAGGGTGATCCTGGCAGCTGCACAGAGTGAGATGAAATGCCATAGTGAAGGATTCACTGCCTACCAGTGGTTTGGAGCACTCGGGAGCATCCTCGTTGGCCACACACTTGTGTGCCAAATCAACCACATCCTTCACCAGCTTAGACAGCCCTTCGTAGGAACATCTCTGGAGGTACTGGGCAAAGGTGATCATGGCACTGAAACACAAAGCACAGTTTGGAATATGACACTGAGAAACATCAGGCAATACTTTCAAAGGTCTCTGAATTCAACTGGTTTGTTCAAATGACGTGCACAAAGGTTAACCAGAATACCATGCAGAGCACAGGGACAGATCCCACATCTGTCTTGTTCTCTCTTCCTCTCTGAACAGGTTTTTAACCTTCCCAGTAAAAAAGTTTTCAATATTAAATTATAAACAAACCAGAAAAGACTGTGATTGGAATTTTCTGTCGCTTTTACCAGCACACTCATAAATGCCATGACCTAAGCTGGATTTGGCCGCTGTTACAAATGATGATCTTCAGGCTGCCTTTTGTCAGCCCTTAGGTGTCTGTCAGGGCCATCTGTCTTTCCCAAAACCAGTTTCAAATGAAGATGACTGATGTGTCTCAGAAAACCTGTCACAGGTTTGTTTTTTGAGGTTGGTAGTTGGTGGTTTTTTTCTGGCCATGTTGCCAATGCAGCATAATTTCTCTTCATTCTAGGGATATCAATCCTGTATTCCTCATGCCTACTTTATTTTCAGAGAAGGAAGAGAGGCTTTTTCACAAGGTTTGCAAGGAGCTCTTTTCCCAGAGAGTAAGAAAGTCATTGTGACATTTGCAGGTCTTAAAATATTTCTAGGTTTTGCAGTAACAGTAAGGGGCTAAGTCAGTGTTTCAGAGAGGCATACCCACTCCCTGTGAGCTCATACAGTGCATCTTCCTTTCCCCTTTTGGTACAATATCAAGAGAGACAAAAACCAGTTAGAAGGTGGAAGCTGCAGGTTCACTTACACTGCCTTAAACGTCTCTTCCTTCAGGTCGTTGAAGCGGTGGGCAATCGGGCTCTTGTGGTCTAGGGAGGAAAACAACGGGAGCAGCGATGTCACTGTCACACTGGCTCTGCTGGACCCTGACTGATGCATTCTGGGCACCCTGGGCCACATTCTCTCCATGTTCAGCATTCACCTGACTTCTTACACCTAAGAACTTACCAACTTGAACTCATTCGTTTGTCTACAGATACCGAACTCTTAGGTTTGCTTGTCTTTCTGAGGGAACCCAAGCCTGTGATTGTCATGATCCTAGTAGAATATTTACCTCTGTAAGCAGCTACTTAGTTCAGATGCTCTAAATGACTGTATGGACTTAGTGTTGAGGCTCAGCAAAGGTGTCCTTTGGGTAACCACCACCCCCAAGCACTGCAAATAAAGCAGGGCAGCTGCAGCTTGATTAGAGCAAACCTCCTTCTTCTGAACACTGAGTTATTAAGGTGTCAAAAGACAGAACTTCCAAAAGCACAGTGCAGCTGCTTTTAACATGGTGGAGAGGAGCAGATCCTGACTCATTGACCTCTGGTTGTGCACCACACAGGTGTTGTGGAGGTGTGGCACCACACTTGCTCAGTTTACTTGTCCTGACTGTCCTACCCATCTCCCCACTGACTCCTGATTTTCTTTTCAAGTCAATCACATTTTTCTGTTCAATATGGATCAGGCTCCCACTAATTGTTTGTGAAATGATATTCAAGACATTAAATTGATAGAAAAAGAGTTCCAAGAGAACTAATTAGTCCTTTCTTACCTGCATCTCGTGCAGTTCTTTGCAGATTCCTGGATCTGGCAGAACTCAGGAGAAAAATGAATGAAATTAATGTCAGCCACTTCATGGTTGCAGATGTTGATGTGAGCAAAATTGCTCAAAAATGCTAGGAAGATTGAAAGAAGAGCAGTTGCTTATATACCCTTCACTACCTGTGTTTGTAAAATATTAACCCTCAAGCTGGCATTTGTGGATTGCCATTTGGCCTGAGGAAGATTACAAAACTTCAGCTGCCCTTGACAAAAATTTTTATATTAGTTATTTATTCTGTGTTGTTACTCTGGGCCTTTTTGTTCTGAAGAGGTTGAACCTCCCAGCACCCAAAAAAGATAAAGTTTTGCGTAAATTTCCTTATCAAATGACAAACAAGGAGTTCAAGGCATCAGACAAAAAAGTCATCAGGGCTAATCCTATAGCTTTTTTTTGCTACTGTTTGTTCAAAAGCAAAGCATGTTGGTATTGTATAGCAACAGCTCCCCCAGAGAGGACTCGGTCCGCTTGAAATTAGAGGATTTTGGTTGTAAATCACTTGATTGAGATGGCATGGCTATTCTAGACACGTGTGGCTGATTTGCACTCCTGAATTGGTTAGGTCCTGCTCTGGTTTTCCGTGGGTACCGCTGTTCACTGCTAGCCAGAAAACAGCCAAACCCACGGGTAAGCATGTGCCAGGGCTGCCGTTTCAGGCTTTTGCAGTTTCTCACTTGTACTGACATCCTCCCAAGAGTCATCTCCTAATTAAACATTGCTCTCATCTCTGAAAAATTTCCCATTGATTGGTCAGTAACTTAGGAGATCAGATACAGGAAAAATGTGCAGTTTGCACAGAGCCCCAGGACATGGAATAAATCAAAATTACTTTTCAGGACACCCAGTGAGATGCTTCAGAAATTCCCAAACAAGTACAAGGCTGGATGCTAGCTGAGTGCCAAGTGATGTAGCTTCCCAGCAGGAGATAGTAGGATTTATTTTAATTAATTCATGTCCCCAGTGTGTGGATATCAGCCCACACAACTGGAGGTTGTGTGCTGGCTTGCAACTCTGCTTTGTGAGCACCCATGGGGTAGAGCCAAGCCTGTGGTCTCCAAACCCTTCCTTAGTCTTTAAGGTTCCCTTTTCTACTCTGTTCTTCTTCCTCAGGTGGGCAGTTTTGCCATGACTCTGTATTATTCCTAATGGAAATAGTAAGAAGAATTCCATGGTCAGTTTTCTGGAAATTTGACTAAGTAAGTACATGCATAATACTTCCTTTTGTTTCTGAGTGTGAGTTTCTAAAGACATTTGAGATAAAGCAAATGATATGTCTAAGCTCAAAACATCTGCAGGCAGTTTTCATTCAGGAAAATGCCTAGGCAGTGTGTCTTGTGTTCCAGGAAGGCTGTTCTTTTCTCCAGGAATAACCACATAAAACTGAGATGAGTTCACAGAATAGTTGGATACAATGAAATTTCTACAGTCTGCTGCTGTTGCAAAAAAATTCTGCATTTTCCTGAGTCTGCTCCTGATATTTTTGTAGGTGAAAGGCAGGATTCTGGTAGTGATTTAAATGAACAAGGCTCTGTTTTGAGAATTAAAAGGTTATTTGGATAACTCTTAGAGGAAGGATGGTGCAGGAAAGCCGGGTTGGCAGAAAAGCAATGTTAGAAATGTCATAATGTTAGACATTGGGATTGTTTTCAGGTGGTTGTAGCAAAATCCCACATTTCTGGAGAATTCTGGGAATCAATGAACAATCTGGACCTTTCAGACCTGGGCTGCATTAGCCTAACAAAATCTGGGGAAAGAGCTTGTTAATTCAGTCTGTAATTATTTTACTGACCATATCCCTCTGTCAGAGAAGAGCCATCTCCTTTCGAATCTTAAGAGAGCATTCAGTGGGACAGAAACAGACTAATTATTTTGTGGAGAACTATAAGGCAGTAAAAAGCTGTGGTACTGGTGAATGATATTTTGGAACAGCTCTTGAGATGCTCTCAGGCTGTACCAAAGAAGTCTCCAGAAAACTACAGCTAAGGGCTGGGAGGGCAAAGCCAAAATTCAACACCACGGTTGCAATTGTTGCATTTTGAAAGCTCTCTGGAATTTTCCCTTGCAGCATTGTGCAGTGTTAGCAAGAACACTCCTGGTCCCCTGGAGTTAATATGTAAGTTTGGAATACAGGGTCCATGTTTATTTCTAGATATCTTCTGTTGTCTGTCCTTTACTTCATGCCAATGGTTCATATAACTGCTGAGAGCTGAGCTCCAATGCTCATGTTTGTTTAACAGTATTAAATAGTATACTGACTTTCTTGTCACTCAGTGCTTTCACACTGCATTGATTTCACTCCAACAAACTTGTCCTGGTATTAGAAAAAGGAATTTATCAATGGCATTCTAGGATGATCCATTTTTCACACACATTTATGTCTAAACTTACAGGTGATAAATACTTTTATTCCAGTTGTGGGGAACCAAAAGACAATAATTCCAAGAGTAATTGATCTGGAAAGAAAAAGGATGCATACTTTTTAAATATTTCATCATACCGGCCTGTGCAAAGTGGAAGAGTAGAAACAAAGTGGACTGAGATGTACTGATACAGAATGAGGCTCTTGAGAAACAAATGTGATGAATTGTGAGAACAGCTGTCAGAGCCCTTTTGGGAAGGAAGTACTTTTCCAAGTCATCTCTGAGAACCCAAAGGACATGAAGAAACCCTTTACTTTTATGGCCTTCCATTGTATTTACTGCTTTGTTCCTTTATTCAAGACCTGTAGTTCTGTTTGTGGGACTGGACTATGAGGCACACACCAAACCTAGAGACAAAACATTCCTGTGACATTCAAGACCTTCAGTAGCTGCAGTGAGTAGCTATTTTTTAATAACTGTAACGATGAGTATATTTCTAAATAAATGTCTCTAGCTCTATATGTCAGTAGCTCTGGACATATGGACAGTGATCAGGCATGACTTTTTTTCCTGCTCTGGTGCAGGATGTTTGCCATTCTTATCACTGAAGTCTGACTCCTGTGCAAAGCGAGTCAAACCTCTCAGATATATGGCTTTTGTTTGAACAGAGGTGGACTCATGGATACAGAACAAACATAAAGACACAAGGGGTTTGAGCACTGTGGCAGAACAGGCAGAGACCCGCTCAGGTGTAGCTAATAGCATTCCCTGTCAGGTGTATCTCGTGAGCATATCATCAGTGAGTTCTGATACTCAGCTGCTCCTCTTCTGGCATCAGCCACCCAGCTGCAGTGTGAGTGAGTTCTTGTTCATTCCGATGAGGATTTCTGAATCCACAGGAAGGACTGTTCTTGCTGATCCTGTGCACCCGATCCCTAGGCCATTCTAGCATCCCTACCCCTTTGTCCCACAAGTCCACAGTGTGGGGATGTAGCTGTTTTCCTTATTGATGACCATTTGCCAACATCATTCTTTGGCAGCAGGAACAAGGACAGCTTTGCTTTGCCTGTTAGCCATTCGATTGCCTGAATATATCCAAATATACGGCCTTCAGTACTTTCTGAGGGTGTCAATTCTTAGACTTCTCAGGACTTGTCTCTACTTTCCGTGTCCCTAGCACTTCTTGCTCTGCCTGTTCAAGTAGGTATTCCACCAGATAGCTGAGTATTGCCATCATCTCTTATCCATTTCTAAGGAACTCAACAAAAATCAGTGTTATATCTTGGTATGGGTGTATCTAAATTTCGTATCTAAACACAAAATAGATGAGGGCAAGAAATACTCGAGGTGCAGCATTGCTCTGTTCAGGAAGTCCTTCTCAGGGAAACATTTTTCTTCAGTATGTCTTATAATGCCTTTGATAATTGTCTCTGGAACTGACATGGTTGCAGTGCTGTGATTGATGTTTGGCTCATGATAGGATTATCAGTGGAGATCTATATTCTTCCACTTACCTAAGTCCCAGAGACCTTTGGAATCCAGTGCAATCACTTGTGCCCTAGAAGCTCTTTGGCACTCAGTTTCCAATTTCTGTGCTGCTCTGGTATGCTACCTGATGGCCTTTGGCAGGAGAGAGGAGCCATTTAATGTGGTACAGTCAAGGGCTAAAGGTGAAAGCTTCTCTTTGGCAAGAGCTTGTTAATATTTCTTTCCCAGGTTTGATGTGCTTTAGCAATAAAAGATAAAATGAAAACTTTTGAGGAACAGCAGGAAATGTTTGGAGCATCTTTTTGTTTTGAATTTCTTTAGGCCATTGATCTGTAACTTTCAATTTTTTAAAAAAATATGGCTACAAACTGTTTTTGCAAGTGTAAGTAGGTGTATTTGCTAAAATTGGAAACAAAGCATGTGTAAAATCAACTACTTATTTTGGGAGCCACTGGGTTTGCTCTCAACTTGAGGCACTTTAGGACTTGGAAAAAATCCTCTATGTCTACAGGAGCTGTAGGACTTGTGTACAATTTTTGCCATTGTGCAGGTGCCCCCCAAAATGTTACTGCAACACCTAGCAGTGCTGACACTCTTACTTCCCTTATTTTCCATTCACTTTCATTGTAAACTTAGGGTTTTCCCATTCTGGCCTAAAAACTGCCAAGCTGGTAAATATTTTCTCCTTCATGTCCACCTCCATAGAAACAGGATCTGTGTTACTGCTATAATTGTTCTCTTGTGCTGTTTTTTTCTCTTAGGCCCTTGGGGTTTTTGGTTGGTTTCGTTCTTGGGAAGATTCTAGTTCATCTCTTTAAGACAACGTGTAAATGTTCAAGCATTAGGGACATATAGGGAGTGATTCTTTTCTCAGCCTTTCCTCTGTTCCTGAGCAAACAATTTCTTAAGATAAAGCCCTCACACCTTTGAAAAATTAAAATACAGTCATTTTAAATCAGGTCCTGGAACAAGAATAGCATTTCCCACCTCACATATCCCCTACTGTCTTTGGAATTTCTTTAGCTGCGTGTCAGGGCCTCAGGTGGCACCTCAGCAGGAGAAGACAAGTTTATAGAGCCATTTTCAGGTCCCTGTTACTGGAGCAGGCAGGACAAGACATTTTAAAATTTGGCCCTGATATTTACTTGCTGACAGAAGAGGGTAGTCCACACCTGCACATTATGGTGCAATTACAAATTCTGAGGCTCCAGAAAGGAAATGTGAATCTTATCCCACAGGTGAAATTCAAAGACAGGGTGAAATATTTCCCCTATTCTGCCTTAGCCTGTGAAGCCAAGTTCAGTTAGTCAAATCCAAGTACCTGTACTTTTCTGTTCTAAAAATCAATTGTTTTTCAAGCAGCATTCAACCAGACCACATTTATTAGGTGAGCTCTGGCTTGTAGTTCCAGGTTCAGTACTTCCTTCCATGTCAACCAGATTGGCAATGGTATTACCAGGATGTAATGATCTCTTAGAAGACAGCTGGATTTGCAGCAGCAGCAACAAAACATTGTCTTTCTTCAGGTTGCTGTTTTCCTTCCCGTGTTCTCCTTTAACTGGATTTGTTGCACTATGACGTGGAATTCTGGAAACCTGGCATTCCCAGAGTTAAGGAAGTGACTACAAATAGTACAAAACTGAGGAAATATTGCTTGGGGTTTTTGTTTGTTTTTCTTTCGAGTAGTGCTTATAAACTCTGATTTTTGAAGGAGTGAATAATTGGGATTTGAAATTCAGTCTCTCTGACTTTGAGGGCCTTCAGGAAGACCTGATTTTAGAAGAAAGGTTCCTCAGTACATTCCCAGAGTCAGAAAAATTTCATCAGAGACCAAAAAACGTGATGAAGCTTACACATGATCTGTGTAGTTCATGTGGTTCTCTTAAATAAGTTATTAAAAGATTGGTCCATACATCAGAGGAACTAAAGAAATCTATCAGGTGGAACTGTGGCTGTGCAAAGCCCAAATAGCTGTGATGTTTGGTTTGGTTTTTTTTTTAAATTTCAACACTAAACTGAACCCTTCTTAAGCCATGCAAAGAAATATTAACAAACTCTTTGCACATGAAGCTTTTGGTGTTGTCTTTTGGATCAATTAGGCAGAGGCTACACTCCCAAGGGCATTCCTCTGTGGTGCTCTCCAACCCCATGCTGACAGTCCTTGACATTTGCTTTCTGCCCAAAGGCCTTTTTTGCTCAAACCAACAGCGCTTCAGTGTTGCCAGTCAGGCATATCCAGAGCCTATCCACAGGTCTCAAAAATAACTCAGGAAATTTAATTATAACAGTTGATGTAGTAGTGCCCTTCTCTGGTACCTTCAGTTTAGTGTGAAGGTGGGATTCTGATTTTCCTCCTTGACTCTGAGTGCTGGAAAACAGTGGGTGTCTAGGCACTGGAGCTGTTCCCAGTGCAAAGAGGCTTAAGGCTTCCCCTAAAGTCAGTGCAGATCTAGGCAGATGCCTGGCTCCCTGGACTGGCAGATCGGAAGCTGGGCAAATTATGTGTTCAACCTAATTTCTCCCAGTTCCTGCTGGCAGAGAGGGACAGCCTAGTGCTGAGTCAAGACAGAGAACACTGTTCCTGGTGAGTCCAGGAAGCCTCAAAATGCTGAGAGTGTTATGAACACAAGTCTCATGGTTTCTGAGGTCCTGCTGCACCACCGCAGCCTCTTTGCTGTCAGCACGGAGGAGTTTTGGGATGGATCCTCTGACATCCCAGAGTACAAATGTTCTTGCCTCACTTGACAGAACTCTCTCAAGTACAGAGCCTGCCCGCCCTGCAGGTTTGTCAGAGCCAATATGGAAATATAACCGGATTTTATGGAAGTTTATCAGTACTCTGATGTTTCCAGTGAAACATTTTGGATTCAGAGAATTTAGGTGCTTTATTGGTGCTCTTGCCTGTGCTAGGTTATTGGTGGGATTTGATGATCATGAAGGAGCTAGTTGGGTCAGTTACAATTTGCCTTTAGTGAAGCTGTCCTGGATCACTTCTCTGTCTTGCATGTGCCTCAGCATTGATTCCATTAAGATCTGCTCCAAGGTCTTCCCCGGTACAGAGGTGAGGCTCACCGGCCTGTAGTTCCGTGGGTCTTGCTTTCTACCCCTCTTATAAAAAGTTTCCCTTTTCCCAGTCACTGGGGACTTCACCTGATGGCTGTGACTGTTCCAAGATGATGGAGAGTGGCTTGGAGACCACATCATCCAGTTCCCCCAGGACCTTGGGATGTGTGCCATCAGAGACTTGTGGCTCTGGAATGTTCCATGTCATTCCCACTATCCCACTGTCACAAAACAAAAACTCCACTGACATGGGCTTAGGTTATTTTGCCTGTCCACCCACAAGTACAAAACTTCACGCTCAAGCTGGTCAAAAAATTCAATCCAAAACAACATAACTTGGAATTGAAAATTGTGTGGGGAAACTGAAACTGAGGCTAGGCTTGCCAAGGAACTTGTTTGTGTTATGTTAGTTAGTTTCCACAGAAAAGCAAGATGATTTTATTTGGTTCTTTGTTATCAGCTAGGCAACCTATCTCCTTCCTCTTCAGAAAGAAAAATCAGGTTTTCCCTTGCTGCTTTTAGTATATAACTGCACTTTAGGCAGAGACTGCGGTCTCTTGGGCACTGATATTGCTTAAGGAGCTTCCTGGCAACTCACTAAGTTTACCAGGTCCTCTGTGCAGGATTTTGAAATATATTCAGCATTGACCTAATTCTGGTCACGTCAAAGTCAGTGCCAAAACGTGCCTGATTTCTCTGGAAAACGAGCTAGATAAAAGGGAGATGATATCTTGGATCTTTCCAAGCGGATTTTCAACCCTCCCTACAATATTTTAAGGAAGTTATTTCACACCAAATCACAGAAATGTTTTTAGATTGGTTAGTGGATGAGGAGGACATGTACCTGCAAAAGCAGGTCTAGCTCAGGTAATACCGAGATTACTCTTAAAACGACATTCAAGCCTAATCTTTTCCTAAACGAGAGCTCTGACAGGGAAAGCTGTGGTGTGTCCCGAATAAACAGGTATCAGCATTCCATAAGAACTAGCCCAATGAAGCATTTTCCAAGCTCTCAGGCAGGAGAAATCTGCCACCTACTGTTAACAAAACGATTTGCACAAAGAGGCTGTAGACCTCAAAACTGAGAAAAATTTCATGTTCCTGTGGGCAAAGAAAGTGACAATCGTAGAGAATTACCACAATGATGTGTCTAAAAAAGAGATCAGCCCTCACTGAGGGTTGGATTAATAATGGAGAGAAAATCGGCTGGTTGAATAGTAATGATGTGTGATTTATTTGGTGCTCTTATTGCAAATTATTTGTGTAATGCTTATGGAGGCAATTTTTTGGAGAGTGTTTGCATTGTCCTTTTAAATTAAAGAAACACATCAGAAATACAGGTTGTGAGAAGTTCCTTAAGATATGAGGTACTGCTGATAAAGCACTCCAAAAATTCTGGACTGCTTTTCTGGCTTGTGACAGCCACCATCTGACCAAGAGGTGCGCAGGATTTGGAATTAAGGTACGTAAATGTTACATGTAAAGTGCTTTTCTGAATCCAAGTTTAAAACTCACTGAAATTAAGCAGCATTTAAGAGCTTTGGTCTACCTGGAGAGGCTGTAGTCATGTCTGAAGGTAGGCTTGGGACTTTGTATTCAAACTGAGTTCTGAGTTCTGAACAGTTCAGTATTGGAAATTAATATATTGCCCATAATTGAAAATTACACACTTGAGAACACTGAGCTGAGGCTTTGCATCAAAATTCATGAATGAAAATAAAAGATCCGGATTTACCTTTCAAGATACTCCTAGGCTCGCTCGCTGGACAGTTGTAAGTTTGACATTTGAGATATTTTCTCATTAAAAAAGTATAAGTTAACTCAGAGTCAAAAAGAAGAAAGTAAGAGAATGGCAAGTGACAGAAAGAGAATTCACCACACCAGCACTTTTTGTCTTTATTGAAAAGGTCCCTTATTGAGGAATACAGAGCTATTGAAGGCAGCTCCCAACGTTGTAACTAGCTAGCAATAAAGTCAGTGCCATTGTAAATGCCATGCGCAGACAGAAATGCTTGTTTACCCTGCTGGAAATAAATTAGACACAAAAAAAATCACTTCATATTTACTGTTGGATAAAAAAAATTCAGGACATACATATTTTAGCATCAAATGCTTTAGTAAAAATTAATTTCCAAAGCGTTGGAAAGAATTGAAATCAGACTGGTTTTAGGTGCAGGTGTGCTGCCGGCTTTTAGCTCCACCTGCTGAGTCGAGCTGAAATAACAGAAAGGTTGAGCTCTCCTCTGTGTTTGAAAGCCCTGTCCCAAGGGCCCCTAAAGCAGAGCAGGCACCCACCACATGTAGCAAGTAAGTGAAACAGCACTCAGTGAACAAGTGAGGGCAGGTTCTCTTTGACAACAGAGGCTCCACGGGACCTTGGGATTAGGGAATTTTAGACCATCAAAAACTTGTAGGCAGTTTTTCTAGTTCTAATTAGAACTCTGTAAAAATGTTCTTTTTCCACTTTAAGTGCCTTTCTGAGATACCAAAGGCATTTCTGACACTGCCTTCACTGAATCCAAGGTCTTACAGAGTTTTGCGTAGAGATTCCCACTCCCTTCCTTATCCAGAGATAAAACTTCCCTGGGAGAATAAATATTTTCAAGGCACACTCTATATGAGGAGAGAAAAAACAGCCTGAGCCGTGTTGTCCTGCATGCCAGTAGAAAGCTACTGGCATTGAGGTCTTCCAAGCTGCTCCAGGAGAAGCTGTTTCAAGGACTAATTTCAGAACTAATCAATTGTTGACTTAAAAAACTGGTTACTATAGAAATTATCATTATGGATTGGCTGAACCCAGGCAAAACACAAAGTGTAAGAAATGTTTAACCTTCTAGCTGACTCCTGTGCAGCCCACAGCTGATGCTGCCTTAAATGTCAGCGATCAAAAAATTAAAAAACAAACAAACAACCAACCAACCAGCAAAACAGCGATGCAGCTTTGGCTTGAGAGGTCTCATTTAGAGTTTTGGATTAGAGATCCCTTATACAGGAAATACACAAAAAAAAATCACTTCATCTTATGATTTGTCTTGTCTTTGGTTTATGTTACCCGTGACCACACCTGAAGAGAATGAGAAAGAATCCAGAATCTTGTCCAGATGCCCTTTGCCTCTCTTTGCCATGTTGTTTTTCAGTTTTGTACTCACAAAGGACAATAATTTTGAAAGCTTATCAAGCAAATTAGGATCTTAAAGCAGACCTTTGGAATAATTTATGCATGTTAAAATGCAAGGCTCACAAAGTACTAACGCATTTTAGGATTTCAAGTGCTTAGGCCATTTCTTAACTAAGGCTCTCAAAGTACCAAATATATGACAGAACAAATGTTTTGTTTTTCACCAGAGCACTTGCAGATTTCTTCAATTGTTGAAAGGTTTTGCTTTCTGTAGTTGTTTTTCCTTTCACAGTCTCCCTGTGAGGAGGTGGTCACAGCTGACAACTCGGAGCACCCGCACCATCAGTACCTGGGCTGGAACACGAGTGGTTCGCAGGGCACTCGAGTGGGACATGCCTGTGTGTTTCCAGTGACATGGATCATGGATAAGGACAGCCAAGGGCAAATCACCTGCCTTACTGCACCAAAGAGGCAGAAGTTAATGCTGGAGGGGTCTGAGTGTCAGCAGTAATGTAAATGCAGTCTGAGTGTTAACAGTACTGTAAATTTACCTTCTGCTGTAACTCTATGCACTTCTCCTGGGCTAGCTCTGCTCCTCTTCGATTCTCCATCTGTCTCGATTGTCTTTGTTTTCTTTACTCACAAGGCCACACCACCTGAGATGCTCACAGGAAACTCGCTGTAATGAAGAAATGCAGATAGTTAATAAATGTAATTTAAAGCAAATGATATGGCTACGTAAAGTCTGTTCTAAATCATTCTTTTCCATGTGCAATTTACTGGGATTAAAACCGAGTGGTTTAGACAAGGCTAAAAATGTATATCACAGAAAACTGCACTTCTCTGCATTTGTGTTCTTCTCCTCCTTTCTCCCTTTGCCTTGGGCAGCAGGCATTGCATGCTCGCTGAAGAACTTCAGTTCTGTTCCTTTTATTTAAAATCAGTCATGGTGGTCCATTTGTAGTTCTTCCTCCCTCCCATTTCAGATGGATCTTCTATCTAGGCACCAAGGAGCTCCAGTGAGCCAGTCCCTTAGTATGTGTGTTGAAACAATACAGTCTGGGGTTCACAGTTCCCTGAATGATACACGTAAAAACATTCCAGCACGTGCAGAAGCTGCAGCGATGGCAAAACTGTACATATCAGAGACTACAAAGGCAGTCACCAGTCAGACTGGCAGGATTTGGGGTTTGGATTGAAGGTTATTTGGATGATCAACTTGCTAGCCTTGTGGAAGTTGTACCAAAAATTCAAAAAGTTATCAGCTTTTCTCAGTCCCTGTATTAATTGCAAACAAAACTCATGCTCCCTCACTCCCTGCTCCCTGACCTTGACAATGACACTGCTTCCAGCAGCTGTAAATGAAACTGAAAGCAGATCCATGAGGACAGTTATACCACAGCAGAGGTTTCAACACATTGTTTGTCCTGTAGAACTTTTTAAGGAATCTGGCACACGGGAGACAGTGCCTGAAAGTATTCACTGAATCCAGACCCCAAACTTTCCCACAACTCCTATGGAGTGCTCAGTGGAATGATCAATAACCTGGAGGAATTTGGATAAATACAGAAGGAGAAATCACAGATGAAAGAGATAACAAAGGGTTGTAATTTTCCTCAATATTTAGGAGGGTGGGCAGGCCCTGGCACAGGTTCCCCAGAGCAGCTGTGGATGCCCCATGCCTGGAAGTGTCCAAGGCCAGGTTGGAGAGGGCTCAGAGTAATCTGGCATAGTGAAGGATGTCCTTGTCCATGGCAGGAAACTGGAAGTGGGTGATCTTTAACATTCCTTCCAACCCAAACTAGTTTGTGGTCCTATAATTCCATGATTTCCTGCAGCTCTATGCTACCAATAAACCCAAGTGTCCAAAGTTAACCAACCTCACAGACTCACCAGGGAAGGAAATGTGGGTTTTTAGGTATTACTGCCCCATTTAGAGCCTACACTGACTTTTCAGTGATAGGCAATCCATTCCCTAAGAGCCTGGTGAACAGGGAACACAGCTATGGGTCATACACCCTTGTGGAAACCGGGACACAAAAAAAAACCAAATAAAAAACTAATAAAAAATCTGGATTATTTATTCCTTCATTATGTCTCGATGATTATCACAGTATTTACAATGATTTCATTTGGGTTTCTAAAATATAAAGTGCTGGAGAAGTGTCACACCTTCCCAAGGCATTCAAACCATGCCAAGATTAGGAGCAGACCTGTGTTAGCAGCTTTTGCCCTCAACAAAATCAAATCTTATAAGCCCCATGGTTCTAAAATTGAGCATCTCTAAAGTCAAGGGCTTTGCTTGCTGTTGCACTCGCAGAATCTCAGAGCCAGTTAGGTATGAAAACGCCTCCAGGACCACCGAGTCCCACCTGTGCCCAATCTGCAGCCTGTCAGCCAGCCCAGAGCACTGAGTGCCCCGTCCAGCTGTCTCCTGAACACCTCCAGGGATGGTAACTCCACCCCTTCCCTGAGCAGTCACAGGGCTTGACAACCCTTTCTGCGAATAAATTCTTCCTCATTTCCAACCTGAACCTCCCCGGCACAACCTGAGCCTTGTTCCTTCTTGTTCTATTGCTTGTGAAGTGGGAGCAGAGCCTGACCTCTACCTGGCTGCACCCTCCTGTCCTGGAGGAGGTCTAGAGTTCCCTGAGCCTCCTTTTCTCCAGGCGGAGCCCCCTAGATCCCTCAGCCGCTACTCATGATTTCCTCGCTAGACCCTTCCCCTGCTGCACTCCAGCACAAAAGGCTCAAGCTAGGGTGGCAGGGAGAGGGGGGATAAGCGGAGTGCTGTGACGTGGAGGAAAAGGACTTGCCCTGCAGCGCCGAACGAGGAGGCGCCACTCTTGGATGAGAACAGAGGTCACCGCCATAAAAGAAACGGCACAAACAGCCTCCCACAGGCTGCTCTGCCTGTGCCCACACAAGCGGCGCTGCTAACTGCTCCATCTGACCCCGGGCCGGGGAGCACGACCCACAGATAAAATACTATGGCTGCCTTCGCTGGCAAGGAGCTGGAGCCTTTCCAAACCTAACCCCCCGAACAGATACTTGGAATAAGGTGCAAAGGCAGGCAGTATCAAAGGCAGATTTGTGATACAGTGTAGCTGAGAGTAACCGCAGCCCGAGCTCCGCGGCAGAGCCGTTCCCGGGAGGCCATTCCCTGCCTCTCACCGTCCTGGGAAGGGGCAGAGAGAGGGCAGCGAACAGCTCCGAGGGTAAAGCCCAGCCCTGCAGCCACCCTTCCCGGACCCGGGTGGGTGAATGTGCTGCATTTGGACCTCGTACAGCCAGAGCCATCTCAGGTGTGTTTTGTTTAAAGTCACCCACCTCTCGGATCAAACAATGAAGTGACGTCCTTGTCACACCGCAGCACGAATCTCAGGTGGTGGGGCTGAGATCACCTGTCTTCACTCCCAGGCCTCTTTTCTGCCTCTTGCAATGACAACAAATAATACCTAACATCAATGCTAAATAACATACATGTAATTGTAACAAATAACAAAGGTTTCATGTCTGCTTACACCCCGACAGAAACCAGTAACAATCAATGCATTTCCATTACTTTTAATGCAAAAAAAAAAAAAAAAAAAAAAAAAAAGAGGACAAAAGTGTTATTGTCACTGATCTGCCATCACACATCTCATGCTGGTATGGTTTGAGATTTCTGCACAGTCACATCAGGAAGCTGGAAGTAGGTGGCTTAGAGTATTCGGTTTATTCCTCCTGGATTACATCAAACTGTAATCTGCCGAGATATTTATGAAAGAATAAATAATCATCTATAGATATATAATAATATATAGGAGCTGTACCTGAAGATTAGAGGTTTATCTTCTGAGTTGGAGGGTTAAGAGTCTGTGTCAGTTATTTCCAGCTGGCTTGGAAATAATGTAATTTAACAGTGGGGCTCTGCTCTCAAGGCAGTCCTTTTACTAAGAACATACAGAGGCACGTATCAGGATGGGATTTTGGTGGGGTTTCAGCAACACGAGGATTTGGGGGGAGCTGTGCAGACCCCATGACAAGCACCAGTTGAGGATTTATTTAAAAAGGAATGTGTGATTTCAGAGGAGCTGCACACCTCACCGGTGCTCTCCAACATCAGCCAAATAAAACACCTCAGTACTCAAATAACAACAATCTCTTTTCATTTCTGTAAAATACAACCAGAACAGGCATTGCTGGTTTGAAACACCAATTCCAACACCTCCGTATCGTACCAGTGCATAGAGCCATTACTGGTCTTTACAATCGTGTGTTTCTGTGGTGAAAATCCTTTTTATTTCCAACAGGTCTAAAAAGTAAAATGGGAAAAGCCCATTTCTTCAATGAGGAAGCCACAATTTAAATATTTAACTTATTTAACTGAAGTTTAACATGCGTTTGACTTTGCCCACTGCAGGACTTGGTCTGCCCTAATGGAGGTAACAGCCTTAATATCCCAAGTACACTTTGGGGATGAAAATCTGGGCTGGGGGGCCTGAGGGCTGAACCAGGGCATGATGACATATTCAAAGGGTTTCATTAGAGAAATATGGTCAAGTTGACATGGGCATCTTCATGTTGGTCATTTTTAGTGAAATTGTATGAAAATTGTTGTAAAACAGGGATTCGGAGGTTACTCTTAAATGCAGAGTGGCTGGTGGGAATGGAATGTGTGCAACGTAGAATCCCAGAAACACTTAGGCTGGAAAAGACCACCGACTTCAGCCTTTGACAGATCACCACTGACTGCCATGTCCAGTCGATCCTCGGACATGGCTTTTAACTGGAATTTTGTGCTCTGCGGCTTCACTGACGACCACCAATTTATTTTCTGACCCATTTAGCGACGACCCCCGGCAATTTCTATTATCAGAGGCGTTTGGAGGTTGCTTTTTAATGCATATAGTCCGCACGGTGTGAGAGACCATCACTTTTCAGCGGAATTCTGAGCGTTGCGGGGTTTCAACACGGGCCTTCCCTCACGGGGTTTTCCCGCCCGAGGCGCGCTCCCTCACGCTCTGAGGGCAGCACTCCCCCACAGACCGCGGGGCCCCGCCGGGCCCTGACGGGGTAACTCGGCACCTCCGTGCCCACCGGGGGGCTCTCGGGGAAGGCTCCCGACGGAGGCCAGGCCGAGGTACCCCTTGCCCTTACCGAGGCGCAGCGGGCCGAAGGCTGAGGGTGATGACGCAAGCGGCGGTTCCGGCGCCGGGGCGGTGACCGAGGCGGCGGCGCGGGCGGAAGGAAGGGAAGGAGGCGGGGGGGGGGGGGGATAAGGGGTGTCTGGGCGCCGCCGCCGCCGCGGTTCCATTGCCGGGAACGGGACAGGGCCGCGAGGGGAGCAGGAGCGGGCGGCG
The DNA here is from genome assembly GCF_027477595.1 of Haemorhous mexicanus. NCBI lineage: Eukaryota > Metazoa > Chordata > Aves > Passeriformes > Fringillidae > Haemorhous > Haemorhous mexicanus. Next base: position 1,121,331 of record NC_082344.1, read on the forward strand.
TGAGGGGAGAGCGCGAGCGCGCGCCGCGTGAGGGGAGCGAGAGCGGCGCGAGCGGCGGCCGCCGCAAGTATCGCGAGAGTTGGCGCGGCGGCGGCGCCGGCGCTAGAGGTGACCGAGGCAGCGGCGGCCGCGGGCGCCTCCTCCTCTTTTTCCTCCTCCTCCTCCTCCTCCTCCTCCTCCTTTTCCTTCCTCTCCGGCCATGGAGAAGGCGGTCGGCGCGGCAGTAGCGGTGACGGCGGAGGAGGGAGGCGGTGAGGGCGGCGGCGGCGAGGCCGGCAGCGCCACAGCGGGGCCCGGTCCCCCGGAGGGGCCGAGCGGCCCCGCCGCGCCCCCGTCGCCGTGCGGCCCCGGGGCGGCCGGGCTGGTGCGGGTGTGCGACCTCCTGCTGAAGAAGAAGGCGGTCCCGGGCAAGGCGAAGCGCGGCGGGCGGGCGGCCCGGCCGGCCAGCAGCAGCGAGAGCGGCGGCGGCGGCAGCGAGAGCAGCAACAACGGCAGCGACGACGAGGAAGAGGAGGAGGAGGAGGAGGAAGACGAGGAGGAGGAGGAGGAGGAAGAGGAGGTCTCCGAGGTACGGCGCGGGGGAGGCCCCGGGGGTTTCCCCGCTGATCCGGTTTCATAATTCCAGCTCGCTCCCGGCTCCCCCGCCCTCGGCCCTGCGGCAGAGCCGGGAAGGGGCAGCACCTCGTGGAGGGGCACGGCCGATCCCGGCCTCCGCTCGCCCCCGCCGCGGGGAGCAGCCCCGGGCCCCCCTGCGAGCCGGGATGCGGGGCCAGCGCCCCCCGGCTTTCCTCAGGGGTCGGGGGCTCCCTGCGAGCCGCAGCCAGCCGCCGCCTTCCTCTCTGGTGTGGCTTCCTCCCGAAGGGAAAGGCCCGGGGACTGCTGCAGGTGCTGTGTGCCATGTGCTGTATCGCGATGGGCACGGGAGCCGGGAGAGGGAGAGCCGGGCGGTGGGAATGCTGCTGGCTGGCAAGGCCGGCATGAGGCTCCGGAGGCAGGCCGGAGCGCTGGCTGCGAGGCCGGGAAGGTGTTGGCGCGCCCAGCGGTGGGAATAGGTCCTCTTGGAGAGAGTGCGCAGGTAAAGCAGGTGAAGGTGCAGCTGAAGCAGGTGAAGGTGCAGCCAGGCGAAGGCTGCTGGAGAACCCAGGGTGTTGAACTGTTGAGTGGCGTTTTCTCCGAGCCTGAAAGTCGCCCTGGTTCCATGCAATGCAGAAACAGGAAGCATTAATAACTCGGTTTTGTCTGGTGTTAGGATTTTCAGGTAGGTATCGTTGGAAAACGCTGATAAGGCTGGGAGCCCCTTATTTGCATATGTAGTCACACAGGGTTGCTTTGTTGAATGGTTTTAATTTTGTAACCTCCCCAGCTGAGCATTCACTTCTGCTTTGTTTTTTTTTTTCTTTGAGTAGTGTCTGCAGTAAAGTTCTCTTGAAGTTTTTTAGCTTTTCTTTGAGCTGGGTTTCTAAGCGGTTTGGCTTTCGAGCGATATATCTACAGTTCTGTTAGAAATTGGGCAGGAAGGAAGAGTCTGATAGGTTCAAGGAAGGGCTGGGCTGGGATGGTGATAGCTTTTTCCACAGTTAAGCAGCACTCTGCATTTCATTCCTGCTGAAGTTGATACAAGGAGCATTTTACCCAGCTGTTGGAGATAAATTGCCCGTAGTGAGCGTGTCTCAGAGAGTCGGTACTCTCCTTTTATGTGGTGCTGGCTTCTGGCATTGTGTAGGTAGAAGTTTTTATGGTGTAAGACTTGTAGGATGACTGCTTTGCTGCTGAACTATGTTGTCCAGCAGTCCCACAGGTGCTTGGAGAGCTCTGTTGAGCGCAGGCCGCTGGGATTTGCTGCGGTGCTGTGTGCTGAAGGGATGGAGGCCCTGCAGTGACTTCAGTGTATCGGCTGACAAGCCCTGAGATCAGTTGCGTGTGGTGGAAACATTCAACAGAATTTGTGTCAAGCGAGGCCTGCTGGTGAAGTCACAGGCAGGTTTTATTTGGTGGTCCACAGCCATTCTTCCCAAGGTCTCCTTGCACTGGGAGCTTCCAGGTGGAATTGTGTGTGGGGCAGAGAAGGGCAGAAACAGCTGAGGAGTACAGGTAGTGGGTGAGGTGAGGTGAGCCTCTGCCTGCTTGCTGTGCCCTCAGAGCCATAGGCACCTATTTCACATTACTTGGGGCCTGCAGAGAGGAAGGAATGGCAGTGATCATTAAATATCATGAGGCAGCAGAACAGTTCACGTTTTTTCTTTGACAGAGTGACATGTGCTATAGATACTGATGTAGGCAATTTGTGAAGGCAGTGTGGGCATCTGCAGGCTTCCCTGATGGTTTCATCTTAGCCTAAGTGAGGGCTGGGTGGTCTGGGATTAAATATTAAGCAGGGCTAAGTGAGCAAGTGATTAATACTGAGAGGATGAAATTCAGGATTCACAACAAAATATATGCCACATGCTTCATTTATAATTGTTCTTGATCATGCAGGTTGCTTGCAAAAATCTGTTCTAGTCTTTCTCCTAGTGACTTCAGGATAAAAGAGTGCAGCTTGTAGAATATGCACAGCTGAAGTCACAGTTTTTAGGAATGTGAACATGAGGATGGCCTGATTAGTCCAGCAGAGCATCCAATTTGAACGTTGTTCCCAGCAGCTCCTGGGGAGGAAAAGTGTTTTGGGTGTTCTCAGTGAAAGAGAGTTTTCCTTGTCTGAAAGGAACCTGATGGTTGGTTTTGGCTTTTAGAAGCTTTAAGAAAAATCCCACTGTAGGAACAAAGGGCTTTTTAGTTGTTTGGGAATTAATATTTAATTTTATTTCACATATTCTTGAGTTGTGCCCAGCTCTGCAGTTTGATTCTGGTCCTCTGACCACGGACAGTGTGGAAGGCACATAAAGTGAAAAACACCAAGAAGTGCAAGTTGCTGGTTTTGCTGTGAATGGAAACTACTGTGGGAATGCTGCAGAAGCTGGTGTTCCCTCCCAACCGTTCCCTTCATTATCTCTGTAAACTTAAGATAGTTTGTCTTAGGCTATTTTTTGCCCTTCCCGTGCTTAATACAATAAGACTTCTCTAATCTCTGAAGCAGAGTGCTTCTAGATTGGACTGCTAATGAGGCTGCTTCTAAAAATCAGGAGTACTGTAGCAACAAGTCCAAGGAGTTCTGAAGGGAAACCTGGTGCAACCTGAGTCACAGAAACCCCAGGAGCAGAAAGACATGGTTCAGCTCAGGTGTTGCTGAGCTGAGGGAATGGAATTAGGATCAGCTGATTTCTTTCATCCATGCCTAAACTCCATCAGATCTCAGCCTGGCAACACAGGCACTGTGGAGAGCTTTGGGAGAAGTTGAATGGGAATTTCATACCAACAACCTAATGAGTTTCTGTGACGCTGTTCATGGCAACCTCCAAGGCTGATCTTTTAAATTGCAGCAAATCAGCAAAACTCCAAAATGGTAGATACTGGGGTCCAGTGTTGTCTGCAAAAGGTAAATTGCTTTTCCCTAAAAACCAGTTGTTAAAAAATGGCAACTTTTCTAGGTATACAGGAAGAGGAATCTCGAGGTATGACGAGAATGACAGTAGGAGTTAAAGAGCAGGGAATGTCAGCTTGCAGGTTCCTTCCACATGTTCCTGCATGTGCAGATTGTGTTCAACACTTCCATTCCCAGTGAAATAGTGTAAAAAAGGAGCAGGTCCTTGTAGCAAGGTGCTGCTGAGAAGCTCAGTGTCCAGAGTGCATTAGGGCTTCTCTAATTTGACACTGAAAGGTTTAGTTGTGTAATAAAAATTGTTTACAAGCTTATTTCAAGTCTTTGAACGTGAAGGATGTTTGCTGCTGGCAGTGAAATTTATAATTGCCCTTTATATCCATCTTAGCAATTTGTAAGTTAGGTCTTGTCCATGAATCTTGTGATGATCCAAGGTGTAGATCCACCTTGGATTTGTGTGTATTTATTACCTTCTCTGTTGCTGGATTCTTACATGCTGTGCAAATTAGCCTTCCATAACGCAATCCTCAGTTAGCTGTACCTGGAAGCACTGCCCTGTGCAAAGGATGCTTTCTGAGATACTTGGGCTCTTTTTGAAGCGTTCTTGGTTCACTTGGGCCTCCTGGAAGTAAAAGCTCTGTTTTGTTTTTTCGGCTGCTATTGAAATAGTAATTGAGCTGAGCTACTAAGATGAAGTAAGTGGAACAACACAAGTCCTATAAAATTTCTTCATGCAGAAGAAGCTACTCTGAATTCCTTGGATTCAGATTTAAGGCAAAGTTAATCTGAAAACTTGGGCGTCCTGGTGTGCTTTCAAGAGCATCCTGGGCACATGGTTGTAATATTTAAATTGGAAAAGACCTGAAGAGCTTAAGTGTTCAAATGAGCTGATATGAAGCACAGAATTTATTTTAGAAATCTGTTTCCTTTTTTTTTAACCCTAACAGTCTTCATCAGAGTCCTGGAGTAAGGCCTTTGGATTCTGCAGGGCCACCATGCCTGGCTTGACACAGTGTGATGTGTTCCCTTCACTGCCATGGCTTTCATGTCCTTGGGTCCTCACGGATGTGACTGAGCATGCAGCTGATGGGCCCTGCCCTCCTGAGTGTGTGACATCCCGAGGTGCACTGCAGTCTCACATTCTGCTGCATTGGTTATCCTCTAATTCTTTTTTTTTTTCCTGTCTGTTTCAGCTGTGTTTTGCTTGTACCACTTAGTTTCTTCCACTCAAAAGAGGAAATAGGAAAGAAATGCTGTAGGATGGTTCTCAAAAATCCCTGGAATCTCAGGGCTTATTCCAGGGGCTGTTGGTAGGGGAATCCTACAACCAGGTTTCACAGTAGTGAAGCCTGCTGTAGGTGACCCCAGGAAGCACTAGTCAAAACTGCTTAACATCCCTTCCTTACTCTTCCTGGACTAGCTTCCAGCAAAATCAGGTTGGTTAGCCCTGATGCTTTTTTTTTTAATTGTTAAATATTATTCTATTTTTGTGTGCTTTGTTTAATTCAAGCAGTCAGTGAATATCTGTGTTGAAAAAGAAACCCCCCAGCAGAAAGTGACCCCTGCAGAAGGTGGAGTTCAATATTGGTGGCACCATGTGAATTTGTTTACTTCCTTAGATATTTCTTCAGGAAATGTCCTTTATAAACATAATTCCCATGTGCAGGCTGGAGCCAAGCACCTCACATTTTAAGCCAGTAATTCAGTTCTGTAAAGAGAGTGGTTTCTCTGGAAGGGGTTTAGCTGAGAGAATTTCCTCATCTGTCTAGGTTGAAGGCAAATGGGATCATGTGTGTATGTTTTTTTCCCCATTTATCTGTGTTTTAAAGCCAAAACTATTGGTGTTTATTTAGGGTATAGCTGATTTGCAGTTGGGTTTAGGAATTGAAAAATCAATGCTGCAGATCCAGGATAAGTAAGAAGCCTTTGTTTTGGAGGTTAAGGGAGCAAGCCCTTCTAACATGGTGTGAAATAAAAATTGCCTAAATTTGCTGTTAGTGTAGTTGGGCCATCTGAGCAGAATCCATGGCTGCCTGGGGAGACATGGTGTGTTTTTTCCTGAAATGCTGTGCTTCTGGTTTCTTGATGGTGGCTTTGTAGGTGACTCAGCTGAGATGACATCCTGAGGATGTGCTGTGTCTGTAGAGCTCCTACACCTGTGTGGGACTTCCTTTGTCAGGTCCATAACTTTGGATGTGTTGAGTAAGAAAGCTGCTGGTGAGGGAGGACTAGTGCTGGCAAATGGTTTGGGTAAGGTCACTGAGCTAACCTGTGCACTTGGGGGAAAAGTCTTCATGTCAAATTGGCAGTGAATATCAGCGTGCCTTGGTGTTAGTGTGGGAATTGTGGTGACCTCCATCCAGGCATTGTGCAGAGTCCACAGGAATTCTGGAGGAAAAAAATCCATTGTTGGCCAATGAAGGGCAGCATTTCCTCTGTGTTTGCACTGAGCAGTGCTTTGTCTTAGTGGGTACTGGGAGAGGTTATCTCAGTATTCCAGATGTTTTTCAGCTGGGTTATCCCCCTTAGGCTGTCCTAAGCTCATGACTGTGCAAAGAGCTAAAGCCACATGGAGGTATTACTTAACTGTTGTGTCACCTTGTTTTCACATGAGGTAATAGTCGTACACCAGGCTAAAAATCAGTCACAAAGCCAAGCATGTCTTTAATGCATCCTTGTTTGAGCTTGCAGTATTTTCTTTTGGGCTGCATGTTGTCATTAGGGTGATTCTGCTGGCGTTACCCAAAGCAGTTTTTGACAAATTCAGATTACTGGTGTTTGATGTGTAGGAGTCATTCCTCTTCTGTATTTTACCTGCATCCTCAAATTCCTGGAGCATAATGGTATATTTTAGGAAATGAGCTGAAGCAAACCTTGATTTTATGGTTTTCCCTGCCCCACCCCTATATCTTACGTGGTATTAATCATCAAGAGTGGATAATGTGTCCAAATAAGCAGCTTCTCAGAGCTAGAAAACAGAGCTAGAAAGATGTTGGAACATTAAGAAATAGGATGAAATATTGCTATTTAGAATATCACTTTGGGGTTTTGGCTTCCATTCTCCTCAAGTTTAACCTGAAACAATCAGAAAGTGTCTATGAAACGAAGACATTGTGCAAACTGCTGCTGAGGGGGCTGCCTCATATTTGGTCTAGGGTTTGCTTTGCCTTGTGCTGTTGTACAAGGAATGCTTCTTTCAGAGTCTGTCCATCTGTCCAGCTGTGCAGGAGCAGTTTTGGGGACTGCAGTCCAGCAGAAAGGGAGTATCTGAACCCCCCCCCCCCCCCCCTCAGGCAGGGAATGATTCAGAGATAAGAGGAGGAAGGTCGCTCTTATCCTCCCAGCTGTACCTCCCAGTCCTTCCCACACACAAGAAAAAAAACCAAACACTTGAAGGAGAGGCTGGAGCTCCCTTGTGCATCTCTGTCTGGCAGGTGACTCACGTGTTTTCCTGTCCTGGAGCCTTCCCATCTCCAGACTTCAGGTATTCTTGCCTTTTGTTCAGTCTTGTCCTGAAATGCTTTGCCAGTGGAATTTTCCTCTTGATGCTGTTCTGCAGGTGCGAATTGTTCTCCTCCACAGAATGGGGAACAATGCTTTAATGAAGTTGAAATGTTCAAGTCATGATGTGACTTAGTTTTTTTTTCCTCAAGTGCTCGGTGCTGTTCAGCCCCTGCACCAGCGTGGGTACGAATCCCACTGAAGCTGGGGGAGTTGGGCTTGGAGGAAGGCAACAAAAAAGGCATTTGGTGCTCCTCCCAGCCACTGGGGAAATGATGTTGATGAAAAAAAACCTCAGTAAGGGAAAAAAGGCATTTCCAGTTGATCAGTTCCTGGATCCAGTTTGTCAGGCACAGGAGCTTGTGCTGACACAGCGAAGAGCAGGAACTCAGGCAGGGAGGAGGGTGGGAGGGTGAGCACTGCCTCTTTTGGTGGGATAATTCACTGGAACCCCTGTCATGGAAAATGTTTGCATTGTTTCTGAGGACTCCAGTTGGTAAGAATGGTACAGCTCAGTGAGAGTTTTTGTCCTCAAGGGCAAGTTAGTCCTCTTGACACTTCCTCTGGATCTTCTGTTTGGAAGTGACTGGAACAGATAAATAACACAGAAAATGTTTTTCTTTTTTTTTGGGGGGGGGTGTGAAACAATTTAGAGCTTCTTCAGATAAAATCAGTGCTGTCTTTTGTCTCTGGTATTTGTTCAAGTTCTTGAAAGCAGTGTATTAAGGATTGGGAGAAAGAGAGGAATTAAGCAGGATTTCATTAAAATACTGCAGCCTTTTGGTTTATCACCATCACTTTTGTGTCACTTAGTGCAGTGCAGCAAAGGAGTCACTTTGGAGACTGACTAAAAAAGTCACAATTGTGATCATAATCATAACACAAAAACCAAGCTGGCTTAAAGCAAAAAGCACTTTGAGTGTTGCAGTCTGCTCCAGGGATGAACATATGCCTTCTGTCCATCCCTGTCACTAGCAGAAGTGAAAGCTGGCATAACAGCATGCTGGTATTTTTGTGGAGAATCAGCTTGATCAAAGAGCTCCCTGGGGATAAATATAGTGGGCAACTTTCTGTGCAGAACTTCAGAAAAGGCCTTTTCTGGAGCTTGTATCAGGGGGGAAATGTCTGCAGTTCTGTGTGCAGTCAGTCTCTAAATGCACTTGTCTCTTCAAGGTGTGAAAATTTACTAGTGTGTTTAAGTTGAGGTGGGTTTTAGAAACGTGCTAGTGCCTGCACCACAGCTGGCTTCTGCAGAAATACTTGGGTTAGAGAAAGGCCCAGTGTGATGGGTTGGCTTTGGAGCTTCCCTCTGCCCAGAGCAGGGAATGTCTCTCCCTGTGCCTGCTGGAGCTGAGCTCTGGTGGCACAGCTGTGCCAGGGGCCTTGTCTGGTATCAGAGTTGATAGGGAGGCTGATTGCCCTGTGCTTTGGAGCTGTTGTGGCCCAGCGCTGGTCAGTTACATCAGAGTGTGGCCAAAACCTGAGCTAGACCTAGAAAAATCTTACAAAAATAATAATTTACTGGTTTTGAGGAAGTGGGTGAAGTAGGGACACCCAATAAGCACTTGCCTGAGTGAACTGCATTTGAAGTAAGGTTACCAGTAGAACTGAAAGAACTTTATTTATTTTTTAAATTATATTTTTAAAAATTGCCAAAGTGCTCTCAAGAAAGGCAGATGTCCTCGATGGTGGCTTTCATTGTAATCCAGAATTGGCTGTCACAGAGCACACAGCCTTTCCAAAAACCATTAGAATACTTGTTAATAGAAATAACTCAAGCAATTGTTTTTATAGCAAAACTATTGTCCAGAAGATATTTAGTTTTTTAAAAAACTTTTTGTCAACTCCCACAGCATTTAGTAAACTTGGTCATAGTAAAATAATTCTGTCAGGCTCTGTGTGTATGATGTAATTTAAATGTGGTGGAGGGGGAAGCAGGTTCTTGTGTGGGAGGGGAGTGCTGGGTTGACAGGGGACCTCAGCTTGCCTGCTAGGGCAGTGAGGGGTTTAGCCATGAGGGGTTGGGGAGGGTTTAAGTAGTTGTGGTTTGGACTCTTGGATACCCTTAGGGTTAGTCTTGGGCTAAAGTCAGGCTCTAACTGTGAGCACCCTTGAATTAAGGGCAGGTGTTTGCAGTTAAATGTGGTATCTTCTGGTAATGTGCGACAAACTGAACTTGTGATCTTATTTCTGGAGGCCCAGCAGAGAGGAGATGGGGAACAGGAGGTCCTGAGCTCCAGTGTTCAGCTAGAAGTGTTTGTGTCTGGCAGCTGGTCCAGCTGCACTGCTAGTAAATGCTGGGAGTTGTGCTGCGTGCTCCCCAGTCTGTCCTGATCTTCCAGGTAACCTCAGATGAAAAAGGAAATGAACAACCATATTGGACAAAACCAGGGATCACATTAGTCTCTCATTTTTTTATTCAGTTTATGTGTTTTTCCTTCTTCAGCCTTATCCAGCTTGTTCTGTTAAACTCCAGGCTTGATATTGCTGTCAATGAATGGAGTAGGTTTTCCAGCCATCTTCATCTGTGAATTTGAAGATGCCAGCTGAGTAACTCTGATTATTGAGAGTTTTGTTAAAGAAAGAAACATCAAGTACATTGTTATGGTTCCTGCTTTTGGAATAGGTTTCAAAATTTAGCATTAACCTAGTCCAAGTTCATGATGAGCAGCCTGGCTGTAGAGCTGTTGAAGCAACCATCAGTTCACAGCCAGGAGAAGGAAGACTGGGACATCCTGATCCCACAGGTGCTGGATTAGAATTTGATGTGAGAATACTTGATAAAATACTCACTCAGAATACTTGATATAATATCCACTCCATTAGAATTTATGTGTGGAAGTAAATGCTACATGAGGCCACCTAAAAAAGGAGTAGGAGACTTTGTCCTGAATACTGGCTTTTGCTGGTTTGAGGTTTCCTAATTTGTGGCAGGGAACGTGTCTGCTCTTGAAAACTTTTTAAGAACTTGCACTCAAATTTTCACGTTCTCATGTGGAGATAGCTTGGGTTAGTACCTGCCTTAGGATTTGAGGGGTGTTGGTATGAATATTGTTGGACTGTACGTGCTGCTTGGTGCCACACAGCTTTTTTGTCACCAGTCTTTCACATGTGGAATGAGAGAGGAATAGAAGTTCATTTGTTTGAAGAAGGATCTTCCATGTCCCAAGCTGTGTTTTCTGAACATGTCCCTCATTTTGCTTGTGTTCTTCCCCAATCCAGGGCTGTTCATAGTCCTTGGCCTCAGGATTTGGAGCATTGTATTACCCACTGAAAACTTACTGCCTTTACTTACAGATAACTTAAAGGAAGATCTCTAATAGGAAGCTCCCCTTAGACACAAATGTCCACCAGTAAGCTTGCATTTCTGCCCAAAAACCCTTTCTAAATGCTTGTGTGATGTTGTCTCCCCTTTTCACCTCTTGTCAGGTGCATTTGGATTTGCCCTGGGCACTTCCTCCATAGCAAAATCATAGGAGCTATCATGTCATGGTTGTTTTTTAGTAATGTTGTAGTTCAGTTCATCTTCAGGGCAGTGCTGTGGATGAGTACAGATACTTTCTTTGCTCCTTTTCCGTGCTTAGGTTTGCCTTAGGGAGTTGAAATCCAGAAGAACTGGGCTGATGTAAGCACTGAGCAGGGGGGAAGGCTCCTGGCTGATGAGAGGGGTTTGTCACTCTGTGCCTGGGTGCTGCTTGCTTGCTGGGCTGTAAAACTCTGCCCAGGTGTCAGATGCATTTAGACAGAGATAAATAAGGACTTTATTCAGAAATGTTTTTATATTGTGCCTCTGGCTCCTGGCTCAAGATGGATGGTGCAACAACAAGAGGCTGCTGATAAAGTGAGGATGATGAGCTCACAACTCAGGGCGTTGCAGTCTCCCTCCAGACAGAGCTTGCTTTTGACATTCCCTGTCTTCAGGTTCCTGGGAAAAGTGCTATAAAGTGAGTGCTTTTTGGCTGAGCTTGTATGATCTGGTGGTGAATCTTTGTGTTTCTGTTAACTTCCTGGCCTGATGGTGCTTACTCTTAATTCACTTGTGGAATTAATCACCTTTTTCTATCGACCCTTGAATGAGAAATCCTCTATGAAATGGTAGTGCAGCTGGAATGCTGGAATTCCTATTTCCCCAGCTATAAGTGGGAGGAAGGCTCCACCTCTTTGAGAAGGCTGCTCTGGGCATGGAGTCCTTATATCCCCTGATCCCACCACATCCTGGCATTCATGCAAGCTGCCAAGTCAGCTTTCCCAGCAGAGTGCTTCTGTTCAGGGAGAGCAGAGTGGAGGAGGCCTTTATGAAGGGAATTGTGGAAGTTACTCCATCAGACAGGTCATAACTATCCTAGTCTCTCACCACTCAGGCTTGAGACCTTTTCTGTGTATGCAGTCTTTTAAATGGGCATAAAAAACCTTGGGATGTGCTAATTGTGGTGCTTTCAAAGGTGGTAAAGTCACCTTTTCCAGATTATAGTGGAAAACCTGGAGCTGTGGAAAACCTAGATCTCATGGATAGCATAAGGAATAGAATTCCACCCTTTGCAGCCTTGTCCCTTGACCCAAAGGAGTAGCACTAACTGAAGAGCAAACACTGAATGTGTCAGAAGGGTCTGGAATGCCTTGCTGCTGCCCTAGGCCAAGGGAAGAATAGGCTGGAGAGAAATGAAAGATCTGTCTTGGCAGGAAAACTGGTTTTTGAGTGGGAAACCGTCTTGGATGGTCAAAAAAAGTTGTTACATGGTTGTTAGAGAAGAAAAATATGTGGCTTGGTTATCAGAGTTTCCTTGTCTGTGGGAGATAACGGAGCTGAATCCAGGGGGGTGTGGTAATGACAATGGGCAGCAAGGATCATCTTGTGACTGTAAAACTCTTGTGAAAGCTCTGCTGCAGCTTTTGGCAGCCACGTCTGAAATGCTCAGAGAGACATTGAACTGTTAGGCTGAGGGAATAAAAAAATCAGAATAAAAGTATGTCTTCAGTGTTTGTCTGGTTGAAGCCCATCATCCTTGCACATCCTCACCACAATAATGAAAATGAAAGGAAGAAAGTAGATTTCTTTTATTTGGAATTCACTGAAGCATCTGCATGCAGGATGCTGGAAGTTTAGTCAGGCTGACGACTGCAGAGTGGTGATTGCTGCAAGAAGTGAAGTAAAAGGAACCAATATACAATGTGAAAATAGAAAAAACAGATGGGGGTCATGACTTCAGGCAGTGCCTGAGGTTTGGGTTTGGGCTGACTTGCTTTTATGTGACCACTGAGGATCTAGAGCTGGATCAATCTCTCTGGAGGGAGAACCTGAAACAGTGGGTTTAAAACTCATTTTGTTTTGTAGTGACTTAGAACTAAGGGACCTTAAAAATTGCACCAAGTGGTGGCTGATGCAAACTGCCCCAAAGCAGAGATGGTGCTTTTGGGGTATAACAAGGTGTTTGTGTTTTGAAAAGAAGTAGCAAAGAATAATGTGTTTAGTGTCTTGGTGGTTATGCTGATATGATGGAGAGCTGAAAGTTGTAGGCTATAGTTGCTAATGAAGGTTGATAAATCCTAGTGCATTTATCTGGAGCAGTGAGTACCCTTAGGGGTAGCTGTTTGGGGAAACATTCAGTTCTGGCTTAGTTGTAAAGGGGTTTGAAAAATTGTTTTTATTCAAAGAGCAGCTATGAAGAACTGGGTTCAGTCCAGCAAAATGAACGTAGGTGGGATTATCATCACTCTAAAAATGGAAGACTTGGGCCCAACACAAGTTTGAGGCAGCCTTTGAAACATCAGTGTGGACATTCCTTGCACTGAGTATTTTTCTTGTATGCCATCAATTGCTCCTGTATCTTGCCATGGTTTTTTGTTTCATGTTAGAAGAGCAAACTTGGTCATTTGAAGGTTTTAATGATGGAATTTTTGCCTTGGTGAATTAACTGAGTCTTCTGATTTCAAGGGTATTTCTAATTAGTGTGAAATGCCCATCTTATGTGTGTATCTTGTTTATATTTTTCAGTGTGATAGGTACCTCAGTTTCCAAGGTATTCTGTGTGACAGGGGTGGGGTTTTCCTCCTGGCACTCTAGCAGGTAATCAGCATGTCACAAAATGTGGGCTGGAAACCTACTCTGGTTTTTGGTCTTAATTGTCTCAGGAGCTTTAGGATTCTGTCTGACTGTGTACCTACTTCTGGGAAGGGAAGTACTTGGGAATGCCTGCTGAAGGGTGTAACTGATAATGGGTTCTGTATTGAGGATTTGTCTGCAACTCTCCTTTTTTTCTTCTCAGAATGATTTGGGTTTTTTAGTAATTAATGCACCTCGTGATCTTGCTGAATAAGGTGTTGGTAGCTGCATGGGACAGGGTTTAAACAGCCCAACCTTGACACTGTGCTCTGAAAGCACACACAAAAAAGTGTGTTTATATGCTTTGGGACAGTTGGTGACCAGTACTGCTCCATCAGCTGTAACTAGATAACAATGTGCTTTTGTGATAGGAGAGTGGGAATTGTCTGATCAGTTGTTCAGTGCTCACATTTCTGGGTGCCAGAATCTGTCTCGGATCAATGGTTGAAATGCTTCTGCCTCAGGGTGACGTGATCCAGGTCGGAATTGCGGGCGGCTTGCGTGCTACCCGAAGGTTGGGATGGAAGGTGTTCCTAAAAACTGCCTGTGAGCTCTAGGGCCTGCCCAGCTCTGCTCTGCATGAGCAGCTGGCTCCTGTGGAGGGTGTGATTCTCCCCTTGAGTTAGCAGTGCTGTGTGGGGAGCACAGTGCTAAGCAAGCCAGCCTCGGTTTGTACCCATCCCTGGCTTTGCTTTTCTCAGAACACTCTCAGCATTCCCCTTGGCTCAATGTGCTTCAAGGGGCTGCAAACAGGACTTGGTTCCCTGCTTTTAACTCTGTCTCCTCAAGCTTCAGATGTTTTCCCTGCCACCTTCTGTGGGGAACAGGAGGGGTTTGTGTGTTTTAGGCTCCCAGGGGGTAAGGGATGTGATGGGTGGACAGAGCTCAGAGAGCTGTGTGGTTTCAGGGTGCCTCTTGATCAGGAGAGCAGGCTGACTTTTAGTAGTGCATGGTGACAGATGAGGGCACTGAGTGGATCGTGCCCTTCAGCATAAGGCTAAATAAAGATTGCTAGCTTTCAAGGAGGAGCTGAGATGTTTTGAAGAGATAATGTGTTTTATCTTTGCTAATCAGCTGCTCCAAGTAATTCCTAGAGCTGGACTTGAAGGTGAGGATGAAATGGGTTTGTGTTTACCTGTGCAGAATTAAAGATGTATTTCCTGACCTGTGTGTGAAACCCAAAATCACACAGTAGAAATACAAAAGAAATTAATCATAAGGGCCTAAATATTTTTTTGGTTTTTCCATAGAAAGTTTTTTTTTTTTAAATTTCTTTCTTTCAGGAACAGAACAGAAGCATGTGTTAAAGCCTTGACTTTACACCACTATGAGATCTTCTGTAAAACATCAAGAACTGGGGATGGGCTTTTTAGAATTTGGTATTCCATACTGTAAATATTTTTGAAGTATGAAACAAAGTCTGAGATCTAATTTTGCAAGCAAGTGCTTCTTTCCAAGCCAGCACCAGAGAGCTGCAGATTAAGGAGGGCCAGGGGGGAGAAGGACAGATTGGGTACTTAGGTTCTGAGTGTGAAATTTGCAATGTTTTGTTTGCTGCCCTGGAACAAACGCTGAGGGTGACTTGCTTTCAGTGCCAGGAAGGTTTTTCACGCGGCTCACACACAGAACCCGAGTCCTCACATCTCTCGTGGTGTAAGAGAAGCTCTGAGTTGTGCTTTGGGTTAGGGTTTGTAGCTGAAGTGATGCTGTTGCAGGCAGGGCTCTGCAGTTTCCCCAGGAGAAGGGGCAATGGTTCAGCTCTGAAGGTGATTGTGTTCCTTCTTCTCCTGAAAATCTGGGGCTTGATTTGTGGATCCGGGGGAGCCCATGCTGTGCAGTTTGCCCTGTGTGGAGCAGACAGCTGCTTTTGTTCCTGTGTAATGCTGCCTTTGCATTTGAAAATGTTTTCAGTGGTGTCATGTGTGAAGTATCTCTAGCGCAGTGCTGAGTTGTGTGCTTTAAGCTTTTTTTTTTTTTTTTTTTTGGTGTGATATAAGGTATCTGTTAATTCTTTGAGGCTCAGAAGACTGAATAACTTGTCTTTTGAGACATGAGTGTTATGTGGGAGGTGGTGGCTGGTTTTTTCCCTTTTTATATATATATATATACAAAGAAATCCTTCAAGCTGTCAGGGACAGCTTTGTACTTGGGCTAATGTTTGTGCATTATTGATGGATTTCATGTACATGGGAACAGTTGCAAGGGGCTGCTGGGGATGTTGGAAATGCCACCCTAAAATCCTGACTCCAGAGGAAGAGTGGAATATTGTTCTGTGGGTCTTCCTTGAATTAGTTCTTGTAAAACTGTAAAATCTGGGTTCTCTAAAGTGGAAAAAGAGTGGGGAAATGGGCAGGTGTTGGGTTTGTGTGAAATGAGGGGCTTTGTAATAAGTGAGTAGGATGTAATTCCCATTTTTGGTGGTTAAAAAAACATTTTAAAATGGAAGAATGCAGCTATGCCGAAAATTTATAATGATCAACTGGAATGTCTCTTTGTGATGTTACTAGCCAGTCTGGCCAGCTTTTTAAATCCAGGTGAGAATATTCTTGCTGTTAAGTGAGTGTTTTTAACAATTAGTATTTTTTGGGAAAAGATAGTTAAAGTAAGTGATTACTATGAGTGTTTCTTCAAGTAAAAATGTGAATTTCATTCTTTTGGCCCTTGGACTCCTTTGTGCTCTGCTGAAATGACATCACGAGAGAGGAGATTTTTGGGGGGTTGACGAGACTTATTATGCTGGATGTTTTGAACTGGAAAATGAGTTATTTGGAGAGCTGCAGGTATGGTTGCTCAGTGATTTTGACCTGCTGCGTACAGAATTGGTATCACTGTCACCTAGCGTTATGGATTATGTGAGATAGCATCTTTTGGCCCATTTGTTGTTTTGGGTTAAGCAGATGAGTGTGTAGGTAAGAGGTGGGCGCTCATCTGGGTGGGGAGATGATGATGTTTCTCCAAGCTGCCTTGCGGAGACCTTGCTCCATGCGGTCAGCACCTTTTTCTGCTGCTGTCACAGCCTGTTTCTGGAATTCCTGCCAGCCGGGAGCTGGGCGGAGGAGGGAGGGATGCGGGCAGCTGGTGGAGCAGCACTTGGAAGAGCTTCGGGAGGTTCTGGTCTAGTGGGAAGACAGGTCACAGCGCAGAAACAAATGTGGCATGGCACGGATCTGCCTAGCCCAAGGGCTGGGGCTTCTGCGAGTTCGCGGCGGGGAAGGAGGTGAAATGATCCACGGGGCACGTAGAAACGAGCTGGTTCTGCTCGGGCTTTTTCCGTTCAGTCCTTCTCCGTGTCCGTCCCCGCGGCGCTGAGCGGGACGCCGGGCGGGCGTTGGGCAGCGGCGCGCAGCCCCCCTCCGCACGCGGTGGTAGGCGCCGGGCGCGCACGGGGTGGAACGGTCCATTTCCTGTTCCCGTGCCGCCGGCGGGGGGGGCCCGGCCGTGAGGGAGGGGGCGGCGGGGCATGGCGGCGGCGCGGTGAGGCGGGGCGCGGGCGGCCGCGATGGAGGCGTACGTGCTGGAGGACATCCTGGAGGTACGGCCGGGGCGCGAACAAAGGGGGCCCGGGGATGGCGGGGGGCCGCGGGGCCGGCCCCCCGGGCCCGGCCGTTGGGGCTGCGGCGCTCGGTGGGGCCCGGACGGACGGGGCCGGGCAGCGGCGCTCCCCCCCGGCGGGAGGGGTGCGGGACGCACAGCCCTGGGGGTGACATTGCGGTCACATTCGCGGGGATTTCAGCCACTGCCTGCCATAACTCTCTCTCTTAATCTTTGTTGCCAGTGTTTCCGTTTCATGGAATCGTGGAATCACAGAATGGCTTGGGTTGGAAGGGACCCTGAGGATCATCTTATTCCAGCCCTGTGCCGTGGACGGGGACGCCTCCCACTATCCCAGGTTGCTCCAGGCCCTGTCCAGCCTGGCCTTGGACACTTCCAGGGATCCAGGGGCAGCCAGTGCTTCTCTGGGCAGTCTGTGCCAGGGCCTCACCACCCTCACAGGAAGGATTTCTTCCTGATACCTAAATCTACTCTCAGTCAACTCGAACCCATTCCCCCTTGTGCTGTCACTACACACTCTTGTAGGTAGTGTCTCCTCCTTTTTCCTGCAAGTTCCCTTCAGGTGCTGGAAGGCTGCAATTGGGTCACCCTGAAGCTTTTTTTTCTTCCAAGCTGAACAATCCCAGTTCTCTCAGCCTTTCTTCATAGCCAAGGGGCTCCATCCCTCTGATCACCTTGGTGGCCTCCTCTGGAGTCTCTCCAGCAGCTCCATGTCCTTCCTGTGCTGGGGACCCCGGAGCTGGAGGCAGAACTCGAGCTGGGGTCTCAGCAGAGCAGAGGCACATTTGTTGCAGTCTGTAATTCCTCTTACTGCATTTCCACTTGTCTAAATGTAGCCTGTTCTTGCTTCCTCTACAGAAGTAGATCTCTCTCTGCAGCAGTAATTTATTATGAAATAAATGGCATTATCTCTTCCTGTGAGGGTAGGCTGGAATTAACCTTTCAGCCAAATGGAGAGGCCAGCCAGGAAGTCATGGAGTGAAGCAGGTCTCTATTACAGGTTATATTTGCTGTAATAGTTCAAGGAAATTTTCCTTGGCCCAGGTTGCCCAGAGAAGCTGTGGCTGCCCCATCCCTGAAAGTGTCCAAGGCAGGGTTGAACAGGGCCTGGAGCAACCTGGCATAGTGGAAGATGTCCCTGCCCACAGCAGGGGGCTGGAGTGAGATGATCTTCTGAACCATTTTATGAAATACCTTTTTCTTGTTCCTGTGGTTTTTCAGGTTTTGCAAGCAAAAACAGTGCCAGATGACTTGTCAGAATATTTGCATGCATTCTTTATTGTCACGAGAAGCTGCAGCCTTATAAGCTGCTGTCAGAATTCTGACAAAATAGTGCTTCCACCAGTGCTTGTCCTGTAGGCTTTTTCCTGTGGTAGCCACACTTAGGTTACCCTAAAATTTTTAATCAATAGGAATACTTGCTGTTAACCTCTGTGTGGACTTTGGAACTGTTTAACATAATTACATCCAGAATATTAACTCAGCTGTTCACTTTGTGCTGAATAAACTGGCACAGGTGTATGAGCAAGACATTTTCACCAATGTCTGTGTGTGTGGCTGGGTTTGTGTGGGCAGGGAGGAAGAGCAATTGTGAACTGGGCTTTGTGCCATCAAATAAATATTTCAGTACTTCACTTGCCTCATTGCATACTGAAAGCTTTTCCTTTTTTTTTTTTTTTCCTTTATTTTAACCACAGTTGCCATATGCAACTTCATGGTATGTCAAATTAATAAGGTGCATGGTGCTTATCAATAGTCCAGTTTGGAAGTTAATTTTGTCAGTATAACAGAATTTGGACTTGTGTGAAATGAGCAATTACATCTTGCTTCTCAGTGGGATGGGGCGGCTATTCTTTTGATAATTTTGTCACACTTTCACTTCCTGTTCTCAACACCAGCTGGATCCAGGTAAAAACCATCCTGAGGAGTCAGGCCTGGCTTGCCTGGCTTTAGATGTGTGTGAAGTATGGCTGGGTCAGTTCATGAATCTCCCAGGTACTCTGGTAGCAGTGCAGTCTGTTCGTGGTTTCTTAGCACATCACTGGAAGCCATGTCCTGAAGTACAATCCATAGTTCCCTCCAAACTTGTTTCTCTTGTGACTTCCAACAGTCTGTTTAGAGTGAGTGTCTTATTTTCCCATTTCAGGGCTTTTTCTCCTCCCATGGAGCAGTTTCTGGTGCTCATTCAAAGGCAGCAGTGTGGAGATGGAGAGAACTGCTCTTGCTTGGGCAGCAGATCTGTCATCTCTGCTGTTCTGAATAGAAGGGGTGCTGCTTAGTGTTTGGCTCAGTTTGGAGTCATCATCAGGCCTTGCCTCTTCATAAAATCTTCAAGAACGTTCTCCCTCTAAGCTGCTTATAATTTCAAGCCAGAAAAAAGGGTGTTTTCTGTAGTGTGCTGGTTATGTTCACTTGCCAAAGAGACCGCGGTTCAGATGGTGCTAGAGGTCCTTACTGCAAGGGCTGCCTCTGGGGCCAAAATCACTTGGGAATGCTAAAGCAAAAGTAAGTCTTCAGCAAATGTAATGCAGCTGCAGGCAGCCATGGCTGTCAGCCCAGAGGATTTCACACGGCGTCCTGGCTGCCCTGTGCTCAGGCCACCTTCGAAGAAGGTGCGGGTGGTGCAGAAGTGGAGCTGGCTTTCCTGCTCTCGGCTGAGGACAGCATTGTCTCAGCTCTGTCACTTGTATCTGGCATGGAAAGCTTCGTGTGGGGATGCAGGTGAGCCAAATGGCAGCACTGTGGGGTTACCCTGTGGTTAGCTGCTGTTCACTTGGTTCTTTGGCTCCTGTGTCCTGACCATACCTGTTTGTTGGTGTGGGGCTTCACTGACACAAGGCTTTTTGTGTGGGTTTCAGCTTTCAGGTTTTGGCTTGCGCGTGCCAGGGAAGGAGTAGTGACATTAGAGGAGACCTTGGTGTGGTGTAGACCTGTAGTTGTGGTTTTGGTGCTTGAATTAGTCAAGATCAGTACTTGGGTGGGAGAATAGGAGCTAAATTGGGTGCTGACAGATGAGGATGTGGCCCGTGTTGTGAGCTGAACTCAGGCTCATAGCTCAGAAATCCACTTGGGAAGCTTATGACAGTGGAGAGGTAAATTTATGTTCCCTGTGTTGATTTGAGACTTTCCAAGAGCAGCAGCCATGTGCTCTGACCTTCAGGTTCTCTGAAATCTCATTTGTGCTTGGCTTTAGGGAGGCAGGCTGGGCTCTAGCACGGGCTTGCTTCATGTCCTGACTCAGTCCTTCAGCTTTCTAGCTTAAGATGGATATCTTCTACCTATTTTGACCTGGAACTCCAAATCACTATGAGAAAAACTTGCTTGCTACTGTGATATTGGGAGTATTTCCTGACTGCAGAAGGGTTTATTTGATTTCATACTGGAGTCATGGGGATAATTTCATAATGCCCAAGATCCTGCTTTGTGTGTGGCTGCCAATGGTGCAGGTGGGAGTGGGGTAACATGAAAGGATCAGGTGCTGCACTTGGGATTGTGTAGCTGAAGCACAGTGAGGACAGCAGAGCACAGTTCAGGTGGTGACCACAAGATCTACAGAGAGCGGAGACTGCTCGGTGTGAGCGCACAGGTGCTCCATGGAACACTGCTGGAAGGGAGAGCAAACACTGAGGAGCAGAGTCGTGTCTGCAGTGCTCGTTCAGAGGTCAGGGAGGGCCTCTGCGAGGCCATTTTTCTTTTCTTTAACAGGCCAACTCTTTTAATATTTATAAACATTGTCGTCTCTTGGTCTGAAGATTAAAATCAGCGTTATATTATGGTGTTGGGGCATTGGTAGCTTTCTCACCTTCCAGCTCTTCAACAGGCTAGTCCTTTCCCTGTTTTCTTTCTCACAGTTTCTCTTAGTAATCTTGTCTGGTTTACTTTTTACCTGTTTTCTTGTCTTTGAAAAGAGTTTGCCGATACGAAGTTGGTGTTGGCTACTGTGTGCTCCAGTATTTCCTGGTGATTTCAATCATAGACTCTCCTGAGTTGGAAGGGACTCAGAGGGGTCCATGGAGGTCTCACTCTCCTCTGAAGTCCAGTTGGAAATCCAGCTGAGTTGTTGCAGTTTTCATGGGCTGTCAGGACAGCCTCTCTATGCCTTATTTCCAAGTAAGTTGGAGCCCTGCTGTAGTAACCCTGTCTTTGAGGCACCATTACTAAGTCTGGGCCACATCTAGTTCCAGCCCCAAACAGGACAGGAAATCACATGGATAGAATTCCTCTGAGTCTTAACCTGTGTCTGCTTGACTTGCAGGGAGAGAGAGTTACAGACTTAATGGTATAATTTGAAGCCATTCTTGTTGTTTATGCTGTATTGCTGTATCTCTTTCAGTAACAGTAATATGAAAATGCAATTATTGTGTGAGAAACCTGTAAGCAACTGACTTCATACTGGGTAACTGTTTAAAAGGTCAGTATCATTCAGGGGTTGTGTCTGCCAGTGAGAGTCTTACTAGGTGGGACGTCTTAGCCAAGGACTTGACCAGCAGGTGGGATCAGTTGATCAGCAAAGGTCTCTTTGGACCCAGGCTCTTCATCTTTTAAGCTCTTGGTTCAAATGAAATCCTTAATCAAAAAACAGTGAGAGAATTGAGAGGGATATTTCAGACAGGTGGATTTATTTAGATTTTTTTTGGTTTTTTCCCACCTCTTCGTACACCTTGTCTTTAAATGTTCATAGAAATGTTTAAAGAGGTTGTTTCCACAGCCAAGGTACTTGTTACTTTTTTTCTGCATGTGCCTGAAATCTCTTCAGATCTTTGCCTCCCTGGAATTTGCTGGCTGTGTTGACTGATAGGAAGTCACATGCTCTAAAGCTGAAACCCACCCTCCAAACTACCCATTGCACTGCCTTGGCATCAGAATCCTGCAAGAAGGAAATCCAGGGAACTGGCTGGTGTAAATAGTGGTCCTCTGTCACTTAATGGCCATGTAAATATGGAATAAATAAGATTAAATATCTTCACGGAGCAGATGTGATGGGAAGCATTAAGGAGAGAGTAGAAATGAAAATTGTCTGTTGACTGCAAGGAAATTGGCACGTGATGTTTATATCTAACATGGGAAGCAAACACTGAAAAGCAAAGACTCCACTTAAGCTTGTTGTCTTTGCCCTTAAGCATTGATTTACTTTTTTTTTAAATAAAACCTCTTTTTGATAAGATGGGAAAAATAGATATATTTGGACTTAATCATACTTGTGTCTTGCTTTAACTACCTTCACAAGTCTGCTCATTGACCATATGTTAAAAACTGTTCAAACCCTTTCAATATGCTGCAGCTTTCAGTTGGGTGTGCCAAATAGAGCAAAAAAAAATTTAACTCATTTATTAGATATGCCTAACAGTAGTTTGTATTGAAGGAAGAATTCAGGGGCTGTCAAGCTTGTCAGAATTTTAACCAAATGAGTTGAAATTATTAGAAATAATTCCTTCTGTGCTCAGTTCCCCAGGCAGTAACAATAGGAATTCTAATCAGATACTGAATCCAGCTGTCTCCTGCTGTAACTTTATCCTTTCACTTCTCCTCGTAGGAGAAGATTGGTGAACTAGGCCATACTGGTTCCTTCATTGAAAAAAATACTTGCCTCGTAAATGCCAAAAAAGGGAAGGAAATCTGCATTACGATTGAGCTGGTTCATTTCACTCCTTTGTTGGGTTCATTTTTTGTGTGTGTGAGTGTGGTTGGTGGTTTGGGACAGCGGCACGGCCATGTCTTCATTTGGCTTTATAGGACAGGAATAAATACAGATGAGTTGAACTGGAATAACTTGAAGTAATTTCAAAGCTAGTCAGGACCTAACTAGTCATATCTTCCCAAACTGTATTTGGTTAACATTATTAATGTCTCTACTTAATATGTGAACTTGGTTATGCTGCATGATGAGGGATATCAGCACTTTTTAATATCAATAATTATTTCAGCAAGATAATTGCATGAAGAAATGTAGATGTCCTCTAAGGACCTCTGGTTTCTCCTATCCCCTCCCAATCCTGATAGGTTAAATTGGATGTGGGCTGCAGAACTCGTGGAGGCAGGATAAAAGCAGGTTCTGATAGAAGTCATCTGCACAGGAAGAAAAAAGGGGTTTCTGTAGGGCTTTTTGCCATAAACTGAATCTTAAGTAGGGTTTGATCTCCAGGTTCTGCTGTGCTGGTGAATTTCAGGCAGCAGCAGCTGGGCTGGTGTCTTTGCTGTTTCCTGGCTTGGGAAGTAAAGGTGATGGAAATGGTAGCTAAACCTTCATTCACTGGGAGCTTTCACAGTTGCACTTCAGCTTTGGGGCAGCTGCAATCAAAATGCACGTGTCTGCAACATCTACAATGTCTTTTCTTATTGTTAGATATTTGAAAACAGAGTCCTTCTGGTAGCAATAATTTCAGCTGTGTTGTGTTGTATTTCTTGTTTCTAATGTGCATTAGAGTCCATCAGTCGCCTAGTGTAGCATGCTTTGAGACAAGGAGCCTGGTGGCAAGAAAGATGAGTTGTGGGGCAAAGAAACCACATTGCTTTGGCTTTTTCAGACCTTGGAATTGTGTTTGGCATTAAGACTGTGAGGAGAGGGATAGAGTCCTCTCCTAGGGTGACCTTTCAGTGAACTGGTGCTCCTCATTGCTTTGATGATGGGACAGGAAAGCTCTGACTAAGCCAAGCTACACGTGGCATTGCTTGATGAAAAAAATTTGTTCTTGCATTCCTGCCTTTTTTTTTTTTTTTTTTTAAATCTATCATCTCACCAGTAGATGCTGTATTGCTGTGAAGAGGCCCTTGCACACATCAGTGTTTCATTCATGCCAAAGGGAGTTCGGAGCTGGACTGGAACAGAGTAGCTGTTTGTGTGTTCATCCTGTCCCTCCTCCACATGTCCTCCTTCCCTTCTGCTGCCTCATCCTTCAGAGCAGAGCGCTTGCTTGCTGTTGTGAGGAGCAGCCGAGCAAAACCACTTACAGAAGGGAAAGACTGCCTGCCAAATTTGTGTAAGAAAACATGTGGGCAGCTAAAAACTATTTCTGTTTGAAACCCAACTGGTGCTGTGCAGTTGAGGCCACTTGCTCGCTGTGTTTTGTGCTCCGTGGCCACCGTGAATGATTGAATAAATGTGTGTGTCCTGCGGGTGGCTGTGGACCTGGTGCCTGAAATGCACATGGCAGGGTGTGTGCAGGAGTGATCAGAATTGAGGTTCTGAGAGGATTTCCTTTTTGCAGCAACAAGGAGGAAGAAACGCTGCCTGGGTGTGCTTTCAGTATTGTTTGTGAAGGCTTTTAATCCGCACTGTTGTCTTGTGGGGGAGAAACACAGTTCTAGGGGGAGTGTGGGTTATACATAGTGGGCAAAGCAGGCAGACTGGAGTGGGAGGAGAACAGCTTTTCTTCCTTGCACTGCTGGGAGAGATGGATGTCTGCCACTGACAGGTCTTTTCCTCCCAATAGATTTTAGTTTGCCTGAGCACAGGCAAGGAGGCAGTCTGCTGCCACGGAGGGGACAGACAGGGCTTGTGTGTGTGTTGGGTGACAGTATTTTTTGCCACAGTTCATTTCCAGCACTTCATCAACCCACTGTGCTCCTACTGCAAAATACCATTTTGTTGTCCTGGGGTAGGTAGATCATCCTTTCAGTGACTAAAAAAAAGTGGGTGTGTGTTTGCTTCTTGCTTGATGTTAACCTGATGTTGTACAGGAGTTGTTAAAGCTTTGAGACATCACAGTTGGGTGGCAGCTGGTGTAGAGAAAGCTCTCCAGGTGGTTTTTGGGCATGAGAAAATGTTCACAGAACTACTACATAAGTAAAATTTACTTGTCCATGAAGCAGGGAAGGTATTTTTTCTTAGTTTTGCTGGTAACCGAATGGCTTTGTGGTTGGGAAGGGGAATTCCCTGAAGCATCAGGTTTGTGTGCACCCCAGATCCAGTTTGAGTAGTAAATTAGTCCTGCCCAGGTGGGTGCCTCTGGGTGCTCTTGGTGAGTTTCTGCAAATGCTATTGGGAGGGCCTCATCCCAGGAGAAAATAGAGCTGTTGCCTTGGAAGGTGTGGGGAGGACAAGGAGTTCCTTAGAGCTGGGAAGATGAAGTGTTTGAGTCTGTAAGAGAGGGCATTAGGAATTGGAATAACTTCATCATGCAAGATACCAGATCCTTTGTTTCTGCTCCCCTTGTTTGTCTCGTCCTGTGGTCTGACCAGTCTGTTTATCTCAATATCTGTGTGTGGGGATGAAGATGCATGGACAAACATGGATTACTTACTTGTCTTCTGATACTGTTGAAGCAAAATGCTGTTGACTTGGTAGCTTGTCTGCATGTCAAATTTCTGTGGAATGGAGGTCTGTCTTCTGTTTGGAAGCTTTGTGGTGGAAATGAGCATGTGAGCTGTCCTCTGTTTTGACTGTGAGTTTGACTTTAGGATCAGAATTGGGAAACTGACAGAAATAAGTCATCTGACAACAGTTAGGAACCAGGAGTAAGCTCCTTAAGGGAATTGTAGCTGCTGTACTACTGCTGTAGTCACTTGTGGATGCAGGAGGAATGCAGCCAAGCTGACTAGGCTGGTTGCTGGAGGTCTGTGCTGGCTGAGAAATGCTTTCTGGCACATTCAGTGTAAAAATTTAGAGCATTTATTGTTGAAGACTGGAAAAGTCTGTGGTTTGTCTCTTCTTAACCTTAAGAATGCAGCGTGCTCTGTCAGGGAAGACTCACCATGCAGAGGCTTCCTTTTGGGAAATGGATTCTGGATGGCTATAAATGATTCTGATTGAGGGGTAGGACCCGGTTTTGCCTGTGACTGACACGATGAGCTGTAAATGCCTGTCCTCTTTTTCCTCTGGATCTGCATGGTTGCTAAGTTCAGCAGCCTCCTTGGCATGGGCTCTAGAGGAGCTGCTTTGATCTGAGGGCTGGCTGCACTGCAAGAAAGGATCGTGTGCTTCGATGGGAGAGAGCTGCTTTTGCATGGACACTCTTGGGCTGTGCTGTTAGGAAATGTGGCTGAAGGCAAGGCCCCACAGCTCAGCCCAGAGCTTTGTTGCTGCTGGCTTTGTCCACTTAGGAGTTGGGATGTCGTGTTTCCATTGTTCAGCTGTGCTGAGCTACAATCCTTAGAAAAACAACTCGTTTCAGCTGGAAATGGATGGGTGTGCACAGTTCTGAGCTGAAACTTGGACACAGTGCATGAGGCCGGGCAAATGGAATGGGGGAAATAGTCCAGAAAAAGTATTTGTGAGAAGTTGTTCCACCTTTAGTTGTGCAAAGCTGAACTCCCTTTTCAAAGGATGAGTGAAGGTTCATGGTCTGTTGCAGCCAAGTCTGAGTGTGACATAGAAATGGCTGCTTATTGAGCTGTGAGAAAGAGAGCTCAAGGTACTTCTCCCTGAAGACTCTGCAGGCAACTAACGTGTGGAAAAGCCCCCAGTGAAAAGTTAATCAGTGATAAAGATAGTAAATTATCATTGGGATTTCAGCCTTCACTCTTGCAGAGATAGGACTGAAACAACGCATTTGTGTTTTTAACAGCTGAGGGTTTTGGGGTTTCTTTTAGGTCTTCACCTTTTCCTTAGGTGTCATTTTAAAGGAAGATGCTTCAAGAATCCGAGTCAGTTGCAGTGTGTCAGTCAGTGTAACAAGGTGCTTCATGGTGTGCTTAGGAGTGTCTTGTATTGAGAATTAGTCAGATGTATCCCTGGACAGTCAAGGCAAAAGGTGAGTCCGGTGGAAAAGGAACGTGATTAACTGTTAGAGAAGGATTTTCTCTTTCTTGGGAGCTCACCTTCCTTAAACAAGGCTTAAGAGAATAATTAGTCCCTTGGAAGTAGGGCAGTGAGGAGTAGGATGTAACAGTGCACAGCAGCACTCCAGTCCTTTCTCAGCGGCACACACGTTGTCTGCAGATGCTGGTGCTGCTGCCAGTGAGCTGTGTTTCAGCTAGAGGGCTGAAATCTTCTGTTCAGAGCAGAGTCATGCTTCATGTACTTCCCACTTTTTATTTACTGAATTGACCAAGGTGAAACAACTTGATACAGCAACTATTGCAGGACTGCATTGTCCTGTACTGCTCGAGTTCTTTGCCTTCCGTAGTTCTCGCTGCTGAATCCGTCAGAGCTGGCTGTGTCGTGTTTAAGGATCTTTCTGAGTCTGTGGTGATGATCCTCAGGGTGTGCTTATCCAAGGAAGCTTAGAGTCCTTGAGCTGTCCTTCAGGAAAACTCCAAAATGCTATTTCTGTAGCTCTTACTACTGAGCCGGTGGCACAGTCTGGGGGGTCAGAGGGAACGTAACCCCTCTAAGCTTTTCAGGGCTGTGGTGAGGCAGCTCTGGTTTGAGTGGCCCTGTAAGTAATTTGTTAAGTAGCTTAGGTGGTGCTTACCTCAGGTACTTGAGGGAAAGTCTTAGGGGGCTGCAGTTGTTCAGGTGTGACATTTGGGGATTTTGGCAACGAGGGAAGAGGGTGATTCTGGGAAGCTCAGTGGTACCATCTCCTTCTTGATGGTTATGTGATCCCTTTATTTTGTCTCTGCTAAATAGATATAACAGTAAGGAAGACTTGACAGGTGACTTGTTCAGGGTGACAAAAAATGCCTGCATAGGCTCAAGCCGTCCCTTTAGTATCCCTCAGTTGCTGGGTCTGTTTCAGGGCCTGGTTTCCATTTTGGTTCTGCAAGGGCATGGGAAGAAGCTTTATTACAGGTGCTGCTGTTTGTCTGTGGCTCTGATGCAGACCACCACATCCCCAGTGATACGTGGGAGTTATTCATACACTGTCAAAGCTTTGCTTCTGAGGTCGGTTCTGGCAAAGCTTCTCCAAAGGAAGGGGTTTCTGTCAGAAGTTCAGGTTGAGGGAGGGTTGGGAGGAGGGTGAAGGTGCAGACTTGTGTTGAGGGCTTGGATTGAAAATGTGGCAGCTTTATATTGTTGATGGAGCAGTGTTGTCTGAAGCTCAGCTTTCAGAGGCATGAGTATGTGTTTCAGTGGCTTTTTTTATAGTGATGTTTATATCTTGTTATTCATGTCAGAGACTAAAATGTGTGTTTTTTCTCCCCACATAAATGTGAAATTTGGGCAGGGAAGTTAAAATGATGGTGAGATGAGGTGTTGCTATTTTTACACTGGCATGAATTTTTTTCTCGCATGAACGGTTGCAGCTGAATACCAGTTAATGCATGAATTTGCTTCCTGTGGAAGCATGCCAAGTGCTTGGAATGAGGGTTTGGAATGGAAAAAGAATATTATTCCTTGCAGATTCACAGCCTTCTCATAGCTCCGGCTTTCAGCACGCCTGCCCCTCTGTTTTTTTTGCTGTGTATGCTGCTGGGAATGCAGCGTGCGGAGGAGAGGAGGGAATTTTCCTGTGAATACCTCAGCACCTGTCTCGTCATCAGAAGCACACTGCAGTCCTAATGCAGGTGTCCCTGCAGCAGAGACTCGGCTGGTGCCAGTCCCAGGGACTGTGTTATGCCATTTCAGCAGCATGCTGCTCCTCTCACCTCCCTCTCCTCTCCCCCTTTCCATTTTTGTAGCAGCAGCGAGAGAAATGGAGTGTACAGTCAAAGGAATAAAATGAAAGAAGATACTGTTGAGATGGTCCAGATCTGCCAGACTTGGGATTTGTGCTGAACAAGGCATTTTGGTTTGGGGAGGGTCGGTGCATGTTGAGAAGACAAGGGATCTGATTGTGTATCCCAGATCAGTGGGAGCAGTCCTCACCAGGGAGTGCAGGGAAGAGGTGGTGCTGTCAGACGGTGTCTGTGGTGTCTGTGCTGCTCTAGTAGCAGGGTAGGGCAAGTGAGAATCACACAGCTTTCTCCTCTTAGGAAATGGGTTTGAGGAAAGCCCACAAAATCTGCAGAGCTGAGGTGGAGTGGGCACTTGGTCATCTGCTGCACTTGGCCTCCATGTCTGCTTTCCCTTGCAGTGACCAGGGAGCAGATCTCTATCTAAAGAAAATGGTGTCTTGTGTAAGGAGCCAGCAAACCATCACTTATACTGCAGGGATATGTCATCCTAATGGGGTGGTGCTGAGGGTTTGACCCATAGAAATGCCAGGCACTGCCAGAGCCTTGGCTTCAGTAAAGCCTTGGATGGAATTTATACTATAATGCATTATTAATGCTGTGAAGATCTGCACAGGGCCTTGAAACCTGTGTTACTAAGTGGTAGTTTCACCTGAAAACACCTAGGTGAAAAGGCAGAGCCCTATACTTTCCCTCAATAGCTGGTTTGTGAAAGTCAAAATCCATTCTCACTGTTGTGTTTGAAGACATGTGTAAGTTAATTTCTCTGTCTTGATGTTTCAAATCCGAGTATTTTTTCCAGTAAGCTGTCCTGAAGCTGAGATGGGCTCATGTGTTTTGAAAGCATCAGAGATGATGTTCTGAAGGCTAAAAGGTAGCAGGGTGAGGGAGGGCAAACATGAAGTTCTTGCTGTAGTATGGGGTGTTGTACCTTGTAATTTGCAGAGGTTTTGGGTTGCCAATTTAAATGTTGTGTTTTGGATCCCTGAGTGAAAAATGGGTGCTTCAAATACTTGGCCCAGTTTGTCATATTTCAAATGATCCTTGCTTTGTTTTGATTCACTCCTGCCTCATGAATCCCTTGATGTGCTTCAAGTGGTTAGATATAAGGCATGAAAAAGCCCTAGCAGTGTCTTGCAGAGTGAGCTTAGCCTGTTACTAGTCAGAGCTGGACTTTGTTCTTGCACTGGGAGTGGGGGTTTATTTCCTCTGTGTGTTCCCCTTGCAAGGTAATAGTATAAACATTGCTATTTCTGTGTGAAACAGACTTCAAGTGTAGTCCTGACGTGAACAGCAGAAAACAGACTGTCAAGAACTGCTCAGTAATGTATGAAGGATGGATAGATGGATTGATTGTCAGTGCAGTGTCTTGGAGGTGTGAGAGCTGAAATTGCTCTGGAGGGAAAGCTGAGATTATCTCGGATGGGAGTTGCTGGAGCACCAGGGAAAGCAGTGTGGCTGTAGGTCAGGCATGAGGAGTTCCTCCTGGAAATGAGGATTAAAACTGCTCACTGTAAGGGAGTCATTTTTAGCTGAGTAAGGAAAGAATCTGCAACTTCCTTGCTCTTCAAGCAGGGAAGTGGGGCTGAAGTCAGCACAGTAGGACCATGGGTTATTAACTGACCTGGTCGTAGTTGTGGTTTTGGTGTGAGGGTGGCTTTGCAACACCAGAGTTGACAGTTCTTACTAAATTTATTGTTGTCTTTAAAAACCTTCTGCCGCTCTCCAGAAGTTTTGGAGCTGGGACAAATCAACTGTTTATGTGCTTGCTAATTGGCAGTAAGTGCCTCACAAAGAACTGATCCAAAAGGAGTGTCAGGTAAGGTTTATTTTAGGGGGTACAGTTTCCTGCCTGGCAATGGCCCCTGGCTGTTCCTTGTCCTTAAGGCTCTTCTGAAGGGCTTTGCTCTGGTCCTCTTAGCATCTTTGGTACCCTCTGGGTGTCAAACACCAAAGGCCCAAAGGCCAAGGTAAAAATCTAGCAAGTTCTAAATTGTGTCCCTTGACTAATAGAAGGCAAAAGTCCTCACTCAGAACAGCTGAGATATGAAGTTGTGTTGGATTCTAAGACTGGAAAATAGGGGCCAGCCCCAAAAATAAGCAAAAAGATTTTTTTCCAGAGAGGTGGGATTTTTTTGTTTGCTAATACTTGTCTGAGCTGGTGTGGCTCATCCAAATGCAGTTTCAGGTGCTGCTGTTTTATATTACAGTGCTTAAAAGCACTGAAGCTTAGAAAGTAAATCCTGGTAGGGTGATGAGCCCGACTTGCTGTTTGCCAGCCGTGCAGAGCTGCTGTGTGCAGCCTGGCTGCCAGGCACTTCACTGCAGGGCTCTGCTTCCTTGGTGCTGCTTCAGGAGCTCTGCACTAGTGCTCTGAGCCTGTCACCCAGAGACCCTCCTGTCTCACAGATGGCTAAAGGCAGCTGCCAGGGACATGGCACTGGGTGTTTGTCCCAAGGTGCCGTTCAGGTTCTTCTGAGCAAGGGTTTGGGCTTGCTGATGACACTGAGTGACCCATTTGGGACACTTGCTGCTGCTCTGCCTCCACGTGGCACACTACAGATGTGATTTTAGCTTTTGTAGTTTAGACAGACTGCTTGCCCTGGCTAAATGCTGGAAGGCAGGAGCACATCAACACTATGGCATGCAGGATGGCCTGAAGGAGAAGGAGCAGGGAATGGGATCAGCAAAATACAGTCTTGGAATCAGACAGGGAACCTGAGATGGGAAGGAGAAAATGGCTTTTTACAGCCTTTTCTCGGTGCTTTGGGGTTGTCCTTACAGCAGAGATGTCATTTAGGAGAACCATAACTCAGTGATAACTAAATGCTAGAGATGCTCTGTAAATGAGCAGAGCCATGCACTGATTAGATGGGTAAAAAATGGAGCTTGTGGCATTTGCAGTGAGGGTGGTGGCTGCTGGAAACCAAGTCTTTTCTGCCTTGTTCCTCAAGTGAGTGTTTGAGAGGTGGTTTTATTCAGATAGAGCTCAGCTCATTTTAAAGCTCTCTGGTGGCAGGTTCTTCTGCTGGAAGTAAGGTTGGAGTTGCTGTCATTTAAACCTGTGATGTTAATTTGGGCACTGTATACTCATTTGGGTCCTTTGCCTAGCTTGGTACCTTAGTTGATGCTGGGGTTCTAGAGGAGCTGCTTGGTATTGGGTACTGCATTTCTTCCTCCTGTGAGGAGATTGTATGAAGAGACAGTTGTTTGTGGGTGGGATGTATTTTCCCTTCTCCCTCCCTCCCTGGCCTGGAGTAAAATTAGGAAGATTCTAATCCATGTTTATCCTTAAAAGCAGCAAATTTGAAATCAGTAGCTAACCCAAAGCTTTTCTTCAAGTCTTTAATGTTAGAGAGTTGTTGTTTGTTTGTTTGGGGTTTTTATGTGTATATAATTACTTGGGGTGTTGTTGTTTCTTCTTACTGTGAGGGACACTCAGAGAGGAAGTTGATTCTTTGCCTTTAGTTGACATCTGTGTGAAATGATGTGGAGGCTTGGGTGCACAGTGGGGTCTGTGCTGATGGCAGTTTTGTGTGTGGGTGGCTTGATGGAGAGAGATGGGTGAAGTCAGAGTTAGCATCAAGAGCTGAATTCTGTCTCTGACTGAGGGCCATGTGGTGGCAGAGCCACGCCAGTTGGGGCAGCTCAGGGGTGCTTTGTTTTCCTGTCCTAACCTGGCATTTGTTCAAGTGCATGTTCAGAATTTGGTGTTTGTCAGTCAGAACAAATTTGCTGGCATCTTGCAGGGCTGTCTTCAGGGTGTACAGGCATGAGTCCTGTTTGAGAGCAGCCAGAACTGGGGAGTTTTGTTCTCCTGGCACCTTTTTGGAAGTAGAACTGTCAAATATATTAAAAATTTGTTTGAGCAAAGTAAACCTAGGCCAGGACAGAACATGAGATTGTTGCTGCAGGATGAGAGGGTAGGAGAAATCTTGTAAAAGGGCTGATGCTGGGGCCCTGAACAACTGGGTTATGTCAGAGTGTTGTTGGATTGGAGGAATGCTGATGGAGCATGCAGATGAAATATTCTGATATGTAAGGTGGAGCATTTGTATGCTATTCTATACTTTTTTTAGACAAGGGAAATAAAATAGGTCTGAAGCCCTTTAAAGGAAATGTCTGTTTACTTGACCTGGTACATGGAAGTGATTTGTCTTCATTTGTAGCTTCTGTGGAGAAGGCAGGATTTTCTGAGAAGCAGAAGTAGCGTTTTCCCTTCTGCCAAAGTAGGGTTTTGTTCCCTGCTTTGGTACACCATGTCTTTATCGCTGTCCCTGTATGGTACTTGCTGTTGGGTAGAAAAACTGAAAATACAAGACTGTAATGAAACCCTGTAGATAAATAACAATTTTGAAACTGCAGAGGAGATGAGAAGTTCTGCAGGCTGAAGGTGGATCTCTTCTACCTTGCAATAGAAAAGATTTTTACTCTGTATGTAATATTAGAAAATAGTGTCAAGTATTTTTCCCATTAGTTAATTTCTTGTTACTGTTCTGAAATGTTTTCAGTGACAGCACATAAGGTAAAAGTTCCCCCTAAACTGTAGTGTAAGGATGTTTTCTCCTGGTACCTCACGGGAGTCTCGGTGCTGTGTTGTTTTGTTGTTTGTGGGTGGATTTCTGCTTCTCCCTGTTCTCCTTGGGTTGTTTATTTAATCACACCATGCACATATTCTTAGCTGGAAGGAAGATGGGAGGATTTTTCCATTTGAAACTTAGACTGCACGAAAGACCTAATTTTGGGGAGAGGAGATGTGTGGGGGAGAGTAGTTTTCCTATTTTGACTTTCTTCTTAGCAAATATTTCATAGTGTTAGGAGGAACCACGACCAGCTGTTCATTATTTCACTTGGAGGAGATTTTTTTCAGTTAGTCTGAGCAGTTGGGATTTTGCATGAGTTGGGTGAGCCAAGAATCCTTCCACGGCTGCCGAGTTTGCCTTTCCAGGGGTGAAAGCTGTCGCTTGGCTCCCGAGCAGCGCAGCGGTTCCCCCGTCTTGCCGCAGCGGGCTGCCTGTCCTCCGCAAGAGGACAAATGGCAAGTCCTCAGATGAACCACAACAGGCCTAAAATACCCGTGTAGGTGCAGAGGGCGGTGGTGGGCAGAGGACCTTGGCAAGGCAGGGTTCCTGGGGACTGGGGAGGAAACCTGGAGCTACCTTCTCCAGCTGGCCATACTGGAGAGAGCAGCCTGTGTGAGTATGGCTGGAGAAAGCACTGCTGAGGAGCCACAGGCAGTGCTGCTGGGCTGTCCCGCTCTTGGCATCAGAGCCACGTTGGTCTGAAGCTGGAAGTCCTCCCTTTGAGCTTGGTGTTCCCAGATTTGGAGGAGGAGGGGAAGAGTGGCTGCAAAAGAGCAGAGGGAGCCTTTAGAGGTGCCCTTGAGATGTGTGTTTGTGTATTGCCAAGAGCTGACCAGAGGCTTTGTTTCTCAACGGTGGTGTTGAAGGGATAAAATGAAGAAAATGGGGAAGTAGTGCTCAGCCTGCCTTCCTTAGCAAGCAAGGGATTTAGGTTGAAGCTGAGTGTGTCCTGGAAGTGTGGAGTGGGAGACAGAAGGCAAAAGTTGTGTGAGCTCCCCGCTTGTGACCAGAGAATGGATAGAGGCTGGAGGGACCTTCCACGAGTCCTTAGATGACCTGCTTGCTCTTCTGGTTTATCTGCCCGCAGAGATGGGTTCTTGGGGAATTTATCTGCAGGAATCTGAACTTGTGATGCTCATGGGACTGCTTTGAAAGTTTGGAGACACAAATGAAGCTTAAGAATAAAATAATTTTCTGTTTCAACGAGGTATGTCCATGTGGAAACACATGCAGACAGTGGCTGCTTTTATCCAGAGGTGACTGCAGTTTTTAATTGTTATAGGGGGGGCACATGTGATTTCTCTGTTGGGCAGACTGGCATTTAAATTGATTCTGCTTTGGGATTGGGGTTTGGGTTTCGAAATGGGGAATTTTGGAAGCTGTTGAGCTTTGCAGGGGAATGTTTAACTTGGGCTTTCTAATTTGATAATCGTTTGGGTGAGTAGTTCACAGGCTCTGGAGTGAGCTCATGGAACTCTCAGAGAAGTGTCTTCTCTGCACTACTTGTCCTCTAGCAGGCAGGATAACACAAATGAGTATTAGGGCTTTCTTCTCTAAAACACTCCTCTCATTCCTAATTTCTACCTATTTCACAGCAAAAACAGATGGGCAGCACAGAAAAGTAGGGTCTACAGAAGAATTTGGACAGCTCAGCATCTGCTTTCTAAAAACGGCAGATAAACAGTTGCATATTCTATAGATCAAGTTTAAGAAAATGTTTTCTTAAGAAAGATGCTGTGACATAAAGTAATTTTGTAGTGGTGTTGGTATTATGTGGAAGGTGTTGCTTGTCCTTTTGGTTGTTTTCTTTGGGTGTTGGATTAGGAGACATCAGACCCAAAGTGAGGTACTGAAAGCTAACCAAGTACTTAAAAATAAAATGCTTAAATCATAACTGCAGATGTGGGGTTTTTTCTGATTTTAAGTCCATTTTGGTCAGTTATATCATACTTCAACCAGGTCTGTTACTTTTCAGGTGGAATCATTCATCTTGGATCAGGATGATCTCGAAAACCCCATGTTGGAAACAGCTTCTAAATTGCTGCTGTCAAGTACTGCTGATGGTGCTGACCTGAGAACAGTAGATCCCGAAACCCAGGCGAGATTAGAAGCTTTACTGGAGGCTGCGGGTAAGTCCTCGTGTCCCGTGGAGGTTTAACCCCAAAGCCCTTACAAGAGTCCACATAATCTATGGGAGCACGATACTGCTGCAACATGCACGGCGGGGTGGATTTGGCAAGGGTGTCATGGAAGAGAAACAAGTTCATTTTGGAGTGTTCCAAGGTCTGGAAAGTGAGAATTTCACGTGAAGATGTTTCCAGTCAGACTTCTCCAATGTTGGCGTTCTAAAAGCCTGAGTCAAAATCGATGCCTGACTTTGGCGTGTGCCGTTATGTCAAACCCTGAATGGCTCAATAGGTTTTATTTGTAATAGTTGATAGTACGTAGTTTCAGTAGCTGAAAACTGATTCCTGCTGTGGGTTGGAGGGTTTCAGTCAGGTGCAGCTTTCAATGGGGGTTGTGAACAGTTAAACCCGTCGTTTTGGAAGCTGTAGTTGATTGTGCTTGGAATGTTCCTGCCGACAGCTCTCACAGGCTCAATTTCACCTTGTGTGTTCTCTCCTTTGCTGGCACGCGTCCCCGTGGGCTGTGGATGGGCACGGCAGGAATAGGGAAGCTGTCGACGGCGGATGGGAAGGCCTTTGCAGACCCCGAGGTGCTCCGCAGGCTGACCTCGTCGGTCAGCTGCGCGTTGGATGAAGCTGCCGCCGCGCTGACCCGGATGAGAGCCGAGAGCACGGCCAGTGCAGGGCAGACGGACAAGTAAGGCAGCTTTTGTCCTGGAGCCTCTCAGCCCTTTGCTCCTTCTAGAAGCGGTTTTTCTTGTTCTAGCACTGGCGCTGAGGGCATGATGAAACTCTTACTCAAGTGGAATTGGTGCCAAGTTATCACCTTTGCCTCTCCCGCTTAAATATTTGTGGACTGGCAGGTCTTGCAGCAGAGAGTGAAGCAATTCATGCTGCTTAGAATTAAGGATTGACACTTCAAGGAGTGTATCGTGACCAGCTGTAGAAACATTTCTAAGCTCCTCAATGGTATGGGCCTTAGAACTGTTCCAGAGAGTTGCAAATCCCCACATGGGTCATTCAGTGATACCATGAAACAAGATTTGAGATGAAAAAAATCTTTTAGGGAATTTCAGGGTGCCTTTTTAGTTGAGGAAGGGAAACAGCCTTGAGGGGCTGGAGCTCCATAGTGGTCAGTGTTGCCTCAGCCAGGGAGTTGCTGCTCTTGTACTGGACTCGGCGGCTTTAGATGTGCAGTTTTGTCCACTGGGGTATTCAGGAGGGAAAGAAGAAGGAGGTTTCCTTCCAGGCTGCTGTAAGGCTTCAGTGCAGTGGAAACAGTGATAGTAGGGACAACCAAGTCCCTGTGCTAGTCAGAAGTTTGTTCCTTCTATACGGAATAACTCCAAAGAAAGATTTCTTGCTGTAGGAGCAGCATGAAGAGCAGTATAATTTTGGGTTGTGTTTGCTTCTGTTCTGTCTGCATCCCCTCTTCTCCTTTGCACCTTTTTCTTGGGAATGGTGGTAGTTGCCGAAGTTGTTGTAAAAACAGAGGTTCTTGGAAATTAAAAAAAACAGGTCAACATGTAGTGAAGAGGCATATTTCAGAACTGATTCTCCATGTATTAAAATTATGTCTGGTTACAAGACCCTGGTATTTTCAGCACAGGAGAGAAGGGAAGTGTTAAGTTTCCTACAGGAGAAGACTGTTGTGGGTGATTTGTTTTAGTATATTAATAGTTACAGTGCTGAACAAAAAAAGTTTTCTCAAGATTGGCAGGTGATTTCCATGTCCTCTAGTCCTGGGATATCCTGCATCTATTTCTCTTGTAAACTTTTGTGAAAAATTAATAGCAGGAGTGGATATGGACACAACTCAATTTTCAGCCAAGTTAGCTGGGAAACCTCAAGTGTAAAACTGGCACTTCTTTAATTAGCAGTTGGCACGTTTTTAGCTGGTGTTTCCTTTTTTGCTGACTGTGTCCTCATGGAGCTGAGGCAGAGTCCCTTTCCCCTCTGAATGCTTTCCCCTTGTTAGCCGCAGCTTGGCCGAGGCTTGTTCCGAAGGAGACGTGAATGCTGTGCGGAAGCTGCTCATTGAAGGCCGCAGTGTGAACGAGCACACAGAGGAAGGGGAAAGCCTCCTTTGCTTGGCCTGCTCAGCAGGATATTATGAGCTTGCACAGGTTGGTTTCCTGGCTCTTTGTACCGTGTGTGTTGTACGTAAGGAGATGTTAAATCAATCTATTAGCATCTTGTGCACCTGGAAGGGGGTGTTAAGTTAGTGAGAAATGGCAGCTCACTGGCAGACGAGTCTCACACACACACTAAATGTTGCTAACGCACTCTGGGTGCCTGCTTTCTGTGAGGATTGCTCACCCAGCACTGGGGTGGAGGTGGGGGTTCGTGGTGCCCGGGCAGGGTTTGTCACTCGCTGTTGTTGATCAGTGTCTCTCGGCAGGTTCTCCTGGCGATGCATGCCAATGTGGAGGACCGGGGAATCAAGGGAGACATCACACCTCTGATGGCTGCTGCCAATGGTGGGCATGTCAAAATTGTCAAGCTGCTGCTAGCTCACGGTGCTGATGTGAACGCACAGTCATCCACAGGTAAAGGGCTCTTGGGAACCACTGCAGAGCTGGGATTTGCTCTGTGCAGGGAGCTTGGCGTGGAAACTGGGGAGCAGTGGCCCTCAGCCCAGCAAGGCAGAATGCTTCCTTGTGGTTTTGCCATTTAAATTCTCTTTTCTAAGTGGAACTCTGAAATATTGTTGGGTGCAGATTGAGTGTTATGAAGACACAGAAAGGTGGATAAGGTCAGTTAGTAACTGGAATGTATTTGAGTACCTAGGGTTTGTTGTCACATTTTAAGCACGGTTTGGTAAATTTGCATGTACGTGGAAAAGTTTTTTGGTGGCAGGTCAGGCAACACAAGGGGAAAAGTGAGAAGAGGGCCTCCCCTTGCACTCTTTCTGTGGTAATTTGCTAGGCATTTGTGTTCAAGTGGCCAGATTGGGAAATCTTGTAAGTTTTTGTAGCCTGGAAGTGCAGAGCTGGTGTGTAGTCAGCAGTAACTGAAGAATGTTGAACTGACCCTGAGTGAGGGGGAGGGGGGGATACCAGAAGACCCCTTATTTATTTCTTAATTATTTTTTTTCAGTGAAGCGGTTTTCTCAGTGGCAATATGGCCTTGACCTTTAACCTTTTTCAAGATGTCTTTCACAGAGGCACATTCTTTGACTGTTGTGTGCAGATCTATGTTTTTGTATTTTTTGCCCTGAAGTTGTTTTCCTTTCCTTGTAAGGACCGGGAACATTTTGGAACCAGCCCCTTGCAGGTGTTTAAGACTTGATTTAGAAGCAGCAGTTCATTCTGCTCCTGGTTTTGAGCTTTCATTCTTACAGAATCATGTGCCCCTGCTGATTAACAGGAAAATGCATGGGGCTTTGTGGCATAGTCTGGGCTAGAAGTGGGAAGAGAGGTGCATCAGTACAGGCACTAGGAGGTCCTCAGTCTGTCAGCACCGAGCTGCTTGGTGCCATTACTGATTTCCCCCTCCCTGTAGTTCTTCATCTGTAGCCTGAAAAGCCCTGTTCCATCAGGTATCCAGGTAAAAGGGGTGGATTGGAGCATCAGGTGAGGTTCTGGGTGAAGGAAGGCCATCAGGTTCTGCTCCCAACCCGCGTTCTCTCTGGCTTAAGGCAACACAGCCCTGACGTACGCCTGCGCCGGGGGCTACGTGGATGTGGTGAAGGTGCTGCTGGAGTCGGGCGCCAGCATCGAGGACCACAACGAGAACGGGCACACGCCGCTGATGGAGGCCGGCAGCGCCGGGCACGTGGAGGTGGCCAGGGTGCTGCTGGAGAACGGGGCGGGCATCAACACGCACTCCAACGAGTTCAAGGAGAGCGCGCTGACGCTGGCCTGCTACAAAGGTACCGCACCCAGCGCGCGCAGGGCTCGGGGACGGCCTTGCTGCCCACCAGCTGGGGCACTGAGAGGTGGGAGCAGACCCTGTGCTGCTCTCATCCTGGCTGAGGTAGCACACAGCACGCCTGTGCCTTGTGCAGTATCATCTGTGAGGAGTCTGAGTATCCAGATCTAAAACTCAGGTCTGAGGTACGATTATTTAGAAGACCTGTGTTCAACAAATGAAGAGACAAGGAACCAGTGTGTTATATTACAGAATAAGTAAGCTAAGCTTTCTTTATTACAGCTGTTTTATGTCAGGTACCTCTGCTTAGTTACAGTAAATATTTCATTTTAGAGGACTTGGCACTTGCAAATCGTGGAAGGCTTAGGACTTTGCCTTTTAGGTGTCAGTGCTGAGGACAGCAGGCCTTTGTTTCCTCTCTTAGAGCATTAGGCAGCAAAATTGCAGCACCCCAGAAAGGGATGAAGATGTTTGATTAAGAGGCAAAATATGTTCCTACAGCCCAGCAGCTGCTGTTACAGTCACTTAGCACATGTTTTATTAGGCCCTTGCCATCATGAAGTCATTGATGTTGTTAGCAGAGGTACTTGTGTGGCACCTGTGTAGAAGTTGGTCTTTGTCTTTCATTTATATTTTTTACCAGCTACACTGATAAGCTGCTGTGCACGTAGATGGCAGAGATACAAACACACGTTTCCAAAGTGGATTTTTAATGTTGCAATGTGGACATCCGTGACCTTCATTACATACTTCAGAACACTATGAGTGTTGAAATGCACTTTCTCAAGCTGTTTCCCTCTGTTAACTATTTTTCCACACAGGCCACCTGGAAATGGTGAGGTTTCTGCTGGAAGCTGGTGCAGACCAGGAGCACAAGACAGATGAGATGCACACTGCTCTCATGGAGGCGTGCATGGTAAGAGATGTAAGGCTTGAGCAGTGAGGTCTGTGGGCTCTCTCTTCTTGCTGAAGATGGAGAAAGTGATTCCTTTGAGTATCCTCCTGGTACAGAATCTAACTGTGATGCTTTGGTTCCTTTGTCTGCTTGATGGGAAGTTAACTTGATTGTTAAACTGAGAATTCATGTCTTAAATTTTCTTTTTATCCTTCTCTCCAAATAGATTGCTCATGTGTTGAGATTTTCATGGCATTAGCCTTGTGTAATGTCACACTGTGAACCCGTGGCTGTAGAGGAGGGCAGTAAATCCCTGCTTAGTCTGCCCTTCCCTAGAACAACTGCAATGGTTCTAAAATCGGCCAGTTGTGTCTGTTGAAGGAAGTTAATGGTTTCAGATGGGGGAATGATTAACAGAAA
Source organism: Haemorhous mexicanus (assembly GCF_027477595.1). Classification (NCBI taxonomy): domain Eukaryota; kingdom Metazoa; phylum Chordata; class Aves; order Passeriformes; family Fringillidae; genus Haemorhous; species Haemorhous mexicanus. The sequence continues at coordinate 1,161,352 of NC_082344.1, forward strand.
CCATTCTAATTCTTGAAAGTTGTTCCAAAGAAAGTCACGTAGGTAAACAGAACTTGAGCTGTCCTTTATCTCACCCTGAAATCTTACTAGAGCAGCCACATGAATATCCTTGGCCATGGCCTTGCAACCAGTTCCTGGCAGTTGATGGTAAAAGGACCTTGTTTGATGTTGCAGTTGCCATCTCATCAGGATGGTTTTGTGGTGGAGTTAGGGATCAAGCCTTCCTTTCCTTGTCATTCTCTTCTGCCCTTTTAACTCTTCTAATAGACAAAAAAAATTCCATCAGACCCACAGAGATGTTAAGACCTAATTTTTGTTAAAAATTACTAAGCAGTAGGAAAAAATTCTCCCTTATTTCTGCAGGAAGCTGTTCTTAGGGAGGCAGTTCCACGCTGGTGCTCAGAGCTGGCAGATAGTTGAGAGTCTCATACCTTCAGCTCTGCTGACAAGAGAAGGAGCAGCTTTCTCTTGCAGTATTTAAAAACCTTGCAGTGTGAAATGAAGCAGAGCAAGGACTTCCATCTCAGCTTGTTCTTTGTGCAGAAACAGTTACTGCTCTGCAGTGGCACGAGAAAACTTCCTTCTCTGGAGCAGCTTTGAGCTTGAATGTGTCCTCACAGAATTGTCTGTCTGTGGCATAGGCAGCGCAGGTTTAAACCTTTCTGCAGCCTTGTGTGTTCTGGAAGACTTGTGCCTGAGAGTTTTTTCAGACAGCAGTTAATGCTGAATTAAGGCACCTGAGCTGTTGGACAATGGCACTTGCCTTGTGGGAGCAAAAAGCAGGGTGATCTAGTTGGTGTTTCCTCTCGCTGAAGGACTGCTGCCCACAGAGCTTCAGCTTTAAAATACAGCTGGTGCTCTCGTGAAGGTTGCTCAGGTGACTTTTCCTGATCCCTTGGCAGCTGGAAGGCTTTTCCTGGCTGTTGTAGGAGAGCTCAGCAGCCCCACCTCACCCCATGTTACTAAAACATGGATCCAGTTCCCTTGTGTGGTGCAGCTCCAGCAGTTCTCCTGCAGGCTGCTTGGCCCACATAGGAAGCTTTGAAGCGAGCCTCGGTGCTGCGTCGTGCCGTCCTCAGCGTGGAGCAGGGCTGAGCAGGTAGCTGTCTTGCCAGAGCCTGATGGATGAGACACCGTCTCTGCATTTCCCTGAGGAAAGATTCTTTATGGAGGCTTGGAGTTTTTCCCTAAAATAGTACTGTCATTTCATGTAAAAGGTGAATATGTCCTAGTTAATGTCCTAGATATTTTTCCGAGAGGAAGCCGTGCTTTGCTCCCTGGATATCAGAATAAGGTATGAAACACTTGAGAAAATGAAGCGGAAAAACGTCAGATGCAGTTTGGTATTTTGTCTGGAAAAGAGCTTTTTGGAGTTGTGGTTTCCAGCTTGGCAAGGATAGCTGTGGATGAGATTTGCTGCCTCTTAGGAATTAATCTGAGACCAAGGTGTACTTAGCTCATTCAGTGACAACCTTGGGAATGCCTTGTGTTCCTGGTGAGTGGCTGTTTATTTGCTGCAGCCCTCTGGTGTTTTGTTTGTCAGATTTTGGTTCCTCCAAGTTGGAGTGGTAGCCATCTCCTCATGGAGAAAACCAGCTTGGAGAGTTCTTGCTGTTGTTGGAGCGCAGCAACCCAGCCAGGCTCTGCTTCTGTCTGAGCAAAGCAGCATGGAATGGCAATTGGATGTGTCACTGTCAGGCCTCCAGTGTAAACATGGAGCTGAAAAGCCACTTCAAATAGTTCCTGACTTCATGGAATACTGAAAATGTGACAGAGATCCTATGCTGAAGTATTTTGCAAGGAAGAAAGCAAATTTAGGAGCTGCCCTTTGGTAGAAGGGGTTTGATCACAGTGGAGCATGATCCCGGTGTCTGGAAAGCCCTGCCAGAATCCTGCCAAGGGAGCGTGGTTGCTCAGGTGGGTGGCTTCTGGGATGTGTAAGGAACCCCTGACAAGTGGTCTCGTTTAGGCTTGTCACTTGGAAGGAGAAAGTAAGTCTTGACTCTGCTGTTAAATTGAGCAGTGAAATAGCTGTGCAGGGTCCACGAGGCAAGCCAGGTCAGTGTGCATGGCTGCTTCTTAAGAAAGGGAGGAAGCAAAAGAATGTCACTGTTGTTCTTGTGGAGGAGACAAGCTTCTAAAATAGTGGCAAGCTCCCTCTTGACTTTCTGGGCTTTATTTTGGAGTTCCCCCCCCTGCCCCAAGTAAGTTGATCCCAAACACCTGAACTGGAGTCTGATACAAAGTTGTCCGGCTTGTTGCTTACACCATTGGCAGAGTGGTCTGATAGGTGGTTCACAGCACCTATTGAGTAAAACATGCTCAACGTTTCTACAGGTGCCTGTTCAATATAGGACATCTTCATCCAAATATTTAGAAAAACTGTTCAGCAAGTTTCATTGTATTTTTGGACTCACTTTACTCCCTCATTGCTTTTTGTGTATTTTGAGGGAATTTGAATCTGTGACAAAGCTGTGAAGCTGTGGAGAAAAGCAGTTTTTCCATATGGTCAGTCTTCTGATGTTGTTTTTTTTTTGCATTTCCAGGATGGTCACGTGGAAGTGGCAAGGTTACTTCTGGACAGCGGAGCTCAGGTGAACATGCCTGCGGACTCCTTCGAGTCCCCGCTGACTCTGGCGGCCTGTGGCGGGCATGTGGAGCTGGCAGCCCTGCTGATTGAACGTGGGGCTAACTTGGAAGAGGTCAATGATGAGGGATACACACCACTGATGGAGGCAGCTCGGGAAGGCCACGAGGAGATGGTGGCACTGTTACTTGGGCAAGGTAACTGCTGTGGGGCCTTGTGCGGGCTGCAGCTCGGGGAAGAAGCTCTGAGCTGCTGTGGTTTTTGTTTTCTTTGGTAACAAGGTGCCTTGTGCATATGGAGGTGGTTTGTGTGCTGATGCTGCCTTGTGTAACTGGTGTTTTGTGTTGTTTGAAGGAGCAAACATCAACGCTCAGACAGAGGAGACGCAGGAAACAGCGTTAACTCTGGCTTGCTGCGGAGGGTTCTTGGAGGTGGCCGATTTTCTCATTAAAGCAGGAGCTGACATAGAACTCGGCTGTTCCACACCTTTGATGGAGGCTGCTCAAGAGGGACATTTGGAGCTGGTTAAATATCTATTAGCTGCAGGTATGGAGGCCTTTTGTTAACACTTCTGTAAAGGCTTAATCTAGGAGAAAAATACTTTGTACGATAGTCATTACATTTTCTTTAGCAGCTTCTTGAAGTTGAAGTGAAGGTCTTTGAAGCCCAAAATTATTTACTGGTTGGACTCCAATTTAGCTTTTGAAGTTTGAGTTCATGTAAACTTGTTTAGAGCTAACTTGCAGTTTGTTTTAATTCCTCTAGAGTATGATCAGGTTATCAGTTTAATAGATACTGGACTGGAAGGGGTTTTGCTGTTTGATCCTGTAAAAATTGTGGAGGCTTGTAAGTTTTCTGTAATGCCCGTCATAAAGCTTACAAGGTTTTGTCCTTTGTGTTTCAGGGGCTAATGTGCACGCAACAACAGCCACAGGTGACACGGCACTGACGTACGCCTGTGAGAATGGCCACACCGATGTAGCAGATGTCTTACTTCAGGCAGGTGCAGATCTGGTAAGTCATTTACCTTCCTTAAAAAATCTAAGCAGGATCTTAAAGAATCAGCATCTGATATTCTTTCTGTTTCTGTGGTCATTGCTGAAAATTTACACATTCTTGAATGTATTTTGGGCTGTTAGATTACCCTAAAGTGCAGAGGTCACAGTCCTCTGGTGTTTGAGGTCTAAAGCATTTCCAACCCATTCAAGGTTGCCTGGATAGGAAAGTAGGGGATTTTATTGTTTTGACATGGTATTCAGCTTCAAATTGTTGAGCTGATTCTGGCTTTCTTCTTGTACCTGCAAATCTGTTCTATTCCTTGTGCATCAGATAGTTGACAGTCTATTTGGTGTGCTGTAATGGAATTGAGGTGATGGAGGTCAACTGATTTTTACTTTTCAGTAGGCTTTTACCACCAGTGTGCTATCAAAAAGTGATGTTAAGCATGTCAGAAGATGTCCTGTTGAATTAAAATCCCCCTTGTGTGCCCTGAATGCTTTTGGTCCAGGAGTCACACCTGTGCAGAGACAGGTGGTGAGGGGTTCACCTGCATTCAAGATACCCTCAGTTCAAACATTAGCTGAATATTTATGACTAAGTTTGTGAAACACTAGAGAAGGATGTTCATGTCTAGCATCTTTCCATTCAAAAACCCAGGAGGCTGGCTTGCCTTCTTTTACGTGGCACTTTGGATTTTGAAGCCTTTCTTTATCTGCTCTAGGAGCATGAATCGGAAGGTGGAAGAACCCCTCTCATGAAAGCTGCCAGGGCAGGTCATGTTTGCACTGTTCAGTTCTTGATTAGCAAAGGTAAGAGCGTGGAATGGTTTGGGTTTTCCTGACATAAGAAATACTTCAAGTTAAGAACATGTCAGAGCTAGTGTAACTTCCTGGGATTTGTTTTAAATATCCCAACTAGGCGTGTAATGGTTACCTGTGATTTCTGCTGAGATTAGTGGAACTGCGTGCAGTTGTAAAAATAGTGTATTTGAGTCTGTAATTCCTAGTAAAGCAGCAGTAGTAGGGATCCCTGGGGTCTCCATGCCCCATGGTGCAGCTTTGGAGCCCTGTCTTTGGCAGTTGAGCTACAAGTGCCCCTTGGTTTCCAGAGTTGGACTGTAGCTTGCTTAATGTTTCAATACAAACTGGGAATTTCCATTGTCCCTCTCTCAGGCTGATTCTCATGAGTTTTTCTTGTCCCTGCCTTGCATGGAGTAGGACATCTGGCAGGATGGAGTTTTCCCTGTGTAGATTGCAGAGCAGTTCATTCTGTTCCATTTGATAGAGGTGCACCAGCTGATGTTTGCCCTTGTGTTTGTGCAGGAGCAAATGTGAACAGGACCACAGCGAACAACGATCACACAGTGCTGTCGCTGGCCTGTGCCGGAGGTCACTTGGCAGTGGTGGAGTTACTGCTCGCTCATGGTGCTGATCCCACTCACAGACTCAAGGTTTGTCCCTCCGCTGCCTCCTTTTCCTCTAAAACTAAGGATACCCAGATGGATTTTCTCCTTTTGTGTTCTCTACAACTCACCCAGCCTGTGAGGATGTAAATGGAATTTTGCACAAGCAGATGTTCTGCTCGCGTTCGTGTTGTTGGAGTTAGTGCAGGTCTCCTGATCATCATGAGTATAAAGGCTGCCCTCCAGTTGTCAAGTGCTGATTGTGGAAGAGGAAAGATTTTTGAAGTACTATTAATTTAATTTGTTTTGCTAAGTACTTTGTCAAGTCTTTAAGTTTAGATGTGAACTTGTGGAGATGGGGTATTTACTAGAGCAGAAAGCAGTCACATGGGTAGTGTGTTGTGTGTCCCAAAGTGCTGCAGTGTTGTTCCCATGATGCTCTTTTCTAACTGTGTGCTCTTTCCCTCTCAGGATGGATCGACCATGCTGATCGAGGCAGCCAAAGGCGGTCACACCAGCGTGGTTTGTTACCTTCTAGATTACCCAAACAACTTGCTTTCTGCTCCTCCACCTGATGCCACTCAGCTGACCCCACCATCCCATGACCTCAACAGGGTAAGAGTTCAGGGCTCGTGGTCTGCAGGGCTTTTTTGCACTTGCTTACTCGAGAGTTTAAAGGTGAGAGAAGAGTCAGTCATGTCCTGTCATAAACTGTGGGTGAGCACACTCAAAATTACTTAGAGCTGTAAAGGAAATGGCAAAGACTTTTGGTCATTATGATGTAGTGCTCTCATCATTCTTACTGTTCTCTAAGTATTGCTGGGAAAAAACCACCGAGGGTGGGCAAAACCAGCAAGTGCAAAGATGTGCTTAAATGAAACTCTACAGAATTGAATTTATGGCCCATTGTGGCTTGTGTTTGCTGTACTACAGTGCAGCACTGTACCAAGCTGAGTATAGTTCAGCAAGTAATTTTTTAGGTTAAAAATGCAAAGTACGTGGAGGTCACATGATCTCCAGGTGTTAATTATCGAATTCAGCATATTAAAAACCGTATTGAATGTTCTTAGTCACCATTAAAGCCTATTTTCCTAACAGATTTTGCTTACCTTCTGTTGAATTGTAACTAGCACGGAGTATGAGAAAAGTAATCTGTTAGTATCCGACGTTTTAGGCTCCTCGAGTACCAGTGCAGGCGCTGCCCATGGTCGTCCCACCCCAGGAGCCTGACAAACCCCCTGCTAATGTCGCCACAACCCTTCCCATCAGAAACAAAGGTCAGTCCTAGTTCTGCAGCTTATTTTCTAAATATCCTTCCTAGGTAGAAGATAGAGGCTTGCACTTGTAGCAGAGTAGCTCCTATGAAGAGTGTTTATGGATTCAGTCAAGGAAACTGCAATTTTGATTTTTTTTTTTTAAATTATTTTTATAAGGATTTGCTTATCCTCCGAGTATCAGTCATCTAAGCCTGTAATCGTAAAACGTCAAGAAATCTGCCTAAGTAAATAGGTTAAAATCTCTAGTCTGACACACTGAACCAATGCAAAATGTTACCCAGAAGTCTATAGAAATTGGATCATGGAAGTTGCAAAACCCATGTTAATCTCCATATCATAGTTGATTTGATAACTTGTGTTTCCTTAGGGTAGTAGTCTGGGAGTGGGTTTGACTAATTGGATTGAAGGCGGAATTTCTTGTGCAGTAAAATCCTTAGTCTGATGTGGCTCAGGTCCTCCTAGGACTAAATTTGCATCTATTTTGCTCTCGCCATTTTGACACTTAATGCTTTCTGTACTTAAGAATTCTCGTCAAAACCCAATTTTTATCAAGCATCAGCAGTAGCAAATACAGGCGTGCATGTCCTAAAATTAATCCTGTGTGTACACTTGTATTGTTCTGGAGATACAGCGAGGATGGCTGGAAGAAACTGGGCACCTCCACTGCCTCAGATCCTGAGTTTTGATTTGCCTTTCGCCCTTCAAAATTAACCGATTGTTGCTTCTCCACCTGGTATGGCAGAGCATGTCAGCTGTGTTACTGGGGACTTCTGCATAAAAGACCAGTTGGATTAGTCCATCGCTTGTTCCTGCAGGAAGGCTGAAATAGTTGCCTTGCCTGGACAGAGAGCTGAGCTTTGACACAGGCCAAATCGTGTCTGCTGTGGATAAAACCTAGTGGCTAAAGACACCCTGTTAGGTCCTGCTAGATCTAAGTGACAGTCCTGGGTTCTGGCACTCTTTGTCACCTGAGCAAAGCTGGATACCTGGAGCGCAAGGATGCCTAGTTGTAGAGAGCCCAGCACTTCTTAAAGCGTACCAAGTCGGTTGCAAAGCCGGCGGCCTAGTCCCAGTCCTAGAGATGTTTTTGTGTCCCTGGGGCTGCGCTTTCAGGGCTGTAAGCATTTGTTTATGTCCCAGCACCATACCAGACGCAGAACACCAAGTAAAGAGACAGCATATCCTTGCTTTTTGTTCCCAGTTTCCGTGTAGCAGCACTCGGTAGCAGCGGCTCGAGACAATCGCTTCCTTTGGCAAAAGCGTGCCGATTGCTGGAGCAGACCTGTCACCGTAGCACAGGGCTATGTGGGATGCATGTGCACTGGTGTGGCCTGGTAAATTGCAGTCTGACTGCTGGGTGCCAGCTGGCAGGTGTCCTCGGAGGGCCTTGGGGACACGCTCGCCTCCCGCGGGGGCTGTGGCCCGGGCGCGGCCGGCCACGCAGCGGCCCAGCAGTAGCTCTGTAATGAGGATGCCGTTCGTATGCACTTCCATTGGTTCTGAGGGGGTTTCTTTTTCACACAGCTGCTTCTAAACAAAAGTCCAGCAGTCATTTGCCAGCAAACAACCAGGATGTACAGGGTTACATCACCAATCAGTCTCCAGAGAGCATTGTAGAAGAGGCTCAGGGCAAGTTGACAGAGCTGGAGCAGAGGATAAAAGAAGCCATAGAGAAGAACGCTCAGCTGCAGTCCCTGGAATTGGCACACGCCGACCAGCTCACCAAAGAGAAGATTGAGGAGCTGAACAAAACGAGAGAGGAGCAAATCCAGAAGAAACAAAAGATTTTGGAGGAACTGCAGAAAGTGGAGCGAGAGTTACAGCTGAAAACTCAGCAGCAGCTAAAAAAGCAATATCTAGAGGTAAAAGCGCAAAGAATTCAGCTCCAGCAGCAGCAGCAGCAACAGTCTTGCCAGCATCTGGGACTACTGACTCCCGTTGGGGTAGGAGAACAACTCTCAGAGGGAGACTATGCACGATTGCAGCAAGTGGACCCCATCTTGCTCAAAGATGACCCTCAGCAAGCTGCTGCGCAGACGGGTTTTGCACCAGTTCAGCCTCTGGCCATGCCACAAGCTTTGCCTCTGGCAGCAGGTTCCTTACCTCCAGGGTCCATCGCAAATCTTACAGAACTGCAAGGTGTTATAGTTGGACAGCCAGTGCTGGGCCAAGCACAACTAGCAGGGCTGGGGCAAGGAATACTGACAGAAACACAGCAAGGGTTAATGGTAGCCAGCCCTGCTCAGACGCTCAATGACACGCTGGATGACATCATGGCAGGTGGGTTTACATTGTTATGAGCAGGTATAATATTTGCTTGACCAGTCGAGGGTATGTCCACTTCTTTTTATGTGTGTGTGTGTGTGTGTGTGTGTGTTTGTGTATTCCCACGAGCTCTATGGCAAGCACCACTCGCCCTCTGATCCCTGTCTTGAGGAGTTGGGAAAACTAGCTTTAACTTTTCAGTTGGCAGGGTGAGCTGAGCGGTGCCTGGTGGTCAGGTTGGTATGGTGGAGTGGCATTTCTGACTCGTCATGGTTTGGGGAGGGGTGTATTAGAGTTCATGTGGCAGTTCTGTTTTGGCCTGATTGTAGCTCAGGAGGAGCACCATGATGGTGTGGGTAGTGCTCTGGACTAGCTGAGAGCTGACTGGCAGTAGGCTGAGCAGCTGTAGCACCACAGCTAGCCTGTAAAACGTGAGGGACCTGCAGGTTTATCTTCAGAATAAGGGCTGCTCCACTTGGCCTTATATAGTCTACTTATTGGAAACTTTTTATTTCTACTTGGGAGAAAAAAAGGTGCTAATCCTGTAACTCTCTGAAACGTCTCCTCATAAAAATGGCTGCCAGCAGAAAGCATGTTTATTAGCCTTACCAAACTCTTGTCATTGCTTTGGAGAATTCTCTGCCCAGTGACATGAATGCTCTAAGGCCTTAAGCAGTAAAAGAGGAGAATGAAGCAGGTTGTAAATGCAAATTGTCCCTGTTTTATTTACACCTCACTCAGTTGTGCTTCATCTGAACCCTTTCCGTGCTACAGCAGTCATTGAAATACCCCTTAGCTGAACACACATGAGCTGGTAGGACACAGTCTTTAAAAAGTGTTCCTTGATGCAGAAGTGTGAAGATGCTCTTAAGCTAATGCAGTGTCATTTTTACTAGTGCTGTCTGTCTGAACAAGTCTGCTTTGCAAAGCTGTTAGCATGAGGGATGTGTGCCAGAGGAAGGCAGGTCTCCAAGAAGGTGTTAGCCCAGGGCTGGTCCTGTGTGTACTGCCCGAGTTGGAGCACAGTAGTAGTACAGAGTCAGTGGAAGGTAGGGTAACCGATTGAAACTACCAGTGGTGGTTTTTTCAAGCACTTGGAACACCACTTTTGAGGTGAGAGAGACTCCTGATGAGTGCCCTTGTGTCCAGGCAAAGCTTCATTAAAGGTGACAGAAACTTTTTTGCTGGAAGTCTCGTGTTAGAATTGAAGCACAGACGTCAAGATTGGAAGTGGATGAAAACACAAATGTGTGCATGAAAAAGTAGATAAAATTACATATAGCATGCACTGACAGTAACAGTTTCTCTCATGGATCTGCTGGGGTGCAGGACACCATGAATTTAAAAGCTGGGATGGTTGCAGTTGTTGGTAACTTGTAAAGAATCTGTGCAATGCACTTGAGTTGAACCAGGAGTTAGGACATTTGAGACCTCTGTTTAGTTGCATGTCACATCTTGAGAAGGTGTGATTCCAGGTCACCTGCCACATACCTGAGTGCCTGTGTGTGCCTTGTTGGGCAGTCAGGTATTACCAGTGGGAATTTGAGGGGATATTCTGGTTCTGCTCAGCCCCACTTGTTAGCAGTGCACACATGCAGTTGGGAAGGAAGTCTGAATACCTTTTCTGTCAAGTGCCTGGTAATGGGGTGTTTTTTGAAGCAAGATCAGACACAGGATTGAGTATAGAACTTCAGTGCTAGCCTGTAGTGAGTCCCCAAGTCACAGTTTAATGTGGAGCTGAAATGGACTCAGTGTAACACAGAACATTAAAGTAGCCACTAACTCTGTGTACTGCTTAAAGAGCAGCTTCTAGAATATTCTTACAGATGTAAATTCTTGTTTCAGAGATGCCTTGAGTTTAGTTCCATGGCAGAGCTGTGTTTACAGCACCAGTTGCAGAAACAAAGCTTCACCTTGACTGTGCAAACTTGATTTAGTGTGCATCTCTGTGCTTAATTAATTGAAAACAATGGCTAAGTAGTAAATAATACTTAATTTTTTTCCTCTGGGCTCCTTTATGATCCTGCTGGAATTGAGGACAAGTGAAAGGTTTGCTCTTGAGCTTCAGATGTCAGACAAGTTTTTTGCTTGCTGTGAGGCTCGTAAAAAGAAGGATTTTTTTAGGATTAGTTATGTAAGGCTTGTATGGAAACATTGCATCTGTTAAGTGGTGTGGTAAGGATCTAAGGAGAAAAACCACCCTGTTTTTAATAGCAGGCTTTTTACAAAGTAGGAACTGTTCCAAGGATTGTGTCCAGTCACAGAGCTTCGCAGAGAACTTCAGGAATCTTGAAGCACTTGATAAAATGCATTCCTGGAAGCTACCTTGTGGGTTGAGTCAGTTGGAAATGCAGCTGTCTAAATTAACACGTCAGAAAGCAAGCTGTAAGCTTTTCACAGAGACTCAATACTGAAAAAAATAACAGTAGAGTGCCAGCATCCCAGGAAAATCAGGTTGTATCCCACTTGTGACCTGAGCAGGAGCTGGGGGCTGACCTGCCTTAGGCTGCCTTGCACACTCTTCACTGATAACCAGCAAGACTGCAGGTGTGCACCGGTCCTCAGGCTCCATCCATGGAGCCCTTCTTGCACAGCAGCAGCCCAGTGTTTGTGTTGGAATTCAGAACATGCAGTGTTACAGTCCGAGGCCTGTTCTGCATCTCCAGTGCTCTAGAGGGATTTTAATCCTGTGTGGCACCAACATGGTTTGTAATAACTGAGGCTGCTACAGAGAAATTGGGGGCAGAGAAGGAGCTGATGTGGAACAAGCCTGTAGAGCTGGCTCAAAACCAGCTGGAAAAAGCTGAGATGTCTCATACATTTCTTGTAAGGTATTTTTTTATTCCATCCCTCCCCTTGCCTCATTGCTGTGTAGTGTGGGACAGTTTTTATCTGTCTGCTGTTGACATTGCAGGAGACCATCAGTGCATAAGGCCAGTGCTGTGCCCACAGCAAGACAGCACGTGTGGGACATGTGATGGCCACATGTGGAGCAGGGGGATTACATGGGCTTGTCACTCTGGTGAGGCCAGTGGGCATGGGGGAGGAGGTAGCTGCTCTGAGGGTGTCCTCTCTTCACTCAGGCTAAGAGAGAGTTGAGGTATGGACAGAAGAAAAGAAGATAAAGAGCAGGTCTGTTGCAGATATCAGTAAGCACAAAACTGATTGTCTGCTAGCCCAGCAAATGTGCAGGACTGGAAGTAGAGTAGTCAGACAGTGCTTGGTGATGTCTTCTGACCAAGAACCTTGATTAAGGTGTAGGGACTTCTGTACCAAGTCTTGTATATACTGAAATATTCCAAGAGTGGCCCAACTTGGAAGACTTGGTTATCCCAGGCATGAAATAATGATGTTTCCATGATGAAGTACAGACTTGAGTTCACTTTGCCCCTGGGCCATTAGAGTGGGGCAAGGAGCAGAGTGCAGAGATAAATATTTGACTGTCAGTGTGCTTAGCATGTAGAGTCAAGTTGGTCACTCCTCTCAGTGCTCCAGACTGCTCTGAAAATAATTTGGGTTATTCAAAACTTTGGATATTTTAGTTTGGGTGCCACAAAAATTCTGTTCATCACCCTTGGCATGTTCATTAGATTTTTGAACTCCACGCAGGTGATGTTGAAATAAATATAACCAAAGTGATTACCCATTAAAATGGATATTGTGTCCCAGTGAATTGTGCTGTAGGTATATGAGCTAAATTTGTGAGTTATTGCTGAAGCACCTGTCTTTCTTTTTTGGTTTGTTTGTTTTGTATTTTTTTTTTTGGGGGGGGGGAGTAATTGAGGGTTTTTGTTGTTTTTTCTCCCCTCACTACAAATGTAAAAAGTAGACTTTACCTGAACTGAGACCTTCTTAACTAACTTATTTTTTTTTTTAGCCAGAGAATTTACTAATGTCTCCTGTCATAGAGAAGATGCTTCCCAGTCTCCTTTTTGGGACTTGAGCAGGAATTCTTAGAAACTGTTTAAAACACATGCAATTTTTGACCTTATGTCAAAATATTTTGGCCCATCTTCAGTATGTTAATTTTCATCCATACCTAGTGTGATTTGGAGATAAGTTTTCAAAGGCACTCAAAGATCTAGATCAAGGGGGTTGGAATTGTGAATTCTGACTTAGTCTTAAATATAAGCTTAATGATAGTTTGTGTTAGAAGCTGAGGGTTCTTTGCTTCTCCTGGTGCCATTCATTTGCTTCTTTGCTGGGATTTTGTGTAGGAAGTGCAGAAATTCAATTAGTTATGGGTGTAAAATACAGCTGCCTTGCAGAGGTGGGAGCACACGACTGGGCCTGTTAGGATACAGGTCTTGTGGCATCACTTGGGAAAAACTGTTCCATTTTGCAGTTTAAAGTGCTTTTGTCAGCTGGACAGAATGTGTGGTGCTTCACCTTCTCCTTTGCTGTTGCACCTCAGAAACAGCCAGAGAAACACTGGAGAAGGGACAGGGAAAAAACCAGGGAGTTCTTCTGCAGAAAAGTAGGGAAAAGGGTGTTTTTCCCAAGAGCTGCTTTAGGCTGAGGTTTGCTGTGTGCTCCTGAACCTCCCATGAGCAGAAGGAACCTCAGGGAGCGTGGCAGTCGGTGCTATCTGTGTCGTGTCCATACACTGTTATCCCTGTCAGTGGTGTTACCTTTGCTTACCTAACACCTCGACCAAACTCTCTGCAACCTGCTGCTACAAAGCTTCCACTTCTCTGGTTTCAGCAAATTGTGCCATGTGAGCATCCTGCCCTGTTGCTTTTTTATGTTTATGGGGGGGCGGGGGTGAAGGCTGGACAGACTTCTACGTGAAAACATTTAAACTGTTTTAAGAAAAATTCCATAGGTACTTCTACATGAAAACATTAAAACTGTTTTAAGAAAAATTGCATAGGTACCCGTTGGTTGGACTTGTTCTGCAGCCCTGCTTCCAAAGGTATGGAGCTCCAGGTCCAAACTATGGCTGATTTGTTGTAGGAAAGTCTTTGGGTTAAAAAAAGAAAAAAGCAAACAATTTCTGGTGGGCTTTTAGAAAACATGTCAGTCTGATACTTAACTCTTTCTTTGATTGAATGCAGTAAACCTTTTTCATAGATGAAATTCTAAGAGTTAAAGGATCAAAGGTTGGGCTCAGTGTGTGGAATACGTATATTTGTGGAAAACAACAGTTTTTAAGGAGTTCCATCTGTCGGTGGGAATGCATCCCGCTGTCCCTTTATTGTCACGTTAGGTTGGGAAGTGTTTTGCTTTGACTAAGTGTGGTTCTTCTGTCCAACAGCAGTGAGTGGAAGAGCATCTGCAATGTCAAACACTCCTACCCACAGCATTGCCACCTCAGTGTCCCAACCTCAGACGCCGACTCCGAGTCCCATCATTTCTCCTTCAGCCATGCTGCCCATCTACCCTGCTATTGACATCGATGCCCAGGTGAGCCTGTCGCTCTCACAGATGCACCAAGCTGCTTTTTCCTGCATCCTCAATAACTGAGTGGTGGCAAAGAGCTCTGCTGTACAATGGATTGGGGTCTGGGGACTGGGTTTGCTGCTTTTAGAAAGCCAGAGCAACGCCCCTGAGAGGAAACCCACTTTGCTCTGTGCTCTCACCGAACAGAAAAGGGTCTCTGGATGACTGAACACTTGCATTTCTTATTCCTTTGTTGTCAGTGGGATTATGAGAAACAGCAGAGTTGCCTGCTGACAGAAGTGAAGTGTTTTCTGGCCTGGTATCCTAAAACAAAAATAAGCCTTGAAGCATTGCACACAGAGTTTTCGGTTGTGCTTCCTTCTTGTTGGCCAGAGATCACGGCCAATGTGATCTCTGAAACTAATAATTGCTGTGATTTTTTTTTTTTAGCAAGAGGAAATAAGTCAAGCTCTCATTTTCACTGAGGGAAAGGCTTTTCTGTATGAAAATAATTGTTCAAAGGGCAGCTTTGTGTTGACTTGCAGCTAGCTGGCCATCAGCAGAAAGCATACTGGCATATATCTATGCACAGCTCTGGGCTAAACATAACATGACTAAGATTGGGCAGCATGGAGCAGAGCCAAGGCATGAGATGATTAGGGAGAAAAGGAGAGAAACCTCTGGAAAAATCAGCCCTTGCTACTTAGTTGCTTGTGGCGTTTGGCTTGGATTCTGCCCTGATGAAGCCTTTGGCAGAATCAGAGTGCTGAGCATTAAAGACAGAATTCTTACCTTCATTATACCATCTAAAGGTCACAGTCAGGCAGTGGTAAAGAAGTTAATCTGGTTAGCAGAGCACAGATGAGAGCTCAGTTCTTGGAGAATCTCAGTTCTTGCCAGGATTTCTTCTTAAACCTCCCCGCAGAGCTGCCTTGTGAGGTAGAATCCTGTCATGAACCTGCACGCAGCTGTTGAGGGGGGCATCCATAAACATGCCCTTAGCTTATGGAAGCTTTTTCCTTGGGCATGGGTACAGTTCTGTTTTGGCTATAACAGGGGCTGTGCTTGAAAGAGCAAGTCTTTATCTTGTGTGTATGTCTGTTTGGTCTAGACTGAGAGTAACCATGACACAGCCTTGACGCTGGCTTGTGCTGGTGGCCATGAAGAACTGGTACAAACCCTGCTGGAGAGAGGAGCTAACATTGAGCACAGGGACAAGAAAGGTGGGTCTCTCACCATGGCAGCATGAACCCTGTCTGCTTCTAAGTAAATCCCCAGTAGGCCTAGACTTCGTGTGAAACCTGTAGGCTTGCTCTTCTGGTGCTGTAACTCGTGTCTTGTGTTCTGTTTCAGGGTTTACTCCGCTTATTTTGGCTGCCACAGCCGGCCATGTGGGGGTTGTGGAAATCTTGCTGGATAATGGAGCTGATATTGAAGCCCAGTCTGAGAGAACCAAGGACACTCCCTTGTCTTTGGCTTGTTCAGGAGGGAGGCAAGAGGTGAAGTAAACCTTAAATCTTGAGAAGCAGTGTGTGATGGCATACTGTGTCAGCACACTACAAGAATCTTCCAGAAAAGATGGAGTCACACAGGATGTGTGTTTAAAAAAGATGCAAAGACCTTCACGTTTTCCAGTTTACACATTACCACGTGTCTCATCTAGACTGCTTTTTCTCTTTTGATAACTGGACTGGTGCTGTGCAGGTGTCCTTGTGAATGCAGTCATTAGTGCCCCATTGTGGGACCTTAATGAGCATAATTAAATGTAGATATGAAAGTGAATGCTATCATGAGTATTTGTGCTGAGAATCAGGAGTTAGACACAAATGGGTTCCATATATGAGCCTTATCATAGTTTTTGGGGGGAAAAAGTGGGAAAAAGCTGGGCTTTGGGCAGCAGAGATGATGTCAGAACACCCTCCTGCCCAAATTTTGGGTTTGACAGTGTATTTGTTCTGTGAATTCATGGGAAAACACTCTGATAGAGAATTGTGCAGATCTGATCTAAACTTTTGTAATGCTTAAAACCTGGAAGGGAAGCAAATTTAACATTGCACTGGCCGTGACACCACGGGTTTTCACCTCAGTGTACGCTGTGATTTTAAGTTGCTAGACAGTTCAGTTTCTGGTCAAGTCCTCTGCAGGAGAGGACAAAGAGCAGGAGTACTTCGTACACCGTACTGAAACTGATTGTTTGGGTCTGGCTGAAATAATTGTGAGGAGATCTGCTTTTTGTTATTCTGCTGTTGAATTTGGTACACTCATGAGCAGGGAAGTTTTTTTTTTTAAGGGAAGTTTTATGGTGGCTTTGGGGACACAGGTGTGGCCTCATCCAGTCATGAGGGCAAGGAGTATAGCAAAGCAACTGATTAAAGTGGCTTTCTTACCATTGACATCTTCCAACAGAAGATTTGGGTCTAAAAAGGATTTGTCTTGGCTAGATTTGCAAGTTTGGGAGCAAACCAGATGTTATGTGTTGAAACACTGCAGGTGGTGGAGTTGCTGCTAGCTCGAGGGGCAAACAAGGAGCACAGGAATGTGTCTGATTACACACCTCTGAGCCTCGCCGCCTCAGGTGGCTACGTGAACATTATCAAGATTCTGCTGAATGCTGGGGCAGAAATCAATTCCAGGCAAGTTCCCTTCACAGCCCTTATCTCGTGTGCTCGGGTGTGAGTTATGGGAGGAAAGTGTGTGTGTTTTCCCTGCCTAGTTTGCTCTGTGTGTGTGCGTTTATGGCATGCTTTTTCATCCACTGGGAGGTAGAAAACAGCTCAGGTGAGAGCTGCACGGGTACAAGCAAAGGGCCAAGCACAGGCTATGAGTTATAAGCACACCTCAAAAGAGATGCCCTTCAATTTGAAGCCATCAAAAATTAAAAGTGAAGTCTCTAAAGTAGAAACACTTGTCCTAAGCCATACTGCTGTGGAGAACCTTTTCTAGGTTCAGTAGAAGTTGGTATGCTGCTGATTTTTCAGTGTGTGAATACCCTGCCTCCATTAGTTTATTGCAGTCACATTTCTGAAATGACCTTTAAAGCAGTTGTGGTTCTTTCTTTCTTCTCTTTCAGAACTGGTAGCAAATTGGGCATTTCTCCCTTGATGCTGGCAGCCATGAATGGGCACACTGCTGCTGTCAAGCTGTTACTGGACATGGGCTCTGATATAAATGCCCAGATCGAGACCAACAGGAATACAGCTCTGACTCTGGCCTGTTTCCAAGGAAGAACTGAGGTGGTCAGCCTGCTGCTTGATAGAAAAGCTAACGTGGAGCACAGAGCCAAGGTAAAGAGCAAACAGCTGGAGGGGCTGCAGAGGGAGGTGCTTGTAAGTCATGGTGTCTGTGTTGGTACCTGATTTTCTTGCCTTTGTGCAAGTCAACTTCTCTAGTTCAGTTCTCTAGCCCAGTTAACTGAACTGAATCAGATACCATAGAGAAAAAAATGGCTGCATTGAAGGGCTAAGGTTTTGGTGGTTGCAAAGCTCATCAAAACGTGTGTTTCTTCAAAAAGGTGTTGATTCATCTTGAGGTGCTTAGAAGCATAAGGACAGTGACCCATTGTGTTTGTGAGTCAGATAAACACTGGGTCTCAGGTAAGCCACTCCCCCCACTAATGGCTTCTGTCTGCTTGTCCCAGACTGGTCTCACTCCGTTGATGGAAGCAGCCTCTGGGGGATACGCAGAGGTGGGCAGGGTCCTGCTGGACAAAGGTGCAGATGTCAACGCTCCCCCAGTCCCTTCATCCAGAGACACAGCTTTAACCATTGCAGCTGACAAGGGGCACTACAAGTTCTGTGAGCTCCTCATTAGCAGGTACGGTGTTGGCAGGTGAGCAGCTTGAAGGAAAACCTGGCTGTGTTTAGGCTTCGTTTTCCCAAAATGCAGTCACATTTCCAAATACCCAGAGAGGGTCAGGAGATGGGAGAGGTTCTGTGTGTCTGAGTTCTATCACATAATTCAGTTTATGCCAAGGACTCACATGAAGTTCTCCTTGGGGTCAGAGTGCTTCCTGCCACCTAAAGGCAGGGTTTTGATGGCATGTGTTTGGTGTTGTAGGGGAGCTCACATCGATGTGCGGAACAAGAAGGGCAATACTCCACTGTGGCTGGCAGCAAATGGGGGCCATCTTGATGTGGTCCAGCTGCTGGTCCAGGCTGGAGCTGATGTGGATGCAGCTGATAACAGGAAGATAACTCCTCTCATGGCAGCCTTCCGAAAGGTAAATGGTGGAGTTGAGCTTGGCTCTTAGCTAGGATTGTCTTGCTCATCCCTACGTAGACGTTAGAAGTAGAACATACTGACAGAAGCTACATATTTCATAATATCTCAGTTACTTTGAATACTTGGCCTTGAATCTCCAGAAACAGACACATGTGTCACCTGTGTAATATCTGTGTTCAATTCTAATTGCAGTTTGCTTTATAGGCAGTGTAGTGAGTCTGGTTCTGGTGTGTGTGAGGGGTGAAAATTGCAGCGTGTTTCTGTTTGATAGAACTGGGGGGAAATAGGATTTATGCAAGAGAGGGTGAGGACTTGGGTCAACAAAAGTGCAGTTTTGCCTGATTTGAGTCTACAAATGATTTCTGTTAGTAAGGGAGTGTAGTTGAGATGTTGCAATACTGAAAGCATTGCAGATGACTGTAGAAGCCTGAAGCTGTTAAGCTGATAGAAATGGGCATCTGAAAACTGCTCAAAAAAGGCAGAGGTTTTTCAAGTACTTCTGGAGTAAGGGCAGCCTGATGAGAGGTAATTAGTTGCCTTTTCTGGTGGCAGATATGTGCCTCGCTAGTTCAGAAGGTGAGAAAGATCTCAAAACAAGCGTTGAGAGCTTCATGTGGTGAGGAGTTGGAAATAAATATTTTGCAAGGAGTGCTGGGGCTGAAGTGTTTCTCAGTAAGCCAGAGGCAGCTGGTGTGACAGCAAGTGTTGTCCTTGAAACGTGTTCTGCAGGGCCACGTGAAAGTGGTGCGTTACCTGGTGAAAGAGGTGAACCAGTTCCCCTCGGACTCGGAGTGCATGAGATACATTGCAACCATCACTGATAAGGTAAGGGGGCAAGGAAACACTTGAGGAGGAGCAGTGTTGTGTCTCAGCCTCAGAGGCAGTGATCTGGCCTCTCTTCAGCTCACTGGCCAGCTTTCAGCCTGAGCATGAGTCCCGCTGGAATTTTTGAGGAAAACCAGCAGGAAATGAGAGCACGTGGCACTTTGTTCTCAATGCACTCTGTCATTTCAGGAGATGCTGAAGAAGTGCCACCTGTGCATGGAGTCAATCGTTCAAGCCAAAGATAGACAGGCTGCAGAAGCCAACAAAAATGCAAGCATTCTGCTAGAGGAACTGGACTTGGAGAAGGCAAGTGCAAGGAGTTGCAGCTGGGAATATTTCTCTCTTAAAATTGCTATTTCACGTTCCTTCAAGATGATAAGGTTGATAAAAGTAGTTATTGGGGTACAGGAGTGTGTGTAATGACCTTAATTGGAGTGTTCAGAGCTCAGCATCTTGCTGTTCAGGTAATCTTTGGTCTTGCTGTTATTCAGAGACATTGGATCAGGAAATTCCAATATAACTATTTCCTCTGTACCAAAAGAAGGATTTCTGAATGTGATTTGTCAAAAAAACGAGTGTGGCATTTTCTAGTCATACTCATATGGATTTAAGGTCTAAACCCAATTTTGTGTCCTAAATATTAAAAAAAATTAACTAATTTACTGAAAACCATGATACTGTAGTAGAAATAAAATGGAAAAATCAAAGGAAATAAAAAGCATTTGGATTTTTTGAAATGCATGGGACATCTTGTAATGCTATTCCATGTGCTTGACTTGTAGCTAAGGGAAGAAAGCAGGAGACTGGCTCTGGCTGCCAAAAGAGAGAAGAGAAAAGAGAAGAGGAGGAAGAAAAAAGAAGAACAAAGGCGAAAACTAGAAGAAATAGAAGCGAAAAATAAAGAGAATTTTGAACTTCAAGCTGCTCAGGAGAAGGAGAAGTTAAAAGCTGAAGGTGATTACTGCAATTATTCTGAGAAAAGAATGAAATTCAGTATGAGCTGGTATGATATCTGTAATAGATTTGTGGATGTCTCATAGGCAAGTTCTTTATGTGTTTCTTGGAGCTTTGCCAAGAAGTTAGTCCTAAAGTTTTTTTTGATAGGACAGGTGTGATTTGGAAAGCTAAACACTCAGGTTTCCTCAGACCAGCTAAGTTACTCGTGCTTTTTCTTTCCTCTTCTATCAGATGATCCCGAGGTCCCAATGGAGCCTCCCAGTGCTACCACCACCACCACCATAGGTATATCTGCAACCTGGACAACGTTAGCAGGCTCTCATGGGAAGAGGAATAACACCATCACCACAACGAGCTCCAAGAGGAAAAACAGGAAAAACAAAGTAACCCCTGATAACGTTCAGATTATATTTGATGATCAGCTTCCCATTTCCTATAGCCAGCCTGAGAAGGTGAACGGGGAATCCAAGAGCAGCAGCACTAGCGAGAGCGGTGACAGTGACAACATGAGGATCTCCAGCTGCAGCGATGAGAGCAGCAACAGCAACAGCAGCCACAAGAGTGACAATCATTCCTCCACAGCTGTCACCAACACACAGAGCAACAAAAAGCAACCGTCGGTGCTCGTCACTTGTCCAAAGGATGAGAGGAAAGCAGTGCCTGGCAAGTCATCCATCAAGTGAGTTCCTGTGACCACGAATGCAAAGTGCAAGTCATCCTTTTTTTCTCCCCCACGTAATGACAGCTTTTAATTCCTTTTGCAGGTTGTCCGAAGTTATTAATGAAGTGACGAGTAATTCCTTGTCTACTTGCACAAAATCCGCTCCTTCTCCCCTTTCTTCTCCAAACGGGAAGCTAACCATTGCTAGTCCTAAACGTGGTCAGAAAAGGGAAGAAGGTTGGAAGGAAGTTGTGAGAAGGTAAGCAAAATAATTCCCCTAATTGCCGTTGATGCTGCCCTTTGTGTAGCCTTCCTTGGAGTTACTGAATGACCTTCTTAGTGGGTTTGAGGTCTCACAAAGCTGCTGCTGCATAGGTTGAATCAGAAAATAGAGTGATTCTTTTGACCAGCCTGCCCACAGCTTCTTGCCATGGAAGTGTTTCCCACTTTATATTGTTTCTTTTTTGTGTAGATCCAAGAAGGTTTCTGTCCCATCAACTGTGATTTCCAGAGTTATTGGCAGAGGAGGATGTAACATCAACGCGATCCGGGAGTGCACGGGAGCTCACATAGACATTGACAAACAGAAGGATAAAACTGGAGACCGAATCATCACCATAAGGTGGGTGAGCAGGATCCTGCATTGGCTCCGTCCTGGGGGTATTTTCTCCTTGTAGAATGTTTGTCTGCATAGGAAAATTAAAGGCTTGATCTGGTTGTTCCTTGGAAGATCCCTTGAAAGCTGGGAAGATGAATGGGGTGGGGAAACAGAGTACAAGCACCAGCAGGTACAAAAGATGGCTTGTGAGAAAATTAGTGTTGGGATTCTGTGTTTGGGCTTGTTAATGCATGGTGAAATGTGAAGGAATATTTAGGGAAGCAGATATTTTTTCCATTTGAGTTTTTTGGGATTTGGAGCATTCAACTTGAACTTCTTGAGTAACTGTCTGCAGCAGGACTGTGCCAAGCTCAGTTTTTTAATAGAGAGTTATTTTCCTGTTTGTGTTAGGGTGATAAAAGAGAGGCTGGATACTGTGTGGGAGGTCTTTGACTATAACATGTGTAAATGCTTTGGATGCACTTTCCCTGTCCTTCCTTTTTGTAGGGGTGGCACAGAATCAACCAGACAGGCCACGCAGTTGATCAATGCTTTGATTAAGGATCCAGACAAAGAAATCGATGAACTTATTCCAAAGAACCGTTTGAAAAGTTCAACTGTAAATTCCAAGATAGGGTCCTCGACTCCTGCCACCACTACAGCTGCTAACAGTTCTCTCGTGGGCATCAAAGTGACCACCGTGGCTGCTTCGTCGACATCTCAGACGGCCTCCGCGCTCACCGTGCCTGCCATCTCCTCAGCATCCTCTCACAAGAGCATCAAGAACCCCGTGAACAACGTGCGGCCCGGTTTCCAGGTTTCCCTCCCGCTGGCGTATCCTCCTCCGCAGTTTGCACACGCGCTCCTCGCCGCTCAGACCTTCCAGCAGATCCGTCCGCCGCGGCTGCCCATGACGCACTTCGGAGGCACCTTCCCGCCGGCCCAGTCCACGTGGGGCCCGTTTCCCGTCAGGCCGCTGAGCCCCGCCCGAGCGACGAACTCGCCGAAACCTCACATGGTGCCTCGCCACAACAGCCAGAACAGCGGCGGCGGCGCTCAGGTGAACGCGGCCGGCTCCTTGACGACGAGCCCCACGGCGACGACGACTTCGGTGGCTTCCACTGTGCCTGGATCTTCGGCGAGCGGCAACCCGAGCTCCCCCTCGGTCAGGAGGCAGCTGTTCGTCACCGTGGTGAAGACGTCCAACGCCACCACCACCACCGTGACGACCACGGCGAGCAACACGAGCACGGCGCCCACCAACACCACGTATCCGACTCCTACTGCCAAAGAACACTACCCCGCGTCCTCCCCCTCGTCTCCCTCTCCTCCCGCGCAGCCGGCGGGCGTCTCCAGGAGCAGTCCTCCCGACTGCGCGGCGGCCTCTCCCAACAAAGGCGCGCCGCCCTCCGAGCCGGACGCGGGCAGCCCGCCCGCCGTGGATGCGGCCGGCTCGACCGGCGGCAGGCAGCCCAATCCCGGGACCGGCGGCTCCTCCGTGCATCCTGCTCATCAGCAGCCCCCGGGAGCTCCTCTGCCGGAGGCCAGGCCCCCTCTCCAGCAACCTCAGGTTCCCGCACCAGATCCTCGCATGGTTGTGCCTCCGAGTTTAGCGGCGACGAGCTCATCCGCTCCGGCGGTAGGCGCCAGCAGCGCTCCCGTGACCTACCCCGTGTCCCAGCCGGCCGTGGGCTCCGCTCAGCCCGCGGCCAAGATGGAAACCCCAGCCATCAGACCGCCTGTCCACGGGACCGGCAGCGTCCCCAAGAATCCGGCTCCCGTGCAGAACTCCTCCGTCGCAGTCCTCAACGTTAACCACATCAAACGGCCCCACAGCGTTCCTTCTTCAGTGCAGCTTCCTTCTACCTTAAGTACACAAAGTGCTTCTCAGAATTCGGCCCACGCGGCGAACAAGCCCATGGGGAACAACTTCAGTGCTACCCTGCCTTTTGGGCCCTTTAGTACGTTGTTCGAGAACAGCCCCACGTCTGCTCACGCCTTCTGGGGCGGCTCCGTTGTTTCCTCTCAGACAACACCCGAGTCCATGCTCTCAGCTAAGTCCTCATTTTTGCCAAATTCAGATCCGTTACATCAGTCTGATACTTCCAAAGCCCCAGGTTTTAGGCCACCGTTACAGAGGCCAGCTCCAAGTCCCTCAGGTAAGCCTCTGGCTTGTGTCCATTCCATAGCAATACAGTTCATTCTTGTGTTCTTTAAGCCAAGTGGAGTTCATTTGAAGTGCCCTGTCAAATCTAGTAACTGTTAGGCAGCTGATGGGCTTGATAAAATAGGCTGAGAGGATAAAACACTCTTATTTTCAACCCCTTCCCTACCAGATAGTGACTGTTCCAGTTTGTGATACCTTGTCCTGAGGCTGCAGAAAAATGTGCAGCATCTTCCAAGGGCTAGGGTGGTAAAAAAGTGGTGTTTAATATGAACGTGGAACTTAGAGGAGGTGTGTTCTCTTAACTACTAAATTTGGTCCAAAAAATGTAATTTCCTTGACTGCTTGCATTTTTTAGTGAGATGTTTTGTTTTCTGCCCAAAACGGAGGCCAAGGGGTTGTCACAGAGCCTGTTCTGTAGCTTTGAGAAAAGTACAGAGATGGTTTGGACCATTTCTGCCTGATTTTGTAGGAGCACTGAGATGCTAATTGATGGAGAGAAAAAACAGCACTTTCTTTCCTATTTTGTGAATATGATGGTGTTGATTTTTTTCATCTTGATATACTAGTCAGCATTTTGACTAGGGCCCTGTGTGCCCTAGATATACAGATGGATAAGTCTTAGATCCCTGAGATTTTTATTTTTCCTCTTTTTCATTGAAGAGGACATGAAGGGAGCAGTGATTCTTGTGTTTGGGATTTCATTCTTGGTTTAGGTGTACAGCACAACTGCCACATACTGAACAGACTTGCAGAGTGTGAAGCTTAATGCTCCAGTTGCCTTTGGAAAGTTGTAACACACGCCCCCAAGGACAGATCGGATAAAAGTTTTCCTTTCTATTTCCATGCTGTCGGAGTGCTGGAGCTGTGGGAGTCACTTGTGCCCTTTTCCTCTCGTAGGTATTGTCAGTATGGATTCTCCCTATGCTTCTGTAACACCTTCTTCTACACACCTGGGGACCTTTGCCTCGAACCTGTCGGGAGGGCAGATCTACGCGCCCGGGACGCCGCTGGGCGGAGCGCCTGCAGCTGCTAATTTCAACAGACAGCATTTTTCCCCTCTTAGTTTATTGCCTCCATGTTCATCAGCATCAAATGGTGAGTTCTGGTCAGCGGGGAGCTGCTGAGAAGCTGCTGTATAAATGAAATGGTCTGGCAGAACTGCGTAAGGAATTCCAGGATCAAATCCTTAGGGCAGGTTCTGGTTCCTCCTCTACCTTTGGCCCCTGCACTTAGGAGGTTTTTTTGGACAGAAAACAAATAAGCTGTGGAGTGCTGGCTTATTTAGGGAATGTGTTAATCTCTTATATTGGCAAAAACCATGACAAAAAAACCCCAGGGAACAAATCAAAAAGAGGAAGAAAAAACCAAACCAAACAAAGACACAAGTTTACGTGTTTATTTCAGCTCTGGTTCAGGATATAATCCTCAAATCCTCTGTTGCTGATAGGCAGTGATGCTTAGTTAAGGTTTTGTGGTGTGTGTCCTCCAGTGGCTGAGCTACCAGGGCATGACAAGCATTTTATATAAGGGGCTAAATACTGGTGAATAACTCTGTGATCTGGAACTAAAGTGATCCTGAGGTGGATGAATGTGGCATTAACCAGCTCCCCTTGACAGTTGTTGGACACTGGGGGCCAGGTTTGTGGGATCTGGCTGCCATCTCTAAGTGCTGCTGTTGCTCTCCTTGCAGAATCTCCTGCTCAGTCCGTGTCCTCTGGAGTACGAGCACCCTCTCCCACCCCTTCAGCAGTGTCCTTGGGATCAGAAAAGCCCAGTAACGTTTCTCAGGACAGAAAAGTTCCTGTTCCCATTGGGACTGAACGGTCTGCACGCATTAGACAAACTGGAACGTCTACTCCTTCTGTAATTGGGAGCAACTTGGCTGCTCCGGTGGGACACAGTGGGATCTGGTCCTTCGAAGGTATAGGTGGCAGTCAAGGTATGTGCTGTTGATAGATGCACTTGAGTTGATCACACCATTGTGTTTGCCAAAGTTGGCTTCAGCACGGGAGCATGCAGAGTGAGTGCCTGAAGACACAGAAATGTTCTTTGCAAAGGCTTTGGAGCAAGGACTTCTCTTGGCCTTCCTGTCCACTGAATTGTTTTAACAGGGTTTCTGAAGCCCTCAGGGGTTCTGAAATGTCTTGGCTGTGGAGATTTGGTACTCCCAGGTCGGAGCAGGAGAAACAAAAACAGGCATGAACACAGTGAGGATCATTGAATTGAGGGAGAGGGGAAATTGAGGTGTCACAAGATAACTGTCTGGAGTTTCTGGTTGATAAAGAGGTTGTTTGTACAGTAGGAGTTAATATTTAATTTGTAGCTAAGGTAGAACTTTTTGTGCTGAGGAAGGTGCTTTTATAAAGTGATAAAATTCCTCATTTGGGTTTCTTTTATTCTTTTCAGCCATTCACCTTCTACTAACACAAGGCTCTTGGCTCTCCTGAGTCACGTAGAGTCTAGTATTTTGGATTTTATTAATAATTTCAGTTAGTGATCCTACAGCTTTTCTTACCAAACCTGTCAGGAGCCTTGGATGCAATTTCTGAGAGACTGATGAACTTTTTTCTTATTGATTGTGTTTTTTGTGGGGAATTTTATTTTTAATTTCTTCAGGTTTTTCTGCTTGGGATGGGGGGTATGACTGTTGAGACTGTGTTGGATGTGACCTGTGGATGTCCTGTCAGCCTCCTGCACAAAATGGAGTTTGCCATGAGTTCTGCCTGTATTGCTCAAGGCTTTATCCAGTCTGCTCTGGAAAACCTGCAAGGGTTGGAACTGCTCCACCGTTGAGAGCAATCAATTCTGCCCCTTGATTGAGTCCAGACAGCTGAAGGTTTTAATTGACTGACTGTGCTGGAGTTTATCCCCAAATAGAAACCCTTTTTTTACTTCCCTGGTGGTCTTTTCCCAGATAAAGCTTTAGAAATTCCCTATTTATTGGCCTTGTGTGGCTCTATAAGTTGTCCATTGTGCATTTCTCGGCTTTTGGGATGCAGCTTTCTTTCTGCTTTGGTCAGTGAGTTCAACATTTTGATTTTCAGTTCACATTGGGATTGGCTCTTCTCTACTTGAGTATTGGAGTGCCTCAGAAATGTTGCTGTACCCCTTCTCCGATTTTTTTTTTTAATGTTTTGTTCTGAAAATTGAATTTTTAGATGTCTGGGGTTTGAACTGTAGCACCAATACCAATCTGCCTCTGATGAATTCACAGAATTAGGACATGAGCCCATGTCTACAGCTCATCATTTTCTGGTTTTGGTTTGCACAGATACTTCTGTGTCCCTTAGAATACGAAGTAATTAATGGAAGAATGGTAGTGAAGTAGAGCAAATAGTCTTCATAGTGTACATACCCTCTCCACAGCACCAAAGGCACGAGGAATTGAGGTTTTTGGAGGATCTGAGGTTTTTGGAGGAGGGAGAGTTAGCCCAAATTCCAGCTTTGCTGTTGAAATGGAGGAAAGTTGCAGGGGCAGCGCTCTGGTTGCAGGTAACTGTCCCAACCTCCTGGCAGCGGGGCTCGTGGCCCTGCAGGTGGCTCTCCTGCTGCTGTCCATCCGTCCATCCGTGCACGCAGGCCGCGTGCTCCTGCGCCGTGGTGCGGGTGGGCCCTGAGCGCTGCGGGCTGGCCGGGGGCGCCGTGGCTAACACGTGCCGTGTCTCTGTGCTGCTGGCAGACAAAGTGGACTGGTGTCACAGCGGCATGGGCAGCCACATGATCCACCGGCCCATGTCCGACCCAGGCGTCTTCTCGCACCAAGCCATGGAGAGAGACAGCGCGGGAATCGTAGCGCCTTCCGGTACATTCCATCAGCCCGTCCCTGCAGGATACATGGACTTCCCAAAAGTCGGGGTAATGACCTCCTTGGCCCCCTGTGCGGCGGGAATCCCCTTTTGTCCTGCCGGCCCTGCAGTGGCAGTGGCGTTCCTGGAAGCACCCTGACTGTTCCTTTCCTTCCCCTCAGGGAATGCCTTTTTCTGTGTATGGGAATGCCATAATTCCTCCTGTAGCCCCCATCACAGATGGTACTGGAGGCCCCATCTTTAACGGGCCTCATGCTGCTGACCCATCTTGGAACTCGCTGATAAAGATGGTTTCAAATTCCACAGAAAACAACGGGCCTCAGACGGTAATTGCTCCGGTTTTTTGCACTGTGTATTTCACTCAAAATGTATCGTGATTCCTGTCTGTGCAGTTAGGCATTTGGGAAAAGAAATCTTGGGGCAAAGTGTCATAGGAAAAGCCAGTTCATGTGCTGTTAGTTGAGCTTTCCCTTCCCGAGAAGGGAGCACAGCCACAGGGCTGCTGCTGGGCTCTGTAGTTGAGGATGTTGTGACTGTGTTAGGGGCACCCTGAGGAAGGCAGTAAGTACCTCTTTGCTGCTCTGATCTCGCCTGGCTTGTCCACTAAATATAATTTAGGCAGAGGGATTAATTCCCCTAAACCTCCTGTTCTTCCTCGGGAACTAATACTCTAATGGAACATCAGTAGCTCTGGTTAGATTATATCCTGTGATTGTGTTTAATTGGACAGTGATCCCTGTTAGACTGCTACAAAATAAAGGTGTTTCTGGGCTGAATTGGCTTGGGAATGATCCAAGCTGTGGGGAGCACTCCCAGCTCTGCTAGACCATCGGTGTGAGGGAGAAGGGGTTTGGCCACACTTCAGGTATTGCTCTGGGGTGGCTTCTCATCCCTGCAAGGTGATTGCCCGTTAATGAGGAAACTTTGTTCCCCAAAGAAAGCTGTACTGGGTTAGACCTGGGATTCCCCAGAGCTGGAGGTGTTAGGGGAAGATGAGGTGGCAGGAATCACGTTCTTGTTTGTCTGAACTTAAGGTCAAGAAGAGATCACGTCCCTTGCTCTGGGAATGGAGGGATTTGGGAGCTGGGCTGGGAAGTCATTTGCTGCACCCCCAGAGCCCTGTTCATGGTCCTGGGCAGGAGAAGAGTGAGCCCTGCAGCCTCCTGTGGGCCGTGCCCTCTTGGAGCAGCCCGAAGCACGGCGCTAACGCAGGTTTCTCTTGCAGGTGTGGACTGGAACCTGGACACCTCACATGAACAGTGTGCATATGAACCAACTGGGCTGAGTGGGATCAACGTGCTGGCCTTGAGATTCCTTATTTTGCAGAGGAAACCACAATTGGCAGAAACAGTTTATGTGCTCCCAGATCATTCTACTGATGTGCTTGACTGAAGTGTGTAGGCTTTTTGCAGAAGAACTTACTAACTGACCTTTTTCTGTGAACATTGTGACCGCCCATTCCCCACCATCATATGTTTCAACTTAGTTAGACTTTCTTCTTTCCTTTCCTCCTCTTTTTTTTTTTTTTTTTTGACATAACTTTCTGTTGAAGCTGTTCTTTGGCTGGTTGGTTTTAGTACTGTAAACTGCTTCTGAGCAAACACAGAAATTTAGCAAAATTATGTAAACTTGATCCTGAAGTTTTAGAATGGCAAATAAATGTACAATTGTTTACATAACAAATGGCTAAGCAGAAAGTAAATTTCAATATGTCAGTTATAGAGGCTCTACTTTATGTAGACTTAAATTAATGTGAGATATGTACCTTCATATTCAGAAATCTGGATGTTTCCTTCATACATTAAACTATTAATAAGCATAACTTTTCTACTTGTGTAATTTAAGTGATAAAAAGAAAAACACCCCAGGCATTATCAGAGGCCATTTTCCAAATGCGTATTGGATTTTTTTGAGAAGACATAGATTCTCTATTTGACTTCTGAGGAGAGCTTCCCTGCTGAAGGCTCCAGGGGCAGGTCTCTTCCAGAATCAGGCCCATGAAGGTTTCTATGGAAGAGTCTGAGTGGGAATTCCCATGTAGAGGTAGCAGGAGATGAAGGAGGGTGGGTCCTGTGAGGCCGGGCTGGGTGAGCAGTGACACAGATCCAGTCAGGATCCCTGTGCAGCTCCCTTAGAGAGCACTTAAAGGAGATCTACAAGTCGGATTTAAGAAGTATTATTTGGTTTTATTATGGTTCCTCCTTAGAAAACTAAGCAAACACCTCAGCTGGCTGCTGAAGCTACTGCCTTTTAACTATTCTAGTATTTGAGGTGTCCCCAAACCTTTTGCATACCCAAGGCCGTATACCTGTCCTTAGGTGCTGCTCTGAATAAAAGCAAGTTCCTTTTTCCGGCAGTCTGATCTCCTGAAATACATCCTGTGAAGATCTGGTGGTAGCAAAATGGATCCCAGAGCGAGGAGCTGCTCGGAAAAAGGTTTGAAACTCCATCTCACACCTTACCATGGTGTGGGTGGGTGCCCTTCCCCTCTGCTGCTACAGTCATGTGCTGCAGGCTTCAGTGCTGGTTAGGGTTACTGATTGTTAATCCTACTGGGAAATAGTGCTCAGTATTTATTAGCACCATGAATTCCAGAGTTTTGTTGAGCTGGCAGTTAAATCCGTGCCTGGGGCAGTAACAGGCCTGGTGCCACCACTGGGCAGTGTGCTGGGCATGGGAGATCCTGAGTGGGGGGGAATTGGACCATTTTTATTGCCAGATAGTTTTAGTTCCCCCCCCAATAAAATTATTTTATTCATCCAGTAAACCAAGGAATGCACTCTTTTGGGAGCAGGCAGGTGCTGTTTATTTGGGAAAAGGGAGCAGAACTAGGGTTAGGAAGAGGAAGAGAGCACAGTGCAGTGTATAGCCTAAAAGATGTTTTGACCTCTCCTTGCACAGAAAAGGGTAAGGAGACAGGTCAGAACCTGGCTGGGCAGGAGAACATTCCTCCTGTGGAATGATGAAGTGCTTGGCAATGATGAATTACTGTAGAATATAATCTTCAGGCTGAGAGAGTTGGGGCTGTTGGCCCTGCAGAAGGGAAGGCTGTGTGGGCTCCTCGCAGCAGCCTTCCCGTCTGGGAGGTGGCCTAAGAGGGGACTCCTTGTCAGGGATTGCAGTGCTACGACCACAAATAATGGGTACAAATGGCAAAACGGGAAATTTAGGCGAGCTAGTGGCAGGAAATATTTACTGGAAGAGGAATGAGACAGGGCCCGACCCCGGCAGGGCTCAAAGCCGGTTTGAAAAACGCTCCCAGTCCTTCGGTGTGATTCCTGCGGCCGGCCGGCGCAGGGCCTAGTGTTGGACTCGGTGGTTCCTTTCCGAGTCAGCACGGGGTGCGATGTGGCGGGAGGCGTCCCGGCCCGGGGCACCATGTTCCCACCCACGCAGGGCACGCCGTGAGGCGCCGCCCTTCCCGCCCTCCCGTGCCCTCAGCCGCCATGGCGGCCGCGGGGCGGCGCGCAGCGGCGGGGGCGCGCGGGCCGCGCATGCGCTGCGGCGGCGGGAGCCCGTCGGCATGTGGCGGCTCGCGCGGGCGGGCGCGCGGGTCCCGCCGGCCCTGGCGGCGGCGGCGGCGGCGGCGGGAGCGGGGCCGGGCGGGCACGGCGGCACCGAGGGCTGGTACGAGTGGGCGGCGCGGTCCCCGCCCGTGCACTGGGCCGAGGGCGGGCTGGCGGCGCTGCAGGAGGCCACCGGGCTGCCCTGCTGGGCCGCCATCGCCGGCGGGGCCGCCTTGCTGCGCACCGCCGTGACCCTGCCGCTGGCCGCGCAGCAGGGGCGGCTGCTGGCCAAGGTGGGAGCGCTGAGGGGCTCTGAGGGAAGGGCCGCTGGAGGGCTGAGGGAGCCGCCGAATGAACATCGCGATTCCTTTTTGGCCGCGGGGTTGGGCGCGTTTGGGGTTTTTTTTAGAGGATTTCGTTACGTTTTGTGCTTTTTGTGGTTGTAGAAGTGAGCGTCTGTCGCGCCCTCGCGTAGTGGGGTCTGCTGTGCTGTGGCTGGTGGCTTTGTTCACTGCCAAGTTGTGTCCTCATGGCCTTTAATTTATTACTCTTCATTTTATTTATCTATATATACAATTTATATATTTTATCATGTGTAACACAATATATTTGTATATTATGTACAGTATATTGTAAATAATACGTTCTGTTATATTGCAGTGGTTTTGCTTTGTGCATTTAAATTTTTCTTAAACATATATGCATTTTCTATTATTATATATTTATATTTATATGTTATCATTAGTTTTTATAATTGTCTGTTTATTTTTTTATCATTGAGATGCCGTTATAGCTGGTCTTTGTAAGTGGAGTAGCTGATTACAAGTCCTGAATGCAGGCAGAAAGATGCTTGTTAAGAATTGCCCTGATTTCAGCTGTGATAGAAATCCCTTTATTCTTAAAAAAAAGTATAAAATCTAAAAAGATAAAAATTCTGTCTTCATTTCATGCAGTAGGAAGAGAGTATCTTTGATTGTTACCGTAATTACCTGTCACTGTTACCTTCACGTGGTAATTTTGTTTAAAGATGAAAGGTATTCGCTGATGTTGAACATGACATTAACAAGCTGCCTCGTCCCTCACAGGCATTTCCTGTCCCTACAGGTGTTAAATTACAGTAGTAATTAATATCTTTGATGCCTGTGTTGGTATTAAATCATAGAAGAGTAATTAATATGTGTAATACCCATAGAGGTATTAAATTACACAGTAGCAATGTGTATTAATTACTGTACATCATTAATATGTATTAATTCCTGTACAAGTATTATGTTTTACAGTGATAAGTCTAATACTTGTTCAGTGTTGGGTTACCAGGGATAACTAATGACAGAGGTGAGGAGAGGGAGCGAGTGTTACCTGCCACTGTGCCCAACCAGTTCTCCTTTTCTTTAGCTAGCTGGAAAACCTGCAGCCCGAGATTAAGGAGCTTGCCCAGCGCCTTCGCTATGAAGTTTCAGTGCGTGGAAAGCAGCTGGGCTGGTCTGAAAAGGTGGCCAGGTAGGAGGGGGATTGTGCACGCCTCCCGAATCCATTCTGGAGTCAGGCGTGGCAGGAAGGAAGATCCCACAGGCAGCCCTTTTGCAGCAAGGTTCTGCCACGGCCCACACCTTAGATTTTCTTTCCCCGCCTGTGATTTATTTATTTGTTCTGTTCCCTTTCAGACGTTGTCCATTTCAAAGCTCAGACCTGTGCTTTCCTCTCCGAAAGGTCCCACTTTGCCCGGAACATGCGGAGGATTGTCACGGAGCTCTACGTGCGGGACAACTGCCACCCCTTCAAGGCCACCCTGCTGCTGTGGGTGCAGGTCCCCATGTGGGTGTGCGTGTCCCTGGCTCTGCGCAACTGCAGCGTCGGTGCCCTGGGCTCTGCAGGTGGGGGAAATGCAGCTCTGGGGAGTTTTGGGGACGGGAAAAGGTGGTGTCCCACCAACAGGTGCTGCACCTGGGCACAAATCTTCTCTCACTGTCGCCTCTTATCCACTTCCTGCCTTCACAGGCACCTTCTTGGTTAAAGGGCACAGTGTCCCGAGCTTGGTGTACAAGCCGATATAAAAAGCCAGTCAGCTACTCAGGTTTCAAATCTAATCTAGTTTAAACTTAATTAATTAATATAAAAAATGAGTAATAAATATTTGAAATCAGTTTTAAACTTAATGTAGTCTGACGGTCCTGTTTAGCAAGTCATATTACACGTGCCACACCACACTCACTGTCAATCTGTATTTTTTCTCCTTCCATGTGAAATACTGTAGACAAGGTAAATACGTGATGGCCTTTTACATTTAAAAAAAAAAAATTAAACTGACTTTAGACAGGAGTTTATACTTTGTTCTTTTAAGCAAAGATGTGGCTAGTTCTACAGCTACTAAGAAAAATATAATTTTCTTAAAATCAGGAAATAAACACTGTAGGTTACTGCATTCCTATTTTCCTCGTTGGCTTGTAAAATATTTGAGATTGAAGTAATTTTTATCGCAGATTTATCTGTCTGTGGCTGTCATGAGCTGAGCCGGGTCTCAGCTTGTATCCCTCACTTTTCTTATATTGGTAGCAGAGGGTTAAACCAAGGATCTCTGCTTTAATTGTTCTTACCATGTGGATAAAACATTCCTAGAAACTCGGCTCTCTGATTTACCACTGGTACAGTTCTGGCTCACTTGAGACAGCAAATGATACTGAATTCTGTATTTTCTTCAATTTTTTCCTGTAGTGCAAGAGCAGTTTTCTTCAGGAGGAACACTGTGGTTCACAGACCTCACAGCACCTGATTCCACTTGGATTTTGCCAGTGTCCCTGGGGCTGGTGAATTTGCTGGTGGTGGAGGTATGTTGGGATAAACTTACAGATCTGACCTGGAGATCTCTGAACAAAGGACACCTAAACATTAAAATACACAGAGCAAAGAGATTGTGTTTCACTCCTGCCCAGGCCATTTAAAGCAGGTCAGATAGGACATATCTCAGATCTACTTGAGCTTCAGTAATATTTAGTCTGGAGTGCAGTTTGTTTTAGGATGCTGCTCCGATGAGATGTGTGGGTGTTAATCCTCAGTACGGCCGCTTCAAAAAGAGCGTGTTTATAACTGTGAGTTTCTCCCCTTTCAGATCTTTGCTTCCCAGGCAAAAATGCCAGTTTCACGGATCCAGAAGTTTGCCACCAACTTCTTCCGTGCAGTGTCCGTGGTGATGGTCCCTATTGCTGCCACTGTGCCCTCTGTAAGTACCCAGGTGACCTCTGGGATGTCACCTGTGCCTGGTCTGTTCTGGTGCTTCAAGGACAGCTGAAGGCCTCACGTGTTTCGTGTCTCCACTGCTGCGTGCTTAAGAAAAGTCAGATGTTCTATGTATGTTTAAGTCTGTTGCCTTTGGGATGTTTTTGTTCAAGGAGGAAGACTTTGCAAACCTGAAAGGTATTAATGACCTTCATGTAGCCTGAAAAAGGAGAGGAAAGCTTTGTGTCAAGACACGTAGGTGAATGTTTGTTCACTGGAAACCAGCGTAGTTCTTAAATTAGGAAACTTTCCACATCTTTCTTTCTTCAAACACTTCTCATCTTTACCAGGTTTTCTACTGCAGAGTGTTCTTAGCAAAAATAAAGTGTCTGCTTGTTAGGCTCAGTTGTAGTTTCAAATACAGAAGTAGAAGCAAGTTTAATATGAATTAATTTAAGAGCTGTCAAGCCTCAGTGTAGATGGCACTTTTCCCCAGAAGAGTTCAGAGACAGACAGTTACATTTCACATGGAAGCCATTACTGCAGATGAGAGCAGGAGCAGTGGTTTAGGTGAGTTGTTTTTATCAATCCCTGGGAGCAGCCCACAGCCGTGGCTCAGGAGCAGCTGCCTGAAGCTGGTGCTTCCCCTGCCTCCAGGGAGCTGACCCGTGCTTGTGTTGTTGCAGTGCATGGCGCTGTACTGGCTGTCCTCGAGCCTGGTGGGGCTGGCCCACAACCTGCTGCTGCGCTCGCCCGCCTTCCGCCGCCTGTGCCGCATCCCCAGGACCTCGTCCCACTCGGACACGCCCTACCGGGACATGCTGGCTGCCCTGGCCTCCAAGTACGGCTCCAGGGGACAGCACCGCTGAGCTCCAGCAGGAGCTGCCTCAGGAGTGAAGCCGTGCTCTTCTAGAGAGATGTACTTACTTGCTGTATATTTATTTTCCAAATAAAACGCTGGCTGTCCATGAGGAAGGATTGGTCAGCAGAAATGTGTCTTTACTGGGAAGCTTTGTTTCAAGGGTGGGCCTTTTGCAGTTGCAGTAGTCCAGAAATCCAGGTTTGTCTCCTGAATTATCATAAGAAGTTGGGCAGGTGAGTGTTAAATAAAGCTGTGACCTGTATACAATGCCTCTCTTTAAGTCCTAAAGGTGAAAAGGTTTGGGGTTTTTTTGGTAAAATGATCAGGAATTAGTTATTTACTTTAACTTTTTAAAAGACTTCAAGCTACTACTGTGATGTAAATAACAAAAATTCAGAAGCAGAAATTTTTAATGCTGACTTGTAAGCATTTATTTGAGTTGTTGTGATGACCCAGTGGAACTTTACAGATAGGGCTGACTAAAACCAGCAGTTCAGAAGAAAAAGTGCAGATGTCATTGGACTAATAACACTGCACTTTACCTGTGGGGATGTTTCACTGAGGTCTTCCACTCTTTTCACTGTTAGGAGTCTCAGAACATCAGTGATAGTTTTGTCTGGATGCTGCCAGGATGTTTTATACCCAAAAAACTCCAAAACAGGTGTGAAACTGAAGGCAAAGCGGCCAAAAGCATCTCATCTAATGGTGTCTAACAGTTCAAAACCCGCAGGTAAGGAGATGAGAAGGTATGTGATTAAGCCCTTTCCAGGTCTGCATTACAGGTACGATAATGTTCTAGATTTTTAAAAGGTCTCAGAGGTTTCTCTGGATGAATATTGTCATTTTGCCTCCTCTGAAGGTGTTGGGAAAAGACTGTGCAAAGGGCAGTGAAGTTTTGTCTGGGAAGCTGGTGGTAGAGGGAGCTGGTGCTCCATGCAGTGCTGAGCAAAGTCAGCTCTCCTTCCTCAGCAATCTCACCTGAGAGGGGCTCACGTTCCCAGCCTGGGAAAGGGCAGGCTGACAGCAGCTATGTCTTGTGTGCAGTAAAAAAAATTATATTTCTTGGGAAGCATAAAGAGGGCTGTGAAACTGGTCACTGAAAAAAATGCCTCACAGCTCTGTCAGGACGCCATATGTTCGATGCAGGAAACTGGCTTTGTTAGATTTGCAGTTCTCCATTTATTTATCTTTATTTTAAACCCTTTTTACCTTATAAAGTTACACCTAAGACCTGCCAGTGTGAGTTAAAAGAGAATTAGGTGAGTGTATTTGGTGGTGGATTTGTCACAGCATTGTTTTGGGTCTGGGAGAGGCTTGTTGGGATACTGCATGGACTTAGGAGGGAGCCTAAGCTTAAGGAGCTGAAGTCAGGCAAGTCCAAGTTCCCTGAATGGGTTCTGTTCAGAAGTGCTGAAATATCCTGGCTGGGTTATACGTGTTTCATCCTCTGTCTTGAAGATGCAGTGTGCACTTGGAGAGCAGGGCTGTGATGCTTGTTATCTTTGGTGATTGTGCCCTGCAAAAAGATGTGGTTTACACAAAAGCTTAGCTCTGTTCCCAGCCATAGTAACGACTGTTCCAGTGCATTGTCTGGCCTGAAATCCTTGTCTCAGTGTTAGATGCTGTTCCTAGGAAAGAGGATTGGAGCTTTGCTGTTTGCCTTTTTATGCCTTTACACCTTGCCAGTGCACCTGGTTGTTCTTTGGGGTGGTTTTAGTGGGGAATTCAAACTCCTCATCCGAAGCTCAGTTACTAGGGTGGATTCCTTGAAGTGCAAGAATTTTTTCCCGGACTGAGTGTCATTTTTGGCACGGTTCCATGGTTTCTGGAAAGTAAAAAGTGTCAGAGTCCTGTTGGGTGCACTGCCGTACACACGGGGGTGCTCCAGCTCCTGTCAGCTGCAGGGCTGCCGGGTTCTGAAATCCAGGACAGGCAGGCAAGCCCTGGACTAAAACATTTTTCCTCCTCTGCTTTCATCTTGGTGCTGTTTCAGAGCTTAATCAGGCTGTCCTTCACAGTGTACACTGCTTTTCCACCTCGCTGCCGTGCCCCTTTGAAGTAACCCAGTGTTCAACCGTGCTGAGTTGAAAATAATGGGAAGAACTGAGTGCCTTGCTGCTCCCTCTTTGTGGCTGAGGATGCCCGAGGGAAGCGGGCAGGCGTCAGAACAATCCCTGGTTGTCTTTGCAAAGCCCTCCAAAGTTTGTGCAGCCGTGTGGCCAGCTGCCAGCAGGATCCCTTTTTCACTTGGTATTATTAACCTACCTATATTTAATTAATCTGACTGATTGCTAATGGTAAATAAGGTATTCTTCATTCCTTTGAAGCTCAGCATGGTGCTAAAAGCAACAGCAGCTGCTGCAGTCCTGAGTGAGGTGTTCTGTTCTATTTTCTGAGTTTCAGGGATCACAGAAAAATTCAGAATGAAGGATTAGTGCTTCACATCAATGGCACCTTGATGATTTTGATCCATTTT
The DNA here is from genome assembly GCF_027477595.1 of Haemorhous mexicanus. Classification (NCBI taxonomy): domain Eukaryota; kingdom Metazoa; phylum Chordata; class Aves; order Passeriformes; family Fringillidae; genus Haemorhous; species Haemorhous mexicanus. Next base: position 1,198,556 of record NC_082344.1, read on the forward strand.
TGCTGCACAAAACTGTGGTGTTATGGGCTTTGGGTTTGGGTAGGGATGTTTGAAGAAGCCTGTGTAAATTAGGTTCATCATTAAGGTGAGTTCCTTTATTTAAGAAGTTGAGCTTTGTGGATTCATTTGTCAAGGTACCTATTCATAATCTGATTGCCTTAATTACCTTTGCAGTTGGAGTAATAGTAAATAACTTTTTTTAGCCTGTTTTACTTAATATAATCGCCTACTTTTGTTTGAAAGTGGAAGAGACCATTACTGCCTTATTTGTAGGGACTGGGCTTCTGGAGGAAATCTTCCAGCTCCCAGAATCCCTGGTACTCAAATCCCTAATGAAAATAAGGGGTTTGGTGGTGTGTGCTCTGAGGTTTAATATTACCTGGCTTTTCAGGCCTGGAGAGAGGTAGGGAAAGCATTTCCCTGTGCCAAGTACCCTGCCTTCCTTCCTGCAGGGAGGTCACACTCGGGCAGTAGAAAGGTGGTTTTGGTACTTGCTGCTGAGAGCAGCAGAGAATTTGGGATGCTGTCACAAGCTTAACTTTGGCTTTAGGAGTCCAAGGCTCAGACGTGTGAAATGGAGGGGACAGAGAGGTTGAAAAGCCACGTGGAATGCCAATGGCTACCACACAGGCTGTAGCAGGAAGAGTGTTAATTGGAAACAAACGCCAGCCTTCAGCATCCTCCACTCCTGAGAAAAAGGGCCCTGTAGATTCAGGAGTCTGGGGCTGAGTGTGTTTATCTGGAGTGTGCTGGGGAGCTGTTGGTCAGTGGTGAGCAGTTGTTCCAGAGAGGGTGGAATGCCAGCCCGTGGTGAGTGATGGATCCTTGGAAGCGTAACAGGGCAAGAAGGTCTGTGGATTGTAGTTAGAGTGTGATCATGGCAGGCCAGTAAAGCAAGCCAGGAAGTGCTTCTCCTCAGGTGTTTTAAGATGACCTGAGATGGGCCAGGAATCTTCAGACAGGGACAGGGTAAGTTTTGAAATACTTAAACTCGAGCAGGGGAGATCATCTGCTTGGCTTTAGGGCTGTGATGGATTCCCATTTGTCCTTGTATGTGTTTTTCACTTTGGGAATGTGTGTAGGAAAATGGTGCACTGTGAACCTTATCTGACAGGATAGCATTTAAAATATGGATTTCCTGAAAGTTTTGTAAGGCTGGATTTGATTTGAGAGGTCTAGTGGAGGTACCAGAACACTCAAGTGCTGTGATTTTCTTTCAGCACCTGTGATTGAACAGAAAACTGACCTCTGTCCTGCTGACAGGTTTATCAGGCATACCTCAGTGGGAGCTGCTGCAGGCAGAGAACACGTTCTTCTGGACGAATGCCTGACCTTGAGCCCTCTCTGTCTAGAAAATAAATGATAAAATCTTCTACTGGGGGAAATCAGTTGCTTAGAAATGTAGCTAATAAAATAGAAATAGTGGCTGTACTCTCTAGGCACGTTATTTCTGCTTTGAGGAAGTGCTGGAGATGGAAAGTTGGCAGACAGCAACTTTTTGGAGGTTTCATATCAATGTAGCCTAAACCTTGTGGGTACAGCTAAAGGGATTTTAGTTTAGATGTAGTTTAGAACTCGAGTTCTTGGTGCGTTTTGTTAAAGTCCAGCTGGCCACACAATGAAAAAAGTTTTTTTGGGTGTTTTGGTTTTTTTCGAAGGGTCTGTGAAAGGGTACTTGATACTCACTCAGCTGTTTGGAAATATTTCTGTTTCTTACTTTTAGGACTTCCTTTAATGCATCGCCAGAGAGACAGTTGAGCACTAGATCCTTATTAATTTTTGTAAGTGGAGAAGGTGCAGCTTTGTCAGAAGAGAAATGGGGAGGGACTGGAAGTGGGTCCATGGATTCCCAAGTGGGGCCATTTGCCAGGAGTCCCTGATTTTCCTCTGTAATCACTGTGCAGTTCATGGCTTTTATTTCATTACTGCCTAAGTGCTTGCTCCAGAGTGCAACTAATAATTCTGTTGTATTTTACAAAGTAAACAAGCTCAGATTAATTTGCTAATAAAACCTTTGCTAGTCTTGCATTTTTCCACTTTAAATGCTCTCTCTGGAAGGCTGCGAGATAAGCTTTGTTTGGAGATATGTAAAGTCATGAATTCAGCAATAAGTCCCCAGAGACTGACTGTGTCCATGACAGCAATCTTTAAAAAAATATATGGTGACCTTTCCCCCCTCAGATGCCCATTGTTTCGAGTGAAGTGACTGTAGAAGTTGAGGGGAAGGAGGAGCAGAGCTGGTGTGAACTGCTTGCATGCAGCATAGCTGTACCTGAGAGCTGGCCCTGCAGGTGGCTGCAGTTCCCCGAGCTGTGTTGGGTTGCTCCCAGCTTTTGGTGTGGCAGTGTTCCGTGGCGTGCCAGAGTGGAGCAGAGTGCAGCTGACAGGCCACGAGGGCTCAGAGCTGCAGAGTGTGCTTCTCCAGGGCTGCCAGCTCCCCCAGGACTGCCTCCAAGATAAGAATAGTCTGGCTGGCCTCTGGGTCTGGATCATGGTGGTTGCTGCCACGAGCTGTTTGCTCTTGTGGCAGCGCAGAATTTGGATTGAAGATGCTGGTGGAAAATCAGACTGAAATCTGGGAGGTGCTGCACTGCAGAAGTGAGGCCTTGACTGCTAAGCAGGTTCTAAAAACCCTTAAGATAGGAAATACTGAATATAGGGAAAAGTAACTCCATTACCCTGGCCAAATGAAATCTGTCTGGTGCTTTAGCCTTTCATAATATTTCTCCCTGCAGGTTCTGTGAGGTGAGAGGATGTTCTCAGGCTGTTAAATAATGCAAAGCACAGATCTGTGGTTCAGGGCTGAGCTGAGGAGCTGTCGTGTTCCTGTGCTGTCAGCATCTGTGGGTTTGGGTTGGTTTCTGTCTTTCCTCATTGCTCTTTGGATGAGCATCACTGGGACTTGTTGTGGGCCAAATTTTTTTCCAAATTTGGGCCAAGTGTGTTATTTTTATGCTTCATTTGAGTGAATCCATCTAAATCCACCCTTTCAGAGTGTCTCTGAAGTCTCAAACCTGCTGCTGCCAGCAGGAGTTCTGTGACTGATTTCAGAGGAATGAAGATTTCATTCTTTTCTCCATTTCCTTCCTCCTGAGAGTAGAATGATACCAAGATTGTTTCTTTTTTACCCCTTTGCTTATGCCACCATTTGGATGTGTACATGGACAAGGAAGATGTCTCCTGCTTTATCTGTAAATGACTGCCAAAAATACTGGAATGATTTAGCAACCACCACTTGTTTCTCTCCACAGTGTCTGGGTTATGGTAGGATCCTCTCTGACTGTTTCCATCGAAGTATTTCTGGTTTTTGGAAGGAAGCTGAGCAAATAAACTGCTCCTCATCATAGGTCTCTCCAAGTTTAGAATATCCTTCAAACTGCAAAAGAAAAGCTCAGAGAGGTGAACTCTGTCTGAAGTTTATCACTGATTAAACCCCCTCAGCTTATTTTATGTAGACTTCTTGCTTTTTTTTGGGAACAAGCCTAATTGCTATTCCAAGCTTGCAGCCTCTGTTGCCTTTTAGTACTAAAATTTGATGCTGGGATGCTGAATATCTTTGTAAACCCAAGGATATGCCGCCCCAAAGGCTTGATTCTCAAGCCATAAAGGCTTTGTGTAGGGAAGTATAAACAAAACTAATTAAGGAATTTTGAAATGCAGGTTTTCTGTTTGGGTTTTGTGCATCTTCACACCCTGAGGACACCCGTAAGGCAGGTTTTTCTCTTGCATGTCACAGGAGTTCACTGAGCCCTGGAAACAACAGGACCTGACTCCTAAGAGCTGTTTTCTTGAGTGCAGAAGACATTTTTGCTCTAAGGAGTTTACTCAGGGAGCCTCATTAGTGTTACATTAGTGTTACATGTGGCATGAATTCACCTCCAGAGACGTGTAACCATCGCCCTGCATCAGTGCATCTGGATGGTAGCAAGATTCTTTGATAACAAGCTCCAGCTTAGTTTCTGTCGAGTTATCCTTTTTTTAAATTTGAAGACTGCATGTGTGTCTGTATCCAGACACCAAGAGGGTACGTGGCCCAAGGGTGTGCATTGATTTGCCATTTCTTTCCTCACGCCTGTGGCTGTGTGTCACAGAGCCCTGTGAAATGGCCACAGACAGTTTCAGTGCTGGCAGCTCTGCCTCAGTGCACGGGCTCATGGCTGTTCAGGGGCTTGTGGACTGCCTGAGGCTCTTGAATGTGCTGTGGGAGATGAAGCTGGAATGAGACCCCCCTGCTGGGGTCCTAGGGTGGCTGTCCTAAAGCTCTCTGCTGTCCTTGAGGAGCCGTAGGTTGTTTAGCAGCCATCTGGCCTTCAAGCATGACATTCTTTGCCCTAAACTGCTCCCATCAGCTTTAGCTTCATCGTCTAGGAGGAATCAGAGTGGTGTGGTTTTACTGTCTGGGTGCTGGCAGCTGCTCCTCACGAGCTTGTTGGGCTCATTTAGACCCAAGCAGGAAACCCTAACTTGCCATTTGGAGTTTTCTTTGTGCTGCTCGTAGAAAAGTCCAGTGCACTCTGGGCTGAATGTTTCATTTGCTGTGGGAATTTGCTTTGGCTAATGCAGTTTTTAAGACCTGTTGGTTCATTCAGAGGTCGAGGAACATTTATGTAAGAGAGTCCTCAATAACATTCCTTTCACTTGGCAAGTTGAAAAAGCACAGCACCAATTTTTTCTCCTCTTTGGAGTATTAATTTTTCTGCATGGATCCTCTTGATTTCCAAAGAGTAAAGCTGCTTTAAAAGTCTGGATACAGCATCATGTAAGGGTAGAGACAGGCAGTATGGATTAATTCCCATTGATGGCCCTGTCTCCCTGTTAATGAGGGCTGTCCCAAACCCCAGCACACTAGGTTGTCAGGTAGACAGAGGTAAGGTTTGGCTGAACTTCCATACTCCTCCTTTCTGCAGTTTGGATTTTTCAGGCATCCAAACGTGGTGGAGATGGCAGATGTGAGGGAAGGCTCTGTGCTCTTTGTGTGTAGCTGCTTCCCTTCACTGAAAATTCCACAGTAATTTGGTGTTTTCTATCTCACACTTGCTAGGCGAATAAATTCTCAAAAGCATGTATCTTCTCTCAAATCCATAAAAACCCCCTCACTTTTTGGTAAATTCCACATTAAAAGCATCGGGTTAGGAAACTTTTGTACTGATTTCTTTCTCTGAGAAGGCAGACAGACTCCTGCCAGGTACAGCAAGGTAGGTTGGAGGCTCATTTTCCTGAGGTGCCTCATGTCAGTTCTCACAATAGGAAAGTGAAATATCTCTCCAGAGAGGTGATTTGGTTTTTTTTGGTTTTTTTTTTTTTTTTCATTAAATGCTCTTTCTTGCCCTTTCATATGCAATTATTTGATTGTGTGGGCACGAAATTCATGTTGGGATTATGTAAAGCTGAAGGAGGAGGAAAATCGGGGACACTGCTGAGACACAGGGGAGATCCCTGGCTGACTCCTGTGATTTCAGCTATCGTGGAAACACTTGAAGGAAGGCTACCTTTAACTTCATTTGCCTCCTCCTTGCCATTTCCTTTGGGACAGAATGATACTGATTGTTCCATCACCCTGTTTTATTGACAGATCCTGTGCCCTGCAAATGTGAACCCTGGTTTAACAACAAAAGTGTGTTTTATTGAGGAACAGTGGAGTTGGGTCAGAGCTGTCTGGTTAGGAGAGGTTTCCTGAATCATGCTGGGACATGATTCTCTAGAGGGGTAGCTGACATGGCAAGAACCAGGGTGAACAGCTATGTGCCAGAGTGTGGGCTCTCCTCCTCCTGGAGACATCACCTGGGCAAGCGAGGCAAATGACACGAGGAAGGGAATTTGAATAATGACAAGTTTTAAAAAATGAATTGGTGAAATGCCTGCATTGAAGAGAGCAGTTCTGGAGTCATATTTGAAATGACAGTGTGGCAGCTCTGTCACTCCACTGCTTCTTTCTCAGGACTAGGACTTTTTACTCACACAGATTTTTATGATTTAGAGAAATTAGGATCCATTTGTTGGGTACCTCAGTGGCATCAGAACATTGCCACTGCTCCAAACTGAGAAGCAGTGATGCATGTTTGATATGGCCAGAAAATAGCCAGTTCTGTCCCTTATCCCAGGAGAGTTACCTGCTAAAGCTGCTGTATTTTGCAGGTTTTTTGGGGAAAAACAAAAATAGGCAGTGGATGTGATAATTTCATGTGAGAGAAACCCCAGGTGATGGAAAAAAGTTGTTTTGTATAGTCCTGAACAAAACTATTTTGACCTTGAAACGTGCTCAGCCTTTTTTGTCGTACTGCAGTCCTTGCAGTTATACCTGTGGTGAATTAATCTCTTTGTTAGCCACGTCTGAGTGCTCAGGAAAATGGATCCCTCAGCTGGGTGAGCATCCCAGCGTTGCTTGTGTGCAAAGAGATGTCACCATTTTTAATAGCACAGCCTGGGAGGGTGGCTAAAGCTGCTCACTGCTGAGAGGGGCTCGGCTGGGCTTTAAATGAAGGTCTGTCTCTGTCTTTCTCTTACATGTGTGAGCCTTAAGAAAATCTGCAATTTTGCTCCTGATCTAGTAGGTGATTTTCTGTCTGTAACAGGAAAAAAAATGTGATTTTTAACTGTATAGGTGTGGAAACTCATGTCTCTATCCAGAACTGCAAGGGAAAGCTACTATTGTAAAGAAAGGTAAATTGCAGCTTCAAAATACTTCATACATTTATCCTTTTGTTCGTTCTAAAATTTTTATAATTTTGATAATTGCTCTCAAGCCTTTTCTAAGTGCTTTTTTGTAATGACTTTGAAGTGCTTTCTCAGATTTGTTTTCAATATGTTTGTCTTGTAAGCCACACTTGATCCAAGTATTTTACTACCTAGAAAAAGCAAATCCAGATTTTCAGTAAGCATTCCTGAATTTTTAAAAAATTTTCCATACTGCTAATGTATTGGAAAAACTGCAGTTCTCATGCAGTTCTCATGGACCTTTTTGACTTGAGGCCCTAATATAAAGCTAAAATAAAAAACTTCATTTCTAGCTTAGACTTTTATGTGCTTGACCTCCAAATTTCAGACACTTCTTTGCTGAAATTGAGCTAAACCTAGGCAGCAAAGTGTTGTGGTAAGTGAAGGGAAGGAGGAAAGTACTCATTGTGCTTACAGCTTCTTCCTTGGGTGGTGATTAGCTGGCCTCCTAAGATTATTAATGAGGCAGAGAAATTATTGCTGAAGCAATCACGGTGTCTGGTTTTCTCTCTGGGGAAGGAATTTGGGTTCTTTAAAAAAACCCCAAAACAACCTACACCTTGTTAGAGTGGGTGAAAGTTGGTGATGCTCCTGGCTGATGATGTTAAGATGCTGCTGCCTCATTTCTGCACTGTTTTTACCCACTGGAAGTGAGCTGTGCTGGCACAGGCGTGTCAGCAGGTAGAGCTCACACATTGCCAGATGTGCACATCTGTTGGACTCTGTGTCACTTCCAGGAGTTTTCACACTGAAGCAAGCAGCTTTCCAAATATTTTGTGGTACCTCAAAACACTTAATTTTTTTGTATCCATGTTTTCTAACTGCTCTTTTTCTCAGCAGCACTATTTTTTTTTCTCCCAAAGCTGATAGTCTGAAGTGCCTTTTGCTGCTTCATAGAATTCTCTGAGCCAGCTGCAGGTGATTTGCCTTTTCTTTCTTCCTGCAGCGCCGTTTGGGGAAGTTTTGAAGTGGAGGAGAACTCCAGCTGGAGTCCAAAGTCAGTGCTCAGGAGAGGGTCACCCTGCCCAAAGGAGCCTTCAGGTGGGTTCCCAAGGAGCATATGGGAAATAGGCTTTTTTCCTGTCATGGACTCAGAGAGTTTTGAGGTGGGAAAAGCCCTCCAAGGTCTAAGCCCCCCTGTTCCCCCAGCACTGAGAAGGACACTCTGCTAACCCATCCCGTGAGTGCCTCGTGCCACCAGTGAGCCAGGAGTAAGGCACCTGGGAGTGGGGTAAAAGGCAGTTCTTTATCAGGAGCCATTTAAAAGATGAGGTCTCCTTTCGGTGGGATCTGAGTTTGGTTTGGTTGGTTGTTTTTTTAAGGAGCTAATTTGGAGTTTAAGATTATTGTGCCCTAACCTGGTCAGTGTGTTTAGGGGAAAGTAGTTTGATTTACTCTGGGCAGTGTACAGAGAAAAAAACCAAGTTCTCAACAGGTTCAGTAACAAACTTTTATTTGCAAGCTTGCAAAGGTAAAAGAAGGTACTAGGCAAATTTTAAAACATTCAGACAAAGTAAGATGCTTTACAAGCTTTAACTTAGCAACCTTAAACTCAGCCAACTTTAACTTATCCAGACACTGCAAGGCACTTGCTAAGGTAAGGACTGGATTTTTTTTGTCTGGCTTACATTATATTTTATTATAGTTTATTTTGAGAAGAAGAAGGTAGGAGAAGAAAGAGGGAAAGAAAGAAAAAGAGAAACGAGAGAGAAAATATATATATCAATCACCCCAGGATGCCATGTGTTCTCAGCTGCTTCTAAATCCAGGGAAGTGGAGCACCTTAACCCATGTGTCCCTTCCTTTTATCTGCTCTGCTCTCCTGGGGCTCCGCCAGGCATGGATGCACTTTAACCTTCACTGCGGGGCCCACGCAGTCAGCCACGGCCATTCTGGGGCTCTCAGCAGGCCGTGGGTCAGCCACTGCCATTTTCAGGTCCGTCCTGCCATGGGCTCTCGGCAATGACAGCTCCTGCCATGGGCTCTCAGCTCTCCTTGTGGGTAAGTTCCCGCCATTTGGGTTAGGCTCTGGGTCAGCCACCACCATTTTAGGGTTCTCAGCAGGCTGTGGATCGGTCACTGTCATTTGGTACAGGCACACAGGTCAGTCGCCACCATTTTGTGGCCCTCAGCAGGCTGTGGGTCAGCCACCGCCATTTTGGGGCCCTCAGCAGGCTGTGGATCAGTCACTGTCATTTGGTACAGGCACACAGGTCAGTTCCTGCCATTTTGGGCATCTACAAGCTGTGGGTCAGTCACTGCCATTTTGGGTCTCTCAGCAGTCTCTGTGGGTCAGCCATGGCCATTTTGTGGCCCTCAGCAGGCTGTGGGTCAGCCACCGCCATTTTGTATAGGCACACAGGTCAGTTCCCACCATTTTGGGGATCTACAAGCTGTGGGTCAGTCACTGCCATTTTGGGTCTCTCAGCAGTCTCTGTGGGTCAGCCATGGCCATTTTGTGGCCCTCAGCAGGCTGTGGGTCAGCCAGCGCCATTTTGTGGCCCTCAGCAGGCTGTGGGCCAGGCGCCGCCATTTTGTATAGGCACACAGGTCAGTTCCTGCCATTTTGGGCATCTACAACCTGTGGGTCAGTCACTGCCATTTTGGGTCTCTCAGCAGTCTCTGTGGGTCAGCCATGGCCATTTTGTGGCCCTCAGCAGGCTGTGGGTCAGCCACCGCCATTTTGTGGCCCTCAGCGGGCTGTAGGTCAGCCACCGCCATTTTGGGGCCCTCAGCGGGCTGTGGGCCAGTCACCGCCATTTTGTATAGGCACACAGGTCACTTCCCACCATTTTGGGGATCTATAAGCTGTGGGTCAGTCACTGCCATTTTGGGTCTCTCAGCAGTCTCTGTGGGTCAGTTCCCTCCATTTTGTGGCTCTCAGCAGTCTGTGGGTCAGTTGCTGCCATTTTGGGGTTAGGCTGTGGGTCAGTTCCTGCAATTTTGGGGGACTCTGCAAGCTGTGATCGAGTCACAGCCTTTTTGTGGCTCTCTGCGGGATGTGGGTGCGTCATTGCCATTTTGGGGCACTCTGTGGGTCATTCACAGCCATTTTGTGGCTCTCGGTAGCCCATGGGTCCGTCACCACCATTTTGTGGTGCTCTGTGGGTCATTTACAGCCATTTAGGGACCCTCAACAGTCTGTGAGTCTGTTCCCAGAGTTTTGGGGCTCTAAGCAGTCTCTGTGGGTCAGTTGCTGCCATTTTGTGGCTTTCAGGGGGCTGTGGGCCAGCAGCCACCATTTTGCGGCCCTCAGCAGGCTGTGGGTCAGTCGCGGGCATTTTCTGTAAGGACACAGCTCAGTTCCTGCCATTTTGGGGCTCTCAGCAGTATTTTTGGGTCAGTTCCTGCCATGTGGGGGCAGGCTGTGTGTCAGCCATGATCGTTTTGTGGCTCTCAGCAGTCTCTCTGGGTCAGATCCCACCATTTTGTGGCTTTTCAGGGCCTTGTGGGTCAGCCACCGCCATTTTGTGGCTCTCGGCAGGCTGTGGGTGTCACTGCCATTTAGGGGCAGGTCACAAATGACTCTGCCTTTTTGGGGCAGGCCATGCAGTCAGCCTCAGCCATTTTGGTGTGGACAAGGGGCTGACAGTCCCTCAGAGGTGCGGGGTGGAGCCAGGCCTGCCTTATGTACAGAGAGCTCGGCCTGTGCCCTCCTGCCCCACTTCCCACCTGGGTTTTTTGAGCCAGTCAGCCACTCCTCTGGTTGTCCATGGTTCTCAGCAGTGACCAGGACCCGAATGATTGGGCCTTTTTATTTGTAATGCTGGTCCTAACCTAGGAGACGGAGAAAAAAGAGAGGAGAAAGACGGAAAAAAAGGAAAGGATTGACCTACAGTGGACAGGTGCTATTCCTGTAATCAAAACTGTAAGTCCAGTTAATACCAATATTCTGCTCAGCTTCTGCTCAAGATTCCAGCTTTGACCATAAATCAGTTCTTCTTTGTCCAGCCCTGTTATCCACACAAAAAAACCTCCACATCGCCTCTTGGAGTAATCCTGTCTGTGAAGCCAATATTAATGTTATGACCTGCCCCTGAAGGTGGGGTTAACTCAGGTTGTTCATAGATCCCTTGGGGTGGATTTGAGTGAAATGACTGGTGTTAAGTGTAACTATAATTATAAATAAATATACCTATAAATATAAATATGGGGGGGTTATTTTAGAACAGTCTGATTGCAGTGGGAAGGAGGTGTATAGCCATTTTGGTTATTTGTAGAAATGTAGCAATATAAAGCCTAAGAATATAATCCAATGAAATATGTAATGAAGAGAAAGAAAGGATAAGAGTAGAAACATATCCCCCCGCCTGTGGATCCAGCAATGACACATCATTGTTGTATTTCAGAAGTTGGTTGGTCCAAGTGATGGTCCTGGTGGTGAATCCATCAGGGGAGAGGGAAGTCCCTGCAACATGATGTTTGAGTAGTCTGTGTTTGCTGCCACGTTGTGAAGAAAATCCAACTGCTGAATTGCTGCGGGTCCCTGGATAATCACAGCAATTTTACAATTGCTAGGCATGTCCTAGTTTTTTGATTACATGAGTGTCCTCTGCAGGAGCAGGTGTGTATAATCTTTATGAAAGAAAAGATCCTCCAGAAAACCCCACTTGATGCTTCAGGTGGGTTTTTCAGGACCCTCCCCAGTTATCCCAACTGTAACCCAGGTTTCTTAAGCCCTCCTGCTGAGTGAGAACAGGCTCAGCCCACGGGGCCTCGGTGCTGGCTGCTCTGTATCTGTGGAAGCAGCACCATGATTGAGCCTTTCTTTGGACAGATCTGGGGTATCCAAGATCAGCTTCCTGCCTGAGTCGCTCCAGACAAGTAAGAGAAATCAGGAGATATTCTGCCAGTTTTCAGAATGGAAGCAAACTGTGTTTGTTCAGGTGGCAAAGGGGTGGGCTAGAAGGTGCAGCAGGAGGAGGAGAAAGCCATGGAGAGGCTGTCTGAGGTGGGAGGGAGTGAGGAGATAGGCAGGGAGCCAGGCAAGAGGTGAGCAGGGACAGAAAACATCTGGAGGGGAAGTGCTGACACATGCTCTTGTTTTATGTGTCACCTGGCTGTGAATGCTGCAATAAAAAATAGTCTCTTACAAGACAGGTCAAAAAATCAATTTGGAATTGCAGGCTTCATTTCTCAACAAGTCATGCTCCGTGTATTTCCGTGTATTAAGGATGTAAACACTTTCCTGATTATCATGAAGCTGTTTCTCTAATTCAGAGCGGTTTCTAAGCCATTCCAAGCAATTTTCTAACCTCTGCTAGAACATTTAGCAAATCTATTCTACATCAGTTCTTAGGCCAGCCAGACAAGATATTTACATCCTTCCCCCGCCCTGAGCTTTTACCACTGTCCAGAAAGAACACAGCAACTAAATCTTGTCCTGACGAGGCAGAACTATCCCAGCCAAGGTTCTGCCTCTTTGTCTGGCTGATGTCTCTGCAGTAACAATTATTTAAAGCACTGTGAAGTGCTGTAATTCACATGTCTCTGTAAATAAATTAGTATCCTGGGGGAAGGCTGTGGCAGCTGACAGGGAATGAGAAACTTGGAAAGGACCTTCTAGTCAGTATATTTCTCCTGACTTCAGGACAAAGAACCTGCCCGAGAGGTAGATTTGCAGATTGTAAGGAAAAGGAGAGGAGATAATAAAAGTTAGAAATGAAGAACAGTTTGATGTACATTGAAAGGGGAGAAGGCAGGTACAAGGTGCTCTGTATTTCTTTATATGCATTATGGTGTCAAGCTTAATCATTTCCATGTTTTAAAATGGTTCAGAATACAGTTCAAAACTTAAAATAAGAAGTAGTTCAGCAATGTTTGTTTTGTAGGCCAGTAGCTGGTGTAAGCCCGTAGTCAAATGAGGATTTCAGTGAGAGATTTTGTTGGGTTTTTTTCCTGTTTTTTTTTAATTTTAATAGCAGTAAATTTTTGTAGAAAACTATCTAATTCTTAATATCATAGGCTGATTTATATTGGAAGGGACCTTAGAGATGATTTAGTACCAATGTGTGTGCCCGTGGGTGACAAGGAATTGCCAGGTGTCAGTGAAGAGTCAGCAATTTCTCACTGCTCTGGAGAGTTATGATGTAGCAGAGAGAGGAGACTTGGCTTCAAAACTACAGGTGTCATCAAGTGCAGTTCTTTACTAGATCTGCCAGAACTCAGGATTTGGAATAACCTGGAAAGTGGATAAGAGACAGAATTCTTCTTTCCACTCTGGGGACCTGGCTTGATTGCTGGAGCTGCCTCCTCACGCTCTAGCCAAAGATAGCAGATGATTTTTAATGGCCACACCTCTTTAGGATTGTTATTTTTTTGTCTCCTCCAATAAAGGATGGAAGAAATGTTGTTCTGTTTCTGAAAAATACGACGGGCGTCATTAAGTGCTTCCAAAACTAACAATTCTTTAGAGAAACAACCGTGGTCTGGGGAGTAGTGGACTCAAATTCTTTGTTAGTGTCGTGTTTGCTCAACAGGACCATTATTAATTTAATTAGTATTGATTGTGCTGACCCAATTATAAATGTATACCAGCTTCTTCTGGTTTTTAGCAAGTTCCAAGGAAACGGAAGCAGTAGGTTCTATCATGGAACCACGGAATGGTTTGAGTTGGAAGGGGCCTTGAAGGATCATCCCAATCCACCTCCCTGCCATGGGCTGGGACACCTTCCACTAGACTAGGTTGCTCCAAGCCCTGTTCCAGCTGGCCTTGGACACTTCCAGGAAAGGTGTTTCTGCAGCTTATATTGTTGCATGACTAAAAGTTTGTGTTTACATGTGTTGAGTTTACAGATTTACTGTATCAACTTGCAGCACAGAGTTTTTCTTGGCTGGTTTCCAGCATTTGTTGTGGAATTGTGCAAGTATTCCTAATCCTTGAGAGAGCCTGAATTCAGACTAGCACACAGGGTGTTAATGAAAGCATTCTTGATGTTTGAAGTATTTTTTGTGCAGAGGAGTTGCTGCTTTAGAATGTGGTTAGAGGCTCCTTGGTGCCCTTGCAAGAGCAGCCTCCAAGCCAGGCAACTGGCTGATTTAGAGCCAGTGGAATTACTGCTGTCCCCAAACTCCAGCCAGCACCAGGAAACCACAAGAATCAAACAAACAATAGGATTTGTTTGGTAAAAAAAGATTTTTTCCCCAACCCTGCAAGATGTCATTTGTTGTACATCAGGGATTTATGGGGAGGGAGGAGAATTCCATTTCTTTGAGCCTGGTCTCAAGGGAATGTATGAGCATGTCCTTGGTCCTGTGAAGAACTTCTGAACTGCTTCAGGGAAGGCACACATGGCTTAGGGACTGGTCAGGACAGCTCCCACAAGTGCTGAGGAAGTTGAGGGCAGCTCATGTGTGACGTGACTTCATCTCTTCAGCTTCTGAAATGAATTTTGCTTGTCCTGTACTCATCGGCGCCGTGGTTTAAGGCTAACCTTTCCCAGCACTGCATGCACGATGCCTTTCCCTGTATTCATTTCACAGCCTGCTGGAGGCTGGGTGACCCAGAGCAGCTTGGAGCTTTCTAAAACTTCCAGGATACCCTGGAAAAGTTGTACGTTACATGACATTACTTGAATATTTCCCAAGCATTTTTCTGAAAACATCTTGTTCAGATAAAATAGCAGTAAGCAGATATTTATTTTGTGCTAAGGAAAGGAAAATAGTTTTCCTAGAAGCAATGTAGCTTGAAAACCTCTGTCCTGTTTCATACACAATTAAAGGCAAACGTTATTGGGACAAAATTGAACCAGGTTTCTGATGGACTCTTGATGGTTTTATTAGCACTCGAAACCCAGATATAGGAAATTCTCATTGGAGCTGAACAGCCAAGACAGATTTAAGCAGCTGAAAGTTTTAGCGTTTGGCTTCAGTTTTATCCTTTCAAAAACAGAGAATTACTCTTTCAATTGCCTAAAGTGCACATGAAGGACATAGGTCACAATTAGCTGTCATATCAGTGAGATGATTCTGGAAAGAATGAACATCACTGGAACCTCTTCCATCTTGAAAAGGTGCAATTGAAATCTTTAGCACATTTCTCTTTTAAGAAACAGGAGCTGCAGTTGCTTTCCGTGGTGTTGAGTGCAGGGGAGCAGCCCTGGGATTCTGGTAGGTGGTTTTCATTTCGACTTGGGGACTCTTCCCTTACAGTGTTTGTGTGAATACTTAGGCTGATAACTGTTTCACTGCCGTATCAGGCATTTAGCAGTGACTTGCCACAGTTAAACAGTGCAATATCTGAAGATGTTGCAATCTTAAATATTTCAAGATAATGGTAAAACACTGGAAACAAAACTTGCCGAGTTGTAGTATAAGAGTCATTGGCGAGACATGCTCTTTGCTTTATAAAGAGCTTGAAAATTTAGAGGTACCAATAAAATCTTTAGAAAATGAAAAGAAAGAAATAACAGATTGGCCTAGGAGTTTGGTGTGGAACCAGCAGCTCTTGGCTGTGCACAAATTCTTTCAAAGAAACATTTGGAAAAGTTCTTTGCAGCGTTTTTATTGTGTTTTTCTTCATCAGTTTTGTTGCCAGAATGATTTAATGTGGGCTGAATACTCGCTGTGTCTTATTCTCTCCAAGTTCTTTGACACCAGCATCTCAAAAAAAGGCAGCTTCTCTCTGTTAGACAGCTCAGGCTGGCTCTTTGGAGCAGAGGAGCAGCAGCTGTAGTGTACAATAATGCAGATGGTTTTGGGAATGCCTCAGGCCAAGGCTGTGCATCCTGGGACTCCAGAATCTGCTTATGGCTTTGCCACAGCAATCAGAGACGGTCGTTCCCAGGTTTGCAGTCGTGATTAGTGAGGGTGGCGAGAGAGATCCTGACTTTGGGACGTCCCAGGAGCCACAGATTGTAGTAAAACCACTGAAAGGTCAGTGGTTCAAGTGGTTAGTGATTCATATGGCACCAAACCCAGGAATAATTGGGAATTTCTGTTGAGCAATGGTGTGTTTTTGTAAGAGCAGAAAAGTTGCATTAGTTGAGCAGATAACTGTCCATCTGGCCTAATATCCCACTTCTGGGTACTTTAAAGCAAGGTGTTAATCTTGTTTATAGTGTGGATAATTAACAGTATCCTGTTAATTATCCACACTATAGCTGTGTTGGGCTTGGAGCAGAGGGGATTTCTTCCTGATCCCAGCTGGTGATCAGCTTCTGCCTTGATGATATGGACTGATAGCCCCAATAATTCTTATATAAGCCAGCAACACTTTCAAATTTAATCCTTTTCATAATGGAAATTGCATTTATGTTTTGCAGGCATCCACCAGGCGAGGTGGAATCTTAACTATTCCAGCAGCCTTTGGAAGTTTGCTGTGTAGTTTGTCTCAGTAGCCTCGTTCAACCTCCTGTGAATTTGGTTAAACCGCAGCTGCACTCACCCGCTCTCATAACAGTAGGAGCTGAATCTTTTCATCCATAAGGAATAAAGTCCTATTATGTCTAACAAGATTGACCCCAATCCTCCCTCATAGGACAGGCAGTGCTCCATCTGTACAAATTTCAGGCACTAATATTCCTCTTCACTCTAAGAAGTCTCTGATTTTGGGGGTAGTTTGAGCAGCCATGAGGTTGTGGTTTTGTTATTTGCTGGCCCTTTTCAAGGACGCCCAAAAGTTGTGGTGGGCTTTTGCTGGTCTACAAAGACGCCAGGTCTTCTTTGTAGAGGCCTCCCATTGGTCTGGAAGAAATATTGGTAGTTGGGATTAAATATTTTGGATTTCAAAGCTGTGATTTCTTTACAGGAGCGAGCTCTTGATCCTCTCCTTCTAATTTATTAATGCTCTCACTTCCTTCTGGTTTTTGGATTGCTTCCAGTCTAGTCTGAACAGCAGCTGTGACCAAATGTGTTTCTTCATTAAGCTCATTTTGTAAATCATTTGTGCTGTATCCCTGTTTGACTGCTGAAATGACATTTGGATCACAGTTGTCTGTTCTAGATTAATAGGCAGTAGGGAGTTTTTCTGTGATGGCACGTAAATGGACCAACAGAACTTGATTCTGTCTCATTTTAGCTCTTGGCTGAAGCATCTGGGCAGCTCCCTGTATATGTTTTGAAAGCCCAGTCAATGCCTTCCTTATCTCCCAGGGAATGTAGTGTTGGACAAGGCCCCATGCCACTGGAATCTAGCACTGCCTTGGCTTTGTAAGAGAAAAACAGGTTCCAAATGTGGCTTTGTAGCATTGGCAGCACCCACTTCAGTCTTGCCTTGCGTCACCAAGATCAAAAGAGAGAGCTGTCAGTGACAACCATATCGCTCATGTCATGGCACTTCACAGGCAGCCTCCAGCTGCCCGAAGGGGATCAGAGATGGAGGAGAGAAATCTGGCTGCCTCCATCCTGGAAAGTCACTGCAGCTGAGCTGATGTGGCTGCGCTGTCCGTGAGCCAGCCACGTGCCCTTTGGGGTAAGTATTCAGGGGTTTTTAACTGGTGAAATAAAAGGGGAATGTCCATATTGACAGTTACCATGTCTCTCCTGTGGACAAGAGCTTCTTGGGATGTCCTCATGAAATCCCCTGTAACTGTGCATTAATCCCACTGAACCTGTATCTAAGAACCTTATATATCTGATTCTGAGTTGGGTGTTTGTTTCTTTCTTGTAAATAGTTGCAAACAGGCCTGATGTTAATTCCTTGGAATGCTGACAAACTCTGGTGACAGGCATTGGTTGGCTTTCTGGCAGAAAACATGTACCATTCTCACACCTGGCTTTTATTTTCTATGCTTTGCTTTCCTATATTGCAAAGTCAATCCTAGGGAGCGTGATCCAACCCATAGCAGGATTCCAGCAGGGCCCAGGCCCTTACTGTGTTCTTCTCTACTCCGGGTGCAGCCAGTGTTCAACAGGAACTGGAAATCCCATGTGGATTTGTGCCACGGCTATATGGAGATGTCTCTAAGTCAAAATGGGGCCCACCATTGTTTGTACATAGTTCTTCCCTGCCTTCCTCTCTATCTTTTCAAACAAGACCCACGTGGGAGGCTTTTAATTTTCCGTGTCAGACCCGGAGATGGGATCAAATGTCAGTTGTTTGCCTTTTTCAGCATGTGTTGCATTCATAGACCATGAGAATGCCTGTGTTCCACCAGAGCCATGAGAACCTCTGCCAGGTTTGGACTTGATGGACCAATTCTTATTTTCACTGCTATTATCAGAGTGAAAAACAATCCTGACAGATGCCAAACCTGGCCCTCGCTCGGCTTGCTACTAGGGTTGGCAAACTTTCCATGAATCTCATGTCTCATGTTCTGACTTAATTCCAGCATTCCCCAGTGCCTCAGTTACTTCTTAGAAAAACATGTTCCGTTTGAAATTAAACACTGGCCATAGTAGTGTGCATTTGTGTAGCAGGGATCACCCCAAAATCTCCCAGTGGAACTGTTCCTGACTGTAAGTGCAGCACGGAGGCCTCATGGGATGATGGAACCCAGCAGCAAAGCAACACAGTGCAGTGCTTTGGAAGAGGAAGTAGGAATCTTATGGAAAAGCAGAGTGGAGAGGCCAGGAGTGACCTCTCCTTCCCCTCTCTGTATGATAAGTGCAAGATGGTTTTTGGCAATTAAATGTGATGAGAACCAGTGTTATCTCCCCCACTCTTCCATAGGGTGTACAGCTGGTTTAAGCGCTGCTTAAAATCAAAGTCCTTGAGTTTCATGAACCTCCACAAAGTCCAGTCAGCTGGAAGTTCAAGGTTTGTTGGGAGTGTGACCTTTAGAGAGTAAAGAAATAAAACATCCTGTTAACAGTAGGTACTACTAGACTGGTCTTTATTTCTTCCTATTCATTTCTCTTGGTTATACAAGAAAATTTTTTTAAAATTTTATAAATAGTAAATTCTTTGTCAGCTTTCAACTATCAGAAATACACTTGTTTCATGCAAATTACTTTTATATTTAGGGCGATTGATGCATCTGTTTATCCTGAGACTGACACCACCCTGAGGTAAAACATGAAAAGGTTTGTAGCAAATTATTCCTCCTCAGAATGACTCTCATCACTTAAATACTGCTGCTCTCAGCTGTACTGTTTGCAAGGACTGGCAGGATACACAGTAGTACTGCTTGCTTTATGTGGAAACTTTGCTACTCTGGGATCTGCTCGAGTAAAGCTGGAAAATGTGATCATTGTATTTTCCAAGCCCAGTGCAAACCAGGCCAGCCCAGGTGGCACCACGAGCCGTGCACGGTGCCCAGTCGCCCGCAGTGCCAGATTGTGTGGAGCTGCATCTGGCTGCTGGGAGTGTGAGGAGTCTGGGGCAGAGCGAATTCCTGCTCCACTGCTGTGCCCGTGGTGTGTCCAAACACACCAGTCAGTGCCTTCTGGGGTATCAGTGATGGAGCCAGGACAGAGCTGTGAGCTGGTGAGGACCTTTAACAATGCCTAACCATCACCCATTACAGGACATGGAGGTCAGGTGTGAGTTCATACCAATACCTTCTTTCTCTGCTGCATTAGAAATCGAGCACCAAACCAATTAATAATTTGCCATAAAGCCCCAGAGCAACGTTTGGGGACTCTTCGTGTTCTTTACACAGGAAAAGGTCCCAGCAGAGGTGGGACCAGCATCTCTTCTCCTGATACCCCAAGCCTTTGGGGTTTTTGCTGTGCTTGAGAGAGATTTTATTTAGACTGCAGGTTTGTTATCAAAACTACTGCAACCACGCCAGCTGGCTGCAGTCCTGCTTTTCTCAGGCATTCTTCCTGCTGGTCCTGGAGAAGCAGGAGCTGGCATGGGAGATCAGAGACGGACAAAGCTTTGTCTACCCCTCAGGAGTGCGTTCCCAGACCCACCACCTCCTCATGGCTGTAGGATATTTGCAAAGGTGAAACACCACTGTCACACATCCTGTATGGTGCACTTGGTGAGGTTTACAAAAGTGGCTTTCCCTCAGTTTAGATAGTGTTTCCTCATGGATTTTCATTTGAGAAGGCTTTTAGCATAAAGAGAAATGGATAATCTTTTCTGTGTCATTGCTGGAGCAAATCTAGCAGGAAACTAGATCCTTAGGAAAAGATTTTGTGGGATGGTGTTCAGTCCAATTAGTTGTTTGATTTGTCAAGGTTTTATAATTTCTACAGAGCCTTTTTAAATCCCGTGAGCAACATCTTGCTTTCATTCTTCCTAGACTAGATCGGTCTGTTGAAAAGGTCCTATTGTGCATAAGGATAAAATCACAGAATCACTAGGTTGGAAGAGACCTTCAAGATTTCAAGGCAGCAGACTATGACAGAATTAGACAAATTAGACCAGAATTTGACAAAAATATTGTTATTTGGCAGTTTAAGGAACACATTTTCAGATTTTTAGCACCATTGCTACATTTTGCTATTGATAAGAAGTCTGTTTCAATAAAAAGTTGTTTAAAAATAGCTCTACTAGATAAAGCAGGAATATCTAATGTCAGGTGAGTGAGGGCAGAGTTTTTATTTACCTGTTTTGGTGATGGGCTCACTTAAAATCATGTGGATTGAAACTGGCTTTGGACCTTTTCCCTGCTTTTTGGCTGCCTGAGCTGCATGATGTGGGTTGGAGTACTTGGGGTTCCACCTTAGGCAGAGCAGAGCTTTGCTGCCTGAACATGAAAACACGCCCAGGAGACTCAAGGTTTTAGGTGACTTTATGAAAACAAAGACAGATGAGTTCTTCAGGTTGTTTTCTAAAAGCATTTGTCCCTCTGCACTCTCCCCAGCAGTGACACTGGAACGTTCCTTTAGCTATTACATGAGGCAGGATCTCCTTTCCACAGTGTTGGAATGTGCAGTCCATCCAGACATCTGATGGCAGGGAAAAAGTAGGGGCACTGTGCAATTTTTATTGAAATCACAATGCTCTGGGTCTGTGGCCTCCAAACCATTTCTACTCCCTGCAATGAGCAGATACCTTGTAATTAATGAAAGGCATTAATGCAAATTCCAGTAAAATGAACACATATCAAATTCTTGGGAAAAACTGAAGTAAAAACCCTTTCCCTCGTGCTCTTGGAGCATGTCAGCCATCAAGGGATTGATATGATACAATATAATATGTTGACACAGTGAAACCTAGTTATTAAAAGAGGATTAAAGATTCTCTGCTTGAAGGCTGAAACATTCTGCGTTGGTTTTTTCAGTCAACAGATAGTTCCAAGATTTCAGGGTTAATTCTAAATGTCATGTTTGTCTATTCATTGACGGCTGCAAATAGCTAAGTTGAAAAAAATAGAAAAAGAGAACAAAAGAGGTTTCAGATATCCCAGTACACTCCAGGAAAGCCTGCCAAATCTCCAGAAAACTGAACTTAGTAACTGAAGCTATTAAAATCAGAACTCTTTATAGAGCTTTCATTTTATTGCATCCTGAGGTATTTAATGTTGCACACAGGATGTTGTACACTTCCCAGGCTTTATCTGCAAGGTCACTGTTGGTGCGAATGCAGCAATTTCACAGCAGATCCCACTGCCATGGAGCAGCAGTGCTTCCCACTGGAACATTGCCTGGGCACTCAGGAGGGGGTAGGCAGCTGGTCTGAGGGATGATGTGTTCTCCCCTCCCCACATCAGGAAAACTGGGCTCTCACACTGATGTTCCTCACAGCACAGAACCTGGGGGAAGGTGAGAAACACGAGGGCTGCAGATGGACTGTGCCACTCATTTTTTAATAGTGGTGAACCAAAGGGAATGAAACAGTTCTGGAAAACATTGCTCTTGCTCTGACTGCTGGTGCTTCAAGTAACACCTTCCTTTTGTGGGAGAGGGGTGTGGCACAGGAGAGAAGACCCTGTACCTCTGAAGGTACAGTAAGTTTTGCCCCCTTTACCCCTTAACTCTGCGAGTTAAAAAGGTAAAGCAGTGGGAATTATCCTGTAATAAATCCCAAAGCAGCAGTGTAAGAATGAAATGATAACCAAGAGGGAGATGGTGAGTGAGCAGAGCATTGGACAGACACTCCATAGTGGATTCTCTCCTCTCTCCTGGTGCATAGGGATTTTGCAGTTAACTGTTTGAAGGGAGGCAAAAGTGATTTCCCAGGAGTGGACCTTTCTCCCCACTAACACTGGGGCAATATTTGTTTCATGTTGCAGTGGGCACCATTGGAAATGTAAATGTGTGAAGTTTTGCTGTCTCATCATTCATAAGAGACACACCCCAGTCCCCCTCCCTTCCCAAAAAAAGCCTCTGCAGGTGTCCTGATGTATTTCACGTATCCCTCTGTGGGCAGAACCAGGGCTGGAAGTGCTGTGACTTGGTAGTTTGGAAGACCAGTTGCTCAGGGAGATGTGTCTTCCTGTTACTGGTCAAAAGTGCTCAAGGCATGGGTTTTCAATGAGTAACTTTTCTGTGTTAGTGTGCAAAACTAAAAGCCAAATTTAAATCACAACATTTTGACTCTTGCCATTATTTGAAGTAAAGAAACTTGTTTCTTTAACTTAATTCCCCTTGCCCTGTGCCCATTATCTTTGACTTACTCATCAGGAAAGGTTTCCCTAATCAGCTTTGCTTTACCTTAAAATTTGTTTGGAAAATTTGTTTCAGTTTACAGGGGTTCTGTGCTATCTGGTGAAGTTCTTGTCTGGGCAACCCCTCTTCTGAAGGGAACTCCAGGAAAACAGGTGGGTGTGACACAGTGGCATTGGATGGCCTTGGAACAACCTAGTCTAGTGGAAGGTGTCCCTGCCCATGGCACGGATGAGCTTTTAGGTTCCTTCCAACTCAAACCATTCCAGGACTCTGTGATTGTTTTTAAACATTCCCTGTCCATTGCCCATTACCTTTCTTACACGCTTTCAAACACCGTTGGTGTGTAACAAACCACACTGAGTGACATCTCCAGTCTTCAGGACTACTCCAGGTTGCAAAACATCCAGAGGAGACAGCCCGTGTCCTGGGGCACCATTAAATATCCTTGTCTGAAGGGCAGCTGGTCAGTGGGCTGTTCATCTACTGGGAGTGCAGGGAAGGAGCAGGAGGCTGAGGAGCTTTGCTTGAAATGTCAGGTTGTTTTGAAGCGCTCTGTGTGCAGTATGTAGGTCAGGGCTGGAGGGACAGACTGCCTCTGCAGAGGTGCTGAGGATGATTGATTTCCCTGGGCAGAATTCTCTGGGTTTTTTTCTTGCTGTGTGCTCAAGTCAAGCTGCAATTTCTCAGGGACAGTGGGCTCAGGTTTTGGACCGTCTGCCTAAAGGGGAAATTTATCCTGGCAGCTGCTGAAAGGGAAACTCTTGTGGATTGGTATCAGCTTGTGCATTAAAAAACCATAATTTTTTTGCTGCATAGTGGGCAGCTTTTCAAGGATGGTTTGTTTATGTTGCTGCTGTGTTTTCTGTCCATTTGCATCAGTGAGAGGTGATATTTGGGTGCTTTCCAGCAGCTGCCAGGCACCATGGAAGGTGTGGGCCAGGCTCCTTTCACTGCCTGAGCAGCAGTACCTAATTTCCTGTGGAAAACTGTGCCCTTCCAGTCCTTGGCCCTTTGTCTGATGGCCAGCTCCAGTCTGTATTGCCAAACCAGAGATGCTAATGGGGTAGTATTGTTTCAAACACAATAAAATCCAGCCTCATGGAATACTTAGGGAAGACTTAAAATCTCACAAACTCTTCCTTTTTAGGAGCACAAGCCTTGTTCTTCTTCTTCCCCTTTTTTCCCAAGCAGCCTGAACTTCTGTCTCCAGCAAAACATATCAAAATTGGCTGATAAGTAGTTGTAAATGTCAGTAGGAAAAAGTCTGGAAAAATTGGTTGATATTCTAAAATACTGAGTTTAGATATTCTAAACTATTAACTTTAAGTAGCATTCTATTTTTTCTTTTTTGCCTCTTTGGTGTTCATGCGTGCAGGAAAGGATTTTTCAGACGGCTCCTGCAATTGTTGCACAGCCTGCCTTCTCAGGTGAATGGTGGTCCTGAAATTGTCCCAAGGAACATGTCTCCAGGGCTTGGGTTGTATTGGCATTGCAGGATGCCTGAGCACAAGCCCTGCCATCCCTCCTGCTCGCTCTCTGTGTTGTCACACACTCTGGAGCCCCTGAGAGATGAGAAGCAGCTGGAGGGATTATGCATAGGGAAGGCACGGGATGTGTTCTGTGCTGCAGAGGTGGTTTCAAGGTGGGATTGCTCCATAATTATCTCAGCCAAATCTTCTGACACAGCTTGGCAAATTCCTTCAACAGTTACGGCATAGGTGCACGTGTGACCTGTACATATCCTCAGAGCAGAGCATCATTTGAAAGGAGGTTTGCAAAGGGTGCTATTTACTGAATAAAATGTGTTTTCCTGGAATCCCAATGGACTGATTCCTTGCCTCTGCAGTTTTTTTCTGGCAGCTGCCCCATTATGGAGTTGTGCCTTCTGGGTCAGAGATGAAAGGAGCTGGCTGTAACCCTGTGCAACTGAAACCCTTTTTCCAAAGGTACAGTAAAATTTTAGCTGTTGAAATGCAGCTTTGCCTGCTCAGTAAAGCCTATGAATTCATATTTTTGTAGCAAAGAGAATGCTTGGGTTCTTTGTTGCTGGACACCTTTGGTTGGCTGCTGGATTTTTGAGGCATCTAAGTCAAAAATACCTTTTCATTTTGACCTCTTTTTCATGAATGATGGAAAAACCCCCATGATCTGGCATTTTGTTTGTGGATATGTGTATAATTTCCAAAGAATGTCTTCCAATCCAGTAGAATCCTGTTGTATGGGGAAAAAGTACTGGTAAGGATACTTACTGAGGTTTTGCATTAGGGACTGCCAGTTTTTCTCAGACCTGCCTTTAGAAGATTGTCATTCTGCTGACAGCTCTTGGGGTCAAGGTCGTAAGTATTTTCCATATTTATGGTGCAAAATGGCATCACAGTGTGAATTTGTCCATCCTGAAGCAGAGCTTGGAAGAGAAATGACAGGAAAAAATACTGGGAAGTAGATGAGATTTGTATGTTTCCTGTCACCGCTCAGGTCACACCCAAATCTGAGGGCTTTCTGATTTTCAAGCAGAATTTTCAGTTCTGCAATACCCTTTTGAAATTCCAGATTTCAGCTGAAACTCAAACCATTAAACCAGTATGAAAGAATCTGTGCTGGAGAGATTTTCAGCCAGCTTGAAACACAATCAGTACTGGAATTTTCCTTTGAAAAATCTGATCTTGCAAAACTGCTCTGTGTGTTTCCAGGCCATTAGAGTCTGGACAATCTAAGATGAGCAGCTAAACTCCACAGATTTCTTGCAGCTAAATCTGACTTGCAGGGACTCACACCACAGGCAAACCTCCCATGCTGGAGGCTTGTAGAGACAAAAACCACGGTTCTCAAAGTTGTTTAAAGCAATTCATCTGGTTTTAAATATTTAGATTTTTTCATATAGGAATGTCCATTTTTTCCCCTATTTTTTGAATGGAGGAGTTTTGTTTTTTTCAGTAGTATCTGTACATTAACTTAACTATCATAAATTAAGGGGTTTTTGTTTTAGAAACCACAAAAAATGTAATAATTTTAGAGATTTCAGAATTTCTGGAACTATATAAAATGGTCATTTTTTTCCTAGATTTGAGTCTACTCCTACCAAACTATAAGGGAAAGACTTCTCACAGAAAGTACAGACCTGTCCATTTTCCAGGGGCACTGAGGAGCTGTGAACGTGGAATCCCTTCAGTTGTATCAGGGACCGAGTGCACATTATCAGGGAGGAATTCCTTTTTCTCAGAAGTGACTGACATTCCCACAAAGTGTCCATTTTCCTTGCATTTTTAGGAGAAGATTTTGAAAGGCAACATTATGATATTCCTTTTGGATCTGCTGTTTCATTGGCAGAGGTAAGAGTGGTCATGGATCTCACAGCTGGAGAGAGGAAAGTCCTCCAGGAATAGGGTATGATGTGTTGGCTGCTTCCTTATGGAATTATCAGGGAATGCAGAAGGAGGGCTCTTCTTCTAGTGTGTTGGGTGGTGTTTTTTGGTTTGGTTGGTTGGAGTTTTCATTCATCTGGGTTCTTCCTTCCTCTCTTTCCATGACAACACGCTGGAGTTTCTGGGAAGGGGTAGCATGGTGGAGGCATGGCTAGCAAACCTGGGGAAGATTGGTAGGATTTGTGAACTTCTCCAATCTCCCTTAGTCCAACTGTACAGTGAAGCATGTTATGATTATATTGACCTGTCTTTTGGGTTTTGAGGGGAGCAGTCAGAATATCCTCTGAATGGCTACCGTGACTGGGAATGTCCCACTTTTGGGGAGCTGAGTGCTTCTGCAGGTGTGCTAGCAGTTTTTTTTCTATGCCAGCAGCCATGATAGCAAATCAAACCAATTTACACCTGGTTCTTCTCTTGCTTTGAGATCAGAAGACATTCCCTGAAATTTCCCTTGAAGAGCTGCATCCAGACAAACCAAGGAGCTTTGGCACTCAGGGTTTGGGTAGTGCTGCTGCTTGGGGAATCCCTGCAAAACCTCACCTGGCAGGGCAGGTCCTGCTCT
Source organism: Haemorhous mexicanus (assembly GCF_027477595.1). NCBI lineage: Eukaryota > Metazoa > Chordata > Aves > Passeriformes > Fringillidae > Haemorhous > Haemorhous mexicanus. Next base: position 1,224,698 of record NC_082344.1, read on the forward strand.
GAGCACCTTGCTCGCTAGATTCCTTCTGAAGTTCATAGTCACAGGAACAAGGAGAAATTACAGTTTGTTATGCCCATGTAAATCTAAGAAATTACTGATTTAATAGTGTCATATTTTTATGCTAATTTTTGGGAAAATGTATCAGAACTTTAAGAGTTCCGTTTTTGACTCTAAATTTGGTTAACTATTTTTCTCACTCCTTGCCACAAAGGAATATAGAGAACCCTGATTATTTCACCTGAACTGGTGTGCTGTAAATTAAGTCTGCTTTCTATAGGGAGTCTACCCTCTTAAGTTCCCCCTGTGTGAAAAACACTTTTCTTATGAAATAAAGCATGTTTTTTTAATTCTTGTCCTCTTCACTGAGGGGCCAGACAGTCTTCAAAGCTGCAGTGGAGGTCTGTGAGCACCCTGAGCTACCTCAAAGGCAGGGCATGGCAATTGAAGAAGAGATAGATTCAGAAATGTGCTGCTGAACATGGGAAATCCTGTTAATACTGAGGTTATTGCATCCAACAGATATGCAGTGTTTATTTTGCATTCTTTACTTTAAAAAAAGAAAAAAAATGAGCATGAAAGAAATCTCAATCTGAATTATTCATCTCATAGTCCTCAAAAGAGTAACCACTTCAGTTTAGCCAGAGGAAAATTAATATTTCCTGCTAAGGATTGTATTCTTGAGATACTCATCAGTGCATGCGAGAATATTACATCGCTGTCCTCTGGGAATATCCATTTCCATCTTTTTCCATCCCATTCAGTAAAACACTCTGTGAGAATGAAACGATTCCCTGAATGAATTCTCATTTTCTTTGACCTCTGCCCTGCTGAGGAGCCCTGGAAACACAGAACAGAATTAAGTAGCACAGAGGAAACAAAGATATACTTTTGTATTAAAAATATTATTAAGGCCTCTGCATCTGGGGATGTTTATTCCCAGTCTGGAGAGTGGTGCTGGTTTTTGGATGATCCATGTCCCTGGTTTCCATAGGTGTGGCAGATGTGGGATTATCTGTGTTGGTTGGAATCTTCATTTTGGCAGGAAAATCTCTCCAGAGCCTGTTGAAAGGAAATGGGGCATGGTCAGGGGCAATCATTCCTCCCTACAGCTTGTGATGCACTGTTCCTTCCACGAGACCACGATGCTCCAAGTCAGAAGTAAAGAGCTTAAAGCATGGGTTTGCTGGGCTTTTGGGACTTGGGGAGCTTCTCCATAATCAACATGAAACTTGTGGCATTGCCGTTGCATTTCACTCATGGTGTGCGTTGCTGGCACCAAAATGTCACTTCATAAAGAGCAGATGTTATTACTAAATTAATACAGGATGGCCCTTTTCACCGTGTTTACCATTCAGGATGTTCCTATAATGTCAGATAATGGCTTTGTTGTTGTTTTAAAGTCTATAAACACTGGCCTTTAACCAAACCTTACAGCAAGAATGTTCCTGTACTGGGTGAAGAGGGGAGTGAGTCAGACTCTCTGTCTACTTTGGGAAGTATTACTGGAATATGCTAGTAAGTTTTCCCTGCTGACATCTGAATAGAGATAAGATGGGAATGTGGGAGGTCTGATGTTGAGCAGGACCCCACCTGTGCCAGGACTGTAGGAAAAACCTGTTTTCTCCTCTTCCATTTTTAAAGCACGGTGTTCCACATGGAAAGATAACTGTTATTTGCAGGGATTCAAAGAGAACCTGCTAAGGCCCATCCCCTCTGCAGTGCTCTGGATTGTGCTGCAGAGATACAGCAAGTCCCAGAACCTGTTTGAAGGATGTGTGGCCAGTTTCAGTTTATCTTCAGTCCAATTTACAGACACTCCGCAGGAAAGTAAATTCATGTTGGGCTGGACATGCTAACTGCTCCATGGAAAAGGTAATTCTAAGGCTTATGGCAGACTTGAAGCTATTTTATATTTGTTACAGGTATTTTATCAAGCTATAATTTAGGAATTGACTCTGAATTAGATTTATTCAGTGAGAAATTATGCTGGAAATTGCTGGTGAGCAAGATTTCTAACAACTCTTGGTTTTGACAACCTTGGAAGCATAAGAGGAGTAACCTTCCTGGTTTTCTGCATTCCTTCAGTCTTCAAAGGAGCTTTTTGTCATTTGGGTTTGGCTTTTCAGGAGAATACAAACTCCAGTTCTTAATTCATTTGAACTTTGCGTGCATCCTCAGAGTCTGTTCTGTTGGAAAAAGCTTGGAGGACTTGGATTGAGGTGGCATCTCTTTTATCCCTCCTTTTAAGCTGCTGTAAGAAGAATGCTGAATAATGCTGAATTCAGTGTTTATGTGGCAGGCTGCAAAGGTCTCTCTGAACCTGCATTACTTCTAGAACAAGATTTCTCTGAGGGTCACATGTGTGGGGGTAGATGTGAGCAGAGGCTGGGGCACAGCACCAGAACAAAAAAGAAGGTAGAGTCTATCCCAAAACCATGAGAGCAGCTGCCTGTGGAAGTTGTCCTGGCTCAGACCAAGTGGATAAGCATGGAAAGCCTAAGCAAATGAGGTATTGTTTCCTCAGGAAGGTTTGTGTAACTAATAGACTTAATTTGCCAGTGGTTATCTTGAAATCAGAATTTACAATCTCTTGCCTGATTGCTTCAAGATGCACTTTTTTTTTCCCTTCAAGGACTCTTAAATCCAAGGAGACTCCATCTGTTCTGGCTTCTCTAGAGATGGGGATGGGTGGCTGCTGTGATACTGTAATTAGATGTGGCTCCTTGCTTAACTGGGATTCTTGTGTCCACCTGGTGACACCTTTGAATGGGAGCAGGGAAGTGCATCCCGTAAGTGAAAGAACTGCATCTGTCAAAAGGCTGAAATGGAATTCAGGGCTTGTTTTAGTTATATATTGCTTACATTTTATACATGTAATTATTAAAGCTCTTTAGTGTGAAATCTTGGGAATTTACCACAGGTTAAGGTCATGGTTTGGTGAGAGTAAAAGTACAATAATTTATGTGCAATGATTATCCAGGGATAATTATTTTACCTCCTGAAGGATAAAAATCCCAAAACTCCATACTGATCTAATAATGCTCTTACCAAAGTTGCTACAGGTTTGAGAGGGCAGTTCTTGTAAACCTGTGTGTCCCTGTGTAATATTTCTTCCTTATGTCTTTTGCAAAAAGGTTCTGGCCATTTGGTTAAGTGCACAGGCCTGCTGATGTGTAAAACGGCAGCCTGGCTTCATATATCAGACCAAGCTGCTAGTGGAAGTGAAAGGAAAAATAATATTCTAAGTCCTGGGCAATTATAAATGAGAGCTGGATGTAACAGCTTGTCTCTGGATGGACAGGCAGAGTCTCAGACCCCTCAGTTCCTGTGGCTCAATCTGTAGATTGATCTGAATGTGTATTCTTGGGTTTCAAGTCTGGACCTGAGTCAACTGAACTTCTCCAGTGTTTGGTGATCATTAAATTGGACTTAGAATGATGAGAAGAAGTGGTGGAAAACTTGGAGCTGGCTCTGAATTGCCATTCAAGCAGTACATGTTAAAAAAGGCTGCCAGGCGTTCACACTTGACATAGCATCCCTTTTTTTGCTTTGCTGAAGGAATGGATTCCAGGGAAGTACCAGATTATCTCTGCTGACACCAGTGACCAATTTCCAGTGCAAAGAAAGACAAGTAATACTCCAGCCTCACTTCGTTGTGATGGGGCTGGTGACAAAGGAGTTAGTTGGTGACTTTTTTTCTGCTGAAGATGCCACTTAGGATTGAGTTTGGGGAAGGATGAAATTCAGAACTCCTGGCTGAATCCTCTGCACAGGGAATCTGGGTTTGGAGATGAAACACTGAGTTTGTACTCCTGCCTCTCACTAATCATTACATACACACGAGGAGCTGTGGCAGATGGGCCACGTTCCACGTTGTCAGAGCATATTTCAGAATTAATAGTGCTGACAACATTTTAGAAAGAGCAGCTCCAGACTCTTTTCTCTTTGGCAAGAGTGGCTTCTGGCTGCTGTCAGGCAGAGGAACATGTTTTTCTGGGTTTATTATTTTGGGTTTGGCTCACATGCTCACTGTACTGATGATTAGGGGTATGGGGGAAGCATTACCTATGTTCATTAACCAGGCTTCAAATACTTGCAGCCATCAACAGCTTTTTACCTGAGTGCCTGTGGATCTGCGAGGGGAGCAGCTCTGGGAGTAGATAAGGAGTGGTGGGAGGGAAGCCTGGAACAGGATCCCTGCTGTGTTGTTGTTTGTGGCCAGTGGAGATGGCTGTCAGGGATCCAGGGGGCTGAGGTCTGCTCTGCAGAGAATTCCAGCGAGGTTTAGTCTAGACTAAACATTTTTGGATGCACCGAGTCTATCGCTCTTGCTCACATTCCCCTGCCAGGGACTAATTGGAGCTGATGATTGCCTGCCATGAGAATTGCAAATTCCTTTTCAAAGGTGTTTTTTTCTTTTTTTTCTTGTTCTTTTACTTTTTTAAAAAGCAGTTTACAGGTTTTGGCAAGAGGCTGGTTTTGGCTCTAAAATGACAAAAATGCTTCCAGAATAGATTTAGGCATAACTGTTAATATTCTCCAGATTCCTTCCTTGAAAAACCATGCCAGTTACAAACAAACAAAAATCCACCCCTCTCTCCAATTTGGTTAGCCAAATTTACTTTCTGTTCTTTTATTTTCAGCCCATAAAAGCTCTTTCCTTCAAGCCTTGAAATGCAGAATGCATTCCTTCATTCTGCTTTTGACAGACATCCGTTACATGTTTCTCCCGCAACATTTGCATGCTGTGGTGGGATTTCCAAAGCATTCCCCCTCAGCCTCATATTTCTGTGCTTGGAGTCAGCAGGATCAGTGCTAGGCTGACTCTGGACACCCTGGAAATCTGCTTCTTGCTCAGACACTTAGTTTTTTTTTCATTTCTTAAATAACTTTAGTTTTTGTTCATTTCTTAAAAAACATTTTCCCTGGATAGACCTTGAATACCTTTACTTCATTCTGAGTTTTAACATATATTACTTGTCAGTACAAGAGGAAGATGATATGTCGTGTGCTAAGATGGGTGTTAGGAACTGTTGAAGATTTTCTTTAATTTTCAGTAAGACTTTTGAAGCATCTTCTCACCCCCTCTTCAGCTTTGTCAGTTACAGGAACAAACCTTAAGGGCAGATATTTTAATGGTGGCCAATCAATCCAAGGCTGTTTTGAGAAGAGCTATGACAAGCCAGTAGCTGTTAAAATTAAGGTTTGGGGTTTTCTTAGGAGGTTTTTTTCGTGTTCTCCTGATGCTAACTCAGAAACAAGGAGATCTCGTACAAGCTGTGAAACAGCATTTTTTAATAATGCAACTTAATTATTGTACATTTTCTAATTCATTTCAAATCAAATGCAGATCCAGAAGTCGCTGCAAGAAAGCTGCAGAATGGGTGAGAAGATGAAAACCACAAACTTTGCAGAGGAAGATGACTTCTCTGCTGCCTTAAGAAACAGTGTTTATAAGCATAAGGTAGAGACTGGGATTGGGATCAGAATAAGGGTCTGACTGGGATGAGATGAAAAGTTGCTGCTTCTCAAATTTCCACCTGGAGCTAGTCAAGGTTTGAGGACTTGGATTTAAAAGATGTAATAACCACCCTTGCATGCATTACTGTAATAATCAGGTAATTATTATCTTCTCTTTGTGTGGTGAAGTTAACTTCAGTATTATTCTGAAAGTCCTAGCTCAGCTGTCTGGCTGGATGGGAAGAAATGCAGACTTCCAGAAAAACTCTCCCCACTTACTCATGGCTTTTCACTGGTAAAGCCTGTTTTGTGATGAGTCAGGCAGTTCTGGCTCCCATTTTGTGGGATAAAACTCCTGACATACTGTATTCCTCCTGTCGCAGAAGCAGCCCCTAGAAATCTTGGGGACCTCCAAGTTTATTCCAGCTCTCCTGAGATTTCTGCGGGGTCTTGGGAGCAGCTGAAGCAGGTTTCTCTTTGCAGAGAATTCTCCTGGAGGGCCAGCTTTCTGTGCCCTCATTCCTTGGAAAAGCTTCTGAGGAAGTGACAGCTGACTGACCCTAACAGGATCCCAGGGATTGGACTCCTTGTTGTTCCTCCTATAGCTGAGGGAAACTGTTGGATGTAAGTACACAAAGAAGAAGTGAGATCCAACTAGGAATGGTAATTCCAGATTGAGACTGTCACCTGTGAGTCCAGGTGAAAAGGTAAAACGTTTTGCTAATTGATTTATTGTTTTTTTTAAGAGTCCAAGGCTGATCTTTAACTGAAGCATTTGCACTCACTTGTAGGAGCTTAAGCCAGTTGTGTGCCCTCTAATTACATCAGCCCAGGAATGGAGATGTTGGGAACAGCACCAAGTACTGCAGGAGCTGCCAGGAGGGATTTACTCCAAGCACCCATGCAGAATCCTAGCCTGTGCTGAAGTCACAGTGTATTTCAGCAATGATTCTTGGGCTCTCTGCTGTGGTGTTAGTTCAGTCATGGCCTTGTAACAGGCTAAGTGGAAAATGCTGGAAATGTTGGAAATACTGGGTTCTTCTATTATTGTAAAAATGAGGCTGTAACAGACCTAAAGCAAGAACCCAAATGATTTCTTCTCAAATCATAGTGAAAAGATAAATAATATTAAACAGCATCACTACATTAATCAATGAATTTGCCTTGATTTACACCAGCTAAGTGTCACAGCACATTTCTTACCCTAAGGCAAGCTGTACCTGGGAGATGTGCAAAGGATTTTTCTCTTAAAGAAACCTGGGATTTAAAAAAAAAAAAAGGAATAAAATGTAGAAGAGGCCTTGTCACATGGTTTGAATTTACTTGGCCCAGAGCCAGCAGCCATAGGTTTGATTTGTATCCCAGCAGGTCACTGCAGATCATAGCATTTCTGTTAAAATGTGCTCAAATTTGTTCAAAGGCAGCACACACACACAGTGTGTGATCAGTTATCAATTTTAATAGCATTTCCCTACAAAAGTCAGCAGGGAAACTGCTCTATGTGTCCCTGTGGCCTGCTTTGCTCTTTCTTGTAATATTTTTTTTTTCTTTTTACTGTACTTAAATTCATTACCTATTCTAAATTCTTCCCAAATCGCAAATGAAAGCATTTTGCAGAATCATAATAAAAGCTGAAATACATTCTAGCAGAATTAATCCACTGATTAGAAAAATGGATTAAAAATCAATCAGTATAATTACTTTAACTAAGTCCCTAAAGGATAAAGGGTATTTCTTGGTTCAGGTGATGCTGGTAGTGAGTGACCTTACAAATCTATGGCAAGTTTCATCTCTTACCTCAGAATAAGCCAGAGTGAGTAATCTGTTTTTTTTCTTAAAATGCTCAGCATAGTAATTGTTCATTGTAATTTCTTAATTTATCTCTGTCTTTAGTGTTAGAAATCCCTCAGAGTCTTGTCCTTCACAGAAGCAGGATTAAACCTGCTAAAAGCCAGCAGTGGTATGAAAAAAGAGTACCAGGCAGCCTTGAGCCTCTTGGGGAATGGAATTCCATTAAGGAGCACTACATCTCAGAGTATTGTAAAGCCTTCCCTTAAACTGCTGCAACTGATGGAGATTTTTGGCACTGTCTCAGGTGATCAGCTCCCCACAGGCCCTTCAGCCTTCCTGCCTGTGCCTTGATTAAACAGATGGATTCTGAAGGGAAGCCTCAGCAAAGCACCATCTTAGCTCTATTTATGGCATGGTATTTTTTCAGAAACCAGTTGATGCTAATTAACAGAGAGAAGCAGCAGCAGCTCTGTGCTTCATTTTTGCAGAGTAAGAACTCCTTTCAGAAGCAGCCCAAATTTAAGGCTGATGACAGCATTATTGTGCAGAAAAATAATGTGTCAGTTCTCTTCCATCTCTCAGACTGGGAGGGAAATCATTTGGTGCTCACAGCAATCAGGACAGAGTCATTACCATACTAATAGAGAAATAATATTTCCCTGTCTCTGTCCCTATGCAGGCTCTGGTGATTGCTGCAGCTGAAGTCCAAATTCAGCCCTAGGGCATCACCAAGGGGCCCAAGAGTGACAAAATGAGTTAGAAAATGAAAAAAAAAACTAGTGAGACCTGAAGAGGCTACTGCTGTTCTGTGTTCCTGGGCTGCAGGATTCAAACACCTGGGGAGAGGAGTGAAGGAAAGGATTACCTTGAGTTTACCTGCCTAGTCTGGGAAAGATAAAGAAATGGCCTGCAAGTGATAAGGTATAGAGTGATCAAATGCTTCCTTTCTGGTTCTTTGATCCTTTCACAGGTGATGAGAATAAAGGCATACCTGAGAACCTACAAGGGGCTTTGAACAGATGCTGACTCAACATCTGTGGGATGTTGAGGAGCTGACTTCAGCATGGTGTAATGAAAGGAAATGCTGAGGTTAGGGTTTCTCGTGGGATTTTGGGGTGGTTACTGGCCCTGTCTGCACCACTGTGATGTGGGGGTCAGCTCAGACTCCTCTGCAGGGAATGCCTTGGTTACTTGTGTGGTGTGTGGATGAGGGTGGTGCATTCCTTGGCTGGAGGATGTACTGCTCCATTTCCCTGGCAGCCAGCATGAGCAGAGGACTGGCAAAATCAGTTCTGGGAGCCAGAGTCAGTGTTAATCAAGGCTGCAAAGTTTAGAATACAAGTGACTTTGTGTTATTAGTGGGATGGGAGCTGGGGGTGGGACATGGGGTGTTTGTGGGAGAGGCACAGGGATGAGTTACCCTGGGGCAGAAACCCCTTTCCATGCTACATTGCAGAGTGTTCATGTCCTGTGGGACAGTAAGAGCACTTCAGTCTTCACCCCTTTCCATCCTCAGTCCTTCCCAAGACAGTCCACTCTGGCCTGTCTTGTGTCCTTCCCCAGCAGAAAACATCCATTTTCTCTTTGTGCCTTCCTTGGGAGGAGAACAGATTTTTGAGACTGGCACTACTTCTTCCCTTTGTTCTGACCTGATGCTGGGGGGACAGGACTAGGATGGGGAAGGACAACTTCTCTTTTGAGCTAAGAGAAAAAGTCACAGCTGGCACCAGAGAGGAGAGCAAATCAATGGCTGTGTCTGGTGTCAGGGAAGAGGCAGGAGCAGAGAAGCTGCCTCAGCAGCCCTGCCCCACCTCAGTCTCTAGTGAAGCGGGTGTTGTTGCTGCTCTCTGCCTTTGGAACACTCATTTGCCAATGCAGGGGTGGTAAAATTGAGCTCAGTGCATGTGGAGAAGGTCAGGGGATTTGAAAAACATCCAGAGGTATCCAGAACTTAGTGGAGTTTGCTGCACTGAAACCATCAGGTTGATCTATCTGTGTGTCTGTGTGAGGTATGAATTTTGCATTAAATAGTCCATTTACACTGGGTAAGTGGCAGCTAAACACAACTTAATGTATCTCTAAGAGCAAGCAGGCCTTTTCCAATGTAAGGAGAGTGAGGAAAGCCCACTATGGCCATTTACAGTCCAACCTTGCAGTAGTCTGATATAGTCCCAAGTAGACTCTGAGAGAAGTAGCTCATGTTTCAGAGTCTTCATTGTGGTACAGGAGCACTTAAATTGTTTCTGCCATCTCTATTTTATTTTGGTGTGGAGTTGCTGAGATAATACCTTTGCTTAAGGGAAATGAAGCCAGAGTTAAGGAAATCCCAGCTCTAGGGGCTGTTCAGACATTTGAATATATTCCCTTTTAAGTAATTTCAGTGGGAGAACTTTGGGAAATACCAGCTGCCTCTCCTTATTTTATTTTTGTATGGACTTTTTTTTCATTTTGTATCCAGGCTCTTAACTTCTAAGTGAGTATCTCTGCCTTTTTCATATTTCAGTCTCTGCTTTGCTATTTCTGTTTCCCTTGCCATTCTTTGCTTTTACACTCCCTTCCTAGGGAAGTAGGAAAATTGAGGTGTTAATACTGGAATGATTTTTAGTGCTGTAGTTTCAGCTTTGAAACTTGCAGCTTTGCTTTCCTCAAGCTGGTGAGATCTTCTGTGTGAGAGCAGTGGCCCAATTGTCTGTGTAGATCTCAGAGTGAGCAATTATCCTTGATCCATCCAGAGTAAAATCCACAGTTATATCATTTCAGCACAGCTCTGTGTCGTCCCAGGAGGAACATCCAGCTGAAATAGATAATACTTTGCCAGGATGCCAAAGGAACTTTCCTTAGCACAACATTTCTCCTTCATCTGAAGTGGTTCCCTTTTTTTATTAGTATTAGTTCAGCTTTTTCAGCTGGTTGTTTTAGCTCATTTTTTCTGAAGATCACCAGGATTTCTCTATGGGGTGTTTATTTAAAATATTTTACCATGTAAGATATACAGATCCAGCTTGAGCCTCATTAAAAGAACGTTGCCAGAAATGGAAAGCCTTCGGAGGCCTATTAGAGTGAATTACCCTAATGAGAAGCATGAATTCTGTCCTAGCAGCTCAAACTGCTTCAGTGGATCTGGAATTCTCCCAGAACCTGCCAGAATTTAAGGACCCGTGTCTGTCTGGCTTCCCTTGCCTTGTAACCAGGACAGAGAGCAGCCAAGTGCTGTCTCTGCCAGCTGTGTGTTCAGAATATAATTTAGACAAAATGCTTAACTAACAGCAGAAACTGTTTTGGCTTTGCTTAGCATGTGTAAGATATTTTTAGATAGATAAAAATTCTCATTCTTATTTCTGACAGAAAAGACTTGCTTTTCTTCCTGTAATAATTTCCTACAGGTGAGCAATGGGAATTCAAGTTGATACCTTAGTCTCTGCTGTGAGCCATTCAGGAGGATGCAGAGCAAGGAAATGAAGGTCCAAAGCAATCAGAACTGTCATTTTGAACATGTTCTCCCCGCTGTTCCTGGCCCAAGGTTTTAGGTGAATGTTCCCAACAAAAAATAGTCACTTTGTGTAAACCATCTCTGCATTGTCTGCTTTAGTTGTGAAAGCATCAAGTGGCATTTCCTTCCCCATGAAATTCCTGGCCTTGTGCTGCCAGATGTGGCCATAAGTGATACAGCTGTAAATCAAACCAGTCCCTTTCTTCATCTTGCTGAAAGCTGCTGTTCTCAGGTGCTCCTTGCTGTTGGTTCCCCTCAAAATGAGAAGGTGTTGTTACAGTGTGGTACATAAGCTTCATCTCCAGTTCTTTTTCCATTTTCTGACACTGATAAGCAGTTTGGAATGGTGATGTGTTACTGGCAGGGCTCCTCTGGGCTGGAGTGGTGCCCTGGAGCTGATTCCCCATGCACCAGAACCCTGGCCATGTGTGCAAGTCTTCTGGCACCTCCTTCCTTACAAAATGCAGTGGGTTTTTGCCCCTCTGCTTTGTGCTGCTTGACGTACTGCAGGTGCTGATGGCATCCAGCTGGTGAGTTACTGTGATCCTGAGCCCCATAAAGAGCTGCAAAGGTAACTAATGCCTTTGAAACCAGGCACCCTCTTGCAAGTTCAAATGACTTTCCATGTAGGATTGCTGCATAGAGCCATTTTTCAACTCTGGATTTAACATGGAGACCTCATTTCCTATTTCCAAAATTAGGAAGGTGTGTTTTACTTCTTGATTTGCTCATTCTGTGCAGAATAGCATTCCTTCTTGCTGCTGCTTTGTTTTTTCTCCTGGGTGGCCGCTTGCAAAGCACTCATCTCAGAAGTCATTTTCACCTCTTAGTTGCTGGAGTCTTCAGGGAGCATCCAACTCTTCCTAAGGCATAAATGAATCCAGGTTTTCCCTTGAATTCCACCCATGCCAGCTGAGGGTATCTGGGTACTCAGTCCTTGCTGAAGAAAACAGCACTGGTAGCTACAGAAAGCTTTCTGTGCATTAGCCAGGTGTTGTGTCTGACTCTGGGATCAGGTAGAAGACCTTTTATGCAGTTACATTCCTTTTGCTGTGCAGTTTTTACTAATAAACAATATTGTTCATGCCCAGTAGCTTTAATAATGATAGTAATTCTTTTTTTTCCTCTGGGTCTGACATTTCTAGAAAAATAAGTTTGTTGCGTTTTCTGTCAAGGCTGTTTTATACAGAAGTTATTTGTTTATTAAACCATAAGGAGTTAATGGAGAAATTTCTTCAATTCTATGTCATGCTGGAAATGCTGTCCTAAAAATGGGTGTCTCTGGAAGGGATTGAATGAAGGGATGTACAGGGAGGAGCGAAGGTGCAGAGGAATGTAATAATGTCTGTTTGTGAATGACTGCAGCAGCTGTCAAGTGAGTTAAATAGCATTTCTCAACACAAAAGCTGCCTGAGGCTGATAATTATTGTGCCTTTGAGAAGCCAAGCCTCTCATTATGAATATGTAATGAACTATGAATCCCCATCCACGCAAAACTATCTAATTGGAAGATGAAATCTTCCAATTTGCATTGTTCAAATCATTATATCTTGCTGGGGTCAGAGTTTGGATGATGCATTCCCAGCCCTCGGGGTTATCCCCTGGCTCCAGGACCAGACCACAATGTCTGGTCAGCTCAGAGAGGTTTCCTATTGACTCTGGTTTGGCTGATCTCAGATGTGCTGCTCCTTCCTGCAGCCTAAGCGATGCAGCCCTCTGAGAAGTTCTTCTCCATTCTCTGCCTTGCCTTGTTTCCTGAAGCTTTGCTTTCCAAACAGAAACATCCACTTAAAATGCAGAGGCTTCGTTTAAACTGCATTCCTCAGAGTGATCCCTTCCCAGTTCCAAACAGTGAACCACAGCTAAAACAGTAACAGAGAGCTGCTGTGCACAGCGAGGCTCAACTCCGAGAGCCACATCTGGATTTGTGAGGGCGAGCAGGCAGAGCACTCTGGAGGGCTTAGGAGTAGTGTTTTCTGTGTGTGGAGCTCTTTGGTCACCCTGGAAAGGGGCTTCATCCTGTTCACTGTGAAAACAGATGGCCAGGTGACCACAGGATGGCCAGGAGAGCAGGGTGGGATGATAACAGATGAAACCTGGCGAGGGATTACAAAGGGCCTTGGCAAATGCAAGTCCAGGTCATCCCCAGCACCTTGAAGATGGCCCGAGGCAGCTGCCTGGAATGCTGGATGATTTCAGTTTGTGTAAATCCATGTGTTATTTGAAGGCCACTTTCTCAAACAAATGATTCTTCTGAAGTATGTGCAAGGTTTGAGAGATTTGTCACCAGCCTTTTCAGTTGGGAAGAAGCTGTTTTCCTCTGCAGAGCTGAGCAGTGATGTCCCCTATGTCATTGTTCTCCTCATCCCTGCTGGCAGCTGGAGCTCTGATGTCAGAAAGAGCAGGATGCATCAGAAGTCCTCTCACTCTGGAGTTTATTAGATCACTTGGGGAGTCAGCTACATAAATGTGAGGTGTCACCCAGTGCTGCTTGTGCTGGTGACAGCTCTGTTCTTCCCAGACCCACCCTGCCAAGCCACTGGAAGTGGCTGCAGAGCAATGAGCTGCCTGTGTTTTTCTGGAAGTGTAACTTGACCTGGATGTCATTTGCTTTTATTCAGCAGCCTGTGCTGATTAAACTTCCAATGACTGTTCTCTTAAAAAAAAAAAAAAAAAAAAAGGAGCAGGAACTGGAAAACCAAACAGATGTGAAGTGAGATTTGGGCTGTTATGCAAATGGCCCAGCATTGGATGAAACTTAAATTCTGTGCACTTCCACTTACATTTTCTTTCTTTTTGTGTCTTTTCCCTGTAAATTTTGCAGGGCTGTCTCTTGTCTTTTCATAGAGAACCTTGCACAGAGTCATCAGCTGGGCTTGCGGGATGAAGAATCACCTTCTTCACATATGGTTAAATGTCATCCAAGTACCTTTGAGCTGTCAAAGAAGATTTCTGATGAGCATGAGTTAATTTTCTCTCTCGTGCTGCATGTGCTGGAGCTTTTATGTGTCTGGAAACATGCATGTTTCCTCTTCCTAGAACACAGATTTCACAGCTTAGATCATTGAGTGGCGTTTTTTTACAGCTGTTCTTGCTCTTTAACAATTTGCTTCTTTCCTCTGTAGCTGAAGGAGATGATGGAAAATGAGCCAAAATCATTGTGTGAGTCAAGAGGCACAGAAGTGCTGCCAGGCATCGACTCCCACCATGGCAGGAAGGACTCCTGGGCTGGTGAATTCCAAAGGAATGGCTCTGTGGTGGCTGGAGAGACAGGAACAAGGCAGCAGGTAAGAATCTCAGTGTCTCACTCAAGCATCCAGACACTTGGTGGTTTCCCAGTCTGGGGTGTGGGAAGCATGTCTGCAGGTCATCCTTGGAACCCCTGGGCTGCTGAGCTAACTAGAAGGAAGATGAGAGAGGAGCAGGGAGAGAGGGAGTTACTGATTTGGGACTGCAGCACTGAGGAGGGAGCCAGGCCTCTGACTGCAAGGGTTTTGCCTCCTTCAGTGAAATAAGTAACCTGAGCTACAGGATTCTTAACACTTTGACAAGATACTGCTTTTTTTTTCTGTTTGCTTCTTCCAGCTTTAGAGAACTCTCCCTATCTAATTCCAAACTAATTCCAGCCACCACCACTGCTGTATTGGCACTGTTCCAGCCTGTCTGTGGCTCCATGTGCCCTGATAATTGAGTGCCTGTATGGCTCCAAAGGGCAGAAACAGCTGCATCACCTCCCCATTTGAAATCATGTACTTCAAATAACCTTTAGTTTGGTGAGAAGTAGAGACTATTGGATAATAAAGTCAGATTCTGATTTCTGTGTATTTATTTTAAAGACAGTACCGGCCCAGTATCTTTCTGTGTCCATTTAAATGGGAAACTGTAAAGTTTCATCTTCCAAAATCAGGCCTACCAAGACTCCTTCAGTCACAGCCATTAGCCACTGCACAAGAACCAGTGTTTTCAACTCAGGATTTTCCAGTCACAGTCTTAGCACCAAATTTCTTGTGGTAAAACCTTTTTCAAGGCTCGGACTTCACCCAACACTGGGATTATACACTGAGTATCCTGTTTGAAAGGGCAGAGCATATTGTACTGGTGCAGAAAGAGCAAGCCAGCTTTGCTCTTACATGATGTAAACTCATTTTCTGGGAAGGTAGCTGTACATTTTCTCAGAACTTTAGGCAGTAGAATATTAAAATGTGCCACTTCTGGACACGCAGGCTTAGATTTAGTTTTTCTTTCTGCTTCTTCTTGCTTGATTGTAACCCTAAACTTGATTTCAATTATATGAAATAATTTTAACCAGTGTTAAAACTCAGAAAAGGAGCTGAAGAAATGTCCAAGGCATTATTAAAAAGGATCTGATCAGTTTGGAGCCCCAGATTAATTAGGAAATCTCTAGGACAGGGTATAAAATCAGTAAGACTTTGATGGGCATTTTTCTCTTCAGCGCAGGTAGTTCAGTCCTGAAGCACCTGTGCAACCTCGTGGATCCTGGGTTTATCAGTGTTGTTTGCAGGTCTAGCTCTCTGCTTTCAGATCTGGCAGGTGTCAGATGCTGGACACAAACCTTGAATTCTGTTTGTTTTGTTTGATATCAAACCCTTTGTATCTTTAAGGCAGTGTCTTTAAAAATGGTTAACAGTTAAATCATTAATTTTTCCCATTTTCTGCTTATTTACATTTTGAATTCAATTTATTTGCACACAAATCTCCCTGTGAAGCACCTGAGAAGCTAAAAAAATAGGAGCACTTACATGGGAGTATAGACATTTCAGGTTCTTCGTGTGCTTCAGTGTTCTACTGTAGCACAGGACTTAAGGAAATGTTCTGACAAGTATGTCAGGGATAATCTGGTCTAGCTACATCACACTGAGCACTTCTGGCATTTAATTCAGAATCATTACTCAACATCTACCTGTGCAATCAAAACCAAATCTTTGTATTTTTCTCTTAGGAACTATTCCTGCACATGTGATGACATTGCTTCAGTAAAATGTAAGGACTTAAATTTTAGAAGGGAAGAAGTAATTTGGGTATTTCCTTGATGTATTTTGAAGGATTTTTTATTCCCTGTGAGGCTGATATTGCAACTTTTCTTTTAGGCCACTTGGAGTCTTCTCTTTAACCTACTGCTTAGACTGCAGAATTTGCAGGAACAAAGTCTTCTTAACAAGGAAACTGCATCTTGAAGATCTCTACCTATTTGCCAAATTTTATTAGAATTGGACAGCAAAAACACATTAAGGAAGCACATATGTACACACACACAAAAAGTAATTTAAAAAGTCTTCTCTCCATAGTAAATTAGCAAGAAAAAATGCAATTATTTGCAATTTTCCATCATTTAGAGTCAATTTAATAAATTTTCAGGAGATCTTAGTAGACTGTATGTTGTTTTCTAATAAATGGTAACATTTGTAAAGAGGAAGAGCCTCAGGATACAGCCTGTAGTGACAGATCTTCACTCCCTTGATTCTTAGATAAATCTTGAATGACCTTTCCCCCCTAACTTTTGATTTAATGTTGGCAGCAGTTGGAAAGAGGTTAATTGGAATGTCTTAAAGGGAAAAAAGGCTTCCCCCGTGCAAAATAACCAAGTGTCAGTGGTATTGTGTAAAAGTGGGCAGTCTTTCCTGGCAAGGAACCTGAAAGTAGGTTCCTTGGCAGGAAAGGAGCTTACTTTAAATTGAGATTCTTTTAAACAAGAAGTGAAAGGTTGCTTAGCTTATCAGTCAGACCAAGAAGACCAAGGGTCCTTTGATAAGGATTTTCACAGACCAGTAGAACATTTTCCAGAGGCAGTAGCTTGGGCTCTGTGGTTTTTAACTGTCTGAAGACTCTTCTTTCCTACTTTTCACTCAGTGCCTCTTCCTTCTGTTTCTTCTTGCTGCAGCAATATCCTTTATTTTAGTCTGTATTTTAGGCTAAAACTCCCTTCTCTCTTGCATGTACCAACCCCTTGGTGCCTGGTAGTGACCCCATGGCCTCTAAGGAGCTACACCAGTTTCTTCTAAGGATCTCTCCTTTTTTCTGGATCACTGTGTAAAAATGGGAGTGCTTTGGAATAGATAGAGTGGGATGAATCTAAACATGCTTCTGTTTGGAAAAGGAGCCTGGAGAAGAGCAGTGTCGTGCTGTTGACTCAGGCAGGATGGGCAGTCCCAGCACAGATGGGGCACATCAGTGGAAGCTGGGATGAAAGAAATGCAAAGAAGAAAGGCTGGGAGTGATATTATAGCATAAATAAAAGTGGGAATAAAGCATCCTGTGCTGTCAGCACTTAGGAGCATCAGAGGAACAAGTCAAGTCAAAGCCCAGGCAGTTCACAGCCTCCGTCGCCTGCAATGGCCCTTGGGCTGGACCCACCAAGGGGACTCACTTTTCCTTCCAGTGACTCAGTATAAAGGCACCTCTTATCCTCCAGCTATTCCAGAGGATATTTTGGGCAAAAAAAGGACAGATATTTTATTGTACAAATGTGATTGTCAGCCCAGAATGTTTCAGGATATTTTCAATGCTGGTTTCCCTTTCTTTCGTGTCCTCAGAGCTCTCTTTGAGCCTTTGAGATGTCTTTTCCTACTGGAATTTTTGAGCAGAGAGAGGCAAAGCAGTTCTCTTTTCAGAACTGGGGAGTGGGCTGCTTTTTCAGGAAGATTTAAGGTAGGGTTTAATTTTATGTGGAGCCTCCCATCCTTGAGGTTCACTGTGGTGTTTTATACGGTGATGTGATAAATATAGAAAGGTGACCTAGCAGGCAGAACAGAGCAACCACTCAATCACTTCACACATATAACACTGGACAGTAAATGAAGGGCTTCAGTAGCAGCAGGGCTGGGATTCCTGACCTCTGGCAGCTCCCACTGGGGTGATTTTAAGGAGTTACCAATTTCTTTCCACTCTGCCCCTTATCAGAGGGGACGGCTCGCTGCTGGCACAGGCAATGGAGAAAGGTAACCCTAAATCATCCCCACATGCCATTCCTGAACTCAGGAGTTACAGCCAGATTGCAGCATAGGAAAGCTTTCCTATAAACTTGGTCCAGCACTTAAAAACCTTTTAAATGACCTGAGCTGATGAGTGGTTTTGCTGCTTAAATCAAGTGTAATACAGACCTTTTAGGGGCTGTAAAGAAAAATAGATACAATTCTGCACTTTTTATTGATTTGTCTGTCAGCTGTTAGATTCAGCAAAACCTGCAAAGGACAAGAAGTTAATCTACTGCAGAAGATAAAAGTGGTGTCACTAGAACATTTGCCTGTTGCCAGCCCAAAGCAAGCTAAAAATTCCTGAGAATGACCAAAAGGTGCTGAGATTTCAGTCAAGTTTTAGTATTCTGTGTGGTTGTTTTTTCAGCTTTCCCTAGAAGGTTTGAAGAAGATTTAAATGATCAGGTTGTGATGTGCGAGCAATTGTGAGGAATTTCAATTCCCAAATTAAAGTTTGGGAAGTAATTTGCTTTTATTAAGGAAAATGGAAAGTCTGCTCCTGTATTTCTTGTAGGGCAATTACAAACACCATGTCCCATGGGACTGAAGGATGGCTTCATCCTTCACAGGGAACTTCCTAGTTTGCTCTGGGTCTGAGGATGACTGAAAGGCACTTGATTTGCTATTTGGTACCCACAAGGAAGTTTTCCATCACCTGCTCCTGTGGTGTTTCCAGCTAAGATCTCTGCTCTTCTGTGGATTGGAAGGACACATCAGGGAGCAGTGTCTAGCACTCAGAAGTGGCAACTTCTGTTCCTTTCCTGGTGGAGTGAGCACCTAGCCTCACCTCCTGCCAGGTGAAGTGACACACCTGTGTTCTGCTCTCTGCTCCCCTTAGCTGGCTGGCTGATAGTCCTTATCTTCTTGCTCCTTTTCTCCACCACCTCTGGGTTTTTTTGCACCACCCTGGTTGGCTCACCTGCACCTGCTCCAGCAGCTGAGGCTGGACAATTCCCTTCAGCAAAGTCCACTCTGCTGCTGTTACACTGGAGAAAAAAGAGCTAAGTGTAAGCAGGAAGGGAAAAAGGATCAGCCCATGTCCCAGAGCTGAATTACAGAGTGTTTCTGGTTTGAATGTGGAACCCACAAGCTGTAAGCTGCCACTCACTTTGCCCAGGGTCTGAATTCCCTCTTTCTCCTGTGCTGAATTCAAGTTTCAGTTGTGTGTAAAATGAAGCCTGTGAAAAGACTCTGGTATCAAGTGTCTCTTCCACAAAGCAGCAAGGCAGCAAGTAGTAAATTAAGAGACTAGAAAAAGTTTCATGCTACCTGGCACTCTAGGAGAATCATTAAATGAGAGCTATTTTACTTTACACTGAATAGTGATAGGCCAAGTCCTTTCTTCATTTGAAATTCAAGTAGATATTTTTTTCTTTATTATGCAGTTCTTTGCTAATAAGAATCCAAGGTTACAAATTCCAATTATTTGGGTATTTCACTGAAGGACATGGGACTCTTCCTCAGGCTCTGACATGGGATAACCAGGTAAAGGATGCTGGCAGGGAGTGAAGCAAAGAGGTGATAGCAGTTACTGATATTTTAAATTTGGCTTGAATTGCCTCAGATAATGCATTCAGCCTCAAATGGGAAGTTCTACACTTGAGTTTTGTACCTTGGCCTGAAGTCAAAACCAGCTGTACAGAGTGAGAGGCAGAGGGGAAGGTGCAGAAAGACCATGGGAGAGCAAAGATTCCAAATTAAAGCTGGAACAGTTAAAAATGCAGGTAAGGACAATGCTTTAATTATACTTGGGTGAGGACTATGCTTTAATTATACTTGGGTGATGATTACTCCAAGTCCCTGAAAGCAGCAGAATGCTTGGGCCCCTGGGCTCATATTTGTTCCTGCATAGCTGCTGAGTTCATTGGCTGAACTCTGCCCCATCAGTTCCATTCTCACAGGGGTCAGAGCCCCTACCAATGTGTGACTTGGCACACAAGTTGAGGCCCAAGGAGAAGCCCTTGTACAAGGAGAAGTCCCAGCAAGGGCTCACAAGCATGCAATAGCAACCTGTGAGGATCAGGCTCCATTACTGCTTGGGCACTTGCCTTTCTTCCCATTCTTCTCTCCTGCTTTTCCCTGCTGGGTGGAGAAATAAGAATGTGAGAAGAGAAGAGGCTGCTGAGACCAGACAATTTAAAACTGCTGTGTCTTGCTTCTACCTGTTGTGGCAGCTCTCTGAATTAAAACTGAGCTTAAATGAAGCTGCTGGGCAGAAATGCAGGTCAAGCCTAGGAAGTCATAACCCTGAGGTACAAGGCTTTGGCATCAAGGGAAGAATGGTATTACTGGTTAGACTTTGCAAAATGTGCCATGATTTCATTTGGGAACTGAAATGGAAAGAGGAGAGATTGAAATGCCTTCGTTATGCTGATCTTGACAGTGTGTGTCCTATCAGAAACTATATTGGACAGAAGAAAACCTGAGTGTTTCTTAGTTATCAGATGCTTGGCAGTTTTTATTTGTTTTTTAAAGTGAAATGTTGTGTTGCTGGGACAGCTGTATGGCACCTCCTCGAGCCAGGGGCCATTAATACTGAATATTCCAATCTGGATAAAGGTATGCAAACCACATAAATTGATAAATAACTGTATTTTTTAAGTATTTCTCCATATAGTTATCATACAAAAGCGAAAGTGCAGTGTTAAACCACCAAAAGAGGGGGGAGCTAGGACATAAATCACCCCCATTAAAGTGAGGAATTTCAAGAGAAGCTGTCTTCAGCTTTGAAATTCAGTGCTTAACTTTTAAAATGGATTTTAATCACGCCTCTTTATAGCAACATGGTATGCATGTATGCTTGTCTGCTATGTTTGAGGTCATAAACCCTGATGACCTTGACTAACCCACAGAAAAGAAGCAGGAAACAACAAAGAAAAATATCTTTATACGTATTTCCCCTCATGGTTTCATGTGCATGCTTACCTGTGTGTAACTACACCACGAACTTGAGGTGAATTTCAGGTATTATCCTGCAATTTGTTGCAAACAGGTTGGAGTGTAAATGAAATCCTAAAACACTACCATATGTAGTGTTGTAGTCCTTTTTTAAATGCAGATCGGGAGGTTTGGCCATCCTGCACTGTCCCAGTGGTTTCTGGAGCTGCAGCCCCTGTGCTGTAGCTCAGCCCTGGCTAATGCCAAGGTGCTGTCACACCTTGGAACTGGAGCTCTCAGAGCAGCCTCCTTTAACTGCCCTGGCATTTCTAGGTGCATTTATACACTTGAAGCCAAACACGTGCATGTTCCATCTGCACAAGGTCTCCCTTCTCCTCCTTCTTTGATGCATAGCACTGGCAGTCCCTGCTGCTTCTGCTTTTCTTAAAAGTTGCCTAGAAGTTGAGCAAAAATATTACTGTGGTTGTTTCCCCTCTTAAGCAGCATCCAAGGTATTGTTTCCTCTGCTTTTCCTTTTCCCAGGAACAGTGAGCTGCTCTGTTGAATGGATTCCTCCATGAGGTTATTTTGCAGGTCAGGAGGTTAGCTCACTTTTGTCTTTTTACTCAGCTGCTGCAGAAGAAATCCTCTGTGTGTTCTCCTGAATTGTAAAGGCTGGTAAGAAAGAGAAGCCAAAGTCATCCATTAATCCACAGGCCAAGTCCTATTGAAGCTGCTGCAGTGAAAGCTCTCTCATGCTGCCCTGGAAATAACCCCGGCCGTGACGTGCTGAGATGACCCTAGGTAAGGTCAGAAGCTCAGTTCTCATTTTCATTTAAGCTCCTGGTTTTTAAACAGTGTTTGGGATTGTGCCTCGTGGTTCTGCTGAGCCCTTAAAGCAGCTGGAGCCCCCTCGGGAGGGAGCTGAGAAGGGGACTCAGGGGAGGCAGGAGTTTGTCTGCTAAACTTGCCACTCTCTCCTCTCAACTTACTGTTGTTTTGGCTCAAATATTTAATGACCGTGACCCCATGTGAGAGCAGCAAGTGGTATCAGGACTTCAGCCTAAGCTGCTTTGCAGAGACAAAGCACCTGTTTTAATTCCTTCTGGAAATGGAAGTGATTTGGAAATGTCCCAGCAAATTGAAGGCAAAGTGTAATTCCTGACTGCCTGTACACTTTCTCAGGAAGCGTGTGAATTGGAAGGATGTGTGTGCACAGCTCCTGGCCAGGATTTTCAGGAGGGCTAAGAGAGCCAGGGGTCTCTGTCCTGGCATCCTTTGCAGGGGTGCAGCTATAATGCCAAGAAGCATTTAGTGGAAGGACAGTGGCATCAACCGTTTGTGTCTTCTCTTCATAGACACCGATACAATAAAATGCCAGGCTGATGTCTAGGGTTATGGTTAGGCTGGATGCAGTCTGCCCCTTGCCCTGTCCTGCTCAGTGTGCCCTGGGAGCAGCTGGCAGCTTCCAGGAGCAGTGTTATCCCTTGGGATCCAGCTGCAGTGCTTATTCAAGTGCTGGCCAAAGGCGCTGCTGGCAGCCGTCCACTGCTGTGCTTGTTCTTGTGTCGTGGAATGACCTGCTGGAAGAAATTCAAGGAAATACAAGTGACAAAAGCTACTGACAGGATGGATTTGGAGTGTTTTGTGGGGTAATCAGGTAACATCGGAGCTCCTTAGAGTAAGGAGCTGTGAGTTGGAGCTGAATCAGCCATTCCCATTGACTTGCTTAGGGAAGTGATTTTCAACAGGATATTACTGATTTTTACTTTTCATTTTTCATTTCTGTGGTGCAGCTCTTGCCTTTTCTGGGTGTAGGGAATCATGCCAAGCAAGTTGATTTTCATTGCATTTGAGAGGTAAGGGAGTGCTGAAGTGTGCAACCTCCTTCCCTCCCTCCCTCCCTCCCTCCCTCCGTATGGAAATGTGTTTTGTGTGAATCAGTGACAGAAAAGCAACCACTGAAAATATATTCCCTTTCTTTCTCTGCAGTCATCCCCCTCCCCAAAAACTTCTCTAAGAATCTGAATAAAACCAAAGCACTTTTTAAGTTACAAAGGAATAGTGTTGAGCTGGTGAAGCCAGCTGGAAATTAACATAGAATCCCAGAATTGTTGGGGTTGCAAAAGACCTTTGATCCAACCGTTAACCTTGACATGGAACAGGGTTATCATTTTATTGAAGATTCAGAGTGGGTTTAATTGCATTTTATTTGGCACACATTGTTTTAAAGCTCCTCACCTCGGAGCAGGAACAATTTTATGGCATGTGCTAGTTATACAAAATTCACAAACACTGCTTCTTTTAATTTTGATTTTTCACCATGTGTTTTTCAACTATAATTTTCACATCTCACATTATTCTCTCCAGTTTCCTGTCTCTTGTGGTTAAATCTTGGCCATAAATCTTGCTCTGCCTTGTTAAAAATAATAGGTGTGCTATATTTCTTCATTTAACAAACTGCTAGATTAATAGTGGCTTTAAAACAATTAAATATGGTTGTGCAGTTTAATATTCCCAGTTTTAATGCACCGTGAAGGAGAAACGAGAGGCATTGTCTTTTATGGAGTGCTTGGGTTTCACTCACAGTCTGGCAATCTTTGACACCTTGGTACTGGATCTTCTGCTTACACAGGTCATGCCAAGAAAAGCTTTCAGTGCAGGTTTGGAAATCAAATGCCAAGTCACTGGGTGGCAAGCAAGGCTCAAATCTGAGCGTTGCTATGGCAGCCAGAAAGGCTCTGGGACCTTTGGGATGCACGGCTGGAGCTGTGGCTGGGGCAGCTGGAGGAGGTGGGTTTCTGCATTGCAGCCACAATGCTTCAGAACATAAAGTTTGGATCTCGTAAATTCTCCCTGCCAGTGAGGCTGGAAACCTGAGAAGGTCATGGTCACGTGTTTCTGGTGTGTCCCAGAGCAGGATCTGGGTCTCCAGTCACCTCCCTCACAGGGGATTCCATCCTTGTGTTCAGTTTCCATCCAGGCAGGCTCCACGGAGGAGCAGAGCCTGAGGCACGAGATCTCAGTCATTCGAGGGCGTCAGATCTGCCATATTTCAGCAGAAAGAACAGAACTGGTGCTTTCCAAACTGGCTCCTATTAAAAAGGTCATCAAATGCATATGTGGATCAGGAACTCAATAAAGTGTAATGATTGCTCAGTATCAGGAAATGTCAGTGCAAAACTGGGCATTAAAGCATGCCATGTGTGGACAGGACCAGGGAAGACTGGGATTGGTCTGGATGATAGCTATTATTCCTAGGTGTTGTAGTTAAGTTACACTATACATGTTCCTGCTAGATGTTTTAGTTGAGGGGCTTTACAAGGGGCTTGTCTCAAAAAATGAATATTTGAAGCTTGGATTAAAAAGCATGGCAAGAACTCCTGATCAATAACTTCTCATGGTTCCACAGAGGCAATATCCTTTACATTTTCTCAGTTTCAATTCTTGCTCCAATTAAGCCTGACTCTGAAACTGTTTTGTTGCAGACACCTCTGCTGTGAGAGGATGTGGACTTCATGGAGACTATGTACCAGATCAGGTAACGCCATGTTTTACTCCCCTGAGTATTATCCCTGCCAAATCCTTCCCCCTGGCCCTGTGCAAAGCCTTCCAGACAGAGTTCAGTGCCTCTTTGCTTCAGGCCCCAGTCTGGGTTCATGAAATATTTGTGGCTGTCAGTCTCGTGCATCAGCCAAAGTTGCACAGATGCAGAAAGCCTGTCTGAGGGATTTTAGAATTGCAAATGCCTAACAGATTTTTAACAGCTCTATATATGTATACACGTATGTAAATACATACATGCATATGTATGTGTAACAGACTAGAAATACACACAAGAAATCTATGATTTCTCTGGTAATAGTGTGCCAAACTGGGCTGCTGGAGATGAGAAATGTCTTGAATTGAGCTTTCAAGTCCTGCCTTGATTTACGTGTGTTACAGGAGCAGCACTTGCTGTGGCTTCTTAATGGGGCATCTCATTTTAACACCTTATTTTCTCTTTCTTACAAGTCTTTCAAGCCTTTGGTAGATGACAAAGCAGAGTATCTGCCCGTGACCCCCAGCTCTGTCTGTTGTGTATCTTGATTTCCCTGACATTTAGAAACTTTTTAAGGCAGTTTGGCACAGTTTAATAATTCAGGAGGTCACAGATTAACACTTGCAATAATGTTTTTAAGAGCATAGAAACAGCTTTACTAGAGGCCAGGATGTTGTATCCCTGTGCCTGTGGAAGGTGTCCGTGCCTACGACAGGGGATTGGAACTAGATGAGGTTTAAGGTCTGTTCCAACCCAAACCAGTCTGGGATTCTGTGATTCCCTAAAGTGCCCCTGTAATTAGCCTGAACAAAACACCTGGGGCTGTGCACGTTCATCGGTTGACCACACAGAAAACAGGTGGTGTGCAGCACACAGGTGTGTCACATTACAGACAACGAGCCTGTCCAGGGTCTGAACGACCTGCAGTAAGGTAGGCTGGGGGTCACCTAGTGAGCATCCACGAGGGAAGTAAAATGGGGAATGGCTGCATGGTAAGTGACATACTTTTTTATTTAGAATTATGGAGCTGGCACTTAGCAGTACCTGAGCCTTTCTGGTTCTGGGCTTTCCCAGAAGTGGCTCTGTGCAGCTGCTGGTGCTGCATGTGACAGGCTGCTTCATGTTTTAGGTGAAGAAATGACTGTACCCTTGTAAAAACAGATGCATTCCCACTCTTTCAGGAAAATTGCTTTTATTTTTTTGCTTTGTGGGGGGATATCATGCAGTTCAAGACCTGTGTCCTCTGAAAAAACAGGGCTGCTGTGGTTGGAATATTCATGGTATCTCCTGAAAATCAAGGCTGAAGCTCTCCTCTTTTTTAATGTCGCTGTGACGCAATTTGGGTTTAGTAGAACCAGTATTTTCCTTTTCATGTTGATACAATGATTTCTGGCAGGGAGGTCAACTTAAAAATTCTAGTTAAGCTGTCACATGTATTCTGAGGACATTTAGCAGCAGCAGATCATGTGTTTGTGCTACGTGAGGCCAGCAGAAACTGATAGTGGTGGGCTGTGATGTTTCACAGGAGTGGTAATGCCCAAGGTACAACACAATGGTTTTTAATTGGATTTTAGGATCCTGATGTTTGTAACGCTGGCTAATTCTGACCCTGAAAAAATTCAGGCTCAGTTGAACACCGCTGGTGTTCAAGGATGTCGGAGTGGTTGATCTCTGCCTCCTGGAAAGTTTCTTCCCCTTGGGGTTTCTTACCAACTGGTTATGCCCAGCTTCAACTGTGTAGCATCCTCTGGGGAAATGAAGGTGTACAGAGTGTGCTTGTGCGGATTTCTGTCTGTGGAAGGTGCTGTGCAAGTGGATTTTGGGTTCTGCCCAGGCCAGGCACCATTTCCTTTTGTGTTGTGTGCTGAGCTCCCAGCTGGTGGGGAGAGAAATGGCTTTGTGGTCAGACTCCAGTCTAGTGGGACCCTTGGGAACTGCTGGGATGGGGACATGGGGTGATGGTTTTAAACTGAATGGGCAGCAGTTTAGGTTAAATATAGGGAAGAAGCTTTTTTACCATGAGAATGCTGGGGCCCTGGTACAGGCTGCCCAGGGAAGCTGTGGCTGCCCTGGCCCTGGAAGTGTTCAAGGCCAGGTTGAATGGGGCTTGAAGCAGCCCAGTCCAGTGGCCCCCATGGCAGGGTGTTGGAATGATATGAGGAATTCTATGAGCTTTAAGGTCTCTTCCATCCTAAACCGTTGTGGGATTTTAAGACTGTAGATGTTGCAGTCTGCCTCGGGTTAATGGGAAATATGGGAGCTTGAGGATGTGGTCCCGGGCTGGGGAGCTGTTTTGGGAGTCCCTGCCAGGGTGGGATGCAGGCAGTGATGGTGGCATGGATGGATAGATGGCCGGCCGGACAGGAAAGTTGTTTCTCGGTGGATTTGAGGCGCAGGGAGCAAGGGCGGGGAGCGCCGAGGACGCAGCGGGAGCACCGCGATAGGATTAGTGCCTCGGTGCGTCCGTGCGCGGAGCCGGCCGGGTTCCCCGGCGGTTCCCCGGCGGGCCGGGCCGTGCCTGACGTGGAGCCGGCCGGAGGCGGAGCCGCCGCGGGTTTATCAGCGCCGCGGGTCGCGGCGGGCGCACAGCAACAGGCGGCGCGGGGGACCCGCCGCCTCTCCGCCCGCCCAGCCGGCCCCGGCCCCGGGAGCCGCCGCCGGAGGCAGGGAAGGCAGCGGCAGGAGGAGGGAGCGGGCGGAGCGCGGCCGGGGCCGGGGCGCGGGCGGCCGCCTCGGGATGGTGCTCCTGCCCCTGTGGCTAGTGGCAGCCGCGCTCCTGGGGGCCCGCGCTGCGCCCGGCCGGCAGGTGAGTCAGGGAGGGAGGGAAGGAGCGGGGGACCCTTGCCCTCCCCTGCCCTCCGCGCTTTCTCACGGGGTCCTCCCTCGTCCCCCCGCTGCCCCGGAGTCCGCGGGCGGTACCGGCCCGGGGCGAGGAGACACGGAGATGGACGGGCGGCTCTCCGCTCTCTGCCGTGCTGCAGGGCGCTGCGTCCAAGCAGCCTGGAACCGGACACGGCATCCCCGGCCCGGGCTGGATCCCGCAGCGGCAGCCCCTGGGTCCCTTCCCTCTGGATCCTATGCCCCTAGGTCCCCTGTCCCTGGCAAGAGCAAGTACCAAGCCAGCAGTGAGCTGACCGTGGCATCGGATCACTGCCACTGTCCCTGCGGTCACTGTGGTCCAGTTGGCTTTCCCATTCTCTAGCCGAGATACAAAGAGCTGTCAGCTCGCTGCTTCCTCTCTGCCCCAGCACCCGTGCTTCTTGGAGCTCATTGCTTTCCTGCTGTTAAATCCCCTCTTTGGCCACCAAACTTACTTTTTGGCACAGTGTCACAACGTATAGAACGGGTCATTCAGAATCAGGATTGCTTAGCAGCTCTATTTCTGTTAAACTTGCTATGTTCTCCGCTAGGATATTGGGGGGAACAGCTGTTTATTCAGTTAAGGAAGAACTGCCATCCCTGGAAACCAAATGAAGAAACGTATAAAATAGTGCAGCACAGACTGAGTGATTTTTCAGCCTTCTGCCATTCCCCATTGCATAGTAATTACACTAACAACTTTGTGCATGTGTTTCTTCTCTCTTCTGCAGGCTGGTAAAGAACAGCAGATCCAAAGAGGTAAGTCTTTTTAGCTATTATTCCTGCTATCCAGACAGAAATAAAAGAAGTTAGCTCAAAGACTAGTTATTTCTGGAGAAATGATCTGTATGCAGGCAAGCATTCCCTGTGCACCCCCCACCACTGCCACCCAGAAGGGTTTGTAGTTGCAGTGACGTGGCACAGCTTGAATTTGCATGCCCTCTCGTGCTGCGGTTTTGCATCTTTTTGTGTCTGTGCTTCCCTTCTGAAGTACAAAGCAATCGATGTTATAAAATCTGTGGCTGCTCGCTGTTGCCTTGTAAACTGATGGACCTGGGTAAGAAGGTGCTGTGCAGCGAGTTTAGGGTCAGTGGCACATGAGGGAGCTGAAGGGAAATGTGCCTTCGTGTGCCCATAGGGTGCTTCTTGCTTCAGCCTCTAGGACTTTTCCCAAAGACAGGAAACTTCCTTTAATTGGGAGGATACATCTACAGTTTACATTTCAGGAGATCTGTGTTCATTTAGAGTAACTGGTGCTCCACAGGATGGAAGAGGTAGTGGGAGGATGTGGAAGCTGGCATTCCCAGGGCATTGGTGGCAGGGAATGCCATTCTACGTGCTCCTTCCCTTAGCCAGTGTGGAATGAGTCTTTGACCATGCCGGTGCTGAGTGTGTGTCCCTGCACACGAGTGCTCTCTGGAGCTCTTCTGCAGTGGGAGTGGACCCCAGGCAGTTCTGCTTCCAGCTGCTGTTGGACGTCCAGCCCTGAGGTTTTGGTGCAGCTTTTGTTCAGAAAAGAATTTCAGGCATTTCTGTGAGTTTTGGAGGTCTTGTCTCAACTTCAGTTCTGGCACTGTGAGCTTCTGGGCTTAGGCTGGTTTCTGCCATGATCAGTGAATAATGGGAACAGAGACAGCGAGGTACATTGGAAGCTAATTGGCAAACAGAGGGTTTTTCCAGTGGTATGCTGATCCTGTCTTTTATTTCTTGTCCTTTCCATAAAAAATGGATTGTATTTGAATTTCAGAAACCATAAGCTATATAGGAATGTGTCTTTTAAATTACGCAGTACATCAGGCAAAATTCCTCAATCTGGAAAATAACTTTTTGTCCTATAACGTCTTCCTTTCTTCCACAGCCCTGGCACTGCTGTAGTCAGGAACATTTGGGGCTGAATTTGATCCTGTAAATTCTGATTCAAAAAGTACAGAACCATAGAATCCCAAAATGGTTTGGGTTGGAAGGGACTTGAAAGATCATCTCATTCCAAACCCCTGGCCGTGGGCAATGACACCTTTCACTATCCCAGGTTACTCCAAGCCCCTTCCAACCTGGCCCCATTCCAGGGATGTGGCAGCCACAACTCCAAACCATGGCTTACTCAGTTGAGAGCTGTAATGACTTGGAGGTAAGACCTGAAAATGCACCATCCTGCTTCTGAGTCCCCACGAAGTATCGCTTTGCATTGGTGGTGTGTATTTTGAGTTGGCCCAGGACTGGCTTCTGGCAGCAGCTGATCTTTGCTTGTAGCCTGAAGAGTCACCTAGGGAAATTAAGGCACCTGGGGTTTATTTTTGTTAGGCATCATCCCAGGCAGCAGTACAGGCATAGCAGGTTAGCACACTTAATTGTCTGCGTTCATGCACAGAGTGCTGCAGTGCCTGGCAGCTGTCAGGAGGGAGTCCTTGTGTGTCACTCCGCCTGAAGGTGCTGATGCTGTGCTGCACCTTCACCTCCCACGCAGCAGAGCTCTGTCCCTGCTCAGTGCCACTTCTGGAAGACACCTGTGGCACAGCTGTGCTGGGCCCCACCGCCTGCAGGAAGCACCTGCAAAACACCTGGAGCTCGGCAGAGGCTGCAAAAAGCACCACACCAACCATCTCTTGAGCTGTGTGTGTCCCTGGGACAGGTGACAGTGAAGCAGAAGAATGAGGACACGGGAGAGGTGTCCCACATCAGCCTCTCTCCTTGCTTTCATTCATCCAGCTTACAATGTCCAGATCCCACACACCCTCATCCCTTTTCAGGCGCAGAGCCGAGTGGGAATTCTCAAGGAATATGTCCCCCTTTCTTGTCTTCTCTTTCTTTCTGGGCATTCCTGCCACCTAAAGTCAGCCAAACAAAGAACAAATGGTAGTTCTGGAGCGACCCAGGTTGTTGAGAGGGGCCAAAACTGCTCTCTTGGTTCTGGAAGCCACCAGCCAACAATGAAGCAGAAAAGGGTGGTGACAAAACCCCTGCTGGGCTTGTCCAGTTCTCTCCACACCATCTTCTCTTTTTAAGCATCACCTTGCTAAGTGACCAGAGCAGCTCTGTGCTCATCCCGGTGTGCTTATCTGCAGGACACAAGCATGATGTCCCAGAGCATGGCACAGTCTCTTTATGGAAGCTCTGTCCTCTTCACCCCTATAGCAGCAGGTAACTCCAGTGCTTCCACTGCAGAGCTGGATGTCGGCCATCCAGCAGTTTGGTTGTGTCACAGCTTGTGAGTTCCAGGCAGAAAATTCCATGGTGATGCTCTGGAGATGTCACCTTAGATCCATTGCTTTTGCTGAGGTCCCTGAGCTTCCTGACCCTCGCATCCAAATGCATCTTCCAATGGGGAGGCTCTGGAAGACTCAGCAATGGGATCTCGTGCAGGGGCCATGTGGGTGGGCTGTTATCAGGAGTCCCCACATTTCCTTTCTTGGGTAGTTTGGTCTAGACATAGAAAAATAATTTGAACTTTGAGAAATTCTTCCTTTTCCACTGATGCCACTGATTTCTACATAGACTGTGCCTTTGAAGTCTTCTCAAGTGGATGTTTAGGTATTTGGCATTTGCTGTGCACAGCCACCTGAATGATTTTTGATCTCTGTATTTCAGAGAATCTCATGCATGAAAAACACTTTTTCCAAATGTAAGTGATAAAAAAAGTTTAGGATTTTCAAACCTCCGTTGAGCACAGCTGTTGTACAGTGCAGAGACAGCTCTTGTGAGGCAGTGGTGTTAATCCTGCAGTTTGACCAGGTTTTGAGGGGAAGGAAAGCCTGGACAGCTCTCTCCAGAGGCATTCTCTAGCTAATTATGTTTTGGCACAAAATGAAAGAATGCGATCTTCCTTCTTAAGTGCTTCCTTTCAACCTAAACATTGTGCAACTGGAGCGGCGTTTTAAGGCCAGATTAAAAAAAAGGATGAAGAAAATTTACAGTTAAGTGCTTTTCCTCTTGCTCTGATCAGCACTGTCAGCTTTGAATTAGCAGAGCAGATCGGCTCTGAAATTTTAGCTGAGGGAAGGGACACCTACAGCTGGGATAGCATTTCCTCAGAGCGTGCAGTTTGTGGAAAAAGGGTAATGTAAGTCAGCAGAGGAGTTCAGATGTCGCTGGGATTCAGTCATGTCCCATTTAATTTTAATTGCCTTTGAACAAAAGGCATTTCCTCTTCTAGCTCAGCATTTACAGACTCTGGAAAAGGCTTTCGCTGACTCAAAACCTAGACAGTTGTTATTTTCCACCCTTAGTTCCTGCCTTCTTGGGGCTAGCTGGCTGCTCTTATTAGCCAAATAGCCAGGTTTTCCCCCCCAGCCTGTGGAAATGTGGGAATGCAAGATGTGCAGAGCAGTTTCTCAGCCGTGTGGTGAGCACAGAACTCCATCACCAGACTGTGGTCTCTGGCACTGAAAGTCCTGCTTACAGAAAAAGGGAAATGAGCCACGAGGAATCTCAGCGAGGTAGAAGGTGGAATGTCAGCCTGGGAATGAAATCCCAGTGTTGAAGCACTGGGAATGTGAGGATCTGAGCTTTTACTTTGACCCAGTTAGGATGTACAACCCAGCAGCTCTGTCTCCTGGGCATGGCCTGGTGTCTAATTAACAAAAATGACTTTAGAGTTTTAATTTGGTCCCTTCTCTAAGGAGACAGATTAACAATCCTGCTCAGAATTCCCAGTGTTTAAAATGGGAATTATCCTAAGGATAGTGACCTAATTAGGCTGCCTGTTTTAGAACCTGATCTTGTGGGTGTACGGCAAAATAGGTGGAGTTGGCTGCTGCTGAAACTCACCCTGTGGCTGCTGGCTGTAGGATGGGGGGTACCAATGGGCCTGGAAATGACTTTTGACATTCCTAGGATATAGACTTTGTGCTGTAAGGTATTTGTAGTGCAAGAATTTACATCTGTGCGTCCTACTAGTCCCATACATTGTGTTTCTGTCAGATTGCTCAGTAACTGGCTGGAAGAATATTAAAAGCAGTTCCCTGAAGCCATTAGGAACGTTTTCCTACTGAAGGTACTTGCTGAATGCGTGAGTCTCTTAAAACCAGCAGCCCTTGCTACCAGGAGAGAGGAACTGGCTGCTGAGCTTTTCCTCTATTTGATTCTCATATCAAGTGTGATGCATCCTGGGAGCAGGTGAAATTTAGCTCACTAAATTAAGTGTATTTATTTGAGGAATTCTCAGTGGCACTTGGCACTGACATCAGAGCTATCAGATCTCGAAGCTTTTAGAATGAAATTGTCAGTAATATCACCCTGATACTGCTTTCACCAGCTCCCCCAGGAAGATGGGAGTAGGGAATAACTATTTTTGTGGAAGATGTCTTTTTAACTCTCACCTAGTCAAGTGGAGAGGCTTAGACTTGGGCTTTGGACCCATTCAGAGCAGCAGTGTGGCTCTCTCAGCTTGACCTGGTCCTTCCCTGACAGCCTGGAAACCGGACACCGACTATCCTGATTGCTGCCAGGTTACAGAGGTCTCACTGAAAAGATCAACTCATTTGAATGGATTTCTTTTCCAGTGGTGTGAAATTACTTAAAATCTTGTTGCCTTAGCTGAGGGTTGTGCCATTGAGCTTCTCCAGGATTGCAAACAATGTGGCTTTGCTGGGTTTATGGCTTCTCTCAGCAGCACTAAAGTGCAAAATTTAGGGTCACATTTGTGCAGATCTGGGTTGGGTTTTTTAATAATTAGATTCTCTCATTGGTTTTGATCTGTTACTCAGAGGAAAGGCAACAGCAAGTTGCTAGGTACGGGGATTTGTAGATGGAAAAGTTACTGCCTTTACCAGTGCTGACGTGGATTAATTTATCAGCAGCACGTGATCTGCTGGATTTTTTCCCTGTTTCTATTTCCTGAGAAATCAGTATGCAAATTGTGCTTATAGCCAAGCTTGGCACTTCGTTTTCAAAACTTGATGGAAGTCCTGGCACAGAAGCAAGTTCTGTGTCAGGTGTACAACAGAGCTGTATTCCTTACAGGAGAATTCAGAAGGGTCTGTGCCTCTCCAGGGGCTGTTGAGCAAGCCTGAAACCCAGAGGAAACTCCCCAGATAAATGTCAGTGAATATTTCAGGCTTTTCTCTGTAAGTTTTAGGAAAATGATTTTTATAATAGCAATTGATGGGAAGAAATTCTTCCCTGTGATGGTGGTGAGGCCCTGGCACAGGTTGTCCAGAGAAGCTTCCCCATCCCTGAAAGTGTCCAAGGCCAGGTTGAATGGGGCCTGGAGCAAGCTGGGATAGTGGAGGGTGGTGTCTCTCCCCCTGGCAGGGGGTTTGGAACTGGATGGTCTGGAAGGTCCCTTCCAGCCCAGACCATTTTGGGATTCCATGACAAAAGAAGAGCAGTGACACGTGCCTTACATTTCCCCCCGTTAGTAGCTGGAACAGGAATCCTAAGCTGGGATTGTTGAAGGGGAGGTGTGAGCCAGAGGGGTCCTTCAGTCTCTGGGCTCCTTCCACGCTCCCGCTCTCACGTCGGCGCGGTGTCCGCTGTGTTTCTTGGCAGAGCTGCGGCGGAGCAGAGCCAGGCCCTACGGGTTGGTGATTCCCATCAGCACGGCGGCCGATGGCAGCTTCGTGTCCAACGTGCTGTCGGCCGGCCGCCAGCGGCGCTGGGCGCGCGAGGCACCGCGCGGCCCCCGCCAGCTCTACTTCAACGTCAGCGCCTTCGGCAGGGACTTCCACCTGCGCCTGAGGCCCAACGCCCGCCTGCTGGCTCCCGGCGCCGTGGTGGAGTGGTACGAGGACTCTGCGGGGGCTGGCGGCCATGCTGGGAACGCCACTGGCACCGGGAGCGCCGCGGAGCGCTTGTGGAAGAGAGAGCCCCTGTGGACCGACTGTGCCTACGTGGGGGACATCACGGACATCCCCGGAGCTGCCGTGGCCATCAGCAACTGTGACGGGCTGGTAAGGCCGGTTGCCCTGGCTCTGGGCACAGCTTTGGTTGCTTTTAACCGTGCATTCCTAATGCTGTCATTTCGGGAACTTGATTTCTTAGAAAATATCAATGCCCTACTGCTTTGCTTGGGGATAATTTCTCTGAGGTTGATAAGCAAAGTTCTTGATGTCTCAGATACGTAAAAGAGAACTCAAACCTAGGTGGTGTTGGGTGTTCTTTTTTATTTGCATGAGGTGTTGCAAACAGGAAAATGAATAATGAAGGTATTTGCAGACTTAAAAGGTGACCTTTTGTTAACTGAATTTAGAATTTGGGGTCCAAATCATCCCTCTTTGCTTCACAGGTACAAAAATGATGGGCTGCCCTGTTATCCAAGGATAGCAGCATTAAGTTTTAAAGGGTTCTTTTATAAAGTGAGCATGCTTTTTGTTCTCTTAGCTGCAGTTTTGTTTCATCAGGAGGTGTCATATGAGAGTTGAGTAACAGGTAACAGTTTGTTTTCAAGCTGTCTGCGAACACACAGATGCCCAAATCCCAGAATGAAAGGCTGGGCATGTTTGGATCCCACAGACCATTCCTTGGTTTGCTCAGGCAGCAGAGAAAGCCAACAATCCCCACCTTGTGCTCCATCACTGGTGGAACACACCTGCCCCATCCAGGGAGATGGATGCTGTGGTTACCCTCCTGCTGTTTGGGACAGGAACCACGTGAAGAAGTCTGCAACAAGCATCCTTCCTTGGAAGTGAGTTTCCCACTTCCCATAGCTGCCCCATGGTCCTGATTGGATTCCCTTTGGAGCTAAGCCCTGGCTAGGAAAGCTCCCACCTCAGCAGTGGCAGCAGTCGCTGTGGGAGTCACTGCAGAGATGGCTCAGAACCCCCATTCAGACCAAAACCCCTTGAACTCCCTTGCTGAGGGAAAGGAAATGCTGGTAGTCGTGGTTGCATCAGAGGTGATAACTAATGTCAGTTTGGTGTGCTTTGGGGGGTTTTGGGGGGCTTTTGAGGAGGTTCTATTGCCAGTGCACTGTGTTTACAAAGGCCAGGCAGACCCCTGGCTGGCTAGATGGAGCTTCCAGTGGGATGGCTCTGCTGAATGAGACCCTGGCAGCTGGGTTTTGGCAGTAAGGCTGAGTGAAGCTGTTGTGTTGGGACAGCAGGTGAAGACGAGCAATTGGATTAAATGGAATGAGATTAAGGAGTGTAGCTCTGGCACAGATTGCCATGGGGCTGGCAAGCTGCTTGTGGTGTGCTTTCAGGTAAATGAAGCCAGAGGGGGACTCCTGGAGGGGGAGTGGCTTCACTGGGACAGAGGACAGGGTTGGATGGGATATTGGGAAGGAATTCTTCGCTGAAGATGGCGAGGTGCTGGCACAGGTTGCCCAGAGAATCTGTGCCTGCCCCATCCCTGGAAATGTTCAAGGCCAGCTTAGATGGGGCCTGGAGCAACCTGGGGCCTGATCTACTGGAATGTGTCTCTGTTTTCCTATAACATCCCATGTGCTTCCTATGGTTTTGGTGACTAGAGTGGGAAAACATGGGCTTTTTCTTGGAGGAGTGGTGGGTAAATGTTCCTGGGTCACTCCTGTCTCTCTGTTCATTTCGACCTTTGCTGTTTTAACATCTCTTGGAGCTCTAATCGTGTGAGTGTGAAAGAAATAAATAATCCTGAAGATTTATTTTATGTTTTTTTTTCTCCCAGCATCTCGCAGGGTAGCAAAAGGAACTTGCAATTACTGTCCCTGCCCTCTCTGTTGCTGTACTATGTGTCTCTCAACCCAGCTAGAATGTTTGATCCTCAGTGTATCCTAAAGACCTGAGGAGTGAGATAATATGGCTGAACAGAAACTGGAACAAGAGTGAGAAATTCTAGGGGCATGTGTGTGCTGGAGGGATTTATTTTTGACTTCAAAGGAGTTTAGACACTCTCCAGAGCAGCCAGCTAGGTTCTGAAATCGTGGAGAGAAAGTGGAGGGACTCACCAGGGTAGCAGTTTGCACAATGTATAACTTGTAGAAGAGGCTGGATATCCTAAGTAAGAGAAAAAGAGCATTTGGTGCTAAATTCTGATTGTTTGATAGTAAGTGTGTGGAATAATCAGCATTTGCACTAGCAAAGTAAGATTTTTGCCAGCAGTCTCTTCCTGAATCTAAACTTACATTTAAACCCCCAAATACTTGAACACTTTTGTTTTGAAATAGTTTGCATATCTACTTTTGCAATGGAAGTTGTCTGTCTGCCATCAGTTCTGCAAATTCCTATTTTCACATCTGCTTAATCTCCCTTGGAAATGACCCTGTTTATTTAAAAATCCCACATGCATGTGCCTGCACTTGTCATGGCAGAAGAACCCTTCATTAGTCACGGAGGAGCTGCCTCTTTTCTCCTTCTCTGTGTCAGAATGCTGTGTATTTCTGCTGTTGTTTGGTCAAAACAGCAGTATTTATTGTCAAAATCCTTCAGGGGAGGAAGGTGCCAGCCTCAGAAAATGCTACAAATGGTGGAGATTGTAAACAGAGGCAAGGCAGCAAGCCTAACGCTGAGAAATAGTGGCTTAAAACACTTTCTACCTGTTAATGGATAGAAAATCTCCTCAGTTTCTTGGTTAGCTTCCTGCCTTTGTAACAAACTCTGAGCAGGTGCTGGTGTGTGATGCCTTTAGCTTGTACTTCCACTCTGGACTGTGTTCCTGTAGATCTGTGTCTCTGTGTCGGAGCTGGGATCTGGTTTGTGCCCACATCTCTGCCACCCCAAGGGGCAGGCAGGGCTGGTTTCTGTTTCTCCCAGAAACCTTGCTTGTTGCAGATGAAAGGGCTGGGCCCAGGACAATGAGCCTTTAATCTTTGACTTCAGGTTCCAAGTAAAACGTGACTTCTTTTTTGTTTGTTGGAAGTGATTTGGAGTATTTCTGTTTGTTGAAATTCCAAGCCCAGGGCAGCGTGTGGTTGTTGGAAGTAGAGCTGTTTGCAAGTGGAAGGTGCTCTGGAATCTGCCTGCCTTGTAGTGTTGAGCTGCCAAACCAGGGAAATCCTGGAAGACAGACCAACCATCAAGAATTTAAAAAATACCCAAACGTGCTTCAATCTGTCATTTGTGACAGATGATTCCTCACTTGCTTATTGCCCTGCCTTTTTCCAAGGATATGGAGACGTGAAGAAACATGTCTGTGCGTGTTCACAGCTCCTTTCCTTTGGCAAATCTTTTGGAAATACAGGCTGGAGTATCTCAGACCAGAGATGATTGCACAGGCTTTAAACTTGGTTCAGGAAAAGCTTTAAAAGTCTGTAGGAGTTGGGGCACATGGGATCCAAGGAGTTTCAGGGCAT
This sequence comes from Haemorhous mexicanus, assembly GCF_027477595.1. Classification (NCBI taxonomy): domain Eukaryota; kingdom Metazoa; phylum Chordata; class Aves; order Passeriformes; family Fringillidae; genus Haemorhous; species Haemorhous mexicanus. The sequence goes on from NC_082344.1 coordinate 1,261,912, forward strand.
TTTGATTTGTTTCAAATCCTTTTTTATTACCATTGTTTCATCAGGACTGAGCTATTAAGGCTTATTTTTTGTTCCTGTGTCAGCTCTAAGGTTCTATTTCAGCATGATTTCCCCCAAGCTGGCAAGACAGAGTTCCTGAATGGAGAAACATCTTTCTAGGAGCCCATGGTGTTTGATCCCTGTGTATTGGAATAGCATTTTGGAGACAAACACTTGAATTGCTGCAGAGTGCCTGGTTGTAGAAACTCAGGAACATCAGACACTCCTGCTGAGTTTGGGATTGGGACTGGGGCTGGGACTGGGACTGTCCCCTCTGGCCTGGAGGCTTCTTCCAGTCCAAGCTGAGAGCTGTGGGCAAGGGGAGATCTGGTCATCCAGGACTTTATGGGAGGGCAAAGCACAAGGACAGCAAAACAAACTCTGGGAGAAGGAAGGCAGGACAGAGCCTGGGGGAAGGAAGGCAGGACAGAGCCTGGCAGAAGGAAGGCAGGACAGAGCCTGGGAGAAGGAAGGCAGGACAGAGCCTGGGAGAGGGAAGGCAGGACAGAGCCTGGGAGAAGGAAGGCAGGACAGAGCCTGGGAGAGGGAAGGCAGGACAGAGCCTGGCAGAAGGAAGGCAGGACAGAGCCTGGCAGAAGGAAGGCAGGACAGAGCCTGGGGGAAGGAAGGCAGGACAGAGCCTGGGGGAAGGAAGGCAGGACAGAGCCTGGCAGAAGGAAGGCAGGACAGAGCCTGGGAGAAGGAAGGCAGGACAGACCCTGGGGGAAGGAAGGCAGGACAGAGCCTGGGAGAGGGAAGGCAGGACAGAGCCAGGGAGAAGGAAGGCAGGACAGAGCCTGGGAGAGGGAAGGCAGGACAGAGCCTGGCAGAAGGAAGGCAGGACAGAGCCTGGCAGAAGGAAGGCAGGACAGAGCCTGGGGGAAGGAAGGCAGGACAGAGCCTGGGAGAGGGAAGGCAGGACAGAGCCAGGGAGAAGGAAGGCAGGACAGAGCCTGGGAGAAGGAAGGCAGGACAGAGCCTGGCAGAAGGAAGTGGCGCTGGCCGCGTGCCGCTCTGGCAGATGGCAGCGGGGCCTTAGGCTGATTTAACTCTCTGGTATTCCTGCTCCCCTGCCCTACTGTGCTCTTCCCACAGTAATTCCCTCCTTGCCATGAACCCCTGTGACCTGCTGTGCCTGCTCTCAGCACTGGTGGTTCACTGTGCTTGGCAGCATGATGAGCTGGGCCTGATGGCTTGCAGCTGGACTCTGTCCCCGTCACCTCTCCGCTGTGCAGCACTTCCCACAGCCCTAGGAATCCATAGGAAAGAGGATTTCTCAAAGCTCAGGACCTGCAGGAACTTGGGAAAAGGCATTCCCTGATTTGGGACTTGGGGCTGCTGGAGTAAAACCCAGAGGGGAGGAGCATTGATTGAGAAGGGAGGCGATGGGCACGGAAGTCAAGTGTCAGGGTAGTGGAAGATGATAAACTCTAGAAATTCTTTTATAGAATTTCTATAATGGTTTGCTTCTCCCTGAAATTCATCACTCAAAGCACATGAGTACTTCACCCTTACTTCCCAGTCAAAGTTATGCAGATGGTTGCTCAAGCTCCATTTATTTGTTCTTTTTATAAATTCTCCTAACAGGGCCAGATTTGGTCTAATGACAGCTTTGCCTCATTTCCAAGCCCTTGTGTCTCCTCCTCTCTCTCCTGCCTACCTTCAAAGACAGACTTTGGGCCATAAAAATTATACTTTGGCCCCTTAAGATGAGCCTTTATACCTCAGAAGGGATGTTTGGAACTTGTGAGGGTTTGTACCCTAAAAATGAGGTTTTTAATCCTAGAGACAAAGTTTTGAACTCCAGAAATGAGGCTTCATGACCCAAAAATGAGATTCTTTGGTCTAAAAGTATGATTTAGACACTAGGTATGAGGGATTGGACACTCAAGACATGTCTTGGACCCTAAGGATTGATTGGATGATAAATATGGAGCTCTGGACATGGGAAATGAGGCATTAGGCACTATAAATGCAACTTTGAGCTTTATCTGTTCAAAAAAGGAGGAGGTAGTTTAGCTCTTCTTGGCTCATAGGAGGTGTTTGTAGGCCCATTTTTGGTGACTGCAATTGAACTTGTGCTGTTTGTCTCTATCCTCTGTTGAGGAGCAGGTGTAATGGAAAGCAAAGATGAAAGGAAAATCAATCCCAATTCTGCAGAATTCCTCACCCTCCAAGCTGAGGAGAGATGCAGTGAGTTCAGGCTGGCTGAGTGAGCTGTGATGTCACCTAAGGTGCCTTCTAGGAAAGCAGGACTTCCCTGTGGGGCCTCTCTGGATCCAACAGCAGGAATAGCCCAGAGCACCTGAGCTGTGACTTTAACAACCACGCCAGGATGGGCAAAATGTGCACGTGGTACTTGGCCACGAGTGGAAAACATGGTGCTCAGGAGACAGGGTTGTTATTAGTCTCTTTTTTCCTGTCTTTAGACTGGAGACAATATTCAAAGGTAATTTGAGAAACTCGACAGTCTGGTGTGGGTGAGACCAGGCGAGGAGAGCATCCTCTAGGAAGGGGTTTAGGAGCAGGCAGCTGGAGAGAGTCTGCCTGGAGACTTTCCGTAAAAATCTCCACTTTGGTTGCCACAACTTCAGACTTTTATTTATAGTTGATTTCTGGTGTTGAAAAATTGTTCTGTACAGCAAAGCACAGGTTTACATGTAATCCCTCCCTTTTAAGCAATGTATTGAGGGGCTGAAACTGCTGTTACAGATCAGTGTGTGGTTAAAAATGGTCTGGAACAAAGGGCTGCTGGTTGGTGCTGCTCTGGATATGTCTTTTGTAGCTGTTATTTAATCACACCTTGTAGTCCTGGTGATGCATTTTCACAAAACACTGCTTTTAGGGCACTTGGGCAAAGAATTTCCTTTCTGGATTTTTCCCTCTTTGTTTCCAAAACAGCAGACGCTTCTTAAATGTTTTCATTCCTGGAGGCTCACAGCTGACAGTTTATAGAATAGCAGAAGCTTATTAAATTGACTAAGCACAGCCCTTTTTTATAGTTTCAGTAATAAATCCCAGACTGTATGACCTGCGTGGACCCTCGATAACACACTCAGAGTGCATGAACTGGGCTCTCATTCCTGTCCTGCCTCCACATGTCACCTGTGAGACAGTGTGTGTCCCAGGAAAAGCAGGTAAACAGATCCTGCAATAGTCAGGGTTGTCAACATGCAGTCCCATAGCCTCTCTCCAAGTTCTCCCTGGTGGTGGAGTGAATTTGGTGATGGTGGTGCTGAATTTGTGACTGCATTTGGTAGGGTGGAGGTACAGGAGCCATCTTCAGCCATGGCTTTTTGGTGTTCCATGTTTATCCAGTGCTGTACAGACTTGGATCTGCAATGTAGCCTGCAAGGCACGTGGTCTGATGTTTGAAGCAATATCTTTAGGGGCTGGAACTGCTGTTACACATCAGTAACAGGGAAAGGGGCAGTAAGCAGCACTGGAGAGAAAATACTGTGCCAGGTCATTGAGGAAAATGAGTTGGTCTGCTCTTTCCTGTTCCTAGTTTTCTCTCAGGGTCACACTGCTACTCTGAACATTTTGCTCCCATCCAGGCTTTGAAAGAGTCGTGGAAAGAAAAGTCAGATGGTTCCATCTCTGGCCCCTCTGTTTCAGCTGGAGCTTTTTGAAATGATGGATAAAGTGCAGCACTATTGTTCCCATTAAAACAAGCTTTGCTTTCACTTCTATTTTAATAGATGCTTAGTTTTCATTGAGTGCTTCTGCTACTGGGCTGAGAACTTCAGTAAATTACAACCATGCAACACTAAATCAGCTTCCCCACCTCATAAAAACCCCTTTGTCATTTGACTTTCTTGGTTTGTACGTGACCAAAGGTGTAAAACTACTTCTCCTTTTCCTTTGAGAGATTTTACCATAGTTTGGTTCTTTTTCCTTTGTGCAAGGATGTGGAACCAATTTAAAACTGACTTTGATGGGAGTATTACTAGCTGTGGTGCTTCCTAGCTTTTGATCCCCAGAGTATTTCCATTCAGAGGAAGCTGCATCAGTTTTCTGTGCTCCTCTGACTTCTGTCTGAGGAGATGACTCCTCTCATGCATAGTTTGGGCTGAGCTTTCTCTTGCCTTGGAAGGATGATGATGCTGCAGCATCATTCCTGTCTGTTGTGTACAGGCAGCAGATAAATCAGTGTTTCTTTTGTGTGCCACTGTAGAAATGCTGCTGCTGACATCCAGATCATGAGATATTCACATTCACATTATTTGTTCACTTTATACTTTTGGAGTATTCAGCACTTGAAGGTCTCATTTCCCCTTCTCTGAAGGCTATCAGATGTCCTCACTTTTTGTTTTCCTTTCCACATTTTAGAGGAATCTATGACTGGTGGCATCCCATGACTTGTGGATCTGGGAAAACACCACGTTTACTGCAGAACTGGCAGCCTCTGCTGTCTCCTGTACCATTTCTCCATGAAATAGTTCCCAGCAAAGACCTGCTGCAGCTGACACAAAGACAAAACTTGTGCTCAGTAAATATTTCTACAGAGATTTGCTGGGCCTGGGGATGTGCCTGACTGCTCTGAGCATGTTCCATGCATACTTTTCCCTCTTGAATAGCTGATACTTTAAACCCACAGTTCCTTCTTTAAGGACAAAGCCTTTGGCCTGCCAGCTCCATGCGGCAGTTTGCTGTTAAAATGAATCCCACTAGGTTTTCCAAGAAGAAAAAATAGAGACATATTTTTCCACATAAAATCAAAGTTTGTTTCTTTCTCTGTGCTTTCGTATAACTCTTGAGGGTTTCCATTGAGTTTTCTTAGATTTTCTGAAAGGGGAAAAAGGAAAGCCAGCATTTAGATCAAAACCAAGCATGAGAAATTTCAGCATCAAGGAATTTTCTTATGGATGTTTATAGAGGAGACTAAAAAACATAATTCCAGTCGAGTGCAGTGACCCAGGAAATGCTGACGTTTCCTTTTCTTCTGTGCAAATTCAACAGGAACTTGGTTAATTTGATGGCTCTTCCAAGTGCCTTTTGCTCCTTAAAGTGGTATCAATTAGTATGTTGAGAGACTTCAATTCCTCTGGGCAGTGATTTCCAGTATTTCAGTAGGAGCTTGTCTGAGAGCCTTCTAAGTATTGCCCATGGTTTGGAAGAGGATATTAAACATTCCTACCTTTTCATCTGTTTCTGAATCTTCTGAACAAATAAAACTTCTCTTGGCAGAAGCTTTTTGTTTTGATTTAAAAATCTGGTATTAATGATTGGTCACAAGCTGGTGCTGGGTTAATAATTCAGTTGTCAAGTCCCTGTGCTGCCTGTGTTCAACACCCTTCAAGGATGGAGCCTAAAATGACACAGGAGCTCTTGCTTTAATTCTGAGATGCGTGGCCAGGACAAAACATGGCCTAGAACATGGATTTTATATCACACCGATCTTCCAGAGATGGAAAATGAGCTGTGGAATTTCTGCTTGCTCCTCTGGGAAGCACTCCAAGGGTGCTGGAGCTGGAGGGTCAGTAAATGGGGATGTTTTACCCCAAAACTGTGGTGTTTTCCCAAAGCCAGACACCTCCATGGAGACTGGAGGCCCATCCATGGAGAAGGAGGAATTCCATCTGCAAACCTCCTCCGTAGGCACCCAGCAACTGGATCAGCAACATCTGTTTCTCCAAAATGTGCACGGTGCTGCAATATTACTTTTTTCCAGCATTCCTCCAACGTGTAGTGTTTTTTCATATGCCAAGTATGTCGAGGCCATAAATACTTTAGCATGCAGAAAATGTGGAAGGAGGGAAGTTATGTCCATTTGGATGCCTTTTCCCTTCCCTGCCGGGGGACCTGTTGGAGTGGGTGAGCGCGGTGGGACCTGGGACGAGGGCCTGGAGTGACAGTGCAAGGGGGATGGCCTTCAGCTGGCAGAGGGCAGGTTAGATGGGGCATTGGGAAGGATGGTGAGGCACTGGCATAAACTGAAGAGTGGCATCACAGGCAAACCCCACAAGTTGAGAAGCTTCTAGAGGATTTTTGGAAAGAAACCCAGAGAATTGGTTGATTCTTGCCAAAAAGTGGAACCCGTGCAGCATGGGAAATAATATCCCCCCAGGGAACTGAAGGTGTAACCCTGGAGCTACACAAACTGAGAATCAGTGTCCACCCGCTGTGGCTCAGTTTTGGGGGAGGCTGGCAGGGGGAAATGTGCTGCAGGCAAAGCATACTTCTTTGCTTTTCTTTTTCTTTCAATAAATCAAGCAGTGTTGGGTGCAACTCCAAAAGCTTTTTGCCTTTGCGTTGGAGAGTGGAGCAGCAGGTAGGTGTGACGCAGGTTTTGCACAGTCACCGAACGGAACCCACCCTAAGCCAACAGAGAGGGTGAAAGGTAGCAGTGTTTGGGGCTGAATTGCTGTTTTCAGAGCAGGCAGCCCCTCTTCTATAAAGCGTGTCTCTATCGACTCCTTAAGAAGTGAGACTGGAGGGCTGTCTCCAGAAGCTGCCCCCTCCCCGCTGCAGGTCCCAGGTGTTTGTCTTGGCAGGAGGCAGTGTCTGCTGGGCCGGGGCTGGGATATTAAACTGAGGGAACACAGAGCTCTTGATGCTTTTCAATAGGGCTTCTATTCAGGTAGGGGCAGGATAGAGCTGTCAGGCACCTGTGATTGTCCAACGGGGAGAAAAGGAGGGATGAGGAGTGGGGGGAGAGGCCTGGCAATGTTTTCCAGTTCCATCAGTAGAATGGGGAGAAGAAAGTGTTGTCTGGGTTGGTTTGACTGCTGAGTTCTTTGCTGCAGTCCGAGCATTGGTGGATGGAGAAATCAAGGATGACACCAGCTGAAACTTTGGGATGGCACAAGGAACTTCCTGAACTGAACTTCCCACACGTGGAGAGCCTTGTAAGAGATTTTGCTACAACCTGATTGATCCACGTGTGGCCCAAAGTGAGAATTGATCCAGGTATCCTGATTCTGATACTTGTGATAATTCTCATTTTCCATATATATCCCAGATATCTGTTTCTGCACTTAATTTTTAAGGGATATGGAGTGGTTGATTCATTCAGTTTCCATGGAATGGAAATTGAATTTCAGTGGCCTTAAGGTGAAGGATGAAAGGTTTGGATTGGGTATTAGGAAGAAAATGTTCCCTGTCAGGGTGGTGAGGCCCTGGCACAGGCTGCCCACAGAAGCTGGGGCTGCCCCTGGATCCCTGGAAGTGTTTGAGGTCAGGTTGGACGGGGCTTGGAGCCACCTGCTCTGGTGGAAGGTGTCACTGCCCAAGGCAGGGGGTAGAACAAGTTGGTCTTTAAGGTCCCTGCTAACCCAAACCACTGCATGATTCCATGATTCTGTGTGGGAAACGAGGGGAGTCCATTTTGGATGCTTGTAGGAGATGCAGGTGGAAGCTGAAACCAGACCATGGCAGACTCCCTCTTTATTGGATAAACCAAACCTCTGTTGGCCTTCATCAGAGGGAAGGATGCTCAGCCTGTCTTGGTCAGATAAAAGCTTCTTCTGCCCTTGTTTTGAAGAATGCAAGGGGGAAGAGAAAACATTTGGAGATTGCTCCAGGCTTTGAAATTCTTGATGTGCAGATCCTGTCTGTTTCCCTCTGTTGGTGCAGGTGTTGGACTTGATCTTGTTCATTGACACAAGCAGGTTCATCCTCCCGAACATGGTCTCTCCCATAAAACAGAACACAGGTAGTCCTCCCTTTTCCCACTGAATCTGTCAGTGTCCTTGGGTTGGAAAGTATCTGCCAGGCTCTTTCACACCAGCCTGCTTCACTCTGCTGGGAGCTGTGGTCTTCTCATGCTTCCCTTCTAGGGTCCAACAGCACAGTCCATATTTGCACCTGTGTGTGACTGAAGGGGTCACAAGTGGGAACCACCTTCTGGAGGGGAAGGGGATTTTGGCATCCTTAGATCCCTGTGTTCATTCCTGATATTTTTCTTGCTTGTTTCCTACTAAGGATGACCATTTCATGTAGCCTCCTGCTGCTGAACAAGCTCCAACCAGCTTATTAATCTGCTTCCACTTATTGACAGCCTGCTGTGTTTGGAGATGAATGTAGAGCCTTGAACGTGATGTTAAGTTTCAATTTTTTAAGCTTATATCTCCAAGGGGAGATATAAGCTTAAAAATTGAAACTTAATATGACATTAAGCTTCATTTCAGCTCTTCCCAGTGAAGACCCAGCACGTGGTGTTTCCAGATTACTGTGTATGACAGAGGGATGTGCAGATCCTGAGCCAGAGAGAGGATGTCTGTAATGCAAATGAAGGTTCTCATGTGGAGAGATGCAGGGAAGCTCTGTGCATCCTGAATTCCCATATTGTGTTGCTGGTTTGCTTAAAGCAGCTCTCCTGATCTGTTCTCCCACTGTTCAGAGCTGGTTTAGAGAAATAGCTGCTAATTAACGCCTCGGTTCCCCAGGGTGTCACATCAGTGTTTGAAAAACTCTTTCTTTGCTGTACAAAGGCATTAAGGACAGTTTGACAACATAACTTAGAGCATTATCTTCTTTCTGAGAGATTCTGTGTCTTGCAAACTGTTCCCAGTTCAGATACCAGCAGAGTTTGGCACGGAGACTGGGAGCAGGAGGTGAGAGCATCCTCTGGCCTCGTGGTGTTGGCCATGGCACAGTAGGATGGGTCTAACAACCCAAAGCCTTTCCTGCTCTCTGGTGATCAGTTTTAGAAGCACTTGATAATGGCCATCAGTGTGACTGCTGAGCAAACTTCCTGACGTTTTGAGGGTGAGGGTGGCCTTTCCCAAGCTCGCCTGGGAGTTAACTGCCTCACCCATACTGCAAACCGCTAGAAAAGGGGGCATTTGACTTCCTAAAATACTTCTGGAAATCCCACCCCTAATGTTTAATACTGAAGGTAAATGTGGCCATTAATGGACACTTCACAGCTCTCCCTTGTGCTCTCTGAATGAAGGGCTCTTTCCTCTTTCCCTACAAACACCCCATGCATATTTATAGGGAGTCATGTTCCCCCTTAAATACTGTTGATTTTGGCTCAGGAAGTGATTCCTTAGTTTAGCCTGCCCTTGTAGGTTATTTTCTCAAGGCTTTATATTGTTCCTTATTCCCTCATGCTTGTCTGCATCTTTTACATTTTGGAAGGAAAAAAAAAAAGTATTTGCCAGGTTTTTCTTCATCCATGGATTGTCCAGTAAAGGCTATAAGGTTTGGTGTCCCCTGGGAAGCCCTCCTAGGTGGGCTGCCTGAGCCAGACTGGGTTTGGCCTTGCTCCCACGTACCTTTTGTTATGAACTCCAGCAGCACTTGCTCTTGCATCTCTCTTAACTCCACAGAATTCCCTCTGTTCACTCTGCACCATTTGTTCTGGATTGAGGGGGACAGGAAGAACTGCAGGGTTGACAGGAGTTAATGCTCAGAAGTCATTTAGGCAGCTGCAGATACTGGGGAGTCAGGTAGATGCAGACAGGGTGCTGATGGGACCTAGGGCAGGTTTCTTCTGGATTCTCCCCTGGGAGAAGCAAGTTTCTAGGAAAGCCAAGGGGTTGATCCACTTCCCTGAGCCTCAGGGCTGAGGTGGTGCTGGGAACAGGAGGGTTTATTCCAGCCACTATGCCCCAAAGGCTGCTTTTGGATTTTGGATTTTGGATGGTCCTGTTGTCTTCCCTCTTTCACAGAATCCACAGGACAGCTCTGGAGAAGTCCACAGTAGCACAGATTCCAACCTGCCTCCTTCAGTGGATGGAAATTTTGAATGTCATTAATTTAGAAGAAAAAAGTAGTAAACTTAATAGCATTCCAAGATTGGAGACTGCTTTCCTGGATTGCTCCATCAATATGCTTTTGTGGGGAAAAGAAAAAAAAAATTCCACTACATAGTTTTTTCTTGAAAATCCACCACAGCCTTTTCTCCAAGGGAGCCTTGAAAAATACGTGCTCCGAGCACTTCCCTGGACATCTCTCTGGCTGGGTTGGCACTGCAGTTTACAGGGAGGCTTCACATGGAAATGCACAGCCTGCTTCTGCCCCTTCATCTCCATTCATTTGGAAAACCATAAGCTCTTTTTGTTGGTGAAATTTTTTTTTTTGGGAGTGGGGGGAAGAAATGTCTGGGTTACAGTCGTATTGCAAGCATTTTATGCTTTGTCCCTCTTGGTATTTGTTTTTAGAGCCTGGGTCTTTAGTCTCTAAAATGGCATATGGACATGTTTTCTCTCTTCCTTTCCAGGCTGGAATGATAAGAACTGATGAGGATGAATACTTCATTGAGCCTTTGGAGAGAGGGAAGCAGATGGAAGAGGAGAAGGGAAGGATCCACATGGTGTACAGGCGCTCGGCGGTAGCGCAGCATCCCCCCGACACGCTCCCCGATGTGCACACAGGAGGTACAGTACCCCATGGCGCTGCTTGCAGGTCTGGTCCAGGTGACTCCAGCCTCTGGAAGCTTTTGAAGGAGGCTGTACAACTCCTCTTTAAAGTTTGGGTCCTGTTTCTTTGTGAGTAACAGGGAAATTGTGCCAATTTCATTGTTTTCCTCCTGCTGGTTGCTATGAAAGCAGTCTGAAGGCAGTGTTGTTGATCGGGTATATTTTGTCACATCCAAGAATTCCCCTCTGCCTTGAGGATGATGTGGTTGGTCCATCTGAGAATAATTACCATGTCTGAGAATAATTATCATTGTGTAGTTTAGTCCATTTGCTTGTGTGTCTTTTTAATGTTACACAAATCCTCGTAAGCCAAGCAAGGCATTGCTTATGGAAGGTTGAGGGTTGTGAGGCTCTGGGCTTGGGATGAAAGAGCAGCTCTGCACCCATCAGTGCTCTGCCTTTATTTCAGTATCATTCAGCTTCTCACAGTCTCACTGTGTTTATGGTGTGTTCACATATTGTTGAAACTGGAAAGGGTTTGGGAAATAAAAGAAGAAGGATTTACAATGCACAGAACTAGAGGTGCTTGGCTTTTGGTACCCCAGCAAGGCCATTCCAGTATAGCTCATGCATCTGGTCTTGGGGGGGTTCGCCTGGAGAAGAGGAGGTTCAGAGAGACCTTCTCTGAAAGGAGGTCAAAACTCCCTGAATGGAGGTTATAGCCAGGTGGGATTCAGTCTCTTCTCCCAGACAAAAGTGACAGGTCAAGAGGACATGGCCTCACATTGCCCCAGGGCAGGTTTAGATTGGATATTAGCAAAGATTTCTTCTTGGAAAGGCTTTTCAACCCCTGAGGCTGCTCTGGGCTGTGGAGGAGTCACCATCCCCGGAGGGATTGAAAAGTCGTGTAGGTGTGGCACGTGGAGACATGGGTTGGTGGTAGCCTTGGCAGTGCTGGGGGAATAGCTGAACTTGGTCTTGGAGGGCTTTTCCAACCTGAAGATTGCTGAAGGTTAAAGCAAGGTGCCCAAGCCTGTGGAGCCTGAGGAAATGTTTGCAGTGGTTGAGTTGTCTGGTTGGTATGAGCTGCACATGAAAATGTTCCTGTTTCTTCTCTGTCCTCGCTCCCCCACCACCGTGCTTGGGCTCGAGGCAGCCGTGCAGAGCACGGCCTGCTCACGCTTGGGGAGCTCAGCCAGCACACACAAGGGTCCACATTTTCAGTAACACATGACAGATGACTCAACAAAACAGCCATTAAGATGCAAAAGTCCTTAAAGTTGTTGCTGTCAATGAAGTCATCACAGAACTGGAAGCAGTGTGACAGCCTTTCTCGGCAGTGACACGGGACATGCTGTGTCATGTTTTCCCTGCAAGTCACTTTTCTGAGAGGGAGGCTTCCAGCTCTAGCTGTGTGGGAGGAGCCTGCAGTCTGACAGGCCATCTGGTGTTCCTGCAGGATTTACAGCGTTTGGGGGTTGGTTGGACATTGCTCAAACAGTTGGACAGAATGAGTGTAGGAGTTGGAAGTCGAAAAGCTGCCATCCTGAGGGCAAGGCTTGAGCAGTGATCACAGGGCTGAGGAGCATGGATGGGTTCCTGCCTGGTGCTCTCATGGAAGCCAGCACACCTGCCCAGTTCTCTTTCCCTGTTGCCTTTAGGGCTGTGCCTTTGATGAAGCTTCCCTGAGCTGTCTTAAGTGGGAACCAGAAATGTGTGGGGCTCTGGGGAAGATGTTGGGATGCCTCAAGCATCCATGCTGGATAGTGTGGGTTCAGGCTTCCCACCCTGGAGGAGCACCCTGTGCTGATTTCTATTGATGGTATCCGTGGCTCTGGACAGCCTCTTTAGGGAATGACAGTGGCAATTTGCATGGATTGTTTTCCTAATTTGCTTTGTGTGGAGACTAATTTCTTTAGAAGCCTTACATGATACGCTCAAGAAATCAGATTGGAAATCCTGCCCCATTCCTTTGGGGAATTTTTCTTTGTGTCTGTGCACAACCAGTTTAGGCCCCTTGGTGGATTCCCTCATTAGTTATTGCCTTTTTATACCTTTGTCTTTTTAGTCATTTTGGTGTGAGTAGGATCTCTGGCATATAAATGGACCTGAATATTTGGGGTTTGTTTTGATACCAGGGAATTGTAGATAGTTTTATATCTTCTGTGCTTAGAAAATGCCTCTGCTCTCACTCTGTGGTATCAGGGAAATGTGGATCATTTTGACAGGCTGTTGGCAGGATTGACTGTTTGTGTGTCACGGGTAATCTGTCTGCTGATTCAAAGGATCTCATTGGACTGTATTCCTTGGAATCTGATCTTCCTTCTGCTAGGTGAGGCAGATGCAGGGAAGCAGTAGGTCTTGACCACCAAATGTTAAAATAATTTTATTAATCCAAAATCCTGCTTGGTCCTTGTGGTGTCCATCAGACAGGGTGTTTGCTGGTTTCGAGTGCTTGGCTCAGGTTAGTTCTCCTGGCCAAAGGAAGCTCTTCCTCTTCTGTGGGGTGCAAGACAAGGCCTCCCATGGAAATCCCAGCTATTGAAAAAAGCACTTAAATGCAGTGGGATGTGACACTGGACATTTGCTTTTAAGCATCTGGGATGAGCACCAGGTTAGGCCTGCTCTGGGAATCCTGTCACAGAGCAGGACAGTGTCTCGAGCTCTCCATGGGTGCAAATACACACGACAGTCTCCTGCCAGCTTTTCCATGTCCCACTGTCCTGGGATGACATTTGTAAGCTCCACTTCCCCAGTCATTTAAGTCTTGATCCTAAAGACACTGAACATCTGCACTTCTCGTTTGGGTTGAGTACTGCAGGTATTGTTGTGTTACTCCCCAGAAATGTCTCTTAAATCAGAAATGCTTCTCCTTAAGGGCAAAAGGAACAAAGGCCAAGTCTCCATGTTGGGGGTGGAGGGTCTGAGGGACAGAGGGTGAATGAGCTGTGCAGACAGAGCTGAAAGAAACAGAGCAGTGTATGAGGCTGTCATGTTAAGACATGATTTAAATAAATCCTTACCATTTTCTCACCAAAACAGCTTTTTACTCAGGAATAGAAGGAAATGCTCTCAGGACAAGCCTGAGTTTGGGAGGTTTTGGAAGTGTAACAATGATATTACTCTGGGTGGGATGAAAATAAGCTGTTCCTTGTCAGTAAGCTGGGAAACATCACTGAAATGTGTGATCATTAACCTTATTCCTTGGAAGCACTCAAGACACAGCAGAAACAGGCAAAGAACTTGTAGAATTTACAATCTAATTTGCACCTAGGAGTTCTACTGAATTTGGCTCAGGAGCGTGGTAAAATAAAACCCAAGCTATGTTTCAGAAACATAAAAGCCTGATCCAAGTCTAGTGGAGTCAGTGGGAACACTCAGACTGACAGCAGTGGGATGATGAGGCAGGATTTGGATCATATGCTGCTCGAGCTGATAACTGAGTATTCAGTTTGTCTTTCCTCCTGTTTGTTCATGTATCATTTTTTCTGTGCACTCTGTGTGGAAGAATGATGACACCCAGCCCTGAGCAGAGCGGTTCCACAGCGTGGAATGTACTCGGAGCTTTCCTCTTTCATCCTCCTCTTCACACCATAGTATTTCTTAAATGACAACCTATTCACCCAGCAAGCACTTGAGATGAAAGTATTTTTGTAATTACTTCCTAACAGTGGGAAACAAGGAGTAGGAGCCTTTATCTCCCAGCTTCCTTTCAGAATTTTCATTTTCCCCAAAGAACCAAAGTGCCTGTGTGTCTGATGGGGTTGCCATGGCGCTGGCGTCGAGTGTCTTTGTCCCAGGTGGGAAACATGTAGGAGGAAGAAATGATTTGGGAATTGCTCCTGGTTGCCTGGGAATGAAGCCCTGGAATAGAAGGTAGAAGAGTGGGAAGACTATTGCCTGCTTGGGAGACCTCCCTGTGCATTTCCCCAGGCACATTCGTGGTTCTCAGGGACACTGTTGTGCCGGAGGGTGTCTGAGCTCTTTCTCAGCAGAGTTTCTCATGACCTGTGTTCTGGTGGAGGATATTTTTGATGCTGCACAGCCCACCCCATAAGTTTGTGCATCAGAACAATGGGGAAGATGGAAATGATTTCTGTGTAGACTCATTACAGCATGTTGTGTAACATCCTCTGTTCAGTATGGACATTCCTGTATAAACACGGGATCCCAGCGTGGCCTGGGTTGGAAGGGACCTTAAGGATCATCTTGCTCCACCCCCTGCCATGGGCAGGGACACCTTCCACTATCCCAGCCTGCTTCAAGGCCCATCCAACCTGGCCTTAGATACTTCCAGAGATGGGGCAGCTTCTTTGGGCAGCCTCTGCCAGGGCCTCACAACGCTCAGAGGGAACAATTTCTCCCTGATACCAGGTCAAAAGTCTCTCTCCTGCTCTCTGGTAGTCCCCCAGGAAAGGGCCACCAGGAACTTGTATTGATGCCAATAACCTGCATTGTCTGAGGACATCCTGTTCTTTGTCCAGCACTTCTTTAGCCTTCTTCTCTTACATTGAAACTGAAGTGGAGTCTCTGAAGTTCTTCACTGAATATAGTTTGTGGGGCTGGGTTTCTTCTTTCTTTTTTTTTTTCCCCCCAGGTAACAGTTTGCTTAAGGAAAAGGGGATCAAATAGAACAGGAAGAGCACTGTATGGTATAGAAGAAAAGGAGTGTTGGTGATGGGTGTACAGGAAGCAAAGGGAAACACAGACTTTATAGAGAGGAAAAGCTTCCAGTTTTTTTTAAGGAAGAAAAGCTTGAGCAGGAGTGGATCAGAAGGTGCTGTGAAGTGACTGATGTGCTCTGTCTGTGTCGGGGAGGTTGTGCCTGATGATGAGAGCAGGAACATCCATCTGCTTAAGTCGTCTTCTGTTCTTGGCAATAACAAAGGAAAATGATTTTTAAATAAAACCAAGAATAAAGGCTTCATTCCAACTGCAGGCACCCAGCGCCAGAGCAGTAAAACACACAGAAAAATCTGTATGAAGGGAAAATTGAAAAAATGGAGACAGGTCAGTACATTCAGCTTGCAGCCATTCCAAGGCTCATACCATTTTCCAACAAAAACTCCCTTTGCCCCCAAATTGCATAGGAAGAAAAAGACTTGGAATAAACAGTGGTGCTGACAGAGAGGAGAGGGTTTTAAATATTGTGTAAGCAGCTGGTCCAGTGTGAAGGAGCCTCTTTGGTGTATAGATGACATTCTCAAGGTAACCTGGGAGAGATATGCCAAGGTGAGGATCACCCTTGGGTGGCCCATGTAGGACTGAGGTCCCTGGCTTGGAGGTGAAGTGGCTCATCTCCACCCCTGGGTTTGATCAGAAAGGTGCTCATGAGGTGGTTCACAGTGCTTTTTATGGAGCAGGATGTAAGTACCAGGATGGCACTCTGAGAATATGGGAATGAGAGTCAGAGGAGCTGCCTTATCAGGGGGAGTTGATGTGAATTAGAGGTCAGGAACCAGAGGAAATGAATCCTCCCACGGCTTGTGGGGGCTGAGGCTTGTTCATGTGTTTCACATGAGCATCCTACCAATTTAGGACCGAAATGAGAGCACCAAGAGACTCTGTCACTGGGAGCAGAGAGCCTTGTTTGATCACCCTGTGTTCTACAGCAGGCTGCTCTTGATGGGAAAATGAGCTAAATCATACCAGTTTGTGTCATAGCACAAAAGGGTAATTCCATGCTGTAAGACTCTTCCCAGACTTTCTCCTCCTGAATTTTCTGCAGCTTTAGCATTTTTCCCCACCGTGAGACACCTGGTTTTTAATGGGTTTGATGCTCAGTAAATTTATAGGAAGATCCTAGAAACAGCTGAAGAATCCAAGCTGAGGGCAGTTTAATTCATTTTTATCTTTGAAAATACCTGGATGAGATGTTGGCATCCGTGGTTTATGACAGAAGGAAAATGCATCTGGTGTGTTTTGAAGGAGCAGTTTGGATACCATGCTCCTGCTTTTGGTGGGGTCCATGTGGGGTTACCGTGGACTTATTCTTGCTGGGACCAAGATGTCCCAGAGCTCACATCACCCTTCCCTTTCTCCCTTCCAAGCAGGGTGCAGATGCTGAAGGAGCTGGTGTGGTTTGTGGTGTGTGGGATGGCACGGAGCTGGGCAGCTGGAGCTGACAGGAACGCGGGTGGAATGACGAACGTGAGAACAGCAGCCTCGTACTTGACGCTGCTCCCAGTGGACTGAGTTTCTTCAGATGCACTGCTGGGTTGCACAAGTGCAGAAATCTTTCCAAAATGCAATAGTAAAACACTGCAGAGTAACAGCATGACCCAGCTGTTGTTTGGTAAGAAAACAGGGTTATTGGTTTTTTTGTTTTGTTTTTTTTTCCAGAATACCTTGCCTAATCATTCTTTGGAGTATTCCAATAACATGGGACAGCATCAGCCAGATAATTAGGGTTCTGGAGGTTATTGAAAGTCCCACATGTCTGCAGTTAGAGTTGGGAAGGAGGGAACTGATGTCTCAGCAAAGCTGACTTCTCGTGCGTGGTGACGGGGAGAGGCTGACCTGTGGAACTCTGTGTTGGATTCCACCAAATACCATGTGGTTTGGGAGGATAACCTGGCAGGGATGAAGAGCTTAGCTGGCTTGTGTTCCAGGAGTAGCCAAGGGAAGCGTTTCTTTGCTGTGTCTTCCTTTGCAGCATTATTGGCAGGGCTTATTTCTAAGCATTCCCTGGAAAGGTTTGAGGACCTAGCCCCAGCAGGCATGCCCTTGTGTCTCCTTTGGCATTTTTCTCTCCACCCAGGTAACAAGCAGGCTGCTGCCTCTCAGCAGCCAGTGACATGCCTGCAGGGAAGAGGTTTGTCCTTCCCCTTGATCCTGGCAACAGGCTGGGGCTGTCAGGTGGCTGGAAAGGGTGGGATCTTCCTTCTTCTCCCATAGTTCTGCACAGGATGCCCAGCAGTGGACCTAGCTGTCTGGGGAAGGCTGGGTTCAGACACTGGCATCCCCCATGGAGGACAGGAGTGCTGGGCTGTGAGTGTGTGTGGAAGTGCACCCTTGATTAGCAAGTGCTCTCTTTTTGTGTGAAATGACTGTCCTGTAGCCATTAGCCAAATACTTGTGTTCTGTAATCCTAGAGACATCAAATAATAAATCAACACCACCTGGGTAGTGCAAATTAGAATAAAAACTTCCAAATGCACAGATCCTCTTGTGCAAAATCCTAATAATACCTAAAATAAATTTTCAACTGCAACAGGGTTAAACACAGTGTAAACTGAGCTTTTTTAGTGTCTGCTGGAAACAGAAACAGGTGATGCAAGGCCATCCAAGGAGCTTTGTGCTTTCTTAATGGAGAGCTCTGCTCTGCCTTTCCACTTCTCCTCACTAATAGCTCCAGAGAACATAAAGTCACCATTTCCAGGAGGAATAGTAGTTGTGCTTTTCTCTCCTTGACAATAAATCTGTCAGAGGTGTAAAGTAAGAGGTAGTAGGAACTCTGTTAATTATTTACAGAAGTCAGATCAGTGGGAGAGTATGTGATGGGTCTGTGGTTGCCCTTGAGCATCACAATAAGCTCTGGGCCTGAAGGGTTTGGATGTGTTTCCTCCTTTCCCTTCATGGATTGCAGCAGAGTTACTGCTGGAATAGTTTACCAGCTCAGTGTATGCCCTGTTCCCTCCTGCCCAGGCTCTGCTGCCCTGTGTGTCCATGT
Organism: Haemorhous mexicanus; assembly: GCF_027477595.1. Classification (NCBI taxonomy): domain Eukaryota; kingdom Metazoa; phylum Chordata; class Aves; order Passeriformes; family Fringillidae; genus Haemorhous; species Haemorhous mexicanus. The sequence continues at coordinate 1,279,933 of NC_082344.1, forward strand.
GCTGTGGAGTGGTATCCTGAGGCTGGAGAAGGTCCCTGCAAGCAGAGGGGGAAAGTTTGTGGGCCTGGGGATTTCTGCAGTGTGCAGCATGGGCCAGCTTCCCACTGCAGGGTCAGATGGGACACTGGGAGAAGATTGTCCCCTTGGGGCTGGTGAGGCCCTGGCACGGGTTGGCCAGGGAAGCTGAGGCTGCCCCATCCCTGGAGGTGTCCAAGGACAGGATGGATGGGGCTTGGAGCAACCTGGGATAGTGGGAGGTGTCTGTAACCCAGGAGAAGAGGAGCCTGGGGGAAGAGAAGAAGCTGCTGAGGATGTTCCTTGGGAGCTCTGGATGTGGCTTGAGCACAGTCACTGGGGATGGCTGCAGGCTGCTCTGCCAAACAGTGACAGACTTTTCACCTAGGTCCAGCACTTGCTAACCAAATTAGGGAGCTAATTAGGAGCCAGCTACAAATTAGTGTCTTTTGTTTCTGGGTGTAGATTTTCATTCACCTTTGAGTATCTGTGATTTGATGATGAAGAGTCTTTGTGGGGTTTTTTTTCCCTTGCTTAAGGCAGAAAGGAAGCTCAGGGCCAACCCATGGTGAAACTGAGTTCTGGTCTTCCATGTTTTCTCATGACATGGAGCAGATATCTCAAACTCTACTCAAAAATCATGTTGCTGAATGGGAAAAATTCAGCTGCTGCTTCTAGCCTGAGAGTAATTCCAGGTATGTCCCTTGCTTTCATTTGATCTGTGGCAACCTGTTCTGAAAACTCCCGAGAAGTACCTCAGAATGAAAGGGTAACTCATTGTTCTCTGGCTTATGGAGAAACTCTAATGGCTGTCACCACAGATGATGTAACTAGTGGCATCATAGATGTGGTTGATTTTCTGCAAGAGCCCTGTATTCCACAGATCTATGATAGCAATAAAAATCCAGTTCATAAAATAATTTACTACCTTATTTATTTAGTTTTTGAATGCTCAGTTCTAACCAACAGACAGTGAGTATCCAGAAACCATGTAATCAATTTTTTAATCTGTTTTAAGTAGTTTGTCCTAAACACTCCTTGAAAATGCACTGCCTTATCCCTGGGTTCTGCTCAGGTTCTTCCATAGCCAACTCCATGTTCTTTTTATTCCTGATCTCAAGTGAATTTGCAAACAGATGCATTTGAGCCTCTGCTTTGGTAGTTTAATGGTATTTTTCAATTTGCTTTTACTGGGTTGATTCCTGATTTATTTCAAGCCCCTTTTCTTAATCAGAGTTTTCCCTGCCAAGAAAAAGTAACAATATAGTTTCATTACTTCCAGCACATCAAAGCTTCCACGTTTCTGATGCTGAGAACATTTACTACTAGAAGTGAACATCAGACTTCCTTTAGTGTACAGTGCTCTTTAAAAGGGAAGACAAGGGGAGATAAATCAATTAAAAGTGTCTGTTCTTTGAGGGCTCAGGCAGCACTGTTCCATGTTGTGGGGGTGGGTTAGACACTTGGTTTGATTGGAGGAAGGCTGCTGAAGTTCTGACCTCCTCAGATCTGCTTCCTTTGCTCTTTGTCAAACATGCTTTCTTCTTTTTTTTTTTTTTTTTTTTTGCTGGCGAGACAGAATCATCATTCATATTTATTTTTTTACATCTGAAGTTTGTCAGGCTGCTTGGAAAAATGGGACAATGAAAGCCATCTGGGCATCCCATCCACTTCCATTTGGAAACATCTGCCTCGTTACTAGGAACATCTCACCAGCACTGCAGTGAACAGATGTGCTCCCTTTCCATCTCCAGGCTCACTCTGAGTTTCTGATAGTGAGAGAAATTCAACAGGCACTAAACCTCAAATGCCTCTTTGTTGGTCAGGCCCTCTAATATCCCTTATTTGGGGTGTTTGTTCCCGTGGAAAGGAGAGCCCTGTGGCATTTGAGGGAGGGGGCAGTGGGAAAAGGCAGCAATGTGTCCTGCAGGTCATTCCCTGTCTCTGTCTGTAGGATTTCAAGCTGAGCACTTGTATTCTTGAGCCTTTGCCACGCAGGTTGACTCACAGCTGTTCATCAGATGTAAGGCTCTGTGGAAATCCAGAGCCCTCTGCCTCCAGCTGTCCTGTCTCCCTTCTTAAAGCCTTAAGAAATTAGAGTTTAAATTTCTTTCAAGAGAGAGAATTCCCTGCATGGAATTCCCCATCCCTTTTCTGAACCTCGCAGGCGATGGCACAGTGTGCAGGTGTTCCAGCTGCCAATATCTCCCTACTCTGCAGTCCCTGAGCAGGTTTCCAATGAGAGTGGTGAGGCACTGGCACAGGTAAAAGATAGGATTGTGTTTGCCATGCCAGGGAAGCTGAGGCAGAAGCTGAAAAGCCAGGGAGAAACTGGAAAGCTGCACTGCTGGACAGTGACTTCCCTCAGGTGCTCTTCTGTGGAAGAGCAGAACTGGACAACGAAGAGCATCTGGGAAACCTTTTAGGTACTTGGGACAGAACAAGCTGCTTTCAGCCTCTTCTGTGAAGGCTTATTTGGGGTGACAATGATATTTACAGCTGGAGTGGGATATTCAAAGACACTGCAGGCTATTACCCCAACTAGAAGTGGATAAGTTGATGCCCACAGTTTGGAAGTGGCTGTTCCACAGTGGCAGAGCTTCTATCCAAATCAAACTTGCCAAGTCCCCAGCAGATATTCTGTCTCACTAATGGCTCGGATGTTGTTTGTTTTCTCAGGATTTTCAGGTCAGCAGTGTGGTGATCTTTGGGCTTTTAAAGCTGCTTCTTGTCCCGACCCAAGACCCCCTTTGTGCAGGTCAGCCTGGGCTTTTGGGACACCCCCTTCCTCTGTGGATGTGGTATCTGGGTAGAATGGCCTTGTGCATATTTTCACTGTTATCTTGGACACTCTCATGGTCCACGGACTGTTGGGAAATAGCTTGGGCTTGGAGACATTTGTTGCTCTTGGAATGCTGACTTACAGTGCATTCATGGAAAAAAAAGCAGGAGCCCGAGTTCAACAGCATTCAGTGACAGTTTATAGTTGGAGCTTTTCCTTTATATTTATGCCAGTGGAATTTTGAGAAATGGCTGGAATTCCATGTGGCGAGAGAGAGAGGCTTATTATCTGTGACTAACTTTTTAAAATTGGTATTATTTGCTGCTGTGCCACTTGTACTCTTGTGCTACATTGGTTCATTCTGTTGTCTCCCAATTTTGAACAGCCTTTCTCTCACCTTGGGCTGCCACTCTCACATCATTCCCAGTGCCTTCCTCCTCTGGGAGTTCAGCCCCTGCAGCCACACTGTCAACCTGGGATCCAGAGCCGGGCTGAGCTCGCTTTTGTGTTAGTTAGGGTTGAATCCAAGATGAGGGCTCTGCATTTTTGCATGACAGGATTGAAAATAGGACTCTCTGCATTTTCAGCAAAGCAATATTTGACTAAGCATTTCTTCTCTGTAGTTCTAAGTCATTAAATTTATTACTTAGCTTAAGAGGTCCTTTTCTGTGTCTAAACTGAACACTTGGGCTGGTTTCCCTCCTTTTGCAGAGGAGAACTGTCTCCTTTTTGTCATATTTCTAGTCAGACCCACTGTGTATTCGATGGAAAATTCTTCCTAAATCTTCTCCCCTCTCAGGTTCTCCTCCTTTTTATTATTATGCTTTTTCTCGCTGTCTCTGTTAGCTTTCCACCAGACTGGAGGGCTCATTAAAGCAACACTGTGCAGGAAATGGAGAGAGGTGCAAGAATGGAACCCTGCTCGCCAAAGAGGGAAAGTTGGCAGCTCTCCTCTGACAGGAAAATTCCTTGGATTTGAGGAGCAGCTTCATTGAGAGAGTGCTACTGAAGGGGCATGGAACGCTTGGTCCAGTGTCATTCTACAAATAAATGGCATTTTGGATACTCACACATTGTGATGAGGTTCCAGCAATAACCTTCCAATTTATTCGAATTACCTTGTATGTGGGAGTTGGAAATTTGTGTTTTCTCTGGGTGTTCTTGAGTGTCAGGAGGCAGAAGGTGGGCTCTGGATAGAAAGAAGTGTGAATTCCCTAAGGAAGATGCTTCCAGCAGACCTCACCTCTCATGGCAGACTGCAGGGATGAACCTTGCTGAAAAACTCCTTCTCCTTAGTCACAGCTTTTCCAAGAGAAGCAGTCCTTGAAAGAATGGTCTTTCAGGTCAGACCAGGAGAATTTATGATTATGACTCTGGGCTATTTTGGACGGGATGGGGATGGGGAAAAGGAGAGGGGAATGATCAAAATATCCTGTGTGGAAACAGAGGGAGTTAGATTCATAACACATCTGTGCGAGGTGCAGGCGAGGCTGGCACGCTCCGAGGAATTTGGTGAGGTGGAAAGGAAAAAAAAAATGCTTCGTTGTGTAAGAGTCTATATGAGAAAAGGAAAGAATAAAGGGGGGTGGATCCATAATGAAAAAAATCTGTGTCAGTTTTTGAAGGCCGGTGTTTGGGCCTTGCAGAAAACTCTTCCCCCCAAAGAATGGCCTCAGGAAAGTGGAGATGGGACCCTCTTGTTTGCAAACCAGTTCTGTGGTGTGACAGTGAAAATCAACCCTCCCAAGCTGCCTCTTTGCTGGGATTTTTCCCTACAAAGAGTGTGATGTCAGTCTGTCTAATGTCAGGCTGTGTGGTTTTTGTAAGTGTATCACACTTGCTCCATGTAATTATAGACAGAGCTGTGGGTAGATGAGGTTCTGCTCCGTAAGGAATTGTGAGAATTGAGAGCTGGCTTTTTCTTCAGGACTGTTCTCTCCCTGTCAGGCCTTCCAGTCTTAAAATCCTCCCTTCCAGAAAATGCTTGCCTGGGAGACAGCAGAGGCTTTGACTGACTTTTTGTGATTTCACATAATCTGTGTCACTGAATATTACTTTTCAACAAAGAATCAGAATTGGTTGACCCAGCACAGCTAGCTGGAATATGTTTATGATCGCTCACTTCATGTATTTTTTTGTTCCTCCAAAAAAAGTTACTCCATAATCATTCATTCAGCCAGTCCTTGTGTGCAAGTTAATTAAAAAATTAAGGATTTCAGCTGGAGATAGGGTTGATGGGCAAATGAAACTCTGCAAAACTTCAGGTTTACGTTCCTTACTAGCTAAATATTGTAATGCAATGAATGTATCCAAGTGCAGTGTATGTGTATCATAGGATTGTGCAATCCTGGGGTGTTTTGGGTGGGAAGGGACCCCTCATGTGTGCAGACATGGCTCTGCTGCTGCCTGGCAGTCGGCTGCAGCAGTGGAGGAGCCCTGCCTTGGACGTGGCCAGTGTCACTGCAGGTGCACTGGGCTCCCAAACCCAGCTGCTGCACTTTGTCCTCTCCCAAGGCTGGGATCCACTTAGTGCCAACTGAGCAATTAAGGACAATTATGCTTCCAGCTCCATGGACAGGAAGGGGGCAGGAAGGCCCTGGGAGGAAGTGACCCGTTGTCACACACCCGCACACTTTGTGACTCACTCTCACTGCCAGGCCCTTTGAAGTGCTCCTTGTCTCCGTAATATGGGCTGCATGAATATTCTCCCACATTTCTTCCCAGTTTTACACACTCAGTTCTTCCTTTTATGAGAGTGGTTACTGTGAATTCCATTCTCCTGTCTCCTTTAAGCACTGGTCTCAGCAGAAGCCACAGGACAGCTGAGTCTTGCCCGTGGTGTTCACGTCCTTGGTGAATCACACTGAGGGTGCTGAGCAATAATTTTGCCTTCTATACCTGTTCATTCAGTTTAGAATGGAACCAGGCCCAGCTGTTCTTCCTGTTTTGTGTCTTCTGTGAACCTTCTGTGAGAGGGGGAAAGAAGTGGCTTAAGGCCCAATAAATTCAGAAATCTCCTTTGATTTCTTTATGTGCAAAACTTCTGGCTTTGGCACTTGGACAGAGCTTCATGTCTTCTCTCCTCCATTTCTCATTTGGCCTTTTAGACTTCAGGTGTCAGGTGGTTGGACTTGAGACTCATCAAGGTCCTTTCCAACCTTAACAATTCTGTGATGCTGTTTTATTCTAACAGGTCACATATTCACTCCAGCCAGTGACCCCTAGATGGATTATTCAGATTCTGAATCTCCATCACACAGACAGGCCAGGAGAGAGCTGCCAATGCAGCAGGCAGGACCCAGATCCCAGTGTGAACTGGTCCCCAGTTTCTTGTGGTAGTGGTCTCCTCTGTCTCTCAGAGGTTCAGGAGAACTTGGGGCAAGTCAGTGAGAAGCATCTTTATGTCTCTTTTGTTTCCAGAAAGAAACATTTAAAGTACCTTTTTGCTTTTTCCACTGTTGCCACCACAGCGTCCTTCAGCATTCTTGCAGTAGCAAAAATGGTGTTGCTGTGCCCCACCTTGTCCCCAGTGGCATTCCCCCCTTGGATTTTCACAGTGTGTTTTCAGTGCTGGTCATCAGTGCAATGGAAAAGCTTAGCAGCCTCAGCTGCCCGTGGCTCTGCTCTCCAGCTGGACAGCAGTTCTGCCCTTCAGACAAGCTCTTTGGCTTCTCCACAGGCAGGAGAAAGCAAATCTGTCCTGGAAAAGGGCAGAGATTGTTTGCTGAGGTTTGCCCTTGCGTAGGTCATGGTGGGAGAGCCTTCCCCTTGGCGTGGCTCAGAGCAGCAGGCCTCCGACACCGCGACTCGCCGTCCTTTGTGGGGCTGCAGCAGGGCCACGCTTAGGGTGTTTGGGTGAAGTATCACATTGTACAAGTCCTTCCTCAGCAGCTGTCCAGCTCCATCCCTCCTTCCCAGGGGCTGGGGAGGATGGTGTGTGTGTGCTCTGTGAGCAAGGCCAGCTCCCTGCTCGGAATAATCCCCTGCTAAGGGAGCCGGGCTCTGTCCCGGTGTCCCGCTGCTGTGTCTGGACAGCGTTCAGGCTTTGCTGGCTTCCAGAGGCTTAGGGCAGATCAGCTGGTGATCAGAGGGTAATTGCTGTTGACAGTGGGCAGTGGGCTGCTTGCTGAGCCCTTGCAAAAGGCTGTGGCTGGGCCTGCAGAGGATCACCAGCCAGGCTGTGTCCTCTTGAACAGTTCCTGTGGCAGCAAAAGGTCCCGCGTGTTTAGGAACACATTCCTTAGGCAGCTTTTAAAAACAAGCAGCTGCATGTAAACACAGCTCTGCCTTTATCCCAAAGAAATGAGCAGCCCAAGGAGTAGTTAGTGCCCTCTCTGTGGAAAGTGCTCCCATTTGCCCCAGTCTTTGTCACTGAATATTCACGTACTGTGTTTGCCCTGGAAGTTGTGGCTGCCCCATTCCTGGAAGTGTCCAAGCCAGGCTGGATGGGGCTTGGAGCAGCCTGGTCTAGTAGAAGATGTTCCTGCCCTGTGAAGATGTTCCTGTGGCCAGGAGGCAGAAGGAGATAGGCTTCAAGCTCCCTTCCAACCCAAACCATTCCATGGGTCTGTGAAAGAGGAAGCTTGGCTCCTGCTGTGCCTTCAGCCAGCTGGCAGAAGCTGGGTCAGGTGCCAAGGAGTGAGGAGTGAGGGAATTTTTAAGGCCTTGCTATAATGACTTCGTTCATGGGCACTGGGGGGACTGCATCTCTGCCAAAATAACTTCCTCCAGCACTGGAAGCTCACAGTAGTCTTCTGGTGCTGAAAATACCTGCTTAAAGAGTTTAGACCCTGGAATTCCTGTGAAGCCTGTTGGGATCTCAAGGAAGCTGCCCCAAAATGCAGACAGCTCAGGCTATGCAGCATTTGTTCTTCCAGTAAGTTCTGAATTAGCAGATAAATTATAAATGGAACCTGTGCTTTCAGAGTGTAGTGGGTACCCCCTTTCTAGATTGCTCTGTCCTTTTACAGTGCATTATTCCAGTTAGGAATCCAAGGATGCTTTAAGAGTACTCCTTTGTGAAGTAAAAATGATTTTTGGGTTGATGTAATGGTACATAAAGGCATGAGTGCTTTTAAGGTTGTTAATGCAGAGCTCTCTCATGTTCCTGGGTGAGTGTCTGACTGCAAAGTCATGGATTCAATGCTCTTAAGAGCTGGAAACTCTGGGACTAAAGCCTGGCCACTCTGAGCTGTAAAATGAAGCCCTCCCATACCCAAACTGGCTTTGGTTCAGCACTCCAGGTACCCCAGGTGTGCACCTCAGCAGTGGGCCATGCTGCTCATTGTTGCTGACTCACTTTTTCTCGTCTGCAAACCAAATTTCAGAGCCTCCATAGATGCTTTTTCCATACTTTTGGACATTGATACAGATGATGACTTTGTAAACTGGGACTTCTTTTCCTTTTCATTTCTCACCTTTTATTGCATCTGTGTTTGAAGGGCACCATTGATACTGAATCAAAGAACTTGGTGTGGTGTAAAATGAAAAAGGGACAGCTTTGCTTGGTTTATTGTGTCCAATATGTGACCCACAGGCCTCTCCATGTCCTCCTAAAATGCCAGACCCAAATGCTCAAGTCTTCCTCACATGTCCAAAAAAATCCTGGCCTTTACCCAACAGACTGTTCTCCTGGGATTAAAGTAGAAAAATTCAGTTTATTGCTATTAAAGTCTCTGAGCTACGTGTGTAAGTTGCTAAGCTGGAGGAAGAGTAACACCTTGTAATAATGTGTTGGTAAAAGACCTGGAATTGTCAAGAGACTGTTTTTAATACGTTTTCATACTTCAAAATTCAGGGTCAAAGCCAGAGTCCAGCTCTACCTGTAATTAAGTTTTTTGAATCATGACATGTAGTAAATATATATTTTTAACCTGTTCTAAAAAAATTCCACAAACAAAACTAACCACCAAATCACCTGTACCTCCAGAATAAAATTATGATGGAATTCTTGCTTTATATAGAAAGAGAGCCAAATATTTATGGAAATGAGGAAAGGGGACATGTCTTGCAACTAGGGAAGCAGGAATTCCAGGAGACATGGTTAGTAGTTCCAGGATAACCACCTCTTGGCTAAGTTGGCTGTTAGGGCTAAAGCCCAGCTAAAAATAAGGTGCAGAGCAGATGAGCCAGGGCAAGTCCTGAGGCTGTGTTAAGCCAGCCTGGAGCTGTGATCTGCTATTAGTGGTGGCCAGGGAAGGGGCTGTGCAGGGAGCAGCCTCTGTGGCTTCTCCTCTGCTTGTCCTGTGCCCTCCCTCAGCTTTTCATTATTAGAGGGTAATATCTGTAATTCCAAACAGGCTTGGTCTGATCCTGAGCTTTACTCCTCTTCTTGTGATTGTATGTCAGAGCCTCACAGCCACAGTTCCACCAGCACCATCCCTGCTAAATCTCCACAGATCCAAAAGCCCTTTCACCACGAATCAGGTGAGTGCAGAGCTGTTGCAGGCTGTCAGGCATGTCCTCCAGCACTGAGAGCTCTGGAACAGGCTGGCATTCCTCTTTGCTGTTTGTTTCTGGTCATGGGATGGAAAAAGAACAGTTAATAGTTGACCTAAATTCAGGCCTGGTTAATTATAGTTTCCTTCAGTTCTGGCTTTGTTCTCTGTGTGTTTGCTGCCAGGTAAGGATAACCTGCAGTCCTAGAAAGCTTCGTGCCAGGGAGGGAAGTGATGACAAGAAAATTACAGGGTAAAATTCCAGCCTTTTCTATTGGAAAAGTTTATCCTGAGTTGGCTCTAAACATAATTCAAATACACAGAGGATTATGCATTTCTACGTGGCTCCCCGAGCGTGGGGCTGGCATGGAGCCCTGGTGCAGATGAGGGCTAGGAGCTGTTTTTGCTGATGGTGTGTGGAAGGGAAGAGCCTTCCTGTGATGTCAGCACAAGGAATAGAGGGCAGGAAATCTTCCATCCTTCCCAGAATCACCCTGCAGCTGGAACTGCTCAGGTACCAGAGAAGCACATATTCCATGGAGGCAGTCGGCACTCTGGGGTGTTTGCTTTGCTCTTTTAAGTGTCAGAACCAAGTGAGATGGGGTCTGTGTTTGTGGCCCATGGAGTTGATGCATTTCGTGACTAATCCTGCAGCCTGGGGATTCAGACCTTGCTTTAATCCCTGTTTGTTTGTCATTCTGCCAGTCACTGTCACTCCAGAGCTCCCACTGGAAGAGAACATAAACAGAGGTAATTCTCCAAGCTTAGTCATCTCAGGAGGTCTGTGGGTGAAGTCACAAGAATGTCTTGTTTCCCTTTCCTTCATTGCTTAGTGTGATGAAACCCTTGTGAAAGTGGAGCTGTGTCTGAACCTGGTTGCTGGCACTTTTGTTTCCATTAGTAAATTCTTTTGTGTCTTTGTGTTCTGCTAACACCTCCTGTGACACCGAGACACCTTTCTGAGATGTGACACCAGCACCAAACCTTAGCTGCCACATCCCAAGGCTCACAGGTGCAGCAGCACTTCCATCCTCATGTGGTGGACCACATCAGGGTGGTGGGTGAACAGTCAGACTCGATGGTCAGAAGGGTTCTTTGTAACCTGACTCTGACTTGCAGGCTGTTCTGAGCTTGTCTGGTTTGGTTTTTGTAAATGCTCAAGGGATTTCTTGCACCTGCCCCGGGGGAAATGTTAAATCCAATGTTCTCTTTTGTGTAACTGCGCTGTGTTTCTGCAGCAGCAGAGCTGGCTGGCTTTGTGTTATCAAAAGTTCATAGATAATATTTATTTATTGTGAAATATCCCAGAGAGACACTCTGCAGGGGCTTCTGGAAGCCCTTCATGGGTATAGCCTTGAACATACAGGGAAACATCAAGTAAAGCTGTGTATTTTTAGCCAGCTGGCTCAGTTGGGGTTGCAGCAGAGACAAACTCTTCCCTCAGCCCCCAAAAACAAACAAGCAGAAGTTTTGGCAGAAGTTAGGCAAACAACAAACTCTCCTACAGAGACAGTGACAGCATTAAGGATCCAAGTCGTGGAGTCAAGACTGCAGGTCCCAGTGTCAGTGCTTCACATGGGAAGGGGGTTTGGGACAGGGACCTTAGGAGAGGACACATTCCTTTCGTGCCACAAAACTGTTGTGGTGGTGGTAGAAAGTCATTTGGCGCTTCTGGAGGAAAAGGCAATTTCAGGCAACTCTTCAAGAAAAGATAAGGGGGAATGTGTCAGGGTTGCCAGGGTTTTGTTTTTTAAGGACCTAATAAATCAGAGCACACGAGTTGCAGCACATCCCAGAACCTAATGAGAACATCCTGTCATCATGTCTTCGCCCTGCCGACCTGGGTGGTTTCTCTTGCTGACCCCTCCCAATCAGGCAGTACCAGCAACACCACAGAAATGCTGCATGTGCACACTCTGTGTGGAAATCACTGGGAATGATGCTGGAACTCTCTGGAATGTGTGTTTGAACGAAATGATTCTTTTTCTCTTCGCTGCCTATTCAAAAGGCACACTTCAAAATAAGGCTCAGGAGGCGGTGACGGGATGGACTGGCCTACTTTCCCTACTTTGGGAATAGCAGAACAGAATTTTTTAGTAGCTGCAGAACACGTCTGTCCCTGGGGACATTTGTACATTAACACACTCTTTGGAAAGGGACTTGGATTGATCTCCGTGGGTTCCACACTGGTTTCTCATTAGTTGCATTTTGAATTAGTGACGGTGTGGATCTTCCCCAGATACTTTTCCTTGCTGTCTGTTCAGAAAAAGGCTAAATTAGTCAATGGAGCTAGTGAACATATGGGAGGAACATAGACAGACAGATGGATGGATGGATGGATGGATGGTGTGTATACATACATATTTAAGGAATGCTTCTATCACTAGCACACCGAATTGAGCCCGTGTATTTTACAATATAAAATAAGATGGTAAGAGTCTCCCATGCGAGTGATGCCGAGGAGGGTTGGTTTAGGAGGGTTGGTGGATAACAGCGTGGATGAAATGAGATTTGGGCAGATCACAGCTTTATTTAATAGCAGGGAAAGAGCTGTAGTTCCATTATTTTACAGTCACACTCCAGGACAAACACCTGCTGTAACCCAGAACAGCCATTTCTCTTGGCACAAGAGCATGGGCTGCTCTGCTCCTGCAGGTAAGGTTGGGATGTAAGTGGTGCAGGTGACTAGCAAATTAAAAAAGGAAGAGGTAACAAACCAGCTAATTCCAGAATGAGATTAAGATGGATTAGTCTGTCTAGCTCAAATCCTCAAACAGCCAGACTGGTTCTGTGTGTTTCTTCACTGTTGCCCCATGTGTTATCTTTCTCCCAGGTTATAACAGGTGATCAGACAAGAGGAAATGGCCTGAAGATGTGCCAGGAAAAGTTTAGGTTGGACATTAGGGAAAATTTCTTACAGAAACTGTTGTCTGGCCCTGACACAGGCTGCCCAGGGGAGCGATGGATTTCCCATCCCTAGAGGGATTTAAAAGCTGTGTGGATGTGGCACTTGGGGACATGGTTTAGTGGTGGCCTTGGCAGTGCTGGGGGAGCAGTTGGGCCCAATGGACTTAGATCCCATATGTTCTGTTAAGTGCTTGGCCATGGGTGCAGACTGCATCCTCTGAAACAGCAGTGGGCAGTACCTGCAAGCTGGGATGGAGCCTGGCTGCTTGCTCTGAAGTGCTGCTTTAGGGAAAACAGACCAGAGAACAGATAAACCCCTCACGTGACACGGTGTTTTTTGGGCTGGGCACTGCAAGCTATGGGAAGTTGGCACCGTGGGCACCACAGTGTGACAGTGTTCCAGCTGGGTTTCCCTTGGATGCTGTGCTTGGCAGCTGTGCCAGCTGGAGTGGGTTTTGGAATTGGAGTGGGTGTATGATTTTCCCACTGTTGTGCTGCCCTGGGCTTGGCATACTTGAGAGTGCCTGAAGACACAGGAAGGGCTGGTTTGTGGACTTGCAGCCTTGGCATTGATGAATTCCAGCCCAGAGGAGAAGGGCTGGAAGTTTGCTGTCGTAGGGGAAAGTGCCCTGATAGAGCATGAGTGGAAAGCAGGAGTGTTCTCTCCTCTCCATCCCCTGCATGCTGCTTGCTCCTGCTGGGTTTGTGGAGCAGGGAGCTCCCTGAATGTTTTTGGGAAGAGTGGGGGAACAGGGGTGCTCCTGACTGTCACAGGGACACAGGAACCATAGCACACAGCTCAGTGTGTGCACCACGAGATGTTCCTCAGTGATGGTCATTGCTCAGAGATTGCTGGAGCACTGGTGTGGATTTGGGAGGAGCCAAGTATCCTACAGCTGTGAGGTTTTACCTGTCAATCCCTGGCCATGTTTTGTTTTACTGCCCTAAGTGGAAGCGACAGCTTTGGATTTTGTCTGAGGAATGAGAACCATGGGCAATAACAGACCCATGTGGTTGAATGAATTTTTTTTTCTTGGTTTTCTGGTGATTTCTTCCAGCCCTACTCCACAAGAATAATTTCTTCAGGGTTCCTCATGTATTTCATCCAGAGAAGTGGTGACTCTGGAGTTGAGGATGCTTTGTGGGAGGATGTTTCTGAAATAGAACTGGAATTCCATTGGTGATATAGTGGAATCACAGAACAGGTTGGGATGGGTTGGAAGAGACTTTAAAGACCACTCATTTCCAACCCCCTGCCGGGGCAGGGACACCTTCCACTGGAGCAGGTTCCTCCAAGCCCCGTGCAGCCTGTCCTGGAGCACTTCCAGGGATGGGGCAGGAGTTGTGGCTCCACTGATGGCAGGCTGTCCTTGCAGAGTCCCTCCTGGCTGGCCTGGGAGCGCTGAGTTCCCTGCACGGCCGCGTGGAGCAGCAGCTGAACGAGAGCCTGCGGCGCCGCCGCCACGCCGGAGACAACGACCACAACATCGAGGTGCTGCTGGGGGTGGACGACTCTGTGGTGCGGTTCCACGGCAAGGAGCACGTCCAGAACTACCTCCTCACCCTCATGAACATCGTGAGTATCCTTTGGCAGCTGCAGTGGCTGCTGGGAAACCCATACTGGGTGTGGGGATAACAGCAATGGGATCATTCTGACTGCTGCTGGAGAAGGTGTTCTGGTTTTAAGATGTTCCCTGAATTCATCTTTTTCACAGTAGTTTCCTTCCTAGGGCACATTCGAGGGTGTTTCCAATAATGAGGAAATAGTTGAAAAATAGTAAGGAAGAAAGTAAACTTGATCCATTTCTAGTAACTCTGAGCTTCTCCCACAACACAGATGTGGAGAAAAACTGATTAAAGCATAAATATGTAGGGGAAAAGGGGTTCTAAACTCTCAGTGGCTCTTTGACAGAGCAGACCTTCTGGTAATACCGGTAGATCTGTCTTAGAAACTGTGGGATTCTAAGGTTTTCCAGGAAATAAAAGCAGTCTCTTAAGGATGAACATGAGGGAATAATTATTCCCATAATGATTCCCGTTAATGATGATTTTATGGACGTAGGAATGATTCTATGTTTTACACTCTTTTATTCCTGGAATTATTTTGAAATGATTCCTTGGGTTTACAGAGCTTCTAAATTTGAGAACTTAGAATCTGAGAGGAAAAAAATGATTCCTGTATGAAATTTACCCCAACCAATGTGATGTTTTCTGGCACATCACTCACAGGATCATCTCCTTTTTCCCACATACACCGTGGAACATCAACATTGAATCTCCATTGCACATTATTGCAGAATATTGTCCTTTTGGTTTTGCAGCCTCTTCAGTGAGCAGCTGGGCTGGTCCATGGCCCAGACCACTCCCATGTTTTTCACATGCCTGCGGCTCCATCTGCTGGGGCCGAAGGCAGAGCGAGCTGACTCCCTGCTGCCAGAGCCATCCAGAGAATGGGATAAAATGGGGGCTGTTGGGAAATCTTAAAGACTTGAAGCTTAAGGTCATCTCCAGGGTCCTTTTCATCTCCATGGAAGTCATTCCTGTGTCTAGAAAACTCCCCTGTTGTCTACTGGCACAAGGGAAGTTGTGAGCACTTATTCTGGCCCAGCTCTTTGTGGGAGCAATGCTCTTTCATTGATGGGAAGAAAATAAGAGAGGAATACCTGACCTTTGGGATGATTGCTTCACAGGACAGTCAGCCTGAGCTCTGTGCTCATTCTCTGTCCCACTGCCCTGCTGACACTGCTCTCAGCCTCAGGGATTTCAGGTTTAAACCATGGGCTGAAATCCTCGTGCCAGGGCCCACAGTCTGGACAGCTCCCAGTGCCCTTTTTTCCCTGAGGGGAAGTTCTGTTTAGCCTGACTGAAAAATAAAACAACCCTCTAACTGCTGCTCAAACCCACCAACCTCTGAACAGGGGTGTTTATTTCTCACCAGTTGCCCATAATATAATATTTATTTTGTTTTCAGGGGAATGAGGAGCTTCATTGAGGACCTGCAGATGTTTCACACTCTGGTGCCAGGACATTTCTCACCTTCCCAGACACAGGGAAGGGCCTCAAGAAGGACAACTTTTGGCCCATCTGCATAATTCTGTTTTTCTAACTTCCCTTCCACAAAGCCTCTTTTTAGTACAGAAGTGACCACAGAATTCTAACTGATCTTGAAAAAGTAGGGCAGCCGTATAAGTTGCTCCTAAAAAAAATACCCTTCAGAACAAGAAGCAGTGGAAGTGCTCCAGGCCAGGTTGGACAAGGCTTGGAGCAGCCTGGTCTAGTGGAAGAGGTTGCTGGCCGTGGCAGAGAGGTGGAATGAGATGAGGTTTAAGGTGCCTTCCAGCCCAAACCAGTCTGGGATTCTGTGATTTGTGGGGTTTGTACTTGAAGTCTTTTCCCCAGTCCCCTTTTCTTTGAGCTCTGATCCATGAAACATGAGAGGAGGCTGGACATGTGCTTCCCCAGGCTCCGTGTGAAGGGGGTATGTGATGACAGCAAGTCAATCTATGCTTTCCACTGGGCAGAAATGATCCGAGACTTGAATCCTCTTCTGAGGACTGGAGTCATTCAGGCCCTTGAAAAAACATCTCCGTGGCCTTGGAAGTTCCCTTGGTATCATCAGTGGGTTTTTTTCCTTTTTGATTTTTTCCTCTTTTTTCCCCTCAGGTGAACGAAATTTACCACGACGAGTCCCTGGGTGTTCACATCAACGTCGTGCTGGTCCGAATGATCATGTTGGGGTACGCCAAGGTGAGCGAGCCGCTTCTCCCCCTCATCCCCTGGGCAGAACATCCACACCCTGCTGAGGGGCTGCCTCTGGGAGCCGCGGGGTGTAACGTGTGGCTGCCTCAGTCCATCAGCCTGATCGAAAGGGGGAACCCCTCGCGCAGCCTGGAGAACGTGTGCCGCTGGGCCTATCAGCAGCAGAGGCCGGACCCCAGCCACGCCGAGCACCACGACCATGCCATCTTCTTAACCAGGCAAGATTTTGGGCCCGCTGGTATGCAAGGTAATGCAGCTGACCCGGAGCAGAGCTCTGGGCTCGGTGTTTCTTGGCTGGCATCTGCCAGAAAAGAGGAAAAATTGGGAATTGCATTGTGAGCTCCCTGCTTTGTTCATTCCACAAGCTGTTTCAAAAGCAAGGAGAACTTGCCATGAGTCCTTGCCGTTTATAGCCAACCACAGATGGGTTTTCTTTCTTGAGAGTTGTAAATAAGTACTTCTTAGCTCTCTTCAAACTCCTGTGTGTGCAGGGATCACTGGGAACCTCAATGCACGTGGCATTCCACTCCTTTTATTTTATTGCATCTTTCACCAGAGATTTCCATTTATTGTCATCCCAGCCACCCTGACACCTACATCCATCCTTTGGCCTCGGGGAACTAATGATAATGGGCAGGAAGTCCCAGAGTTCGGGATGTGTCAGAGCAGGTCAGGATGAGGAGCCAGGCAGGCTGCCCTGGCCTTAGAGCAATGTTAGCTTTTCCTGAGGAAGTTTTCTGGGGGTTCTCATTTAAAATCCGTGTGCTGAGCACAAGACTCAGCCCTGATGTCTCTCTGTAGGATATGCTCCTGTGACGGGCATGTGCCACCCGGTCCGGAGCTGCACCCTCAACCATGAGGATGGGTTTTCATCAGCCTTTGTTGTTGCTCATGAGACTGGGCACGTGTAAGTACCACTTGTACCATCAGGTCACACCAAAATGCTGTGCTGCACCTCCTGCTTGCTCCAAGGGTGTTGGATTTAATGGCTCCGTGGAAGCTGTCCTGGTTTTATTTCCAACCCCCTGGGAATGCAGTAGTGGTTGAAGCAATGGAGAGACAAGTGGGGGAAGAAAGGAAGGGGAGGCAGGGTGAAATTGTTTTCTCTGAGGAAGGGACTTGGGAGGTCCAGGCAGTGGAGACAGGAGCTGGTGTGAGTGTCCTTCACTGCCTTCTCCTCAACCTCCTGTACTGGTGGGTCAGGTTTGGTACCTCTTCCAGAGCTGTTTCCTTACAGTTGTTTTTGCAGTAGCTCTGAGGGGAGTTCTTTGTTCCAGGCTGGGCATGGAGCACGATGGGCAAGGGAACAGATGTGGGGACGAGACGGCGATGGGCAGTGTCATGGCCCCCTTGGTGCAGGCCGCCTTCCACCGCTACCACTGGTCCCGCTGCAGCGGCCAGGAGCTCAGGAGATACATCCAGTAAGGCCTCCCCGGTGCAGCCAGGCTCTGATCCCTCTTTTTTTAGACCCTCTGTCCCTTCAGTTCTCTGTTAGAAAAGCTCTGACCCATGAAGGCTGTGTCCTCACTCGGGGCTGTTCCATAGCCCATCTGCTCGGGATGAAAAGTCTGTGGAAAGACCCCTCTGACTCCAGTGGGATTTGGACTAGGTCTCAGATTGTCACAGAATCCCAGATTGGTTTGGGTTGGAAGGGACCTTAAAGCTCATCTCATTCCAAAGCCCCTGCCACGGACAGGGGCACCTTCCACTAGACCAGGTTGCTCCAAGCAAGCCCCACCCAACCTGGCCTTGGACAGTTCCAGGAATGGGGCAGCATTTAGAAGTATACATCCTCTCACAGTATTTTTTTTCTGTCTCTTTCCATAGCTCTTATGACTGTCTTCTCGATGACCCCTTTGAGCACGACTGGCCCAAGCTTCCTGAGCTGCCAGGCATCAACTATTCCATGGATGAGCAGTGCCGTTTCGACTTCGGCGTGGGCTACAGGATGTGCACAGCTGTACGTCCAGGCACAGCGAGGGGGTGTGGCTGATGGGAGAGCTGCAGTGCCATGGTCACTGGAGAGAAGTTCATGCAGTATTTAGAGAGCTCTAAAGAGCAGAGGGATATTTATGGGGGAAACTCAGTCCTCTGGGTCTTGTGGAATAATGGGAAAATGAGTGGCAGCGTGGTCCGCATGGCACAGATAGGTGAGAGCAATCCCAAGAAAGAAGAGGGGGAAAAAAAATCTCCTTTTTGTCCCACTTCTGGGTGTCTTCTTTGCTCTTTTCACTAGCCCAGGGCTGGGGGATGCAGGGAATAAGCACTGCCCTGAAGATGCCAGGCTCATTGGGGTGTGTGAGATGGAATCTACGGAGTGGGTTGGATCCTTATTCAAAAAGCATAAATAAAATATCAGATACAAATAAATTATAAACAAAATACAAAAGTATTTGCTTGTCCAAAAAGTAGAAGCCATCTCACGTTCTGCATTTGGTCTCTTTGTGTGTTTTCCAGTTCCGAACCTTCGATCCGTGCAAGCAGCTGTGGTGCAGCCATCCCGATAACCCCTACTTCTGCAAGACCAAGAAGGGACCTCCCCTCGATGGCACGGAGTGTGCCCCAGGAAAAGTGAGTCTGGCACTCTGTCTGTCCTGGGAAACACCCAACAGTTACCTCCATTTGGGCTGAAGGGCGCAGCGGGGAGCGGGGAATTGCCTGGTGTTCCTGGGGTGAAGCTGTGCTTTCCCCCTGGATATTCTGGGAGCTGTACAAGGTTTGCCCTAGCACATTTTGGGCATAGAGATTCCAGCTGAGGTGCAACCTGTTCTGTGGCCTCTTTGTTAGGTTTTTTGGGTTCTGTCTCATCTGCAAAGTTTATGTCAGTGCCTTTCAAAATCCAGGGAAGCAGATGATGCTGTTGCTGTGGCATGGCTGCTCAGAACTCTCTGTCCAGGCACCCTGTGGCAAATGTTTGTGTAGGCTGAGGATTAGTGCCTGATTTTTCCCTTTAACATCCCCATTAGTGCATGTCCTGCTGCCAATCCATTTTCAGTTATAAAATTACACTCAGATGCCTGGGGTTTTTTTTAGCAGATTCCCTTTATTTTGAAATTCAGGAGAGCCACTTGTACAATCTGAATGTGCCCCAGGCAGCAGCAAAATATTGCTGTCCAGTGCTAATACATTTGATTTGGGGATTGTGTCTGTTCTCACCTGTTTCCTGCCCCATTTCCCTCAGTGGTGCTACAAGGGCCACTGCATGTGGAAGAACACCAACCAGCTGAAGCAGGATGGACACTGGGGAGCCTGGACCAAGTTTGGCTCCTGCTCACGGACCTGTGGAACTGGGGTTCGCTTCCGCACGCGCCAGTGCAACAACCCAATGTAGGTGTGGGAGCTGGGCATCCTCAGAGGGGTCACTTGAAATGGCATTGGGGTTTTGGGTGGACATTCTGTTCAAGCCCCTCAAAATGGGATCACTTTTGGAGAATCCAAGAATTCCATAGAGTTACAAAATCCCAGACTGGGCTGGGTTGGCAGGGACCTTAAAGCCCATTCCACCTCCTGCCATGGGCAGGGACACTTTCCACCAGCCCACGTTGCTCCAAGCCCTGTCCAGGCTGGCCTTGGACACTTCCAGGGATGGGGCAGCCTGTGCCAGCGCCTCAGCACCCTCAGAGGGAACAATTTCTATTTCTCCCTGATGAAAATCTCTGGAATGTTTTCTTCTCCCAGGCCCATCAATGGAGGTGACGATTGTGCCGGGGTGAATTTTGAGTTCCAGCTGTGCAGCACCGAGGAGTGTCCGAAGCACTTTGAGGACTTCAGGGCACAGCAGTGCCAGCAACGCAATTCCCACTTCGAGTTCCAGGGCAGCCGGCACCACTGGCTGCCCTACGAGCACCCCGACCGTGCGTCCTGCTCTGGGCCTTTTGTGACTCTTGAAAGGGTTTGAAACATTCCCCTTGGCCTGGATATCTCAGGGGCAGGCCCAGAAATCCCAGAAAAGCAAATAAGTTGGTTCCCTCCCCATCCATCTCTCTGTTTTGTCTGGAAATCAATAGTTTTGCCTTAAATCCGGACTTTATTACCCAAATTCCCTGCTCTTACTCAAGTTTTTTCCATTTTAGCCCCAAACAATCAATTTCTCTCTTATTTATCCCTAAAATTCACAGCTTCGACCCTAAATTAACACATTATATGTGAAAAATAGCAGACTTGCCCTAAATCCCTGAATTTAACCTGCATTTTCCCTACTCTGGGAAAATTTGCCCTTTTTACTGCCAAAGCCCCAATTTTCCCCCCAGATATGCCCCTTCATCCTTAAAGTTGACATTTTTGCTCCAAAGTTGCAGAATGATGTCTCAAAATCACAAGCCTTGCCCTAAAATGCCCCGTTTCCCCCCAGGCCTCCTGTTTAGCCCTAAAATTTGCCTTTATTACTTCAAATCGCTTGTTTATCCCTGAAATGGATACTTTTTACTCCAAATGGCCACACTGTGTCTCAAAACCACCAGTTTTGCCCTAAATCCCCTGGGTTCTGCCCGAACATCCCCATTTCCCCCCAAAAAATTCCCTGCAATGCACGTGTTCCTTCCCAAACCACCCCGTTCCCCTGCTCCGCCCCCATGCTCACCCCCAAACCTGCCTGGCCCTTCTCACTCCTTGCTCCTTCGGTGGGATAGCTGTTGGGAGCACGCCTGGATCAGTGTCCTCCCTGCAGCCCTTTGTTTTCCCTGGCTCCACAGCTCCCAAGAGATGTCACCTGTACTGCCAGTCCCGAGAAACGGGGGATGTGGCTCACATGAAGCAGCCGGTGCACGACGGGACTCGCTGCTCCTACAGGGATCCCTACAGCATCTGTGTCCGTGGGGAATGCGTGGTGAGTGGCACCTGCTCTGGGGACAGCTCATAGGAGCAGCTCACGGGCAGAGAGAGACTTGGCAGATGTCTCTGAATTCCGTGTTTGCAGCACTGTATTCCTCTGATTCCTTGAGATGTAAATTAAATGAGAGAACAGCACAGACCTGTTCCAGGCAAATGCTCCTCTTGTCTTCCACTCATTGTATCTTATCATAGAATCCCAGACTGGTTTGGGCTGGAAGGGACCTTACACACCATCAGTTCCACTCCAGTGCCATTTCCTTCCACTAGCCCCATCCAGCCTGGCCTTGAACACTTCCAGCCTCCCTGAGCAGCCTGAGCTGGGGCCTCAGCACTGTTAAGGAAAGAATTCCCTCCTAATATCCAGTCTCTCCGTTTTTCCTGCAGAAAGTGGGCTGTGACAAGGAAATTGGCTCCAGCAAGGCTGAGGACCAGTGTGGGGTCTGCGGCGGGGACGACTCCCACTGCCGGACCGTGAAGGGGACCTACACCCGCACTCCCAAAAAGCTCGGTAGGAATTACAGCTGCCAACAGCTGGCTGGGACTCCTGCTGCCTCTGGGGTTTGTGGGGCACTCACACACACAAGACATAATCATTCAAACCTTGGGAATGATGGGTGTAACACCATCCCATGAGGCCCAACTCTGAGCCTGTTCAGGATAAGCTGCTCTCCATCAACCCCTGTTTGTGGATGGGTATGGAAGTGATGGAGGTGTTCAGGGAATGCTGATAGATTTTCCCTAGCCTGGGTAACCTGGTCATTAAGGAGGCTGATAGACCTCTTCCTACAGGGAAACATGTAAGCAAGAGGTGCTTAAACAGGATTGGAGGTTCTAGAAAACAGTTTCTGCAAGTACCCAACTTAAAATCCTGCCCGGATTATCTGACTTCCATGGACTGGTCATCTTGCCCAGATGTGTCCAAATCTGCTGTAGATACATTTGTCTCTGATGTAATTTATATCTTTTCCTTGTAAAGAGCATCTGGGTGGCACCCAGTTAATGGAATGACCAGACTCAGCTCTCAGGACACTAATTCCAGGTGTTCTGTCTAAGGGAAGACCAGAGGAGCCTTTCCCTTACCCAGAGGAGCTCACAGTATTTCCCCTTCTGGGACAAAGGAGCCTCAAAACATTCTGGGAAAGTGCAGGGCTTGTAGGGAGAGGGGCAGCCCTGGGAATGGCAGTTCCTGTCTTGCTGTAAACACAGACATTGCCAAACAAGGCAAAATCTTGATGTTCCCTGTGCTCTAAAGGCAAAGGAAAAGATTGGAAGTGCTGTTGGGCACAGGTACTGCTCAGCCAGGACTGTGATCTTCCCTATTCCCAGCTCTTCTGTTCCTTCACTTGGATTTTCTCAGGAGCTGTGTATGTCAAGGACAGACTGCCACTACACCCAGCAGTCCCAGAATCCAGTGATTTTGCTTAATTAAATCTGCAGTTGTTAAAAAGAAAGTAACAGGAATATGAAAATGCCATGCACTTGGAGAACTTAGGGGGCTCTTGATTAAATTTGATATGTGACCCATCCCTGGAAGGGATTCTAGTCTTCCTAATGGCAGTGCTTCCTTAATTTTACACAAATTACCTGTGATTTGCTCTGCTAAATAATTGAAATTGAAACTAAGAACATTTTCCTTTGGGAACAGCTTTTGACTTTCACTGCAGACGTGTCCATCTGAAAGGGCAGTCATGGGTTCCAGTCCAACAGCCTGGCTGAGGACTGCTTTGGGAAAGTAGTGAGAAAGGCTTGTGCTTGTGCTGAGGAGCACAGGAAACATCTCTGTGCCTGAACTGGTGATAGATCCTGCTTGGAGCAGCACTATTAAACTGATCCCAGGTGGGAAGTGGCAAATCCATCTGTAACTGGGCCTCTCCCACCCGTTACAAACCCATTGGCTCCATGCCTCCCAGCCCTGCTCATCCATGGCTGCCAGATGCCCTCTCCTGCAAGCAGGGCGTGCCCTGTGCCCCTGACCATTTCTCTGTTCCTTTCTCTTTCCCTCCCTGCTGCCTCCACTGACCCTGCACCTGCCAAAGGGTACCTTAAGATGTTTGATATCCCTCCCGGGGCTCGACATGTGTTTATCCAAGAAGATGAGGCCTCTCCTCACTTTCTGGGTAAGTGTTCTTCTGCTCAAGTTTGAGAAGAAACATGGGGGACTCATGCCAGAGAACCTGAGGGATGAGAGAATCCAGTGAAGGGGTTGGGTAAATGTGGGCTTTCCAAATTCCATGGTCTGGGCTGAGTCCTCCTGTCCTACAGCTCAGCAAACAAACATCTGCTCATTTGAATTCTCCAGAATGGTAAAGTGACCCCCCTTTGCATGTGTGCTAACCAAGGATTGTGATGACTCACATCCAAGTGGGAACTGTCAGGGTGAATCTAATTCAGTATCTTTTAATTATTCCTGTTGTGCATTGCAAAAAGCTGTACAGAAGAACAATGGCTCTGGGAACTTAATGATCTTTAAGGTCCTTTGCAATCCAAAGCATTCTGTGATGCCAGCTCTTAATGAATTGGCTTCTAACTGAAGCATCATCATCATCATCATCATCATAGTCCCTGCTGTACCTGACTGTTGAGGTGTGCTGTGGAAGCCCAAACCCTGGCAGTTCCACAGGGCTCCTATTCCTCAGCTCTTCACTTACAGATTTTAGCACCACCTAGAGATTTTAGCATCTGGGACACGCTAACCTGTGTGCACCGGGCAAAGTAAAATGTGATGAAAATCTGTTGTTTTCATAATCTGATGGAAATCCCCCTCCCCGTGCCACCCCGATTGCTGCCAGTGCGGGGGAGGCACGACAGGCTCTGCTCTCACTCCTCCCAGCAATCAAGAACCAGGCTACAGGACACTATATCCTGAATGGCAAAGGGGAGGAGGCCAGGTCCCGATCCTTCATCGATCTGGGCGTGCAGTGGGAGTACAGCATCGAGGACAACACGGAGACGCTGCACACGGACGGGCCCCTGCACGATGCCGTGGTGGTGCTGGTGGGTGACGCGCTGAGCTCGGCCTTAGGGACCATCCCAGAGCCAGACCTCGGTGTCTGTGCTTAGCAGAGGAGTCGGTACCAGTGCTGGGTTTGTGTTTGCTTATTCCCAGATCATTCCTCGGGAGAACGACACCCGATCCAGCCTGACCTACAGATACATCATCCACGAGGATTCGGTGCCCACCATCCACAGCAACAACGTGCTGCGGGAGGACACGGACACCTTCGAGTGGGCCTTGAAGAGCTGGTCCCAGTGCTCCAAACCCTGCGGGGGAGGTGAGCACCTGTGACAAGGGACAAATTGCCAAAAAAGGCAGGGGGAAGGAATGAGTTAGATTCTTGGCTTCCCCTTTTTTCAACAGCGGTTTGTTATTTTAGGGCTCAGGCTTAAAATACCTGAAGCGCAGGATTGTTCTCAGGTGTCACACTTGCAGCCTAGGAAGAAAAAGGTTTCTTCTGGTGTTTACATTCAGACCCCAAAGCTACTTTGGATGCCCAAACTCAGGCATTGGTGCTCCTGAGCATTCCCTGTACTTGTGGTCTATCCATGGCTCTTAAGCAGATAATGGGGAATGCAAATTCCAAAACACCTGTCCTGTAAACCCATTTACTGGGCCAGAAAACCCTGTTTAAGCCAAACATTCCAACAAGGACCTGATTCTTGTGATTCCTCTGACGTGTTTCCCAGGGTTCCAGTACACCAAGTACGGGTGCCGCAGGAAGAGCGACAACAAGATGGTTCATCGCAGCTTCTGCGAAGGCAGCAAAAAGCCAAAGCCCATCCGCAGGATGTGCAACCTGCAGGAGTGCACAGAGCCCCTGTGAGTGCAGCTGGGCACGGAGAGCAGGCATTGCTCCTTCAGGGACAGGGTAGCCCCAGCCAGACTGGGTGGGATGAATTTGAGGGCATGCTGACAGCTTGCCAGCCTGCAGTTCCTGAATGTGGAGGGGAGTTTCTACCTATGTAAGCATGGATACTGATCTGACTGGGTGGTTGTAGTGTATATATATGTATATAAAATCATGGAATAGATTGGGTTGGGAGGTGCCTTAAAGCTCATCTCTTTCCAGCCCCCTGCCATGGGAAGGGAGTTTTTCCACTAGATGAGCTGGCTCCAGGGATGAGGCAGGCACAGCAGGATGAAAAGGTTAACAGTTGACAGTGTCTGACTCCATTTCCCTTCGCAGCTGGGCAGCGGATGAGTGGGAGCACTGCACCAAGACGTGTGGGAATTCTGGCTACCAGCTCCGCACGGTGCGCTGCATCCAGCCCCTCGCGGACGGCACCAACCGCTCGGTCCAGGCCAAGTTCTGCAGCGGGGATCGCCCCGAGAGCCGGCGCTCCTGCAACCGGGCGCCCTGCCCCGCGCCCTGGAAAGCCGGGCCCTGGTCCCAGGTGAGCAGCGGCCGTGGGGGCAGCACCAGCCTGTCCCAGAAGGCATGGCTGGCGCGTGGGAATTGCCCTGAGCTGTGCCCTCTGTGTCCGACAGTGCTCGGTGACGTGCGGGGAGGGGACGGAGAGCCGGCAGGTGCTGTGCCGCGCCGGGGACCGCTGCGACGGGGAGCGGCCGGAATCCGTGAGGCCTTGCAAACTCGCTGCCTGTGAAGGTAAGAGAAGGCTGCGATGGCTGCAGTGGGGGGCGTGATTCCTCCCTGGCAGAGGGGTCACACACAGAGAGCAGCTTTTCTGCCGTGCTCGGTACAGCAGCCTCAGGATGTCACAGTTCCCCACGCCGGGGTCTGTCCTGTACATGTGCTCACGCAGGGTTTAACCACATTGGCCCAAGTCGTGTTGGCACAGACTGGGGCCAGAGGTGAAGGTCAATTTGAAACAAACCCTGCTTGACCTCTAAATCCCAGGTAAGTTCTGCAAGCTGCCAAGTGAGGGAATAAAAATACATAAATGTGGAACCAAGAGCATTAATCAGCTTCCTAGGAATACATTGCAATTACATTGTATTGATAGAATTTGTAACAGGTTTTGAAGCTTTTTATGACAACAGTGCATTTCTTCCTTTGGATTATTCACTCTGTAGGATTTGGGGTATATTGGGGTTTTAACTCCCTCGTGGCGGCCCTGACACTGCTCAGGAGCTGGCAGGAAAAGCAGTCAACCTGCTGGAAGTAGAGAAGCAGAACCCCAAACCTCCACGCTGTGGGTGGAGTCATGGAATCTAAACCAGCACAAATGGATGCTCCAAAATGAACCATGAGAGGACAGGACCCAATGAGGGTCACTGGCACTGTGGTGAGGCAAAAGGAACTGTGCCTCTAGCCCAGAATTCCACTCTGAGGCTGGGATAGCCTCGCAGTGCCTCGTGGAGCGTTCCCATGCAGAGCTGCTGCTTTTACACCAGCTGTGTCAGGAACCAGCAAGGGTTCTGAGAAAGCTCAGCAGGATCAGGACAAGGACATGTCTATATTTTGTAGAATTTGCTATTTATAACCCTCATCCCCCAGCCCCAGGGGTGACCTGTGGGGTATTTTACTGAGTTCCTTGGAATTGAGCTGATTCTCACCCACTCTGAGCTCAGGCTCCAGTTGATGTTCTAAAGCAGGAGAAGGTGGTGGCTGGATGTGCTTCCAGTCCACAGTGAGGCAGCCCCTGTGCCCAGGTGAGGACATCTTTCCCTGCAGAAAGCTGATTTTGCCTCAAAGCTTCCGGAAGAGCCTCTGGAAGTTCTTTTTTCTGGGGAAAAGGATGCAATCCCTGCCTTCAAGGCACCTCAGGTGTGACCCACTGTTACAGCTTTCGTCAGTTCTACAGTTCCATTTGGTTCCTGAAAAGCACCAAACTTAATCTGAACAAAACTTCATCTTACTCTAACTTTTGATCTTAAGGCATCTCCGAGGGTTATTGCTTGGGATTTAATTTCTGGGAGGGAAGTCTGCCTTGGCTTTAATGCTGCTGATGGATGATGTCCTCTCAGGCTGGAAGGGAAGGCATTTGGGGTGGGTAGAACACAGCCAGTGTGCAGGCGAGCTCTGGGAGGTTGGCCCTGGGAATTGCTGTCTGTGCCTCTCTCAAAACGCCCAAGTGCCCATCAGTGGGGTTCCCATCCCCGGGACGTGTGTTTTACAGATGAGCCCTGCCTGGGAGACAAGTCCATCTTCTGCCAGATGGAAGTGCTGGCCCGATACTGCTCCATCCCTGGCTACCACAAGCTGTGCTGCGAGTCGTGCAGCCGGCGGAGCAGCAGCTTCCCACCGCCCGGCGGGGCTGGCGCCGAGGGGGACGCAGCGCTGGATGCGGGCGGCCTGCCCAGGGCTCCGACGGCGCCCACGCCTGCGGTGCCCGCCGGGAGCAGCTCTCCGAGCCGGCTGCCTTCGGAAGCGCAGCAGGCCCAGCGGCGCGGCCCGCCGTCCAGCCCCGAGCCCCGAGGCGCCAGCGTTCCGCACTGGAGAGCTCCCGCGGCCGGCAAGGCTTCAGGGCTGCTGGCTTCCCTGCGCCAGGCCCCTGCCAACAGCAGCAGCCTCAGCTCGGGTAGCGCCCCGGCCCTGCCCCTGGTGCCAGCGGGGGCCCCTGCGCCAGCCAGGACCTCCGGGAAGGGCGAGGGGCGCACAGGGAAGCGATGGCCTCCGAGGGCCGCCCCTGTGGAACGATGAGCGGGAAGGCCTGTGCAGGACAGCCGTGGAGAGGGGCTGCTTGGCACTCTGTGACTCCCTGACCTCTGGACGCTGCGTGCCCCGGGCAGGGCACTGCGGGGCACGGGTCGTCCCCTGTAAATACAAAGGACAAGAAGTGCTGGTTCACTTTCTGGTGCTCCCGGCCTCCTCCCACCCCTCCTTCCCTGGCCGGCTGGGACACGCAGAGGAAATTCTAAAGGAACCTTCCTGGCAGTGAGAGGGAGTCGCTGAGGGCTCCATCCAGCTCTGGGCCCAAAAGCTAGCCCTAACCTCAGCAGCCCTGTGCTTCTGGGCTCTGAACACCCCCATGGTAGGAAATGCCCCACTGCAGCCAGGACCAGGCATGGACACTCGGTGAAACACTTGCCACAGACCGAATGAACCCTCAGGACTCGTGTCTCCCTGGAAACAGATGTTGTTGCACGAGCACCGCTGCAGCTGTTGGCTAAATGCAGGAAAGCAGCATTATTGTGAGCGTTCTGTGCTGTCCCACAACTCTTTTCCTGTATTTTTCCAGTGCCAGGTGCCGGCCAGCAAGTTCTGCCCTATGAGCATTCCAAGGGCTGGTGTTTAAAGCAGTTTCAAGGTGGATTTCAAGGTGTGAGAGATATTTATATTTCCAGCATGGATCAGCTCCAGACCTCCCTGCCCACGGCGCATCTGACTGCAATAAATAATTTATGTCCACCCCCACCTTGTCCCAGCCCAGCCGGCCACGCTGTCCCCGGCACGGCGCTGTAAAGTACTTGTGTATAGGAGTGAGAACTGCAGATATTTATTAAAAGTGGGTTTCTTGACAGTAGTTTGTGTACTAAATATTTACACTGAGGGCAGGCGACTCTTCCTTTTGCCAAGATCAAATCAGGAGATGGAATTAGATGCTGTGTCATATGGATATTGAAGCTGCTCCACTGCTGATCTTATTCTTTAAAAAAGGTTTTTTATCACAGGTCTCTCTTGTCTCTCAGTGGCCATCGGGGTTTCATGTGCAATTGCTGCTCCCCTGTAAGAAGTGCCCAGGATGGAGCCATTTAAAGCTGTGAGGGGATCTGGCCCCAAAGATCCAATTCTGGCAACATCCTGGGGCCCTGTGGGTCCCTGGGGGAAATAAGGGTGGCACTGGCCAGCAGCAGAGGCTTCAGGCGTGACAATAAAACAAACCTGGGACATCCCGAGGCTTTCCCTGCCTTCACTCATGTGGCAGCGTTTGGTTTTGGCATTTCTGTTTCCTCTTTTTTTAGCCATTTCCATCCCAGGCAGGACCTTCCCCGACTGGAAATAAAGATTAAATATTTTAACGGGATTTTGAAAAACAGAAGTTTTGCCATTGGAGAGTGTGATATGTGGGGAAATTGAGGGAGAGGAAGGAGGGGATCAGATCTCACTTGGCAGCTGTCAGATGAGCTGCACCTTATTGGTGGCAGGGAAAAAGCCGCTGTTTGAAACTCCCTAAGTTCCAATGGCACGAAGGGCAGGAACTGCTGAAGGCAGAGCTGGGACCGGCCCGTGCTTGGACCCCCGTCAGTGGCACCTCCTAGGCCAGGTGCGCTCGTGGGGCCGCCCGAGGACGGGCACAGGGAGGGACAGACCGGCGGCCGCTCTGGCTTCCGGGACACCGGGGGCACGCGGAAAACACCGCTGCCGCCGTTCTCGGGGGCCCCGCAGAGCCCCGGCAGGGCCCCGGCTCCCCGCCTGCGGGCCGGTTCCGTGCCCGGATCCCCGGCGGTGCCGGCCCCCGCTCACGCACCGCGCTCCGTGTCCGCCAGAGGGCGCCCTGCCGGGTCCCGGCCCCGCACGGCGGCTCCGGGCCCGCACCGGGGAACGGCCGCGATCCCGCAGGCGGCAGCGCCCTCCCGCTGCCATCCCGGGCCCGATCCCGCTTCGATCTCCGACGGGGGAGAGGCAACACAGCCGGGAACTCCCGGCAGGACCCGAACGCCCCATCCCGGCTCCGGCTGTGGGCTCCATCGCCCGCTTTCGGTTATCCTCGTCCCTGCATCGTAGCAGGAGGGAGCATCGAGTCCAGGCTGGGCTTTGCCCAGTCCTCACCCCTGTCTCAATCCGGCCGAGACGCGCAGCAGTCCCGCCGGGGCAGGGGCAGCACCGCCCCGCGAGCGGGCAGCGGCAGGACTCGGTCTCACAGCCCCGTCCCCAGTGGCGGCCCCCGCCGCAGCGCTCCGGGCTCCCCGCCACACGCGGCTGGGGCTCACACAGCGCCGAGCGAGGGTCCCGGGACAGCGGCACGGGGGGCCGCGGTGGCACGGAGGGGCGGTGCCACGGAGTGCGGGACGGGGCCACGGAGCGCGGGCACGAGGGCGCTGCGGCGGAGCCGCTACGGCGACCAGGGTGGGGGGCAGAGAGCCGCAAGAGTGAGCCGGGAGGTCCGGGCAGTGCCGCCTCTCCCCCGTCGGGAGGATCGAAGCGACACCGGGCCCGGGACCGGTATCGGGCCCGGGACGGCCGCGGGCGGGCGCTGCCGGGGTGCGGGCCCGGAGCCGCCGTGCGGGGCCGGGACCCGGCAGGGCGCCCTCTGGCGGACACGGAGCGCGGAGCGAGCGCGGCGCCCCCGCGTGGCTGCGAGACAGCGCTGCGGGGGCGGGGCCACAGATGGGCGGGGTTACGGAGCGCGTGCCACGGGGGCGGGGCTGGCACAGGTGTGAGGGGCGGGGCCACAGGGCACGTGCGCAGCTCGGGACGGCAGAGCGCGTGCGCAGCTCGAGACAGCGAAGCGCGTGCGCAGCCCGAGACATCAGAGCGCTGTGCGCAGCTCGGGACGGCAGAGCGCGTGCGCCCCTCGGGACAGTAGGGCGCGTGCGCAGCTCGGGACAGCGAAGCGCGTGCGCAGCCCGAGACATCAGAGCGCGTGCGTAGCTCGCGGCCGCCACAGGTGTGAGCAGGGGCGAGGCCACGGCGCGCGGGGCGGGGCCGAGGTCATTTAAAACCCCGGAAACCGCCTCAGGGCGCCATTTTCTCCCCAGCGCCGGGAGGGGTCGGATGTGGCTGGTGCGGGCTCCCCAGGCGGGGCCCAGGTGAGGTTCTCTCTTTCCCTCTTTTCTCCTCCTCTTCCTACCCCTTAGCCCTCTTCTCCCCTCCTCTCCCTGCCCCTCTGTGCCCCTCTAATCTCCACTCCTCCTTTCATTCTTTGTCCTCTCTTCTTTCTGCTTTCCTTTCTCTCCTCTCCCCTCCGCTCCTTTCATTTCCTTTATGCTTTCCTTTCCTTCCTCCTTTTGCCCTTCCTCCCCTTTCTCCGCTTTCTTCCCTTTCCCTTTCGTTTCCTCCCCTTTCCTTTCCTCCCCTTTTCTTTCCTCCCCTTTCCTCCCCTCCCCTTTCCTCCCTTTCCTTTCCTCCCCTTTCCTTTCCTCCCCTTTCCTTTCCTCCCTTTCCTTTCCTTTTCCTTTCGTTTTAGTTCGTTTTCCTTTCCCCTGTCCCGCCCTGTCACCGTTCCTTATCTCCCTGTCTCCCCAATCTGTCCTATCTGTCCTTTATCCCCCATCTCTCTCCCTTATCCCCCTGTCTCTGTCTCTGTCTCTATCTCTCTCTCTCTCCTCTCTCTCGCCTGTCTCTGTCTGTGTCCCCGCAGCCGCGGGGTTCGGGGTGCCGGATAATAAAGCCCCGAGGGCCGGAGCCGGCACCCCTGTTTTGGTTCAAAAGGGTCGGGGCCCGCTCTGCGGGTCCCCCCTTGCAGATGCCAACACCGCCCCACACCGCCCGCCTTGGGCCGTCCCTGCATCACACCGGGGTCAGGGCGGGCCCTCCTCAGGAGGGGTCCCGGGCCGGGGGGTTAGCGAGGGGTGGGGGGTCCCGCACGGGCCCCCTCGTTAGGAGGGGGTCTGGGGGGAGGGGGTTCAGGAAGGGCCCCCTCGTTAGGAGGGGGCCCTGGGGGGATGGGTAGGGCCCCCTCCGGAGGAGGGGGTCCCGGGAGGGGCGGGGGGCGGGCCCCCTCCGGAGGAGGGGGTCCGGGTGTGGGAGGGG